>NC_054085.1:33290038-33908788 GCF_017562075.2 Anopheles merus | reverse complement strand
CAGAAGGGGAAAGCGAGGAAAATTACTTGCCCCTCGCGCCGTCGGGCTGAGCCAGCAGCAATCGCAGCAGCATCGGATTCAGCTGCTACAATTCCACTTGGCAGGAACGGTTCCGGAATTGAGAAGAAGAAATCAGGTAATGCACCATTATACTCATCCAAACCGACAAGAAACTCCCACCCCTGCCTTCCCCCCACACACACACACACACACACACACACACAGCCAAAGAGAGAAAGAGAGCCAACCCGTGTGCAGTGTGGTTAATAACAATAATAATGCCCACAACACCATAATTGCGCCCCAGGAGAGTGCGCTTCTGGGCAGTTTGCGGAAAGGAAGCCAAAAAAAGCTCGCGCGCACAGAGCAGTGTTGCGTTGGCGATGCCTTCTACCCCCGAAAAAAAAAAACAGGAACAACCGACATTAGCTTCGAGCATTATCCCACTTCTTCCCCACCTGGATCGGAGGGGTTTCTTAGGGGTCGGCACGAATTTCCTGATTCGGACATAACTGGAATTGTTTTTCGTAAAAATCAACCTCCCTCCGGATCATTTTCGGGGTTTGCTTGTTGGATTCTTTAGACCAGCGCCCCCCCAAAAGAAAATGCTAATTGCTGCTGAAAGGCAGACGCATCCCCGACCAGATGCTGCTGGCCCGCCCGTGGATACAGTTAATGCGTGTGCGTTGCTGAGCTGCCCTTTTTTCCCAAGCCCTCTCCCACAGGCTGCACATATTACACACGTACGCATGGTTCGGTTGTATTATGTTTCATCAGCTTCCTAATATCATCTACCCGGCCGTCGGGCGGCGCGTTCCCAAATCGGGAAACAACCCTCGGCAATACAATGTGTACATGTTAATATCCCCGTACAACACCACCACCACCCTCCCGTAGTTGTTGTTGTGTGCAGCGTTGGGGTGAACGGAAACAGCGCAGCGCATCAGCGCGAGCATTACCGCCGGCGTGCGTCCGGGAAGTTGCACCGTGCGCGTCGTCCTGTACGCGTCCAACTCTGTTTGTGTGTGTGCGTTTGTGTGTATTTTCGAGAATTGTTCCTCGAGGATCTCGTTTGTCGATGCCCCCTTTTGATTTTCTGCTCTGCAACAGTAGGCTGTGTGTTTGAAGCGTTCCTAACCGGCCTGCCGGACGGGATAAAACAAGAAGAGAGGGTCCTTGTACTTGCTATACACACACACACGCACGCACGTTTGGTGCGGCTGTGTGCGTGTGTGTTGGTTAGATCGAGCACCGGAGGGGGAAACACATTTTTGTGACAAAGGGCTCAGCGCGGTGGCGGCTGTGTGTGTGTGTGTGTGGTGCGTGCTGTTCCACCAATCGGGCAAGCGTTTTTCAATACTCAGAGTGGCAGCGGTGGCAACAGAATACTGCTGGGGTGTGTGTGTGTGTGTGTGTGTGTGTCTGTGCTTCGACCTGAAAGGACTCGGAAAGGACCGGAATCGGCCGTGACAGACGGGTTGATTAGGAAGAGAGCGCCCGGAGTAATGAATTTTATTCGAACCAACTGGTGGACGAGATTTGGTTGACGTGTGACGTTGGGAGGTGTACAGCTTGCGCATATTGTTGTGCAAGGCATTTGAAGTTGCTTTTTTTAATAAGGTTTTTGAGTCATTCTATTTTCACATTTAATTAATACAACATGCCTTCACTTTATGCAATGTTCAACGATTTTGGGCTAAAGCTATAATGACTTTTTGTGATTTTGGTGTTACAGAAACATAAATATTCTTTTCATTTATGTTTATTCTTTATGAGTTTTGCCACTGTCATTCTATCTTTTCGTGGTTGCTCCGAGTCTCTCATATTGTAGGACTTCCTTACACGATTGTAGGATTGCCTAGAGCATATTGATACTTTATAAAGATTCTTCGAATGTTTACGACATTTATTCAATCTGTTCGAAGAATTATAGCCTTTTCCTCAAATTTTGTTCAAATTATTTGATTAAAAATGTTAAAAGAACGTCAATAAATGGTGAAGGTTCTTTGAAATATGTGTCAGGCGAGTTAAACCTATTTTTGCATACATTAATATCACTATATGTCACATATTTCCATACCATCGCACAGTACCTAGCACATCTTAGGTACTAGCAAGGTACACTGTAACGACTGTAGTCATTGAAATTGAAAATCTTTTGATAGGGGCTCTGCATCAATGTAATAATTGACTGCTTAAAATCGAAATAATCAGACCTAATTGTCGTGCCAAACTTACGAATACACATCAACGCCATCCGGTCCCGTCCTATTCCTAAGTTTTCCATTATCTTCACCTTCTTCATTAGGCACAACATGACCGGTGTCGGTCAAGTCTGTACACCATCACCAACTTTTTATTGGGGTTTGGCTTTCAGGGATTTATTGATTACCCATATTAACAGGGTTCTATGTATTAGGGAGGTACGGTCCCCATTTGGGACATGAACCCATGACGGGCATGTTGTTATAAGTCGTGCTTGTTGACGACTGTACCACGAGATCGACCCAAGACCCGATTAAAAATGACCCAATCAACAATAAGTTACGAACGGTTTCGTACCAAGATTGAAGATAGTTGTTGATATAAAAGGTGTCTATTTGAGTCGCAGATCCGCATAAAATCCTCATTGCTCACTCATCCTCACAAGATCCTCAACAGTATGTTGTGGTTTTTTAGTTGATAAAAACCGTATCTGAAATCGCTTGTAGTCTATGGTTTTTGTAGGAAAATGCTTGAAGTCTCGTTTATTTCTATAGAAGTTGTGTGTTCATTGCATTCAACACACACACAAACCTTCACTGTAGGACGAGAGAGAATAGTTTTGAACACTCAACAACGAGGCAAAGGCAAATTTCGCCTACACAAAAACCACACTTAACCTCTTCCGTTTTGGCGGAAATCAAACCCATCCATCTTGGAACGTTTAGGCACATAGAGTGAAGAGATTTCTAATTGTAAACCGTTAGGCACCACCATTCCGTGCGGAAATCGAACGCCAAATCGACGCGCATGTTTCGCACACCGGCTACGTTGTAGAAGAGGGGGTTCGGGCTCGATTAAGTCGTTCGATGACTTGACCTCTCACACCTGCCAAAATCACCGCACAGGGGTGAGCCAACTGCTCCCCGTGGCCGAGGGGAGGAAAGCGTACAGCGCATAAAAGGCAATCGTTTTCGATGCGTTTATCGCCAATCCAATCGCGCACAGCAAGTGATCATCGAACGAACGTGTTGGAGTTCTTCTTCGCCCGTGTGGTGGCGGTGGAGCTTTTCTGCCTTCTGGAGCCGCAACGAGACGAAGAAAGTGCACACGGGGCCGCGGCCAGAAAATCTGGCTGGCCGGTGTCGGTCGGTCATTATCGGTCGTTTTGGTAGCGAAACACACAAACACCACAACACTCCGCCAGTAGGAATAGTATTGTGGCCCTTGCCGGCCTGTAGATAGACACAAAGGGGTGGAAAAACTACCGCTGCTTTCGACCAGAGCTCTGGCCGGCTGTGGGTTGCTTGCTGGTGTAGCCTAACAGCCCGTTGGATGCCGGGTTGGCGATCCGAACAACCCGAACGGTATACACACACGTGGTGTGTTGTGCGTTTCGCGTTTTGTACGCATGAAGCGCTTGATGATTCACGCGCATCTTTCTCCCTCTCTCTCTTTCTCTCTCTTATTCTTCTGACCAACTGGCAGATGGGCAAGCTCTACTAACGGAGGTTAGTAAAACAAGTTAAGCAACAAAAAAAAAAAAAAAATACGAATCAAACCAAAAGAGCCAAAGCGATCGTGTGTAAGAGCCAGCGTCTGTGTGCGTGTGTGTGTTCAAATAGGAGCAAACGGACCATTTCCCCCCCTTTACGCTTTTTTCTGGTGTGGTTAGTTCGCCCCGAGAGCCAGCCCAGCGAGACCCAACGCCTGTTTGTGGGCGCCACTTATGACTCTGGGCGATGATTAACAAATTATTTTCAACTGTTCGTTTTTTTTCGCTCGCTCGTTCGTTCGTTCTCTCGCTGCCAGTTGGTTACTTTTCGACCCGCTTTTAATGTACTTGCTGCCGGCAATAATAATGTGTGGGGCGGAGGGTGAGTGGAGGATATCCATTTGCTATTTGATTTGGGATTTTATTGTTGGGGGTGCGTTGATGCGGAGGGTAAAGATTGAAACTTTTGGGTTTCCGCGCAAAAAAAAAATGGAACAATAAAAATAATATCGTGCAATATGTGTGTATGTGTGGTGCGCAGGTGTTGAGGGCAACACTTTTCCGTCGCGCTCTTTCCCCTCATCGGCCGCGGTGGCCAATTGGAAATGGAATTGCCATTATCGGTCGGATTGAGGTTACATGCAGCTTAGTGTGGCAGTGTGCGGCTTTCCTTTCCTTCTGGGGGCTGATTGATGGAAAAGGTGCTTGAAAGAGACTTTCAAAACTCCATTTTCTTATCACTCACCCTAACGCTGGTGGTCGATAATGCCTATCATTAATCGAACAGTTTGAAGCAAATGTTGTGTCTTGTGAGGAACATTTAAATGAGGAGAAGCTCAAGTTTCTGCACAAACAAAATTAAACGCTAAGCTCTGAAACCGGTCCGCTACACTGGGTTTCACACAAGATAATCCACGTGTCCTCCATTCTACGAACGGTGCTGATCCCGTTCAGCTGGGGTGTCGATAGCGATAAGAGCCAGCGAAAAGGGAAAACAAAACTCAGCGAAAAACCAAGGAAAGTGGCAAGAGTGTTAGCTAGCGGCCCAACCGCGATCGTAAATCTTGATCGTCCGGAAAACAGCTAATGTGAGGAAAATTGGCACAGAAATCACACACCGGTGGCGGCAGGCCTCGGTTGCTTCGTGCTGCCCGCGGCAAAACAAACACCTCCTCGGGCGCTGGCGCGGGCTAATTAGTTGAGCTAAGACGATTAGATCGAGCACCTGTTCGCTGTGCTCACCTTTATCGTTTGTGTTTTAGCGATGGAGAAGGTCACCATTTTCGGGTGTGATCATTTTCCTTTTGTTTCTGCGCTTTTGGACGTTTTGGGTTTGGTGCAAAACTGAATTGTTGTAGAAATGCAAAGCGCAGTACGATCATGTGGCCCTCGTGCCGTTAGTATGTTTGCGCATAAACCCTGCAAACCACTGCTATTGCTAGCTCATGTGTGCAAGCTGTGTGAGTGTGTGTGTGAGTGTGGTATACGAGAGTGAATAGATTGATCGTTTGGAGGGGAGGCAAAACAACAACAACAAAAAATAAAGGGAAACGATTCCGAAATAGGGAGCAAAAAAAAACAACAACCGAGGGATGTACGGAGCAAAACCAGCCAACCGAGGCACTGGGCCGCGCATCGAGAGCATTTTATTCTGTTTTTCTTATGTCGTATGTGTGTGTGTGTTTGTGTGTCTATGTGTGTGTGTGTGTGTGTCTGTATGTGTCTGTGCGCTGTTTGTTATTACTATCGCTCCTACACGCAAACGCCCGGCGTGCGCGAACGAGCGCGCGTGCCTGACGTTGCTCGCGCTCGATCTTCATTGCGCACACACGCACCGACTAAACGGTCCCAGTATGATCGTATGTGGCCTGGGCCGCCGGGTTGCCGATTGGGCGAACCCTTTTTTTCGCTTCAGACACAGAGTTCCAGAGGCTTTTCCCCAGTGTCAGGGAGCGTGCGCGCCCGCGCCCGGTTCCGTTTCGGGTCAATCAGTCAACGGCCCCTCCGGGGTGTGTATGCGCCGCAATACGGAAGTGCCACTGAACCGTCGTGCGTTTTTCCTGCGCAGCCCAATTTGTGATGCGATGGGATGGCCAGTGGGGGAGGTGCGTACGATGCAGGGGTTTGACGTGTGCCCAGCCCTGGGTATCGTACCGTGATGCCGCTACGGTACGGACCTGTTGACCGGTTCAAGCTCCTCCAGTGTTTTGGAATGAGGGGACGCGCGGCACTCTTGGGTGGTGGTGAAATTTAGAAATTTGTTGTGGTGGAAAATTAATTCCATAGTTTTTACGCATTTGGTTTTTGGAGGAGCGCGCGCCCGGCGCTGTGGAATAGTAATGCAATGGAATAGTCCGAATTTCAGCGAGTGTGCTCTCAACCGTCCAGCAGTTGGCTCCTCGTTGCCACCTACAGCGGGCCTGTTGTACTGTGTAAGGTTGCGGTAGTAAGCTATTAATTGCCCAACAGCCATCATATGTGTGCCATCATCGGTGTAACAAGCGGCGAGTGTTAGGCTGCGGTATCCCTGCCGGTATTAACAATTTCTAATGAGTGTGGCGGTGCCCCCTGCTACACTTTGGTGGGTGTTTTGGTTTGGTGAACCCTACGTAACGCACCAAAAACGCGTTGTAAACAGCTGTAGCGACCACCAGCAAGTGGATTGGTAATGGTTTATATTGCTTTATTGTACGATTGGTACGATTCGAATTCCACCGAGTGAGTGAGGTAAGGTAACAGTCCAGTAATGCGTACGCGGTTGTAGCTCGTGTACGTTACTGACAGGCGAGTGATGTCCTACAGCCTGTCCCTATTACGCTCTGATAACACTTTGATGGTTGGATAGTTGTTTTGTTGGTAGCAAAAGTTGCAGCCAAAAGGAATGTGTTGGTTAACAAGAATTAATATGTGTCATTACGCCATGGCTCGTTGCGTTGGTAAGCGTACGATCATTGCGCAGCTGTTAAAGATGCGCGATCCTTACAATCATGGGTTTTTATGAGTAAGATGTGCGTGTACATTCCTGTGTCTTGTTTTGAGGATATATTTTGGTGTACACTGAGTCATTCGCATAGAGTTAGGTCTCGGATCGCAACGCTGAGTCAATCGTTAAGCAGTCGTCGCAGGCTGTCTTTTTGTTATAGTTGGCACGGTATCTTGAAATTCTGTGAGATCCACAAAGAGTAACCACGAAAGTGTGTCTTTGTGCGACTGGCGAAAGTATGATGATAACAGATTAATGAAGATACCTTAACGTGTACTGAGAATACTCAAATATCCTTATATCTATCATCTTTGGAAAACTCCAACTCCAAGAACCCAAGATGGTTGTATTAATTCATTCGGTAGAATAAAGTCTCTCAAACACTACAAATGTAACTTGATGTCCTTAAAACAACATTGTACAGCTGTAGATACTTTGATAGCTATGAGATAGTAGGAGAGAAAACATATAAAAACTTATTTTAGGGATAGTTTTCAGGAGATAGTTTTTAAGGGATAGAATACATCGATATTCTGGGAAGATCTTAATTGCATCATCTCCCCAATTCTCGGAGATTACGATGAGGTTGGATGGCTTATAACTATGAGAGAGTCAAGTTTCGTGGAAAACTTCCTTGAAGTCAAATTGAAGTAGGCAACATCAAGATATTAAAACGAAAGACGTCAAAAGCAAAGAGTGAATCTTTGTGATCCGCCGATTATTTCTAAATAATTGAGAAAACTCTATCATGTTAATGCATTCTCTTTAATGAGTGTCCTGTAAATATAAATTGATGTTTTAAATTTCACGTATTACTTGTGAAGAATTGAAAATGAAGTTCTATTACAATGACATTTATTCTTAACACGAGGCACACGAAGCTCATAATCTTCACCAATAACCAAAGCAGGGATTCAAGTAACCGACATTCGAGCACAGTGAAGGTTCCTTGGTTTTAGAAAAAAATGATTAACTGCGTCTGTCGTGCTTTCCACACACTCCAATAGAATTCACGTTTAATTGATTCATATTTTTGTACAATTTTGATACGTAAATTTGCCCGCACCTTAGAACGCAACCTTTCTTCGTCCTCGTACTCTCGACGGTCGACAAAAGGAGGTCGTGTGTGCTGGTGCTGATGGCTGGCCTTTTGTCTTCGTTTTAAAGGGCACAAAGCGGACAAGCAGAAGGTGAACACACGGCTTTCTGTCTCTCTTACTCTTTCTCTCTTTCTCCTATCGTTCGTATAAATGGGGAGAACGCGAAAGAATTCGACCGTTTTCTGTACAGTCGTGCGCGTCCTTTTTTTCAAGGGTGTAAGAATGTTGATCCTTATGCTCTCTCTCTCTCTGTGTCTGTGTGATTATTTGGGTAAGGGTGTGTTTGTACGAAATATGGAACGTGAGCGGGCCCGGTTTGCCAAAATCGTTGTTTGCAAGAGGGTCCATATATCTTCACCAGAAGTTTTGGTTCAGCCGTTTGGTCGGCTTTTTTTCCTGGTTTGCTCTGCCGTTTTCCCTACGAATCATCCCTACAGATCCCTCTGCCAAAAACTAATCGCAAGCGGCACGAATTGTAATGGCAGCCGGATGCGACGGTGGAACAGAAGAGTGAACGGAGCGCTAAAAAGCAGCGAACGTGTGCACAGGATATTGACCCTCCCCGGGTGGGAGGAATCTGGTAGGAAACGAATCATTCATCCCCTAGCACAAAAGGGGGTTTGTTGCATGGCTGTGAGCTACGGTCGTAGCCGGGAATTTTCCTTTCTACCGCTCGTTTTACAATGCGCGCCCCGTATGCAATCCGATTTCATATCGATGGTGTGTCCTGGTGTAAAGTTATTGTAAGGAGATGTTCAGCAACGGAGGCCTGTGTGCGTTTCCCATTGGGCATTCTCACACACAGACACATTTCAAATGGCGCAACATAAAATAAAACGTTGCGCCTTGGGTATGTGAACGGTGACCGTGAGTGTGGTGTAAATATTTTCCATTAATTTACGCATAATTTTAATAGTCCGTTTCGTTTTCGCTCCTGGTATGTAAAGGGCACACGGAACGGCGTTGTGTATTGTCATTTAGGCCGGCAATGAGGGCGGTAAGGTCGGCGGTTACCACCTTATCCCATCTGTTTTCTTTTCTTTACCACCTCCCCAACTGACGGCTCGTCCGGCTGGTTGTTCTGCATCGCGCAACACAGGACGGAAGGGTCCTTCGCTGGTGCTAATCATTAATTCATCCTGCAAAGTGTGTACTTGCACCGATGCCTCAGGGGGTTGGAGCACTTTGTACCGAGCGTCCGTTAGTTTTCATTTTGTCTCAATGTGTGTGTGTGTGTGTGTGCCCCCGTGTGTACTCGCGTATCCTGGGCAAACAACCTCTGCGGACGAAAAGGGAACAAACTGTTCGCGGATCACAGAAGACAGCACGTTTATGCGGTTGCGGCGTTCTTAAAGCAGTTTAATCTGTGTTGTTTCTCGCCTTACGGCAAGAATGCACGGGCCAAGACCGAGTGCGATAGAGAAACGCGAGGGAGAGAAAGAGAGAGAGAGAGCGCGCAAGAGGCTGCGCGTGAAGATGAAAGACAGCTGGGAGTTTGAAGATTCACGGTCTCGGTGCGTGCAGCGTCACTGCTGCAGCCTCGGCTTGATCCGTTGTAACGACGTTCTCTCTTCCCGAAAGGTCTTGGTTTTTTTGTTGTTGTTGTGTCCGTACACTTTGTTGCGATTTTATTGCAGTTTTAAATAGCTTTCTTGATGTGTTTTTTGTTGCTGTTGTTCTGCGTGCTGCTGCATGCTAGCCTTCGGTTCGTACAGATTTGAGGCAGCAGCGGGCCGTTTTACAAGAGCACGAAAGCGAAAGTGGGAATATGGAACAAATGAAATCAAATCCCACGAGAAATTTTGCAAGAGTGGATGGAAGCAGTAATATACTTTTGTTTACTTCTGCCAAGATTACCTCTTGCGAGCAGAGTTTATTAAGTTTCCATCGATTGGAGTGCTGTTGTTTGAGGCATCATCATAATGTTCTTGGAGGGATTTTGCATGGGATGTTTTTAAACGTCGTAGTAACATAGAGACGTTTTAGAGCCTCTTCTTTCAGGGCTTTTTGTCCCAGACAACCATTGTTTTGATGCGGCACAAAAACGTTTCATTTAAAACGTTCCAATAGTTTCATGTGCTGCGACAACAATTAGCCATTCCCATCTGGATACCGATATGCTCCGGAAAAAAAAGTGACACTCACATGTGGCATAAATTCACACCCCGAAGTTTAAAGACCCCCGTTGGACGATATCATTCCATGCCGAGCGGGCCGAGCCTAATCAAATGCACGCTCGCGCACCCGGGTCGCCCCGGTTGAGAAGTTTTTTCAGGTCTCCTGCAACGACCTCTTTCGGACGGAGCGTCTCAGCCTGGGCACCGGTTATTATGATAATGTTATGGGGTTGCTGTACTGGCAGTTAGTTCACACGCCGCCAGGGTCCTAGCATACCTTCCTGGTGCTACTGCGCTGGTGCTGCTGTTGTTGCGTGCCGCAGAGGTTCCCCCACGTCGACTGTCGGCGATCACGTACTGCGATGACACACACAGAGATCTACCATTAAAAAGTGGTAGATCGGAACGTGCGATAGAGGACTAAATAGAGCGAGAGGTATATACACACACAAAAACCCATATCACCATCTGTTGCAAGCGTTATGATCACCGTGTTGGGCACAGCAGCAGCTCCTCGCCAGTCCGTAGGTAAACTGTTAGTTTTTGTCTCCTTGGATACGGTTTCGTTACGGTGGTAGTTGGGATAGTTTCCTGCCGCTGTTACTACGGTGTGCTGCGTTTGTGTGTGCGTGTTTTGAGGCTCCGAAAGGACATGTGGTGTCCTCGACCGATCGAGTGCAGCCAGCCCTGCCGAGCTGGCAGGCATTGCTGGGTTCGTCGTCTGCTATCATCGGCATGGCACGGGGGTCATGATCCTTTCCTTCTTTCCCTCTCTTTTTTTGTTTTTTTGCTGGCTCAGTCTGCCCGTCTGTCTGTCGTCATAAATATTGGGTGTACGTATGCGTTACCGTGTGCCTTTGGGAGGGCCGAGCTCTGGGGGCAATAGGGACATCACCATCCAGCGAACATCTGTTTTGTTTTTTGAAGCCAGCAGAAGTGAGAGCGATATTAGAAGAGTCAGCAGGAGACGGTAACACAAGGAGCTTCGTAAAAGGGCCCCGAGGTAAGGGCCGTGTGTCATAACGTTCAGCGTTTTTGTTGGTTAACTTCATTTGTATAAGTGTGTGTGTGTTTTCAATTGGCATGGAATATTATGCTCTTGGCATGGGTACGTAAGAGCATTGATAGAAAAAAAAGGTTTGTCGCTTGTAGGTTACATGCTGCATGCTTCAGCGAATGCGGATCGTAATGGATCACACAGGCAAGGATAAGGCAACTACAAGGAAGGGCTATAAGGTGGAGTGTGGTTACTCGTGTTTGACAGTTTGACGTCCGCAGTAGTTCACGTACGAGCTTGTGGGGCGTAACGCTCACTAGTTCTATTGTTATTGGAACGGAGTTTTTTTTATAAAAACACCCTCTCCCGGAGCGTTGAGTAGGTTTCATTATGAAGTTGGTTGTTGCTGCTGCTGCTTTTTGCCCCCTTCTGCCTAACTAACTCACCAATACCAAGGCGCTCGTTGTGCTTTACCGATACACACAATCGTTGTGCGATCGCACCCATTCATGCTGCAATATGCAACAACGAGCTGTCTGCTCTCGTCTACCCTTTGCGTCCCTTTAACCTTCCACCGGGCGCATAACAATCAACCCATACACGCGACTTGGTTGATTTGCGATTTACTGTGCTTTATTTATTCGCATACACACTCGCTTTTACGCGACGCACACTCTCTGTGCCTTCGAGTTTGAAAAAATCGAACATTTCATTAAAATGGGATAAATCATTGCTCGCGCGCACAGCGTCATTTGAATGGTCTCGCTCATTGTGCCCGGAGGGCAATTTGTGCATTGTTTTACCTTCGTGGTATTGCAACTTGGGGGAGGGCGAGTGCATCCGGGGGTACATTAAAGGGAGCAGTAGTAGCAGCCGTTTGGTTGCGAACAATTCGGGGCGTTGGTGGTGTGTGCTCGTCCGATCGAAGCGGAACGTTATGGAGTCTTTTTTTGCTGCCTTGTTCATTTTCCCCGGCGAGGAGGCATGAGCAGACGGAGGGAGGGTTGGGCTAATGTTTCTTGTTCGCTTTTAAGCCTGCTCCACCGGCCTGCTCGCCCCATATGCTGGCTAGACACGGAAGGAAGTATGGTTTGTGGAGGAAGCGAAGTAGGAGGGGAGAAACGAACGGTAGCACATGTGTTCTGTTTGGTAACCAACGGTCAGGGTTGTCCAAGTGTTGTTTGTGGTGTCATATTTGTTTTTTTTTTATAATTATGTCTTTCAGGAGGTCAATGACAGTTGAATAGAAAAGTGGTATGATATGAGTTACATTGATGAAAATAATTATGAACAAAAAACGTTTAGTATTGAATCTTTCATTGAAGAGAAATTATAAAGTAATGAACAGCTACTACGTTACGAATAGCAATAAGTTCGCTATTCTAAAAGAAAGCAAAATAACCGGTTTAGTTGTAAAATAATGTTCGTATGGAAGCTAATTTTGGCCTGATTGACCTTTGACCTACATCAACAATCTATTTTAACGTTTATTTGTTGAACCATTTTTAAAGGAAATAATTTATATTTTATTTTGATATTGCACACACACACACACACACACACACACACACACACACACACACACACACACACACACACGCATGTGTAGAGAATATTATGATTATTTGTGTTGCTCGATTTTTTTGCTTTTGTGCAAATGCGCTAGTATTGTACAAGTTTGACAACCCTGCTTGAAAGCATGCTGATTCCATCCGCACATTTTTTAAGACCGCATGTGTATGTATTTGCCATCTGCTCTGGTGTGTTGGTGAGTGTATATTTACGATCGTATCGGTGTGTGCACACACGGAGGATTTTATGGCTTGCTTTATTATCGCTCTCGCTCTATCTCTCTCTCTCACCGCTTTATGCCGCACCTCGATCATACGTGAAGATCCCGTTTGATCGACAGGAAAATGTGTGCAAGACTTGTGCTTCCAAATAATAAAACCTCACACGATCATCAAACCCCTTCTCCCCCTTGCTCTCAACCCATCGGGTTATACAGGCTTACACTGCTAATTATTGCGGGATTTAAGGTGGCTTTGCCCTCCTAGCCCTTCCAACCAGCGGAAAGAGTTCGCTGAGCGCACAGAGCGAGAGTGTTTAATATCCACACCTGGAACTTTATGCTCGCTGATAATGATAAAAATCAAAGTAACACGAACCTCACCCTACCGCCCATTGGCAGCACTGCAGCATAAATCGCACCACCGAGGCGCATTCCGTTCGAACGGACCGTTGGGGCTCGGTGGCACGCGTAACATTGGCACTCTCCGACCGTTGGCATTTATGACTTTTCCTTTTTTCGAATTTTGGACGCGCAAAGAAATGGTTTCGGGGCCGGTTGGTTGGCTGAACCCACTGTGTGATGGTGGTGGTGGTTTCACGCGTGCGCTTACGCTGGTGCTTTACGGTGCTCCGGGGCTACTCTGTATGCACATACATTTGGCTTCCCCCGATGGTAATTACTGGCCTTTCGTTCACCTTGTCGCGACCACCATCCGGGGCATCGGTCGAAATGGGGGAAGAGAGTGAGCAGCAAAAGACAGAGGCAGAGAAGCACCAGGGTGGGGATATTTGGGCGAGCTAGAAGTCTGAGCCACACGGGCAGTGGTGTGTGTCGCGTCACCGCGTGTTTTGGTGTTGTTGGTATCGGAATGTGTTTATGACGAATGCATGGGCAGCTGGAAAGGAGCCCCACAACACCTACAATCGGTCCCAAAAACAGAAAATAACAATAGAAACACACACACAGTACAACAGAAACACTCAAATTTAGGAGCTAGGTTGGTTTGAATTTCTCGACAAAAAAAAAAGGAAGTGGGTGCTGATTTTCGATCCATAAAGCTTTGTGCCAGCCTTAGTGAAAATCAAAGTTAGCTGGGTGGATTGGGGAAATTCGGATCCTTTTCAAAGGGAATTACTACACCCGGGAGGGTGAGAAATGCTTGACGAACTTACGAGAGACGGTAAGGCTCTCGTCGTAGTGAGAGCCAATGTAAGAGGTGCGAGAGAGCACGCTTGGAGATTGATTTGATTAACACGTGTTCGTAAGGGCGACCGTTTTCGGTGTGTTGCTGAGTTTACGGTGTGTTTGGAGGTTTATTGGGTAAGATTGTACGAACTTTCGGAAATCATGGTGTGATAATTGGGTAGGTTTTTTTGTGATTGTATTTGGGGCGTGTGTAAATGTTGTTTACCTTGCTGTTGGTACAGCTCAGGTGGATTTGGTAGCAATTTAGGGTTATGAATTTAGTAAATATTGGATTTTTATGTTCTTTTTCAAAATTACCATATGGCATACTTCAAAGTTCTTCGTTTATTCAATGCTATTTCATACATTTTAAATAGTGTTTCTCCAAAATGCCCAAAAATTATATATTTTTGAAATAATCTTCATTTATTTGCTTTCTTTATTAGCTTTGTATGTCATTCATTTTTAATAGTTTATGGCCTAAGTTTCATTTGTTTACTTAATCCTTTTTGCTTGTGTAATATCATATTAATGTTGTTAAATATGAATTACCAAATCGTTTTGTTGTTCATTGCATTTCTGGAGTAATTTGTCTATTTTTTTTAATTTTATGGTACACTTTACTTGAGTGTTACACGAATACACATAGGACCTCATCTAGATGAAACAAAAAAATAAGCCTTACAATCATCCTAAAATCATAATAATCTAATTCGTTGTAGGAGAAGCTAAAGAAACTTGTAAAAACATTTAATAAGATTTTGTTTAATATCAATTAACTACATAAAAATCGAAGCAAATATCGTCAACAGAATCGCCTCGAATACAGCAAACTGTATCGAATCACTAACGGCGACTATAAAAGTAACTACTTTTTTGCGATCCATCTGACTCCCTTGGTTTGGCTACCCACATTTATTAACAGCAAAGTATAGCCAGGAAGGTATAGCCGCCGGTATCGATTCGATGGCTTTATTACACGATCCCGTGGGCCGGGTGGGCTCTCTTCGGGGAGCCCTCGAGCAAGAAGACGAGCATCATCAGCACCATCGCTCTTCGCCACTTCGGAACAAAAAGAAAGGGGTTGCACTCGTCAGCATTAGGCCTTTGCGCCTCCCCCACGAGGAGGTTCACCGAACAGCTGAGAGTGTCGAGCGTGAAAAGCGTCCCACGATTCATAACGGAACATATACAGCACGCCGGGGGTGGGAAGCTGCTTTTCTTCCGAGCGCGCGCGCGCGCTCGTATCCTTCCGGTCGCTTGCTCCTTTGTATTCGGTCACTTGTCGTTTGTCGTGCAAGTGCACCAGAGGGTTCAAGATGGTTGGTTGGTAAGTTGGGGTTTAGGGTGCGGTATAGGAGAGAAGAGGTGTGATTCTCCCACTTCCTGCTGCGATGAAAGGCAGCGAGAATGAAAGGGGGAAAAGAGAAGTAGGCACTTCAAGGATATATTTGCTGAACGGTGCAAGTTGCAGCACGAAGTTGGAGCGCTCGAGCGAAAGCGCCACACCGCGCCCGGGATCAGAATATCGATTGGTCGTGCTTTTTGTCTTGCTTTTTTCCCGCCCCCATTGAGGGACGCACCGTTGTAAGGGCGCAAGCACACCGAATGGATGCTGTCGTGGCTTCTGCTGGCCCGCCCGATGATGACGATGATGATGGTGCTTGAAAACAGAAGAACTGCTCATTCAACATATTGTCAAGAGGAAATTGAATAATTCGACGCAAGGTTTTTCCTCCTGGTGCCCGTGTTACTGCCCGTGCGGTTGCTGTGGAAATTACAAAAGAAATTCATTCCGATTGTGGGGAGGGGGGAGGTGGGAGGGGGGGGGGAGGACCGGGCGGTAATGTATACAATCAAAGGAAAGTGAAGTCGCATGATTCATGATCCCCGGTTCTTGGGCGCTCTTGATTCCGTTTCATAAAAGTCGTACATCGTTCTTCAAAAGCAGCATGAAGAGCTTAAACCAGAATCTGGAATCCCCCGGGGCGGGTCGGGGTGATGGAGGGTGGAAAAAGGGGTCACTCGGAGAGTGAGAGAGAGAGCGAGCGAAATGTTTACGTCTGCTGGATATGTATTTTCGGTTCGGTTTTATTTGCTTGCCGATTGCGCCGAGGGTGACTTTTCGACGATGTCGGTGTGCCAAAACCCACACCCACCCAGCCAAACCACCCGATTCCGGACCGATTCGCGGGTCGGGCTCATTCGCGGTGAACTTCTGTGGCACCCATTTTAGACTCACACAGAGAGAAGAAAGAAAAAAAATCCCCAAACATAATAAAAGACGAGTGTGTTGGATTTGTGAGGCGAAATTACAAAAAAAAGGAAAATTGAAGAAAATCGAGACGGCAGTTGAATGAATTCCGCTCTCGCTTGAATGTGCAGCCTGCAGATGGGTGTGTGTGTGTGTTTTTTTTTGGGATTCCATGAGTGCAATGGCTTTTCACTGGCACTGCGGGCAAGAGTTCAGTGATGGGGGGAAAAACCTGCTGGGACTGGCAGAAAGACTTTGGACTTTTCCGACCGGCCGGGAAGTGGATTTCTCTGCGTTTTATGATCCTGCCTTTGTTTTGTGAACATTTTTTCCCACCTTCTTTCCCCCTTAAACCACTGGGCAAAAGACTGGGTCGGGCGCGAAAGCTGCGAATAATTTCCTCGTTAAAGATTTTCCAAAAAATAACCATTTTTCTTGGCTCTGCGTGTGCTTCTCCCCCACACAGCGCGCCCGGGCTTACTCAGTCATCATTCGGTCATTCGAATTGTTTGCCTTTTCGCTGTCGTTGTTCGCCGTGGTAGACTGGCATACACGCGTGTGTGTGTATGGCAGGTTTTATGAGAGGATGGGGTCGGGCGTTGGGCGGCAACACGTGTTCTCAGACATGCGGTTTAGCTCGCATGTCTCGAGCTCTGGCTGGCAGGAAGGAAGAAGTTGCTGCCCAAAATCCGAAGGTGGGATTTCTTTGTGTAAAAATAGGTCTCGAAGCGGGGGGGGGGGGGGGGAATCCATCCGCGGGCCTTCGTTTTGGGATGGAGCTGTGGGGTGCTGCTGTGTTTGGACGGGTAATGCACACAAACACAGGGAACGAAACAAAACAAAGCTGTGATGATTTGATGAGAATATACTGAAATCACATTTATTAATTGAATATTTTTATCTTACATAAAATTCCCCATTTTGACAGTTGTGGTAACTTCTTTTTTTAAAGAGTAAGTTAAACCCTTGAATGCTCAAACAGTGAAAAATATGAATATTGTTTTGGAAATATAAATGAAATGAAATTAATATAAGGAATACGTTTTATTCAATTACTGCATTTTCTATTTGAGAGTTTGAAACAGAAAAACACATTATTTATTACTTACTGGAAACAGTGTTTGCCTTGAATCTTATACTTATTTTGAATCTTATAAGTTCTCGTTAGAAATTACTTTTATAATTTATTAAAAGAAGCAAACGCTTTATTGCTCACCCTAAGCATTAATCAGACACTCGCGACAGAGACACCTTTATCTGTTTGGAAACGTTTCCCTTGTATATCGTTCCCAGCTCAGACTGTTGTACCGTACCGGGCAAAGTTTCGCGAGAATTGAATTATTATCAAATTAACTCAAGAAACCCCTCACTGTGACGCGGAAATATAGAAAGTTTTGCGCTTATCCCAAATAGGAAATGCAAAAAAAAAAACAACCAAAAAGAACACCCGTCCCGTCGTCTGATAATCGGAAGATAAACTCTTGAAAGATGGCCAAACCGTATCTGACGGTAGGGCGGAGAAAAGGAACACAGGCACCGGCGCTTAATTAGGCATTTGTATGCGAAAGTGCATCGAGCGCGCGGGATGTGAAGGGGAGCAGCATGGCAAGAAGGTTCTTCAGTGTTTAAAGGAAGGTTCGTGGCGCAACTGTCGCCAGCAACGCCAGTATAATGATATTTTGAAGAGATACCTTTTTTGTGTGTTGTGTTGCTGCTCGTCTCAGCGTACTCTCGTACCCTCGTACCGGAGGAACCATTCTCACGGTGCAGTAAATTACCGCACGTTTCCTTTCTCTTGTGTACCAGCATACCAAAAAAAATGGGAAGATTCACAGTGGCAGCTTGTGTTGCTGTGGAGGAGGAGCAGAAACTGCCACACTCGATTGAATAGCCATCGAAAAAAAGCGGTCCTTTTTTGTCGAAGTTTCCGATCGACAAGATACGTCAGGCTGTTGCGGTTTACGCTGCCAGCCAGCCAGGAAGCATGGTTTTAAATTTCATGCGCACGGCTTCTTCCTTCTCCAAGGGTTTGCATCGTAAATTGATAAACCTCTTAGACAACCCTGTTGTGGGGGTCTTTTTTGGTGTGCTGGTGTGATGGTGTGAGAAACAAACCAGCGATTTTATTACGCGCTAACCACCGTCGCCTGTCGGTGCTTGCTCAGTGCGCTGGAAGGGCGGGAGAGCGAAGGTTGTCCTTCCGGTTCCGGTAGTATCCTTTCCGCTGTGGGTGAGTCCCCCTTCCCTTCATTGATATAGGCAAGAGAGGGATCAATGAAATTCACACAAAGAGGGGGAAAAAAGGCATAAAGAACCACATGCAATCGTGTGTGAAGGTTGATAACAGTGTGTGCCAGAATAGTGAGGGAATAGTAGTGGTAGGGCGCCGAGCGAGCAAAACCCCCCTCCTGTGTTCCTGTTCCGGTAAAAGGTACATTAAATACGGGACTGGCGAGAATAACGCCACAACGTTCTCCCTGTGTGTGTTATAATGATGTTCGGTATTGTGGACGACTCCCTTTGTTGGGGTTTGCTACTGTTTGCCCCCCTTGCGTGGGGAGAGAGCGAGGTTAATATTTGATAACGCACGACTTCCCCCTTCCCGGGACGGGGTTTTTTGTTGCCCGTCGTTGCCCGCAAAGGTGTTCCCAGGTGCCACGGGAATATGTTGGGTATATTATTTGTCAGATTTTTCCCGTCATCAACGTGTGTAAGGTGGGAATCGATGGCATGTCCCTTCGATCGATCCTGAATTTTGTAAGGACAAATTCACAACACAATACGCAGCCCGTGGGGAGAGAGAGAGGTTCATCCGCATGACGCAAATCGAATTAATGGAGTGCATAAAGGTCCTGATAAAGTGAGCGTGAGGCGTACGGGCACGGAAAGAATCATAAAAACAGCGCCCCTCTGAAGCCGGGCTGGCTGGCGAAACAGCGGCAAGAACAGAACGGCCTGTGGGCCGGAAAAGTGGATAACGTTTTGTGGAGAACAACCGCCCGGATAGAGGTTAGCTTCGACCGATGGGCTTTGTTCTACAAATAACAAAAAAGGAAGGGAAATTCGAGGGAAAGGGCGATGGAGCAAGCTGATCCGATGCTGATTAATCGACAGAACGTGTGGTGTGTGTGACTGTGTTCATCCTGGTACACACGTTCTCGGCACATCGTTAGAACGCTCTGTGTGGGTCTCACTCTCTCTATCTCTGTCTCACTCTGGTGTTCCGTTTTCCAATGTTCCTTTTTTCCAAAAAGGTTCCCTCCATCAAAAAGGTGACGTGAGGTTTCTGCGTGGCTATAATATCCTGACAGCTGTTTCTCCCTCGGGTTGAGGTTGAGGATTAGTTTTCTTCTTCTTCTTCTACTGAGTCCAAGGGTAAATGACCCAATTCGCACTGTAAACGACGCTCGGCACGGCAAAGAGAGGGTCCCTTTAAATCGCCGACTGACTGAGCCTGAACTGACTCGTGGGCAATTCCCTGCGATGAGGCATTGGATTTTTTTGGGTTCTTCTCTCTCTATCGCACCAAGAAAAGGTGTTCTGTACTGTCAAACCCCCACTGTACTTCAGAAGACAAGACGTAACGCACGAGCCACAAAGGAAAGGATGGGTAAGGGTGATGTGGTGGAAGAAGAACCCTGCTAAATGCTGGCCGGGCCCGGGCTAGAAACATCTGGTGTCTGGGCTTTCGGGGCATCCAGTTCTTGTTTGGCACCCTTTTTTGGGGTTTTCGGAAGACATTTAAACCTCGAAGGAATCCTTTTAAAGACTGTCCTTCCTTACTTGCTTTCTCTTTTCCTGTTCGGGCTGCCATTCGTTGCTGCTGTTGCTGTGTCCGGAGGTCCTCTCGACTTAGTTGCTCCCTTTTAACGCGTTTCAACTTCAAAAAGGGAAAGGAAACAGTGAGCGTAAATCGTTCTCCTTTTGGATGAAAGGAAGGAATTAACCTCCCCACGCGAGGCCCGCCTGTACGATCCTAACATGCATGTAATTCTTGAAATCGTTGCCCTACGTGCACACATACACATTGACACACACACACACCTGGAAGTGTAGAATGTGGCTCGTTGGTGTAGTTTGTCTGCCGCCGTCCCCGTCTTGATATGCAACGCGCGCGCATTTAGAATGTGTGTGTGTTTGTAACCTTGGCCAGACTTGGTATGTAGCTTGCGCCTCTGTAGCCTAGTACATTGACACAAAGGACAAATGTGGGGCGAAAGGGGGAAGTAGAAAGACGGAAAAGCCGGGGTGAAACTACCAGGCCAAAACTAAGTCTCCCACCACAAGCCCCGGAGGGAAATGGTCGAATCAGGGGCACATGGAGTGAACGACAAAAAAAACCCACGAATGAAACTCAGGAAAAAAAGGTGACGTGGTGTGTACAGGAAAGTTCTCACAACTACACCGAAACATCGAGACACACACACACACCCATACACAATTATCCTAACGCGTCGAGTTGTTTATTACCGGTTGATGTTTGATTTTTGTGCTTCGTGCTTCGTGCTCTCCTTCTACGCTGTTGTTCTATCTCCTTCGCCACTTACGCCGTTTGTTGATTGTTGATATTGGGGTGCGCTTTGCGCTTTTTGTCTTTGTTTTGCTGACGTTTGGAAGGCTGAGTCGTTGGAGAGTAAAAAAAAAATGAAACCCATACGAGAAGAGAGAGAGAGAGATAGGGGTGTGCGGCGGACACGAATGAAAGGATTTTGGCGGCGAAACTGCACACACATGCAGCGCGCTGGGACTGGGTCGTAAATTGTGAACGGAAATCGGAACCGTGTTTGTGTCATAAAATATTGTTCCGATCGTATAGCGTTGTGTGTATGCACACACACACACTCACACACATTGAAAAGTGGTGCGGGTATGCATCAGGGGAGAGTGAGAGCGAGCAACAGCAGCTGCACCCAGCACGGTGGTAAGTGGTCGCAGTGCAACATGCAGTTGAATGGCTCATAAAAGTTGCAAGGGCAGCCCATTCGCCCGGCTGACGTTGACGTGGAGCAGCGCGATTGGACCAGTGTGAGGGTTGAAGCATAATGCATGCATGCACATTTTACGAAAATGATACCGTATGATTATATTTTCTAGGAAAATGTGAAGGAAATCGTTTGCATGCTATCATCATCAGCAGCACCATTGCTTCCTTGCGGTTTGCTGTGTGTGTGTGTTTGTGAAGAGGGAGTTGTTGTATTTTTTGTGTTTGTTCCTTTTGCATTATATTATTGACACATGTAAAGGGACATGCCTTATATCACCAAACCACCGATAGAGGGCGTAAAGAATACGTACGTAGCGATTCAATGCGTTTTTATTTCCAGTAGGAACTCAATCAGAATTCGTTGCAGGATCTTCGTTTATCTGCATAAATTATCCCAAATCCATATTCAACCCCCCCACCATGGTATGTGTGTCGCAGTCAAACGGAATAGGGCGCAGAGGGGGGAGTCGGAATTTGTGAAGTCATCCTTTCGAGGGGGAGGGAGGAAGAGTTTATCTCGGTAGAAAAATGACGTCGCTAGTCCGAACGCTCACCGTTGGATGATGATGATGATGATGACGTTCTGTGGCACGCGTTCGGGGCCAGTCCTTTATCTTAGTGTCGTCGAAGAAGATAGTTACTGCGTCACGAAGGGTGATGCGGAATAAACTGTATTCTTTTCCCTTTTGTGGTTGATGATTGCATCGGTTCGGGAATGGCAATGGCGTACTTCCATACAATGACGCACTTGTTTCGGTTTTTTTGTGTGTTGAATACTTTTGAAGATAAAATGCGTAGAAGTAATGTTGCGTACTAACTTGGGGATTATTTATAGCACGTTTGTATTGCTTTATTGCTACAAATTCTGATAGTCCTGGTTGATCGGCTTAAATGATTATTAGTTTAATTTGTTTGCGATGTTACAGCAACAACAAGCATTCAAGGGTAACATCTGACGACTCTGTCATGTTGGAATACGCAATTCTTCGTTTATTCGAAGGTGTAATTCTTCATTTAAACTCAGTTTATGCGTTCTAAAAGCCTGAAATGCTTAAAGTTGATTCACCAAAAGAATAGACACATTCCAAAGAGGCTTAAATATCTCGTTCTTCAATCTCATTCAACATCTTATTGTAGGACACAAAAAGATCCTAAAATACATAAATAACTAGACAACGTTGCAGGAAATGCCAATATCTTTACCACTCCAAAGAACATGAACCCAGCCAATCGGCCCTAATGATGCCGAGAACTATGTTGTTAGGCAGCTTCACGGGACAATAGAGCGCGTCCTTTCTAATGGCAGATGTAGAAAAGGCTATCTCAGCAGCGTCAACTCACCTCATTCGATGGTGTGTGTATCCTGTTCCCGTGTGTTTCGGTGCAGTGATTAATGATTGCTAACTTAATGCCAGCAGCACGGCCATCACCTATCGACTCCCCTCCCCACCGGGTTGTGTCTCGATTTGACGTCGATTGCTCTCCAGACGTTTGGCGCAGACACAACCATGACGAAGTGATTTGGAAGAGAAATCACTTACCACAATAAGGCGTGTGGGGACGCTAATCTTTGGGATTCTCCGTCCCGATGATGCCGACCATGGGATATTTGTGTGGTGGTTGCCAATCGTGTGACACTTTGTTCTCGATAGCATCAACCACAATGTTCTCCGAAAAAAAGCAAAAAACGCTTACCAAGCATGTTTCATGTTTCGAGGGACAATCCCAGAAAGGGCGTCTGGGGTTAAATTCTTGACGATGCGAAAAAATAAATTAATTCCTTCGGATGGTTTTCGCCGGTCCTGGCTGCTCGACTTTATAGTCGCTCTCTCGTCCCTTTCTTGGGACCGATGCCATTTGCAGCTAAACGTACGACGTTGTCGTCGTCGTCGTTGTCGTCGAGTACACTTCAATTGCAATGAGGTAGTAAAGCTGGAGAAAGTTCCTGCTCCAAAGACCTACCCAAGTGGATAAATTCATTAGATTAGTTTGTTGTTTAGTTGCGTTGTTGCCCACTCTGCATACATTGAAGCAGTAGTTAAACGTCGATTGCGCTCGATTGGGGTTCATAAATTACGCCCGACTTGACCTCGGCTACATTTTGACTCCGAAGAGCGGACCTGGAGGAGACTCCGGTTCAGGAATTGGGGTCGGGTCCAGGGTGTTTTTCAACACAGTTACAACAGTGCCTATAAAACTGCTGAAACCCAACCCAAGTGCAATGATTGCCCTGACAGCCAGGCTCTGTGTATGTGTATTTCCAACAGTTCGTTCGTTGTCACACGTGTGTTTGTATGCCGTTGGACGACTGTCTGTGTCAGATTTACGGAGCAGATTCTACGCGAGCACTACCCGATGACCACTCGGGACCACCTAGCAGGTGGGGGGGAACGTGGGAGCATCGCATGATGATAAATCGTTGCATCGTTTGATGTCGAGCTGGTCACTTTTTTACCTCATGCTCCACCACCACCCATCCCCTAACCGTTAGCCTATTAGTCGTCCCATTAGTATCGTGGTTGCGTGTCCTTCAGCAGGGTGAGAAGCTTGGTACGGCGGAGCTGGCACTGTACTGGCACCACCTTTCATCCATGCTTTTAATGTGTTGCGAGTGTGTGTGTGTGTTTGTCGTTTGTCAAAAAGCTGGGAAAACTGGTAGGGCAGGCAGCAAGAGAACTGTGCTGAAATTGATTTGATTTATGAACGAAGCCAGACGAGCATAGTGTTGTGCGATAGAAGGTTGCTGGCTGCGAATGGCGCCCACACACACACACCACTTCCAATTTTGCCAATGGAAAGTGAGAAGCAGTCCCTTAACAGAACGGAATGATTTGTGGTTGGCCTCCCCCGAAAAAGAAAGGTGTCCTTGCACCGACGAAGAGAGAGACCTAATCGTACAGTGGCAGTGGAATGTAAAGATTACACATTCCATTAGCTGAGAAAATAGCACCGAAAAGGTGCGAAAACACTCCTACCGGGGAGAGCACATTCCTTGTCGTTGTCGTCCTGCTGCCCCAAAGGATGATGACAATGTTGTTATGAATTAGTTCTCAATTGCCGGGGAAATGGTTCCATGGGCGCACGGTCACGCACATAAACACACAGCAGCGCGAATGCGAATGTATGCTGTTGCAATTACTTACCCCGGGAGGGGCGTTGGCATTTGGGAATGTTAGCTTTCGTGTGGTGCTTTTTTAATTTCGTTCTTTGTGAGTTTGAACGGAGGTGTGTGTCCTCCTCCTTCTCTCGGTCTTTTGCATGAACAGCGTGAACAAAGAAGAAAGGTGAACGAAAATTACGATCCTCGGGGTGCAGGGGAAAGAATTTTAAAAATATAAAAATAGCTACGTGCATTCAATTTGTTCGTGTGCTGTTGGGGGGCGCGGAAGCAAGCAGCGCGAAAAGAAACGGATGTGAAAATTAAACTCGAATGAGTATATCGAAACCTTGTTGCGCGGGAGAGGTGATGGCGCTCGAGCCGTGCTTAAACCCGGCAAATATCCGTTTCATGCAATGTCTGCCACTACGACCGAAAAGAGAAAGAGAGGTGGCAAGGGGAAGTCGTACCGTGCAGACCTATGCTGTGAGTGATTTTGATCGTTTATATACAGTTTTTTTGCGCTTCTGGAAAAGCAACCCCTTTCGCAGGCGTATTTCACTCCACATTGTTTTCTAACTGTCCTTACAGAAATTAAAATTCACCCTTCGTTGTTAAGGCCGCTGGCTGGCCGTGCCTGCCGCGTTGTTTTGTGAGGTCCTGGTCCTGGTGGACTTGTTGGCATCAAAGGCAGCGAACGAGCGTGTCTGGTCGCCGTGTTGTTCGTGTTCCCCTCCACCCCATTCGACACATACACGGAGCGGGATACGAAAGGGTTTCATACCACCGAATATACCAGCATCAAGCACACGAGGCGGGCAGTCGCTTGGTCGTAAAGTTCCGTGTGCGATTTTGTGCTGGATTGTGTTTGTGTGTGTGTGTGTGTGTGTGTGTGTGTGTGTGTGTGTGTGTGTGTGTGTGTGTGTGTGTGTGTGTGTGTTGGTGGTACAGCGAAACGCGCGATGACAATTGCTGGGCTACTACTACCCGTTTGCACTTCACGTCGTCGTCCTTTCCGAAGAGTTGGCATTGGAGGCAGTGGAGAAGCGGAAGGTGCAAATGGTTGTGCTTGCTCTGTATGCTTTCAACCTCCCCGTTCTGCATGTGTTGTGTGGCTCAAAATAACGGGTTGCATAAAACTGCACTGTACCTCGAAAGCGTTACGCGGGCGAAGATAGTGACCAGCTAGAACCAGAAACCACGTTGCAACCAACCACAGCAACAAACAGAACGAACGGGACCGAGCAAGCGAGAAAGCATTGGGACATAATTTCTGTTCCTTTTCGCCAGGGGAATATGAGCTAGGGGAGGGCTTGAAAGCTGGCACCGGGAGGCTCTGTTTCAGCCACATTAACGACGCGCGACGTAATGCTCCTTCGGCAAACTCGGCTCGTAACAGCGTCGTCGTTTCCCTCGCGGGCTTTACTGCTGCCTTCTCTCGTTTTTGGGAGGGTGGAATGTCCGCTTTGCCGTTCTGTTTTGGGTGTACTTTAGGATGGGCCGTTTTGCACCTTCACCTTCACGTCACGAAATTGTACCCACAGTGCTTTTGCAGTGCTTCGGCACTTTTAGCTAGCGTTTTGGGGCAGACAGAAACAGGAATGTAAAAGAAAAATGTTCTTCCGAGGAAAATTTGATACTGTAAAATAGTGTTCCATGCCCACTAGAAGAAAGGGTTAACAGCACAACAACTTCTGGGATCTTGCTGGGCTTTCTTGGTTGCAACCAAAAAAACCAATTTGCTTTCTCTTGCTAGTTACCACCTCGGTGCGTTCATTCAGAGGTATATGCAACGACCTTTCTCTCCCGAGGTGGATTTGACGACCGACGGGGAGCTACCGGTACACGCGTTGCTGCTGATCCGAGACTGTATGGCTTCCCCCGGTGGAGGTTTTGACGCGCACTCACACCCACCACTGGCATTGTGTACAGTTGGTGTGCCCGTCGGAAGGTTTCAGCCGGACTAACACTTGACTGTTGATAAACTGTTTGCAGGCGGAAATGTCGAAATGTGGTAATGGTAGTGGGAGTGGATTTTCAGTAGGAGAAATAGCTGCCTCACAAGGTCCCCTGGCGGCTACCCGGGAAGGCTCCCGCTTGGTGGTTGCCGTTTGGAAGGAGATGCTATAAACCAGCTACCAGGCAGCATGTGATGTCTAAATAGCCGTCGTGAATTATCCTGCCGGATTTGAGCAGTGGGAAAAGAAGGGCCAATAGGTGGGTGCTTTCGGTCACGGCCACAGACACACACACAGACTGCTGCATCTAATTACGGTATGGAGAAGCGAGGCAGTGTGGGAAGCCAAACCAGTGAGGTCGATGGCAATATGGGACGGGTTGTAGCAGCGTATCTATCTGTTGGTGAAGTTGATAAATTACATCCGATGACCTTTCGACCCGCAATAGGTTGCTCCCGATATCTTCTCTCTTTCGCTCTCTCGTTCAACCCTGACCCCTTTTTCCCCCATTGATGCTTATTGGTAGGATATGCTGAGCCTTTTAAAATTAAACAAAAAAAAACCTCCTCACCACCACTTCAACATGGGACAAGCGGCCACTGGGAAATGAACAGCAGCGGGGCCACCTTTGCCTGGTCGGGTCTGTCATTGACGCAAACATGGTCTGCCGTGTCCAAAGAGGGGAGAAATTAATTATACGCGTACGTAGTTGCAGGGACGCGTAACGAGACGAATGTTTGCTTGCGCGTTCCCGGGACTCCCTTGAGAGAACCCCTCCGGGGGGTGAAGAAAGATGGAACTAAAAGGTTCTGTTCTGAAGTTGCTTTTTTGGTCCTGTGTGAAACGTAATGTGTATATTATTTTATTACAAGCTCGGTAATCTTGCGACAACATCAAATCAGAATCTAGATCCTCTGCTTTGCCCACGAGTCCCTCAGGTAAATGGGACCGACATGGAAACAACGCCACAATGCAACCGATGCAAGAGCATCACCGATGAGAACATTGTCATCTATAGTTCTGTTTGGACTATAGAATCTTTCTGAGAGTGTATCCCAAATCCTCGCAACGTCTTGAGCGTGTGTTATGCCTTGAATTTCCCAAGCAGATGTCTTCGGTTTGCATATTGCATACCTTGGAAAGGAATTCCGTACTTGATGATGGTAAATCCCTCGTTCGGCACTCGCCACGGGCAAGAGAGAGGAGACGGTAGAGAAGCAGTGGTTTATGATTATTGCACCCGGGGCCGCATGCAGTTGTCTAGTGGAAGTCGAAATTGTTGTCACCCAGGATTAGGGCATTGGAATTCATCGCCTCTCGAAACGAATCTCCCAACAGAGAGCCCACATGTGGTATTACACAGTCTCTGCTGGGGTTCTGCTGCTGTTTAGTAGTTGGTCGAAAACGGGCGAACCCCTTGCATGGCATGCATGCATGCAAGAACCTCCACCCTGCTTACGAAGATGTCATTCTTGGGCATCTTTTGTTTGGTGGCTTTTCGAACACGAAGATTTACGGTCGCCAGAGTTCGAAAGGAGGCGGAACAACCAATCGATTGCACAGGGCAACGCCTTCGCAACAGAGGCATAAGCAGAGCAGTTGTTGTGTTGAAAGGCGAATTAAAATCCATAAATCAGTGATGCGTATTATTCGTCCCCAAAACACGCACTACTGAAAGGGTGTTGAGATGTCTCCCTGAAGATTGGCTTCCCGGGACATTGGAATTCTGGTATTGTTTGCAGACGATGGTAGGCATAGCTTAAATCGATCGTGCTACTGACGGTGTAATTGAATGTGGCAGGATTGGTACAGGAGTTGCGTTGGCATGAAGAAGTCATTCATTAGCAAGAGAATGGCCATCGAATTTAAAGACAACCATGCTCCTGAAACCGAGAATCCGTTGGTTTTTGGTAGTTTTAAAGGGTTTCCTTTACTTTTGCGTTAAAGTAAAACATCATTTTTCATGTCCCTCGCGTTAAAGAACCCGCAAACGAGTTCTCTAATTTTGACACTTTTGCGGCATCCACCTCCCAAGCACGTCGAGAATAAGCGATATGGAATGGAGGTGGTGAGGGTGTTATCTTTGCCTTTTCGCTACATTAATTCGCTTACCGATTTCGTGGAGGGTTCGCTGTGCGGTTCGCTTCCTGGTCCAAGGCTGCACACGCCATCCTTCATTTCCGGCAACATCCGAAGGTTATGTTGCAAATGAGGGCGAGGTCCTTAAAAAAAAGGCATAAGAATCGATGCTCTCACTGAATTAGTTGTGGAGGAGGGAAGCAGATCTGCTGAGGCATCGTCGCTAGATTACTGGAAGAACGGGAAGCTAACGAGAGTGGCATTAAAAATAATTTCATCATAAATGCCCCTCCAGAAGCCGGCACAGCAACGCGCGCAAGAGGCATGAGAGAGTAACAAAAACATAGCAAAAGACCATTTTTGCTGGAACCAAAAGTTTGAAGGTTATGAAATGGTGTACGCGCGGTCACATCGTGACTACAGTCGGCCGGCTTAAATGTTGGCAAAATACAACAATTAAGGCGCGTTGAGGACCCCAATTTTTTTTCGCGTCCAGGCAGCCGTGGTCCTGTTTCGTGAGCAACATCGCAACAACTCCTTCCTCTCGGACCGTTTGGCAAATCGCACTAGCGAAAGCATGGCAAGGCATCGTGTCTCGCCTTCGTTCTTTGCGGGGTTCGCCGCGTTCACGTTTTAGTATGCAAGCATCGCACCGCGTCGCCCAAATGTCGCTCAGTTGTCAGTGATAAGAAAAAAAAACGAAACGAAGTGTCAGTAAAAAAGAATTGAAATGGTATAACTACAAAAAATCTGATGAGTGCTCCCTGCTTCTGCTAAGAGGGGTGTGTACATACTTTGGCTGTAGGAAACGTTGTTCGGCAAGGGTGCAAGTACGCTCAGTTCGGCTCGGGCACTCTCTAATGTCCTTCCATTCCTTCTGATCCGAGGCATAGAGCTGCCCAAAAAAATAGGAAAAAAAAACTGCAATCAATGTGATGAACGTGTTTGGAAATTGTAAACCACCGGCGTGTCGAGAAGTTAGCCTATCTTTCAGGCGCAAGCCCTCCGGGGATGAGTGGAGAGCGACAGTGGGTTCCGCTATTGAAACGGAACCAATCGGTTAAGGCTTCCCGCCAGTGTTTCCCGTGGGTTTTCCTAGAGCGAGCGTTTCATGAGTTTTTTTTCCTCTATTCCCAGTGTGGATGCACTGAGGGAGTAACATTTAAATGAATACCGGCCATATCTTCGCACACACACACACCCCTTTTGGCCATCAAAACGCAACTGTCATCAGCAGAGAACAGTTGTGCGGTGTTGTGGAGGATACGTGACGGGGGAGAGGTGTAATGGATGATACCGACTGATGACAATGTCGACACTGACAGACAGAAGCGGAAGAGCTTGTGTGTGTGTGTGTGCGTCAGTTGCCTTGTTTTTTAAAATAGTTATTCCACCGCGAAAGATCGCCGGCGAGAAGCCCACGAGGTGCAATCAACCGTAGCTGAACGGTTGGTACCATCCGGCTTCCGGGACAAATGCTTCCCCCCAACTAACTGTGGATTTGTTCTGGAATAATGTCCCAAACAAAAGCGAGGGTTTCCAACATAATTTATGAAGGCTTCACCGCTTGGGCTCCTCCTTCTCCTGCATCATTCACGCACAGAACGCAAACCGGGTTCCAAAAGTCCGGGAAGTAGTCGACACCAGCCGGTCAACGGTGGAACGGGTTACTGATTCAAAACTGGTGGGGTGGAAAGTGATTGAAAGCAACGTACACCAAACGTTCACCGAATGCATTTGCACGTTTATTTTTATCGGGCTCTTTGTTTAGTTCGTAACCAAAGCAAAAAAACCCTCGGAATGACAATAACATTTATGAACTCCATCAGAAACTGGTAGTGTGGTGGTGGTTCACTTCGAATGTAAAACGTTTGACAGGCAGAAGGAGCACGTTTTAAAAGCCTTGAAAGCACTCGCTCTCTCAGGCGCAGTTTTACAGTTCCTGCACTCACAGGACCCCATTGTGTGTGTGTTCCGGGGGTGCCACCGGAGTGCACGGTTGACCAAACTTTCGATAGTTTTCGGCATTGGCAGCTTTTTGTACAGAACGGCAGAGACACACACACACACACGCGTTCTCGATCACTCGACTCTTTGGCCCGGTAGTGCAACATGGACGGCGGAACCAGTGATTGGGGACTGCCGGCGAGTTAGGTTCTCTCATGCGTGAAGAGTTAATTTGAAGTATCGAATGTTTGCGATCGTTTTGTCTGGGGGCGGAAGGTAATCGTTCCGGGTGAAGAGAATGAATCTACTTTGTACGGGTGTGTGTGTGTGCAGTTCAGTGATTGCGCATTGATTTTCGGAGCTACGGTTGTAAGAGTGCTTTGTGATACTGGTTTTGTTCTAGCACACATACCGCCTACACTAGCCTGGGATCTCGTTCAAAGCTAGACGCTTTGATATTTCTGCTCGTTCGTTCGTTCGTGTGGTTTACTTGGGGAAAACGGAACCAAATGAAACCATGTGACTTTTATTCTATCTTGAAAATGAAACCTTCTTGCTTACGTCCAACTTTTCCATTCCCTTCTTCTTTGAACTGTCTAATCGTGCGGTAATGCCCCAGACACACACACAACATACACTATGCCAGCAGCAATGGAGCGGCACAATTGCTCCGGGCGGAAGTATCGAATTCATAAACTGAAATCACCTTCCGTTTTCGTCCCCGCAGTACAAAAAAGCCAAAGCCATAAGGGGGGAGACCGCCGTCAGAGACTCAGAGAGTTATTTGTATCGACCCACGTGACCGTGCGGTGGTGGGACCATTTGCTGGTGGAAAAATTAAAATAAAAACACAAACTACGCCAACGGCGATTTTGGAGTAGGAGCTGAACAACTGAACAAAAAAGGGAAATAATTTGAACACGCTCTCTCGGTATTAAAGCAGGGCTCTGCAAGCGTGTTGACATACGCCCGATTGTGTTGCAAGACGTATGTCTCGTCCCTTTAAACGGGAGTGTACGTAAGCACGCAGTGGTAGAGAAAAACGGTATCAAATTACCACCTTCCTGAGGTAGCTGTGGGTGCCTTCACGATGGATATCAGTTCCTGTCTTTCGACAGAATTGCTGCGTGTGTGTGTGTTTGTACGGCTTGACCTCAAATTGACGGTCGTCCGTAAGCTGTAAGAGGTTTATGCGTAAAATGTGTTCTTTGTTTGTTTGTTTTTCTTTTCACAATATCGTCTCTATCCACCCAAAATAAAGAAGACGGAAACGTTCAGCAGCTCAACCCCTTTCGTGCGATATGACTTAAAACGAAGCTCCTTTCTTATTTACAGTTTTAGGTTTTATTTAGGAGAAGATCGCTGAAAGAGTTACACAGGAGGGATGAAAAAAAAAAACAAATATTGTTGTACTTTTTTTAACTTTAGTCATAAAATTGAGACATTTACCCTTTCATAAAACCCTTCGCTAGAACAAACCCTTTGCCTAATTGCTCTGTTTACTAATTGCTATTTTTGTTTGCTCTTGCTCTCTCCCTCTCTTTCTCGATCTGTCCGTTCTCATTTGCAGATAAGCGTATCCGGCACGAAGGACCAAAACAAGCAGCTTTCGCTACATATCCAACGTGTGGGTTGAAACACAGTCTCTCTCCGTGTGTGCGTGTGAGAGTGTGACGTTACGAAGGACATCTCGCCCTCCCCCAGAATATTATCAAGTGCAACAGTGGCAGCAGGTTTGCTGGCAACGGTCGCAAAGCTGGATTACAAAATGCTGATGCAGGTCTCCCCGGATGCGGCCGATGCCGCACTGGCGCTGGTGCAGTCGGGCGGCACCGGCACGACGACGACCACGTCCTCCTCCCAGAGCAGCCAGAAGGACACGACCTGGACGAAGCTGTTCGTGGGCGGGCTGCCGTACCACACGACCGACAAGAGCCTGCGGGAGCACTTTAGCGTGTACGGCGATATCGAGGAGGCCGTTGTGATAACCGACCGCACCACCAGCAAAAGCCGCGGCTACGGATTCGTAAGTGTGCAGTGGGTTTTTGGGAGTTTGGGGTTATTTTTTTCATTTGACTAACACATCATCCTTCCCTCTTTGCCACTACTTTGCACAGGTGATTATGGGCGACAGACTGAGTGCCGAGCGTGCCTGCAAGGAGCCGAACCCGATCATCGACGGCAGGAAAGCGAACGTGAACCTAGCGATACTGGGCGCCAAACCGCGGGGCAACGCATCACAAGGTGAGTGTGTGTGTGTGTGGCCATTAGGAAAATGAATTGTAGAATGAAGGTGTTGCTGCCGTGTTCTGTCTTCGGCTTAGTGCAGAAATTAATGCACCACTGGTTTAGCGCGCGGAATCAGTCTATTAGAGTGGAAGCTATAAGACCACCAGCTGGTTGGCAGGAAGGTGCAATGCTTGACTTTATTTGCCACCGATACCACCGGCCGGTACAGCCGGAATTGTCTAGACAAACAGCACCACCACGACCTGCCCTGGGCGCGTCAAACACGAAGGTGGCGTAGCGTCGTGAAGGGCAAAACTTTAAGCTGCCAAAGTCAAGTTGGTTGGTGTTGTTTCTGTGTCCGTGGCTTTTTTGTTTGCATTTGCTATTGCTTCACCATAGTTTGGGAGGTGTGTTGATTCACGCTCACGACGGTGAAAGAAAAGGGATTATTATCCTTCGATGGGCACGCTGAATAGTGGCTGCAAAGCGAACGCGGCAAGTGTCAATCTTCAGCTCCGTCACTGCATTTGCTGGAGTTCTATTAGCCGGAGCCGTTGAAAACTCGTTGATTTATCATGACACACGGTGCCTTTGCTGTCAGCCGTTGGGTGAAAAGTTTCCTCCAACCCACTCTCGGAGGACGGAGGAAATCGGCTGTCGGGTCGGCACAGCACTAAAGCGCAACTCGATGACAGAAGTCATTGCAAACGAGCGCTCGCCGTACCGTGGCGGGCGGGCGAGTAAACAAATCATTAAAGTGAATCAAATGTTTTTTGTTCCACGCGCCTGACCGAGGTCAGAGGCACCGTCATGGCGGGGCATTGTTGTTGTTGTTGTTGTTGTTGTTGTGGTGGTGTGGCCGCTACAAGACTCCACCACCGCTTGGTTGGTTTGGTGTTGGTGTGGCGATGACGACTGGGAAAGGTTCTTTTTATTCGCTTGGGTTTTATTGGTGTGTCCCGCTCGGTCGCTCACTCTCTGTTGCTGCGTAAACACTGACGTGTACGGACGGACGGGTACCATGGTGGCGGCGGAAGAGGGATAAGCTTTGCGGTATTGATTATTGCAGCAACAGCAGCAAACGGGGTGGATTCATTAGGCAATCCACGTGCGCGCCGTGACGATGAGCACGGAAATGCAATTTTAATGAGCAGCTCTAGCAGAAGAAGAAGGCGAGAGGGGTTGTGTTTTTGCACCAACCAAAACGAGGTTGGACAAAATTATGATACACATCGAACGGAATGTAGTAGTTTGTTTGCCGACCTTTTTTTTTACCGGCGTTATCTGTTGATTCTGTACTATCTGGTTGTGCTTTTTTTGCGATTTCGTTTCCTTGTTGTTCGATTACGATACGATGTCCTTCGTACCACTGACTGACCGAGTTTGAATTTGACGTTTATTTGAAGTACTTTTTTTCTGCTCTTGTCTCTGTCCCAATTTCAGGTTACCAGTTCGCCACGACAGGACTGCGGACGGCCGGCTACCCAGTGATACCGGGCCAGTACGGGTAAGTGCTTTTGGCTGGCAGTGCGCGCATCTGTGTTTTTTTTCTCTTCTTTTTCGTTTCGTACCACTCTTCTACCACTACTATGCTCCACATCCCATTCCTACACCGCCCGTGTAAGCGTCCTCGAACACCCCGTGTCCTGTTCCGCCTTTTTCTTCTTCTCTCTCTCTCTCTCTGTCTATTCCCTTTATTCTTCTGTGTTGTTGTGAAGCCAAATCGTGTCCGCCAAATGGCACACCATCAGCGCGACGTGGATGGGTTGGTGGGAGGATTTTAATACATTTTGTTTGTTGTTGGTTGTTGGGTAGGGAAGGTTTCGACAAGTGCAGTTTGGAAATTAATTTCAAAAATATAGTAACAAAAAAAAGAAGAGCATTTTCATGCTCCATTTTCAAAGGAATCAACTGATATGTTGAAGAATTAATATTAAAAAATGGTACTTTTTATGCAGGAGGAAGCATAATATATTGGTAATATTTAATGCCTTACATTTCTGTGTGTTGTAACTGAACTTTGCTAATTTGCTTACGTTGTTTTTGTTCTTCGTCTTTAGTGTGAACAATACAATACAAGTAAATTTAATAGAATATTTCATAATGATTGAAAATCACAGAATAACAATATGAAATGAAGACAATAATGTACATTTTAGTATGCTGCGCAATAATCCATTTGTGCCCGGTGGAGACGCATGGTGTCCCATTAGCAAAGTGTCTTGTCTTTTTCTTTCGGGGAAGGCCAACTTCGATTGGAAGCAATAATGTGTGCTTGCCAACTGACACATTCGCATTAACTGCACTTCTCGGTGCAGCATTCACACAGACACACACATACTGTTTTGCACGATGGTGCCCGCACGGTGATGATGATCAGCATTCGTACGCACCATTACAGCTAGTAGAGTTACGTAGTTTGCTAGCCTAAAAATAGGTAGCCATAGTTTTCCAAACTTTTCAAACTTTGCTCCCTTCCCATTTTATCTCTCTCCCTCTGACTCTAGTACGTCGCCTTGCGTCACACGCGCTCGCCAGAGTGTGGTGATATATGTATGCGAACATATAGGTGACACGCAAGCAATGCGCCAAGGGGTAGAGAAGGCAGCGCAGAAAACCCTTCCCCCCCCCTCGGGAAAAACTAACCATGGCTAGCGTGTACCCGCTAACGGGGCGATAGATCGGACGCGGAATAAATGTTCTAAAAGCGGAGAGGCGATCGTTGCGCTGCGTCCTCCTGCTATCGGTTGGAGACAGTCGGTGGGCCGTTAATTAAGCCGCGCTCTACCCGGTTTCCCTTTCGGCGTGTCGCCTTCAGGATAGTGTTGAGACGAGACGCTGAGACTAGCGCTGTCACGGAGATATTGCTTTGCTGCTTCCGTATCTTTGGTAGTAGCTGTCGTCTATGTGTGTGAGTGCGCGCGTTTTTTACTACAGCAAAAGATTGATTGCGGTTTTTATTTAGAACTCTTCAACCGTCGGCTGCCAGTCGGGGGGTTTGTGTGTGTGTGTGTGTGTGCAGTGACTGGTGAACTTTAGAAGTGATTGCTCGTCCCGTTTACACTTCCAAAGATGAAGCAAAGAGTCGTTTATTGACACCCATAGCAGGGCACATTTGGCAGCGACAGCGTACTGCTATATAGTGCGATCTATTTTTCAATCGTAATCAACCACATTTTGTACATGCTGAAATGGATTAATCTCTCTGCACAAGCAGCAGACGCCTACATTGCCTGTTCGGGTCATAAGTTTTCCACTTCCCATATTCGTTTGCTGTTTTTTTTTTATTTCCACAAGGAAAAAGGCGTTTGTTTTGGGGGTCAAATCGTTACATACATCCAGTTTGTTCTCTGGTCTGTTTTTTTGTTTGTTTTCTTACAAACTTCTCTTCCCTCTTTTCTTCTCTTCTAACTTATCTGCCACTCATTTTCCCTCACTTCCCACTTCGTTTTGTTTGCAGCCCGTGTGCGGCAGGTTGACCGCTCTACCGCTGATTTTATGCCCCACTAGAGGCAAATGGCGCTGATGGCGTTTCGATATGGGTCCCGTGCTGCGAGAGCTTCATGTTCATGTAATTTTTCCAAACAAAACAACACAAAAGCCGAGCGTTCGAGTGAATTTTTCTTTTGCGTTTTTTCGCGTTTGTGGCAGAGTTTTATAGTGTTTTTGTTGTTGTTGTTGATTTGTTTGTGTTTTGTTGATTTTGTTTTTAGTTGTTTTCTTTTATTACGTTTTCCTTTTACATTTTGTGTTTTTTCCTACATGTATGTGTTTTTTTCTCTTTCCCTCTCTCTCTCTCTGTCTGTCTACTTTACTCGATAGCGTTTGCAGCTTTCGGTTCACCCATCTCTATATGATACTGTTTGGAGTTTTTGTTGTTTGATTGTTTGGTTTTGTTTTCCTTAGGTCTTTTGGTTTGTTTCATTTGGTGTTTTTTGGTCGTTTCGAAGTGGTGAAGTGATATTTGGTTTTGTTTTTTTTTGTATGTTAGAGTTTGAGTTTGGTTTGGTGACTTCTAGTGGCTTACTTACTTCTTGGTGAATAGTTTTGTAGCTTCACTGCTGATTATAGAGTGTGGAGTCAGACTGCTGAGAGATAATGAGAGGTTTGTTAAGTAAATTGTTTAAAAAAATTACAACAATGCTCGGGAAAAGCGACTTTATTTCGCATTGCCACGCATTCAAAGTGCATTTTTACATGTTAAAGAACTCCTTTCACGTTTTTTTTTCGACGTTCAACTGCACTTTTCCTGAACCTTTTGGTGTGGGTTGGTCGTGTGCGGTTCGTTTAGTGTGTTTCGTGTGCTCTCCGTGTGTGCGTGTTTGTATGTTTTTCTCTTTTTACTGTCGCTAGATATTCATGAGTTTTTCCGAGGTGTGTGTGTGTGTTTGTGTGTGTGCGCGCGAGGTTTGCTAGTTTTGTTTTACCTGGTGTGTGCCGTGTGTACCGTACCAAACCGAAACCAAACCAGTGTTTTCCATTTTGTTTCCCTCCCTCCCCATACACACTTCAGGTTACACTTCAGTTGTCCGGGCGCGGAGGGTTGATGAGTCCAGTTCCGTGGTACGTGTTGCATTCAACCGTCGGGTGTGTCAACTGGCTACACACACTTCCCTCTCTACGGGGCGGGTGCCCTTATGTCTCTGTGTGTGTGTATGGATAGGCACATTGGATAGAGGGCTGAAGGGGAACACTGTGTGCGCGCCTTGCGAATGAACAATTCATGTGCGCTCGTGGTGCCCCATCTTTCACCACCCCTCCCGTCGGCCCACCCGATCGTTCACACTCATACACAACAATCACGCACACACAGCTCTACAGCAGCGCGTGTGTGTGCGATTGTTTGTCATCGTCGTGCTCATCGTCTGTCGTGATTTATCGCGCGCGCTGCTCGATTCGAGGTGAGAAGTGCGTTCGTGTGCGTGTGCGTGTGTGCGATTTGGTTGTGTTTTTGCTGTTGTTGTTGGTGTTACTGTTGTTGTTGTTGTTGGTGTTACTGTTGATTTTGCTCTTTTAGCGCGTGTCCCCCAGCCGTGTGTGTGTGTAGGGGTGTTGGTGTGGCGTGTGCCCTTGTGTGCGTGTGTGTGTTTTGTACGTTTTATTGTGGGTGCTCAGTGTATTCCCATTTAGATTTTCTTGCTTCCCCCGCGGTGGCGTCTCCATTCCGGTCGCCTGACCATCGTTGGCGTTTGTGTTTTTTTTTCAATGTTGTATCTAGTTCGCAATGGCAGTGTAATACAATCATGCCGAAAATGCGTAAAAATAATAAAATTGAGCGCCGAAAAAAACGAAATAAAATAAAACCAAACTACGCTACAGATCGTGTCAAACCGGGTTGGCATGATTCACATTTCACCTCGGCCACGGTCTATTTAACACGTGCTGACCACTCCCTGGGTGACATGGCACCGCCGCAAACAGGGGGGTCCCGTTAGGCTGTCCGATCCGGCACCGGAACCGTTTTTCTGCCGGATGTGGCGTTGGTGATCGTGGGGGGGAGGGTATGTAGCCATCCACCCCACGCGCTTTTATCGCGTGCTTCGCCACGCGGAACTTGGGAAATTATTTTGATTGCGGTAAAATAAAAATTTAGGCTGCTGCTGCTCCGGGCGTTGCTTTTCATTGCAATCCGGCTTTCGACCCCGTGGACCCACCGGAATATGTTTGCATTTTGATGAGATCAGGCACGGGTGATCATGTTGGTACCGTTGTAATATATGGCATTACGCGCATTGCACAACGACGCGTGTGCCAACGGTGTGTGCCATACCAGCGCGTGTTGCGTCGACCTGCAGGTACGCTTGCCGCGTTGCATTGCATTGCGGAGGCGCCAGGAGAGTGAAATTGACTTTCACAAATTATGTTTTATCTCGATGGCTGCGAAAGCGTTACGTGTGAGGTTGCAATCGTACCTGGCATTGAATAATGCATCAGCAGATGACCACCGAAATGCAGATAGTACAATTATTAAATCAACAGTTGCCGTACGTATCAAATGCTGTATTTTTTGTTGTTGTTTAACAGCACTTGTGTTGACCTGTTGAAGGAAAATCATTGAAAAAGATCATCACGCTTATCATGGGCAGCTTTCACGTGCCGGTTATAACACAAGAGTGTGTGTGTGTGAGTAAGTGGCCGTTAAAGAGAATAAAATATGCTTGCTCTCGGATCTATAAATTATCTCCTTCAAGGTGTAATTGCCAAAGCTCTCTCTGGCAGCTGCTGCTGGTTTAAGATTAACGACCGAACAACCCGATGCTCGAAGTGGATTGTTTTTTTTTTTAATACGTCCCAACGTGCTAAGCAGCCTCTTAGTTTGAGTTTTGTGTGGTACTTCTTCCTGGTGGTGGATTTAGAATGTTTTTTTCGTTTTTCTTGTTTGCTTAAATGTTGTGTTTTATTTGTTTGATAATGTTTAGCTAGACGAGAAAGAGTGCTGTGGATTTTCCCGTTTTTTATATGACTTTTCTCATTGAACATTAGTCAACAGTTGTTTAAGGAGTTGTTAAAAATTGAATGAAAAATACCACATGTTGTGACATTTTAGTGACGTTTTAGCTTTTTCAGTGCTTTTCGTTTTTTTTAGACGATGGCGCTATTGCTTAACCGTGTTTTTAAAAGCTTTCAATAGGTTTGAGTCTTGTGGTTTTTGCGTTTTTTTTTAATATGTACGACATAATTCTAAAAAAGGTTTCTCAAAACGTGTGCTATGTTGCTGTGCGTTTTTTAAAAATACTTCTGCTCTACTTTTGATTTTGTGTGCGTGTTTGTTTGTGTGTTTCGGTGTTTGTGTGTGTGTGTGTTTGAATCACATATTTAGATGTTTATAGATGAAGCAACGATTCGTTCTAGCGATAATATCATTCATGTTATGTGGCAAGAGGTGACAACATGTTGATAGCTAACAGAGCTTAGGATTAAAATTGAAGTTTGTTACAAAATCCAAAGGTTTCTCAATTAGCTGTTCAAACTGTTGAGCTTAAAGTACAATTATTTTAAACAAAAAGTGACTACAGAGAAGATAATAAATGGTCACTAGTTAAAAGAGCTCATCAGCCCAAGAAATGCGAGGTTAGTGTTGCGAAATTGGACAGAACGTAACTACCAAATAATTCCTAACATGTGGATATTGACAGAGTGTTGCATAAATCTCTTCAAAGTAGTAATGGATCTATTTTCATCTCAATTTTGTTTGCGACAAAGCGGCATTAGCGGTGTGTTTATTTTTAAGCCAAAGCAAGCCAAATACACCCAAAACAGGCCCATCAAGAAACGATCGTCTTTGCTCCTCGAAAACCTTGAAGAGTTGAAGGGGATGGCAGATGAAAATGCTGGTGCCGTATCTCGGCGATTTCAACCCACATCGCCACATTATTCAATCGCACTCCTGACGACAAACGCGACCCCAAAATGAAAAGGGTGTATGTGTGTGCCTTCCATCATCGGCGCATATGAGCGGCACTACGCTCCTTGTCCCGCTTATTCCCAACCCTTCTGACGTCAATCACAGACGTGACGGAAGTGACGGCCGGGCATCTACCATCGGCGGAAAACGTGATTTTTCCCGCCGATCGTTCGGCGTCCACTTAGGCACAGGATGGAGCTCTCCTTCGAAGCAGGCAAGAACAATTGGTTCCACCTTGGCTCTGAGGGGTTCTGCTTCATTTGTATGAGCAAAGTCTTGGGGGGACGATGCTTACGCGACCCGTAAGGAGATTGGTACGAATAGAGCAGTACACTTGACACAATCACGGTGATGAAAGACGGAAGAAGCTTAATAGAAGCGGTTGGGAGTCAGTGGCGACTATTGTGTCATGTAATGGCCATCGGCAGTGGGTTTGTACTCCGTTATTTATAGTCGGTGAGTTACTTTGGGGACAAGAGTTAATCTACGATCATGCTGCCGCCCAGTACTGCCCCGGTACCTTTCGTAATGAAAATGTGACAATCGTGCCGAGGCTTCGCAATATATCACCCACAATCGGTAGCGTTATACATTTTATATGGCCCATCTACATCAAAGGAGAGAGAGGGACATATCAATGCTTAGAAATGAAGACATTAAATGGGTTTTGAAAAGAAAAAAAAAGTGGGACATACAGCAATATAATAATCCCCAGCTCTCGAGGCTGTTGGGTAGGCATTAATGGAAGTATTAATCAATTTTCTGTACATGTATCTGTACCGCCCCGCAAGTCCAACGTTGCCAACGACGGTGTAACGCAACAGACACCGTCGCGCAATATATGGTCGCGATTACCTACGCCGCCAGCGTTTGGAGCGATTTTTATCGAATTAATGTAATTGCTGCATTTATTTCGATTTACGTAATTGCTTAACGCGCGCTTCGGTGTTGGGCGGGCACACCACATCACCACCAAGAGCGGAAGCACCACACGTGTGTGTAGGGAAGCAAATGGCCGGCAAATTTCTATCTCTTTCTCCTCTGTCCTCGCGTGTGAAGTAATTAGGAAAAAGGTTGAGTTGGAACGCTCGGTTGGAAAAATTCAAATGTCAATCCTCACTAGCCTCCTCGGTGTAGGCAAAGCGCGGCTGCTCTACTAGGACGCAGGAGAGGGAGTAGGGAAACTCTTCTCATCGTCAACATGTCTTGTTGTGGCGCGACACGCCACGAGCATGAGCGATGTCTTGGTTGGGGCTTTTGGGACAAACCCGTGGGGGTGCTCGGATAACCGCCGCCCCACACTGGCTGGCAACACACGACACACAACCAGGAAGATGGTCACGAGCGAGGTGTAGTATATTGGCGGTTGGCTTTGCCAAAGCAGGGCGCGCAGTTTTCCGAACACAGCGCAGCGCGAGAGCGCGTTCTAAAAATACAAATAAATATGGCTCTCGGCTTCTGTGCCTGGCGCGCAACACCACAACACCCCCCGAGAGCCGAGAAGCCACCTTCATTACGTACACACCAGCCAGTCACTCAACCTTCGTCTCCACCTCGCTCCAAGACAAAATGCGATGCGATCTGTTCCCCCCGTGCAGCCGAAAGATCGAGGAACTATAAGACAAGAGTTTTGCTGCAGAGTTGCAACGATCCGTCAGTGAGTGAGGAGCGTTAGATATTTTCACGATGCACACGAAGATGATCGTTATGTAGAAGACACCGTTTGGACATTCTTTCGAGCGGGGTTGTAGTACACACGACGCAGCATCGGTAGGTTGGCGGGATTATTTTTAGAAATGTCCCATCGTGAGCGCTCCTCCGGAATGTCCACGGTGACAATCTCAATAGTGTGGTTGGGATGAGTATGTGTGTGTGTGTGTGAAGATGGTACTCTAGTGATCATTACACACCTCTTCCTCCGGACCTGATGTTCGCATTGGAGGTACTCGATCTTCTGAAGAAAGGAAGAATTGGGAGCGGTGGGAACGTACAGATCTGTTGTTGCGAAGAATGTGTCTATTTGCAATGTAGATCTGTTGGTGGGTAGTGATGTGTCATCATCAGCACAGAGAGATTGTGTACAATGTTCGTCAATATTGTTTTGAGCTCAGATGATTGCCAAACCCATTAAATATCCATCACGCGGCGACAGTAGATTACGATCATCATCACCACTACCGAGCGTCCTATGTACTGCACCCGAGAAGTATTGATACTGCGAGGCCGGGACGACAACACGCGCTTATAAATCGGTGTAACCCGCTGTCACACCGGTCATCCTTTGTCTGCTGCCAGCTGAAGGTTGTTTTCGACTATCGATGGGGATGGGCTAATAAATATCGTCGACAAAGTACAATTACAAGGGCGTTGTTGTGTTGTGAAATGGGGCCGACGGATAGAACACATTCTGCCTGTACAAATACAGATTCAGAGAGTTGAATAAACTGGCTCGTTTTGAGTGCTGCAGGTGCGATTAATCGACAAATACTACGAACTTGTAGCATCAAACCACATTAACTTGTCATTTACTGGCAGTGACTAAGTGTGCAAGTAATCCAGGTGACCAGATATTGTAAACTTTGTACTAGGTAGTATTTTGTACTAGTTATTTGTAACATTTAACAGTCGTAGCCGCTAAATGTTGGCTCTAAGGCATCAATTTTGGACTCTAACGCCGCACCTATTTCCTATTGAATTTAAGCCAACAATGTTTTACTCTTGTTATCATCAAATTTGTTGGAAAGAAGAAGCATAGATAAATCTTTAGCTGAAAAACATTGTCGCTCGGTACTGATAACAAAATACAATACAGCTCAAGTAAATGAATGTATTAAAACTCGTCTTGTATTGATCGTTATCATGAGTTGCGTTCTTTTAATCTCCAAATTGACATTTTTCACATTCTCATAATGAATAGCTTGAAATAAATCATCTTGGCATGACGCCTATCATACGATCCACTTATTCCCGCAGTGGTCGAACCTATAACAAGATAAGATTTCTACAAACCACACTCAATAATCAGAGTTTGAAGTGCGAAAATCAACCTCTTCGCCTCCCAAAACGATGATTAATACGCTACATTGCACGGTTTCAGCTTCAGCACACGTTTGTGCCCGAGATCGTGCCCAACGGATGGCAAGATGGCCGGTCACGCTCGCTCGCAATTGGTACGGCGCGCGCGATCGCGATCGTTTTCCCGGGTTCGTCCCCCAATCGCTCCCCCGCGCACACACACACATACCACCAATATTGCGGGTCGGTAGGTAGGTTGGTGCTTGTAATTTTTGTGTGCGCGACGATCGCACAAACGGCGGTAGCATCAGAATAAAGGTGGGCGGACAGTGACGTTCTAAAATGGCGACGGGTGTGTGTTTTTTTCTTTCTTTACTGAGAGGTAACGAACGTGTCTGTAAAGCAGCGTGTCTATGACAGTGTGTGTTGGTTCGTTTTATGGATTTTATTTAATCTTCGTTCAAGCGAAACGCGGGAACGCTCGCTAGTAGGAGGGGTTGACAGACGTGTGGGCCCGAGAGGGTGGCAGTTTTTAGTGTCCCTCCTCGATTCCCTCGAAAGTGATGGGGCGGATCCTATTTTTGAGATACTTAAGCTCCACACTCTGTGTGCTTGTTGTGTTTGCCATTGAGGCTCGAGGGGCGGGAGGGGTTTGTAAGAATAGTACGGCTGTGCGATCAATAATTGTAACGAATGGGCACAGATGGGTGACGGATAAACATGTCATGTTGCTTTCGAGTTGAAACCGTATTCGTAGCCTTCATCGGCAAAGGGGTGTGCCGTAGGAGATGCAGTGCGCTGGCACTTCGAATCAGGAAACGGCCACCGACAACTGTCACAATGATGAAATGGTGAAGAATCCTTCATGTTTGCATCATGGGCACAGGTCGTCCATATCTTCAACTCCAATGGTCACGTGGTGGCGGTGGTGCGAGAGCTCATGTTAATGTCTATTCTCTGCTCTTCTTGTCTCTTTTATCTCTCATCGGTAAAAAAACATGTTTTTTTTCAAGTTTTCTTTTCTTGTGTTTTACTTTCTTATCTAATGGGTTCATTTACAACACTTGCAAGCATTTTTATTTGCTTGTGGGATGATTTTTTTCACTTCGTTTTTACTTTCTCTCTTTATTTCACTCACTTTCCTGTGTGTGTGCGGTATGCGTCGTTTGATGGGTTGTTTTCTTTTGTTGTTGTTTTTATGACTTCTTACACTTTAGTTGTCTTTTTTTCATTTGTTTTATCGGAATCTTGATTTGGTTTGATCTACAACATTTACTTTCTTTTCTTTTTTTTTGTTTTCTATACTTATTATTTTCTTTTACCCATTTTACCGTTTTTTTACGAGGTTTGAAAACTAATCGAAACGTTTTCGTTGATGTTGCTGTTGTTTGGCGTGTTTGGCAAATATAATGTGTTTTGTTGTTGTTGTTGTTGATGTTGATGTTGTTGTTGTTGCTGTTGCTGTTAATTGTTTTACTTTTTCTTGTTGTTGCTCTTGGTTGCAGTGTACTTGGTTGCGAAAGAGAATTAATTGAAGCACTATTTAATACATCTTTTCCTTTTTCCTTCTCTGTTTCTTTCACCGATCGGTCTCGGCTCGACCTACAGAGTGCCACCGTCTTACATTTACGGCACACCGTACCTAGGCACGGCAGGCGGATCGACCGGAGCGGGCGCAACCGCCTCCGGACTGGTGCCGATCCCTGCCACCCAGCTGTCGCACGCAGCCGCCATCGCGGCCGCCACTAGTCAATTCTACGAGTACCAGGTAAGCAACCGCCGGGGCCGAGCGCACTGAGCCGCACACGAGTCGTTAGAGTGGATGCGATAGTAATAATAATTCGCTGATTTCCTTTCCAATTGTGTCGCAACAGAATGCGGTAGCAGCAGCCGCCGCCGCACCGTATCCGGGCCAGTACAGTACAGGGTTCGATGCGTATCCCTATGGATCCGGTGCCTCAGGTAAGGCAATAGCGCGAAAGGGTGCTATCTAAGATCTTCAGCTAATCTGTTTTGTGTGTGTTTTTTTCACAGCTGCCGGAGCTGCGGCCGCCGCCGCCCAGTACATGGCCGGACCGTACACGTACGCCACGCTGCCGCAAGCAGGAGCTGCCGCCGCCGCCGCTGCTGCCGCGGCGGGTGCATTTCCCGGCCTGTCGCCCTATCAGAACGCGACCGGTGCTTCGCTCCAGGAGGCTAGACTGCAATAATATTTACTACCGCAAGCGCTGATGCTGTCGCTGCTCGGCGATGACGTCGGTGGCGTCAACGAGAAGCGCTCGTAACTCGTGACGAGTGCGCCTTCCGCTGCGCCAACGCAGCGAGGAGTTGGAAGATAGTGTAGTTTGTAGTGTCCGCTGCCTAGCCAAAAAAAAACATAAAAAAGAAAAATTGGAAAAAGGAAATAGGAAGAACACAACGGCCCAAACCACCAACCAATTACACAAAACACAACTAAACAGCGCGTGGTTGGAGCGTACATTTTAGTTAGCCCCTTCGGAGGTGTGTAGTGTTTTAAAATCTATCAAACTAACAGCTAACCAAACCGGAAGCGTTACGTAACGTTGCGTTACGTGAAATGCAAACAGTAAGCGATAGGTAATAAAGAACTCAGCAAAGCAAAGTAACGGAATCAAGCCGGATCAATCAATCACCAATCAATCGTCGTTCTCCAATATTCATCTCTTTAATTGAAGAAAAAAGGAAACAGCCTCAACAAACACAAATACACCCCTCTATGAGCGCATATAATTGCCAATTCGCACATATTTCAAGCACACAGCATGTAGCCGCGGCTGAAATGGAAGAGCTTATTTTCCCTCTGCGGCGGTACCAGTCAGCGTCAGAATCTGTAAACACACACACACACATCAAGCAAAGGCCAGCGTGCGAAAGTGCGCCCCTGGGCAGCAGGCATTCAGGCATATAAAGAAATTTACTCTATTTATTATACAACTAGTTTTTAACGTACTGTAGAAAAGCCGAACTAGACCGATATAGTAGTAACCTTGCATGAGGAACTTGCCGCAGAACACGCGGTTGCACCGTGGGCGGGAGACACATTATTTACTTAACAGATACTTTTTAGCGGATAAGCAATAAACAGTGTTGGACAAAGCTGTTGGAGCAGCAATACAAAATGAAGAACAGTACGACAGCATAACTCTACGAAAGCTCAATTCTTGTTTCGTGTCTTCGTCCTTCGTAAGGTCGGCTTATGTAGCGAAGATCTGGAAAGGTGTAAAAAAAGAAGCAATGTTGCAATGTTGGACAGATGAAAACAATCCCAGTTTACGGTTCACAGTCAGAACGTGCTCGCCCCGCCGTAGTCCTCTCAACCGAATCCCGTGGACTGATTTTTGCAATAATTGTTTATCGGATATAGTTGTTGGATAGTGGGGTAGAGGAGGCAGCAGAACTAGGGGTTGTGTAGGAATCAGACTTTTTGAATGCAAATGCAATATCCTGTAGGATGTGGCTGCTATTACGATGTAGAGCAAAACACGCAAGCAATACCACAAAATGATGTAGCGTCGTCTTATCCCCACCGAGGTAGTGAGAGAGGAGAGTGAGAGAAGAAAAAGCGATTAGCGAAAAACAGAAAGGAACAGATTTCAGAGCACTAGAAGTGGCAGCATCAATTGGTTTCACATTTGCACATTAGTGAGTCGGATCGATGCGTACGTTCGCAAGCAATACTAAAAACAAAAAAAAAAAACAAGCGAACAAAGCTCGATCGTTGCGTATCATTTTTCCGTTTCCGTTGTTTCCGTTTTTCGCGGTTTTCGCGCGTGTAACGTGGGGGAGGGGGGAGGGGTGGGAGGACAGAAGACAGATGCATACAGAGAAGAATGAAATTCTAGTCAAATGTGTGTGTATGTGTGTGCGTGTGAAATTATGTGCGTTTGTATGTGCTTTTGTATCGTATGGTTTTGTTGTGCTTTGGCTTTTCCCCTGTGAAGTTGGGAGATTAATTTATTTTGTCCTTTTTTGTTTGGGTTGTTTTTTGCGCCTTTAAATGCGCATCCATCGTTGTGTTGTGCTTTATTTGGACAACTCTTGTTTCGATGCTGTACTATCTCTTTCGCAGTTGATTTTGTTAGTACATTAGCTGCTCTCGCTTTATCTGTGTTTTTTTTGTGAAATTTATGAGCGAAATTATGATTTTTCAATTTCTTGCTTCGATTTGCATGTTTTGCATTGCTCTTTTTTTCTCTCTTCTACAAAATCCTTCATTTTTGCACATTTACGTGTAATGGGTAGAGTATGAACGTACGGCCACCAAATCGAAACCTCAGAAACCGCCGATCTAAAAGTTAACCTTTATATACACCAAAACGAAGAAAGTTAGTGTTCGTGTCACTACCCCGAGTCAAGCAAGATTTTAGTAGCAGCAACAGAGGAGTTTTGGAATATTTGGAAGAATCATAACAAAAAGGAGTCAAAATTTAGCAGCACAGTGCGCACAAGTGTGGATAGTAGGAGTGGTGAAATTGTGCCTTTCAAAACAGAAGAAGAAACAAACACATAACAACCAGTACCAGCAAAAAGCGAAGCTGAAACAGTAACAACACCGAGCAATGAAACGAAACACAGCAATACAGAAACACACACTAACATGGTATCATGCTGCTGGAGGAGACGCGATACGCTTTGCCGCTTGAAAGGAATCAAACCGTGGGCTTTTGAAAGCGGATAGGGAGACACGGTTGTTGCTCAGTCAGTCAGTCAGTCAGCAGCCCAGGAACGTTGCGCGGTGGAACAAATTCGGTGACAATACCCAAACAGACCCACCAGCACCCATCCACCACCAGCTCCCCAACTTTGACGGTAGATTTCGGACGTAGATTTCATGCCAGTTAGCTCCCAACTTTGTATCAGGCACACTGAAACACCACGAAATTCGTTAACAAAAAGCAAAGAGTACATGAGGTCCATGCTGGACGTACGGAGAAAAGAAATATGCCAATCTTAGGTGAGACTTATCGAAATCACGATTCTAATGCGCTGCGGGTGAACGGGGTTACCCTTGTTCGGGTGGAAAGAGCTGCAGAAGAAATGCGTGCTAAAAATTGTGTAAAAATGTGTAGTGGTTGAACTTAGAAAACGACAAAAGGAAAGGGGAACCCCCTCGTAGTAAGACCACTTTTTTGGGGGGAGGGGAGCGATGTTTTTGAGCTGCGCAGTACATTTGATGCATTGACCAAACGCAACGAGTTAGAGGTGGAGAGCACATCTTCTTTTTTGAAATAAAAGCATCGTGTAAAAATGTTAAAAACTCCCGGGGGGAGGGGGCTGGAAGGAGCTCTGTTCACGGCAACCAAAGGATAGAGGGATTAGGGGATAGGGGAATCGAAAAGGGGAAAGGAGAGGCAGTACGAGAAGCGCCGTGATTGTAGATGTTAAGTTTAAATTATTTATACACGACACGAGTGGCGAGCGACGACCAGTGGCGGCACAGTTGGCATTATAGGCATATAAGCAATCCGGTACACGTCTTATAAGAATCTCACACGCAATTCAATGCCTGCATTGTGGGGGGCAGGAAACTTTAGGATTAGGAGGAGGGCCGCGGACCAGGGACACACGGGGATCAGAATCAACCGGCGCGCCTCAGTGTAAAGCCCCCGGAAGAGCCGGAAGGTTTTTTGTCTGGTGTGATCGTTCGATCGTTGCTCTGGTGCTCGTGTAAACCACCAACCCGATCGATCGGGACAGGGGTCGAATTGGAGTAACAATTAACGGTTTACGGTAAGCATATTTTAAACTGTCGGTTATTAACAACACTATTAATTCAACAAGTTCTACCAGCTGTGTAAGCCGAAAGGAGCAGCGAAAGAACAAAAAACATTAAAAAAGCAAATAACAAACAAATCACAAGTAATTGATTTACACCCCCAAAAAAGAACCCTTACACACGCATATTCGCATAAGAAATGGTGGAAGGATCGAACAGATAAGCAACACAAAAAAAGTTAAAAGAAAATAAGGAAAAGATAATAAAAGAACAAAAAAAAACAAGATTGATAAGATGATTAAGTACTAACCAAACGGCCACTGGGCTACACAGATATCATAAAAAAACAACAACAAGACATCAGCATAGTTTAGGAGGGAGGGAATATAACAAAAAAAAGGCGAAAGAAAGGATACTATACAGATTAGAAGCTCTACATATACATAAAAAATATATATATATTTAAAAAATATAAAAAAATATTGAATAAAACTCTAGCGGTGTTTGAATCCTTTGCTTTGGAACGAAAGAAATTCAGCACAAAATACGAGAATGCATGTAAGAAGCAAAAACTACCTTAAAAAATCGAATCTTTTGCACCCAGCTCAAAGCAGAAACTACAGGTTAAGGTGATGACCCTACATTAGACCGCACCAGATAGTCGACAAGACACGCATCGAATCCTTCTAGCCGTACCCGCTCTACAGGGAGAAAAACACAACAACAAAAAACGAGGGCGGAAACATTGCAACCTGGCATGATGGCGAGAGCGATTAGACAAGGTAAGGCGAGACTGGGCGACCACCTACCGTGGGGTAGAGTTCAGCGGAAGTGACCTACGGCAACTGGCAGCAGGCCCGCGCGTATTATTCGTGATTTATTTTCATCCGTTTCGTTCGGCAGGTAGAAGATGAAGCGACGGACTACCCTTCGCCAACCTGCATTGTTGGCTTTTGATCGTTAATGCCCTGGACGACCCGTGTTGGGCGAGGATGCTGGACCGTGCAAAGCTATAAAATGGACGTGACTTGCCCGGAGTGATGCTCAGTCGTGCGTGGTGCTTGGAAGCGACGGTCAAACTTGGTGTGAAGGATGAATTTGCTGGTGATTATTTCCGTCCTATGCTGCTCCCAGTTCGGGGCGAGCTATGTGATCGTGGATCGTGACCGTGGTAAGCATTGAAAAGGAAAAGCGTTGTGTGCAGTGGATAGGTAATAAGGGAACTTTTGTTTCGACTTCGACAGATTCATCCAACACCGATCCACAGCTCATTGGATTAGGATCGTACGCTGATCATGGTGTGCCACCAGCACACTCTCCTGCCGGGACCCTTTCGAACGCACCGATCGATCCGTACGCGAAGAAGCTGCTGCAACTGTACTATCTGGTGCAGGTGATGCGGTCCTACCATCGCCCGGCCTACCAGGAGCCTACGACCATCCTGAGCAACCTGATCGACCGGCTCACGAAGGAAGATCTGCGCGACGAGCTGGAACGGCTGCTGTCCGGTGTCGACGGGTTCGAGGAGGTGTTTAACATTGGCGAGTATGCGGCCCGGGATCCGATCAAGGAGCAGCTGGCAAACGATTTCCGCCTGCTGTTTCCGCTCGTCGTTAAAACGCTGACCGGGTTGCGCGAGACCGGCCACATGACTAACGACGTGACGGCGATGGAGGACACGCTGCAGGGTAAGCTGCGGGACGCGTTCAACGATTTTCGCGGCCTGCTGGTGCGCGTCGTGCAGTCGGAAAGTGAAGTGTTGAACGAGATTGAAGAGCTGCAGGAGACAACGTACAGCAAGCCGAGCGGTAACGATGTGAACTGGAATGTGGACGAGAAGCGAACGGAAGCCGTACCGAGCGCGGTGGAAATCGTGTACGTGACAGAGCAGCCGGTCGCCTCGGATAAGGCTGTGGTGAATGATTACGATTTAGAGGTGGAGCCGGCGGTGGCGAGTACGGAACGCGCGAGAGTGGAGCTGAAGACCGATCCAGCAATTGATATTCGTATGCAGAATGGAAACGATCTTGCATTTCTACCGGATGGGGGCTCTGTTAAGTATGAGCTTAGCTCGGGACCGAATCTGCTGTCGCAGGAGCCTGATTCGGACGAGGATGAGGACGACGAAACGGAGGTGATCATACTAACGGAGGACGCCAACATGCAGCACACCGCGAACGGGAACGATAAAGGTAAGCATTGAGCGAACGGTTGGAGGTTTACTCTGCTGACAGCTAGAGGGCGCACCAATCGGGAAGGTGATTTTTCGTAGCGATGGCGTTTTGTTCCATACAACAATGAGAAGATCGGGTTAATTGCTACCAGCAATATTTATGTTCTATATATTATTTTATTTACACCTAAACCAGAAGAAAGTGAACAAACAAAATTTCCCAAAAAAGAAAGTGTATTAACAACCCTTTTTTCTTTTGCATCGTTTTGTGCAGGTAGCAGCAGCAGCCCGATGGCCGTGATGGTAAAGGACCCGGAAATGGCCGCCCTGATACCGCACATCGTCGAGCAACTGCGCCTGGAGAACGTTACGCCCGAGGAAAGGGATGCGCTGGCGGAAATTTTCGACGACCTGTGGCCCTTGATGGTGGCGGAGGCAGATCGTTTGCGCACGGAACCGTAGGCCGTACAGCAGTACCGTTTACTGCTGTTTTGCCTCGGTCGGAATCCTTTTTTCGCTTTGTGTTTTTTCTTCCCGCAATGGCATCAAAAGAAGTCGTTTACCTGCCAGCGTATGCAGCATTCGTTTCCGTCCGCCATCGATCCAGTGCCAGTTGCTGCTGTGAGGTGGAAGAGAAAGGATCGTTGCATTGTTTTAAGCTGAAAAGAAAATGAAAGTACTGCTGGGCGCATTGTTCTGCACGGTTCTGATGGTGTTAACCGGAAGCCGGCCATTGTTTGCACGAAAATGTAAGTAAAAAGCACGAAAAACGTGTGTTGGAACGTTCGAGATTAAATCATTTTGTTTGTGTGCGTTGTCTTTTTTCTTTGCTTGTCTCCTACGACGAAACAGTGTCCCTTGATTGGGTCCGAACGCCCTGGACGGATGCTTCCTACCGCGAGCGGCTGCAGAGCTGGGGCCTTTATCCGAAAGTGTTCCGGTACGGCACAACGAACCATCATGCGGCGATCATGGAGCGTAAACGTGCGGAGCTAAGCTGGCTGAAGCGATTGGTGCGTGAGGATGAGCGAATGGGAGGCAACGACGTGCAGCAGGCGAGCCTGGTATCAGACGAAAGCATGGAGCGCGATCGTCAGTATGACAAATTTAAGGACAAACTCTTGCAGAAGATGGAACAGGATGCGCTGGCAGTGTTGTGGCAGTATCGTTGAGCCGTGCTTCTCGGCTGATAGACATTGTACAAAGGAAATGAATGGGGAGCTATGTGTGTAGTTCTAATTGGAATGAATAATTTAATTAGTAAATACGATGCTTTAAAGGTGTGAAGAGTCACCGTTGATCAATTTATATGCTGTAGTTTGAGAGAAAATAAAATATATATCTGATAAAACATGAAAATAGTTTCAAAAGGGTTTTTATTCAAAAGGCACAATTATTTAGATTCGATTTAGACTAGACGGCACTTCTCCTCCTACTAAATTATATTCACCGGTTCGCTCACCAGCAGATCAGATGCATCTTCCGGATAAGATGTGCATGTTCCAATTCTGGTGCTTCACAAATTGGCCTGGAACTATGTGTCGAGAATTGCGCGATGATCACCTTCACGAGAAACCGAGTACCTCTTCGATACGATTACGCCCTACGCAGCTCCATACTTGAGCGTAAAAGCTGTGCCAGAGATCTTGGAGTGCACCTTGATGAGAAGTTTGTGCTTCTAAAGCTTCTATGACCAGCTTGACGATGTCGTAACCAAGAGGAATCAGCTGCTAGGCCTGCTTAACCATCTCACGCGTGAAATAAACGATCCTATCTCGTGTAAGATGTTGTACTGTTCGTTGGTACGATCGGCAGTGAAGTACGCGTCTGTCGTATGGTGGACAATTTTTACAATAAATAAATAAACAAATAAATCAAAGATTTCAAACCAGCTTCCAACAAACTGAATATTGAACACCAATGAGTGATTTTACTCGTTATGAGGAGTATTTGTTAAGCATTCAGATTTGTACGTTTTGCGAAAAACTCGTTATAAGGATTACTCGGTGCGAGGTGTTCCACTGTACTTAAGTATCTACTACCGGTATTGCGCTCCGTCGATTTTACATCATTCAAACCAATCTCTCGCCCTTTTTGTCATCTTCGTGTCGTGTTGTAGGGTAGCCTTCGTTCCCATCAGTCGCCTTTTTACTGATAATAGCCGCCCTGCAATCCAGGCAAATTCGTAGCGATCAGCCAAGGTTGCTACAAGCCTTCGTTGGCCTGAACCTTGTACAATGGGCCCTTAAGTGTAGTTTTCTTGTGGTGGAGCTGTATTGAACAATATTTAGCTATTTTTGTTTTGTTAACTAATTGTTGCTAGTTGAAAATTATCAATAACAAAACATGCAAATAAATAAAATAATAAAAGAAACACTTCAAAATGATATAATTTGTACACAAATAACACTTATAGTTTATTCGACAGCGATTTGCATTGCACTTAATGTTTCGAAGGATGAGTTTTTACAACATTCATAACACCTAATAATAAAAGCCACACTAACCTTACCTAACCTTAACCTTAATCACTAACGCTAACGTTTCTGTACGATTTGTTTGAAGTTTAATGCTGCTGCACTGGCGAACTCACACGATATGCTCCACACATCTTTTGCAGATTCGCTCCCATCGCACTCAACAGGCATCGATCACCGATCCTTTCACTGATCAAGACATCACTCGATATCTACCGCAAGGCTAGTAATCCTCATAGCTGCTGTGAAGCGTCGACGAAGGTTTCATTCGGTGGGCAAGATGGTGTTGCTGTTGCTTTTGCCGCCGCTGCTGTGCCGCTCTGTGCCGGGCCGCCAACAGCAACAGTTCGTTGAAGGAAGGGTTCTCGAAATCTTGCATGCTCGTTCGCAACAGCCCGTTGACGAGATGCCCATCATCATCCTCTTCATATTCTTCCGTATCATCATCATCATCATCATCGTCGTCATCATCATCTCCGAGCACACCCATGTAGTCGGGTTCGTCGTCTAAGTACTCGGATGAATCCTCACCAAGCGCTGCAGTGTCGTCGTCCTCTTCATCGTCTTCCTCCTCCTCCAGGCTGGGATTTCCAATCTGTGCCTGAATGGCGGCCAAAATCTTTGCCTCCATCTCGGGGTCCTCCTCCTCGTCCTCCTCCTCGTGCACCTCCTCCTTCGCCTTCTGTTTTGTGGGCGATTGTTTGGGTTTGGCGATCGAACGTTTGTAGCGCGGCAGTTCGATAGTGACGCGAATCGAACCGTTAGACAGTTGCTTCGTACGCACATCGGCACTTCTTAGCCGGGGTTGATTTCGGCGTGCTTGGGAGGCCTTGCGTTTGCTGGCACTGGTGAGCTTCGTTTGGCGTTGGTAGTACTTTTGCACGATCGTGGCAGCCATGTGCAGCACTCGCTGCGAGGGAGCTTCCCGCGAAGCGGAAGTTGCAGGCGCAGAAATGGAGTTGTGTTGAGGATCGTTGGTTTTGGGATTTGTCGTTTGGCGTATTTCGGGTGAGGCTAGCAGTGCGGTAAGAATTGCATTTCGCGGCTGGCCCCGATACCGGTGGGACTCTTCAACGACCAGCTCCCAAATGCTGCCGTAGATGTGCTCGAACGCGTCCTGCTCGAGGGATGACAGAGCGTTTGCCTTCATGAAGCTGATAACCATGGGAAGTAGCCGAAGCACTTCCAGCTCATCGAAGGTATCCATTGTTAGTTCTGTTGGTGATAAGAACAATTTACTATTAGATAATCGCTCTAGAAGACATCCCGATTCATTGCGTATTGATCTTTGTTTAATGATCTTTACCTTTAGCGTCACGAATAACTCCTTCCGCTACAAGCCGTGTCCGAAATTCGTTTAAAACCTGCAACGTCGCTGTATCGGTGGATGCAGTGTGATCTATTGATAAAGGGTTGAAAATGATTTTCGTTAGAAATTGTGTAAGAAGATGAGCACATTTCTTAGAGAGAAACGCTTCCGTTCCTGCTTGTTGTGCACTTCCGATTCTCAGATCTTCTCCAAGAACACGTACCTATTGCATAGCTGGATACGTTTGTAGGCACTAGCATTAAACACACCACCATTACGATCCTCGAATACACAGCTGATAGCACCATTGTTTTTCGTTTGATAAAAGTTCCGTAGCTCGCAAATCTCACTCAAATACACTATGCTTATTGTCACGTAACGCTTGATCGTGCTTTAGAATTGCTTCATCGTTTCACTGCACTCACTTGGTCACTCGGTTGGTTCGTTGTTGGATGAAATCTCAAGTGCAACTGATAGTGATAGACCGGTGCACAACCAGTCTTAAATATGCGAGTCGAGATCGATTTGCTACCCATTCGCCCATTTTAACCTGTCGCTCGTGCCGCTCGCTCCGTTTCACCGCACTAATTGAGGAGCCACAAACGGCGCAGGATGTCTCCCGTGCTTCGTGCTGTCTCGCTGTCCCGCATTCGTCCTTGTGCTGTGATCCTTGCTCTCTTTCATTCCTTCGTGCTGTGAAGCAACTCGGTGGTACGTGCTTGATCCGCGCTTGAGGTAGTCGTCAACGTCGTCGTCGTCGTCTCCACTGCGCTCTAGGGGCTGTCCACAGTCTGCCTCCGGAGGTATCGGCGGATCTGTGTTGCGGATGGATGTGTGTCTGCGCGTCTGCAGCCGTACGGACATGATCGTCCCCGGAAATGGACGGGGCGCCAGGCTCGTGTTCGCTGCGATACGGAGAGAGAGAGAGAGAGAGCGGGCGAGAGTAACACGGCGAGCGCACTTCCTGTGCAAATGAACATGTCGCACCCTTTTTTTTTGTTGTTGCTTTGGTGTGTTTTTTGTTGAGTGGTTTGCTTTAAGACATAGCAAAAGTTTTGGGGTTTTTTTTTTGTTGTTTATGGTTAACGAAACCATTAATTATGGCACCGATCAGGATTGGTTTGTGGAATGTTTGATTAGTTTGGGCCGGTGCAGGATTGCGTTGCGCTTGCGACACTGTGCTAATGGCGCAAAAAGGCTTTTGGCCGGACGAATGGCGTCAAACAGTCAGTCAGTCAGTCAGTCAGTCAGTCGCAATGGTGGTACGAAGTGAAAGGGGTAGCAGAGATAAACAAACACCCATATGGTGTGATGGGTGATCGTCGGGACGCATTTCAGTGCGGGATGGCATTTTCCCAAAAGGAAGCACATCATTAAACGATAAGAGAGATCGTTTGATGCTTATTCGAAATCGGAAATGGTGGTTGTCTAGCATGTAAACGGTTGAAAGGGTTTTTAACGGAATATGTTGTCTTGCGTCATTTAACGTTGATAGCAGAAGACGGTCATATATTTATATTATAAAAAGTGGATTAAAAGTGTATCCTTGCGACATTTGTCTGTGAAAAAGTTGTTGATTAAATTAAAAGCCGTAACTGTAAAATTTCACCCAGCCTACCCTGTAAAATAATCATTTGTTTGACGATAAATTGAACTTATTGAACTCAGTTTACACTACAAGATATGAATATATAAACTTACTGTTTAGGAAAGGTTTAGTTTTATTTATTCGAAAACCTGTTTCATTTAGGCTTAGAAGACTGATATTATCCATTTTTATAATCACTCCGAAAATAAATAAATAAATAATTGAATACTGGCTGATTATAACGTTATGTAGCTCACTTTTCACAATCTCGGGAGCATTATCAATTGATGTTTTGCACACAAAAAACATTAATTTGTTAAATTTGAAGAGTTTTTGATATTGAATATTTGGAACATTTTTGGACATTTTAATTCGTGTATTTCTGTATCCCATCCCGAAATGTCTTTAGCAAATTATTAAGTATAATTACATGCATATTTATGTAAAAGAAAGTTTTTATTATGTTCATTGGATTATAATTTATGCTTATTTAATGTTTAAATTTGATTCATTTAATGTTATATTCCAATAGGTAAAGTCGGAATGTCAAAGAATGATGTTTTTTTTTAGAATACCTGCCAAACAATTACTTATAAAAAGGATGGAGACAAAAAACCTAAAGCCAGTTTTATAAAAGTGACACACTCGAACTAATGCGAAAGTAGTAAACCCTCTACAGACGTGCTTAATTATTAAAGCTACGGCAGACGCGGAGACGTAATTAGTGTCAATAGCAAAAACGAAAGTTTATACCCGGTAAAAAACACGCCACCCGGCCAAGCGATAACCACAAATGGGTGTTCTTTTTTTGTCTTCTTTCGTTCCACCGGTTCAGCCAATTCATTATGCCAACAGCGAAAAGCACAAAGAGACACACACACACACAGGCAGCACAGGCAGCACCAGCCAAGTTCCCAGGACCGTATGTGCACCGTTCATTTACCCCCCCCCCAAAAGGATGCGAATGAACTGTCTCGGGGAAAAACCCCAGTCATCGGCAGTGCGTGCCCAACGCGCCCGTTCAGCGAGTGCTACGCCCCTTCCCCTCCTCGTCCTACCCGGCCACTGCACTGCACTGGCTGGCAGGGTTCAATTGATGATGGTTCGAACGGGCCAGAACAATGTTGCGCCACCGCTCGCCCCGGCGCGACGCCCGTTCAGTACGGGCAACCCGTTCTCCTTCTCGCGCCAGGGTCCTTCGGGCCGCACCGGGCAAGGATAATCGCTACATGATGCTAGAGCCAAAACAAAGAGCCAAACAACAAGTGCAGTGGCTACCACTTTCGACGCGGGGAAAGGTGCAGCAATCTGTGCGTTGGCTTTTATTACCCACCACTTGAAAACAGTCCAGCCCACAAACAAGTGTTGTCGCACTAGGGCAGGGTAGAGGCGAAACGGCGATGGCCGTATGGCTGCACCCCGGGACGAACAAATTAGAGCCAACCGGGATGCGGGGTGCCTGTCCCTTGTGCGATGGATCGAGACATAAAAACATCATTTGCCCTGCACGCAGCAGGTGGATTATGGCACCGGCGCATAATGCGACACTTTGCGCCCGAACGGGCCATTGTTACGCTTTTATGCGCAGGCGTTACGTAAGCGTCATTACGATTCGCACATTAGCAGATCGCACGTCTGTTACGAAGGGGGGGATTGGGGGAGGAGAGTACCGAGTACCCGGCGAGTCGAGACGGGTCAGATAGATCGGAAGTGTTGAGAATGAAGGATGGTGGTTTTTATTGAGAAAATGAGTCGTTTCGCTGGCTGCACTCAGTGAGCGGGTGGTGCGATTGGCAGAAACCCTAGCTGCCGGTTCGAGCTTTCCTGTGCGACGGTACCGTAATAATCCTGCCAATGATCGGCCCGGCTTGGCTGGAACGCTGCCAGGGGGAAGTCTTGGGTGCTCGCTGCCGTCGTCAGCTCGATCGCGGACAGATCGGCCAGGCTGTGCTGGTGCGTGTAATAGGACGCTGGTATCATTGGCTGGGTTACGTAATTGAGCTCGGATTGAACGATCGACGCCGGGGTGGCTGGTTCGGGCTCTTCGGAAACGGGCGCATGATGATCCGAGGTCGGTGTATTAGTAGCGGAGACGTCGGGATCGTTACTCGCGGTCGGTTCGGTGGGCGCTAGCACCGTTGGCGTATCGCTCGTGGTGGTTGTTTCCTCAACAGTTTCCACGTTAGTATCTTCGTTTGGTTCTGCGTCCGCTCGCAGTGTGCTGCGTATCGTTCTCGGAGGACTCAGCTTCGGACGGGATCGCCTTTTAACGGTTGTAGAGCTCTTTTTAGAAGCGAGCTTTTGTTTTCTTCCCCTCGGCAGCTCTAATTCATCGGCTACAATTGTTTCCTAAAATGAACAATTACGAAAGATTAATCGTTTGACCCAAAAAAAAAAAACAGTTCGTCGCTTGCCGTGTCGTTGCAGTCTTTCCGATACTCACTGAACCGTTCGAGGCGCTCGGCACGGGATCGGAAAAGATGGTCGGACGCGGTTCAATCCCACCCGGTGCGGACCCGTAGTGGGATGGTCCGGTGTGTGGAAAGTGCACGGGGAACGGTATGACGGCCATCGTTTCAAATTCGGCTCCGGGCGGTCGGAAAGGAATCTTTATGTTGATGGACGATCCACCGGTCCAGTAGGGTGAGCTGTAACCGTACGCTCCGTAGAATGCGTCGAGTGCGGCAGGATGGCCAACGTCAATCTTGACGAACCCTGAGCGTCGCGGACGATCGTTATCATCGTCGAGGGAATCCACCAGCGTAAGGCCCGTAAGCAGACCAAGCAACCCTAGAAAGCGTCCTTCTCGGCGGCTCGATTTTAGTTTTCTAGGTTGTTCTGCTCGCGTCGGTAGATGGATTGCTTTGTGATCGGTTGCTTCAATTGCTAGTATACACTCGGTTAGCACCAGCGCGGCTAGCAGAAAAACGTACAACCTACAGTGCCGCATGTTTGTAGCACGCGTTTTACTCCGTCGACAAATTGAAACTGAAGCACCGGGCGCATCTGGACGGCCTTTTTGAAGTCAACATATTGCGTGGGGTAGAGCAAAACCCAAAAAGGGAAAGTATTTTCATTTTTCCCGCATGCTGTACGGGAAGCAAGTTAGGGGCATTGCATTGGATCGCCCGCAGATGATGCGGTGTGTTGTTGTGTGTTATCTGTTACCAGGCAATGCGCATGCATGACAGTGTGTGCTGTGTGTTGAAATAAACCAACAGTGATAACGATGAGTCGCTGTGCGAAAGGTAAACTGTTTTCATGCGACAAAGTACACACATTTTCTGTGGTCGATTATTTTGTTATTTTTTAAAATTTATTGATAAAAAATAAAGCAAAACGGCAATAAGCTAAACATAAGTGTATAATGGATTGATGTACACAGTGGCGTAAATGCCATGGATAATGATATGTTTCATGTGAAATATTTCAAAGTACAAATGCAAATAAAAATTATGCTTTGCAACCTGGTTGTACATTTGTTGAGGTTCCCATATAAAATTAATCTTAATGATAAAGATCCAGTAAGAACTTCAATAGGAAGTCAATAATCCAATATGAAATCAACGATTTGTTTTTAAATTACTAATATTCACTCTTACTTGAATATGTGCTTGGTAGGGCTCATCCCTATATTACGTAACGCTCGCAGTGAGGGAAGAGCGTATTTTTCAGAGTTAATTAAATCAGTACTCTCTTATTAATTATTATCTAATTATTATCTCGCTTCTGAGCGTTTAAATCTTAAATCTTAAGCCTGCGGTGGATGGTAAAATTGCACGAATAAGATTCACCGAACTCTGCTCGATTTTCCGTTGCCATGGAAAACGGTGATTTTGACAGGAGTGTTCAAGCAGAAATCGTTTCGTCGAAACGCGTCTATTGATTCACGCGGTGGTCCTCTATGGAAATGGGTCTTGGAGCATTCAAGTGGAGGATGCAAATGCTCTGGGTGTGTTTGAGCGACGCATTCTCTGGACCATCTTTGACGGTGTGTTAGTACGGTGAACCGAGCTTCATGACGGTGGTGAAGGCTGGCAGGATACGATGACTGGGGCATGTTATGAGGATGCCGGACTCTTGCCCCACCAAGAAGGTGTTCGACAGGTTCGAAGCGAGATTTGTCGGAGGTCGAGTGTCTACATGGATGTGAGGCTGCAGCAAGCGACTGAGCATCCTGGAGAATGATTGTTGACCGGGCCATGTCACATCGACGAGCTCTATCGTGAGCAGGCCAACGAGGGAGAGGATTAACAAATTAAAAACTTATTGAAAAGAAACGTTTCACTCATGCTCGAACATAATCTCGCTTTATTTACGAACAAACCGAAAGGTAAATATTATTCACAGATATTAACAGCGTTTGCGCCATCCGTCGCCCTCCGCGGGTCCGCTAGATTAAGCTTTCCCGGTAGTTGGTCGGGTCGCCGCTTTCGTACCGCAACTCGATGTACTCAATTACGACCGCCCCCTCTTCGGTGCCGTCCGCTTCGCCGCTGCCGGTTGCCGCGTAGTGTGAAAGCTCCTCGTCCGTGCTCGACTCTGCCATTGCGTTAACATGCACCGAGACGGATCTTCGCGTAGCCCACGTATGCGCATTTCGATCGGGTCGGGTAGGAACGGGAGGAGAGAAAGAGAAATGCAAGCGTATCTTTCGCGCGCCTGTCTGTGTTTGCGTATGTGTGTGTGTTGGGAATGGTTCGCCCTTATGGGCACCCTGAATATTTTCATGTACTGCACGCAAATTGAGGGTTCGGAAAATGGCAGTGTGCACGTGGCTTAAACTTAGATTCTAGTTCACCACCCGGAGGAGATTTCGCAGGGAGATTCATGTGGTTATGAGACGATTTTCAGGTAGCAGGAATGGGATATTCGTACGATAATTTAAACACATCTCGCGGGAATCGATTACCAATTAGATCTGTCTATGTCCGGCATAACACTGACGGTGGATCTGGTTGGAGACGGTGGTGGTGGTCAATTTCAGTGGTTCCGCGTTTGCCAATTCGGGGTTACGTGAATGATGATGGTGTGTCGTAATGGAAGGCAGAAGGGATGAAGGTAGAAATGTTTCGGTTAGTATTCTTCTCTCGGCAGGTTTGCAGCGACGATGTGAGCAAGCGCTAAGGAGAGGTCACAAGAAGTAGGACATTGCTGTTAGGCAGGGTAACTTACCGTTGCGTCGACCAGTGGCTGGATTCTCGCTGATCCTCACGTACGGAAGCTCGTGCACTGCAACGAGAACAAAACAATAACAAGATAATAATATGCTACAAACCAATGCTCTTGATGGGGCTATACTGTTTCTGGGACGGTTGTCAGAACTTTCTCCGAGTCGTGAAGCTTTGACAGAGGATTTCTGAACATGTACTCACTTGTACCGATGGCTGTTGGAGTGTTGCAGTTTGGTCGACAGTATCTCGAGCCGCCGGTAGGTGGAGGAAAGCATTAACGACAGTGGCGTCGCCACGGCCCACAGAAACAGGCACAGAAACGCCGAAAACCATAGCCCATTCATGGGATCCATAATGTGGTGACAGAACAGCATCCGCATCGCATCGAAGATGTCGAACAGGGGTCGACAGCTTGCACATCGATCGTTCAGCACCATGGTCGTGTAGTTCCGGTAAGCGTCCAGGTGGCCCCGCAACCTTGCCCGGTAGGTGTCGCTACGGTTGTAGCACACCTCAGCCGCGTCCGTGTCGAGGAAGGACTGCGCGTTGCGCAGATGCGTCAAGCTTTTATTAACCTGCGCGGCCCACGGCGATAGCTGCAGCTCGAGCGCGGTCAGATGGTACACGATGTCACCGCGCAACTGTTCGAGCGGTGCCAGCAGCGAGAGCTGCAAGCGCTTGGCCCGCGACCCAAGTGTGGTCATGCGGCTCGAGGTGGCCACATCCTGGATCTGGGCCGATACGCGCTGCAGCTGATCGATGAACGTGAGCACATCCTTGTCGGGCGAGAGTTGTGTCAGCTCGATGCGCGTGCTCGTCATGTTGAGGTCCGAGTCGTACAGCATATCCTCCAGTATGCCCTGGATGCGTACGGTAAACCCAAGAAATGGTTCCTCGCTAGCGCCCACACTCTCAATCGCGCGCTCAAGCTCGGGCCGCTTGCGGTGCTCTATTTTCGCGGACAGATTGAGCAGCGAATCGAGCTGAAAGGTGCCGTACGAGCCGCGACCCTGTTCACACTCGTTCAGCGCTTTCGAGAGCGATATCTGTACCGGCTGTGACCATCGTGCATCGGCCGGGGCAGCCTGTCGCAGCAGCTCTCCGATGATGCCGTACTGTGGTTCGGTTGGGTAAATCAGTCCCGGTTTGTCGATCAGCTTCTGCAGCACAGTGTAGTCCGGCTCGTTGTACAGCGGATGGCAGATGAACAGCTGCCCATGTGCGCCCAGCAACATCTCCATCATCGTGAATCCCGACAGCGCTAAGCTTGCAATACAGATGCAAACAGCGCCGAGGATGAGCGTGATGCCCGCCTTATTGTCCGCGTGACAGCAGCCACAGCTAAGCGCACTCAGCAGAATGAGCGTCACCAGCAGCGTCATGATGGTGGTCGCGAGTCCGGCCAACCACAAGATCGCACCAATCTCACGGTACCGATCGAAGAACGAGTCGGAGAAGTTTGCCGTCCGGTTCACCTGCCCCACCAGCTCACCGATCGTTTGCGACAGCACGCTTACAGTCTCTTCCGTATCGTTGCTCAGCTCCTCCAGCCGCTCCTCCACCTGAGCTGCCTGATCTTCGGTAGCATTGCGCACCTCTCCAGCATAGTTGCGGAAGGTAGCCCTTGCCAGCGTAAGCTCCTGCGACAGTGCATGCATGCTGCTGTTCCGACTCGCCTCACCCATCGCCATCAGCTTGGCAAGCGTTCGATCCGCCTGCAGCTTCCGAATACGGTCGATCAGCCCCGTGTCCTCGAAGTTCCTGATGCGCAGCGTATCACAAAGCGGCCGATCGCGAAACGTGCACTGGCGCTGCAGCACCGTCAGCTGTATCTGCAGCTCGTCCAGCCGATACTCCGCCTCGTACGAGATCTTGGCCGCCCGGGCCAGTGCATCCTGCAGCAGATGGATACGGCGCGACAGGTTGCTGCTGCTCGTGCTAATCTCAATGATCGACTCGAAGATGATGTCGATGCCGGTAAACAGTGCGAGATGGTGCTGAATCGGTTCGCCCAGCAGCTTGTCGACGGCTTCGAGATCGTTCCGTATGCGCTCGGTCGCGGTGGCAAGCCCTTGCGCGATGACGAACCGCATTTGCGATTCGGCGTCGCGCAGATACGTGGCCGCATCGAGCAATGAAGACCGCACGACGGTGGGCGTGTGATCGACGGCCGAGGCAATCTGCTCGTTCGTCACAAACATTGCTATGACACCGGCACTGCGAAAAACGGCGAGAGAGATCGCGATTATTGATTGATTCACCTTGCTCGACTCACCAACAGAAAACAACCTACATCAGCAGCAGTATGACGACCTGCAGCATTAGACCGAGGAAACTTTTGCGACAGTGCAGTGACTCCTCGAGCGATAGCTCCTCCGCCTGTATGATGGCATCGACGGTCGGGCCGGGATTCAGATCATCGTCCGGTTCCTTCGCACATCCCCACGCGATCGTGTAGCAGAGCGGTATGAGCGAGATCAGGAAAAAGATCGCTATCAGACAGATGTAGCCCGACTCAACCTTGAGGGCCTGCGAAAGGGGAAAAGGGGAGGATTTTCAAACGATCCGTTTTGGCGCCACGTCAGTTTTAGAAGCAGTACTTACCTCCAGTATCAGCTGCAGAAAGGATACCTTCGTGTGGAATGCATCGCGCAGCAGCTCTAGAATGCAGTAGACTTTTATTCAACACTTATGACCCGACCCAACCCGCCGCACTGTTGGCGGGGAAGTATGCAGCACGGTGCTCTTACCTACTGGCAGATCGTACGGCGTAATGTAGGACAGAAAGGTGGACAGATAGGTGAAGACGAACGAGCCGTGGTAGAGTCCGAGCGTCGGTATGATGTAGCTGTCGGTGGCGACCGGTTCCGGATAGTCGTGTGGAATGATGGCGCTCGTTTGCTCCTAAGTAATACACAAAAAAAAAAAAACCGCCCAGATAACGTATGTACCTGCTGGCTGGCGGACTATGACTCATCTACCTACCATGGCATGCATTTGCGGTAGCCCCAGTGTACTTGCAATCAAACGTCCGCGGCAGTTGTGTGTGTGCGGTTCGATCTCATCTCAGCTCCACTTCAAACACAGACTTCCCTAGCAATGTGCCACCGATGACGTACTGTCGGCGCAAGCGAACATGATAAGATACCTGTTTTTTTTTGCCACAACCCCGAACGAACGATAAAGATTCAATGGTTACGTGATTCCGCGAAATGTTTACATGATTTCGCTTTATTCAGGTGAACGATAACGAACATTGGTGTGGCTGAACTCCTTCAAGGCTAATCTGTTTGAAACGGTAGCCGTCCTATGTTTCAATTGCACGAAACTTCATGAAATAATGGTTCAATTTGAAGGGTTCCTCTCAATACGTTCTGTTTTGAGGGAATTTTAAAAGTTTCAATAGTCATATTGCGTGTTCTCAGACGTTTGCCTACGCTATTCAACGTGCTCCAGCGACACAAAATGCTATGCTCAATGCGTAAGGCTTCTTGAAGTGTAACTCTACACTGGACTAGAACTTGGATGCGACTGCGTTCAAGTAACAAATGAATACTCACTGTTCATTTAAGCACTCAATGCGGCATAGCACATACACATACACAGGCCAATGGCTAAACACGTGAAAAGGCAGAAACATAGAAAGACTTCTTCTATGCACCGGGAATTATTACTTGCTTGAAACCCTTCTGTTGATGTCTTGAATCTTAATGTTTATTATCAGTTTTAGCTTTTCAAAAATCTAAATATTGCTGTAAAAGTCCACACAACATTACGCTACATGCTTCCAACGACCTACTGGCTACAAAACACCCTTATCAGTGCAACGCGGTATATCCATTACACCACAACTGCAAGACACGTACAACACGACAAGACTTAGCAATCGGCTTTAGCCTATCTAATAACACAACCTCAGTTTACTGTTTAAAAAAAAAAAAACGGTTTGAATATGAAAATGCCCAGAACCAACACTCCCGACAAACCGACACCTACTTCCAGTACACACTCTGTCTGCAAGCGCCAGTACCTTGGACACTACGCGCGGCTCCCCAGCTCTATAATCGATGACTGCTTTTGGCACTGGTGATACATTTAACCTGTCTTGAAGGGGCTTTCTTTAGCGGAAGCCAGCTAATGTGTACCCTACGCCCCAAAAAAGTGTCAAGACCTCAAAAGCTTACAATTGATAAACGGTCCGCTTGCTGACACGTCGACAAGAGCTGGCGTTAATTAGATTACGTTCACGGTGCGGTTTTATTGATTCCGCGGCGGTAGCAAAATTCGGTCGGCGCTGGAATTGGTACCACAGGGGTTTCAAAAGTCAAACAAACGGAAAACGAATCGAATAAAAACCCCCCCGTGGAAGACTTCATGCAGAGTTATCTGAAACAGGGCACTGGAGTAAATGAAGGATTACTTTGAACAGCTTCACACACAGTTCACACTGACAGCTCCAAACGTACAGCAAACGACACCACACACTACCACCGTGTGTACTACTTCCACCGAACCGGAACGGCCGCACGTGCCGAAAGCTGCCTGTATACTGACGACCAACACCGGACGGACGGACGGATGGTGTGAAGTTTGGATGCGCTTACGCATGTCTTCACGAAGGATCACGATTGGGCCGCTTGTTCGGGTACGCAGGTGTGTTGCTTTTGCACGTGCAGTGCACGATACGGACGATGGTCCAGGAAATGGGTATTACGCACTCATTGGAAACACACAAACACATGCACATTATTAGTTTTTAGTGTGGTAGCAGCAGAAAACGCTTGCCATCATGGAGCACTTTATTCCTGAGTAGAACATTGGACACAAAAAAGCGATTAAAATAATACACTCACACAAAGGAAGAGAGACTTCAGCAATGGTCGAGTATGCGTGCAGTGTGTTGGTTGAGCATCCGGAGTCACGTTTTAACAAGCCGGCACTTTATTTGCGTGGGAAGTAGAGCGCCTTCGTAAGCATCGACACGACACAGGGCATCTGTTTCTTTCCATCCATTTGGTCGTTGCCCGGCACGTTCGATTCATACAGATAGGCCACCCGGCGCGACACAGAGGTGAGCAGCTGAAGCAACTCCTTCCGATGGGCGTTCTGGTTCAGCTCGATGCTGAGCGACTGTATGAACCAGGACCCATTGGTCGGATTGCGCCACGAGTAGTGTCCATCGAAGGCTGAGTACATCACCAGCACGTCGGCCATCGTAGGAATGACGCACATCCGTTGGCTGGACGACGAAAGCGCATCGACGGTGTCCGTGGCTATCTTTGTCAATTTAACGCCCTTGTCAAACTTGGTGCCCCGGCAGGCTTGCACGAAGAACAGCTTCGGTTTGCCGATCAGTGATTTACACGCATCGCCAACAAAGGGTTCCCAGAGGTCGGCAATCTGGTACTGCTTATCGGCGGCAAACAGCGAACCGTCCTGACCGTGTGTCATCACTACCAGTACGAAACAATCGCTCTGTGTGTGGTCCTCTTTGGCAACTTCGTCCAGCTTGGCAAGCAGTTCTTGCTTTTTCAAGTCGTTAAATACTCGCACATCAAAACCGAGCTGCACCAGTTCCTTTTTAATTTCGTCGCGATCCTTGTTGCTTCCTTCGCGCTTAGCATTGGACTCAAAGTTCACGTGGTTGAAAATCAATGCCGTCCCACGGTTTCGATGAGATGTGTCGTAATTTTCTTCCTCTACTGCCGCCAGTACGTGCGGTGAGCTGACGACGGAACCCCTGTGCGCACGTGCTGGTGATTCTGTCGGCGATGGCCTCAAAGCAAAGAAGAAGAAGATTTTGTTTTTATTCAATCCTAGACATGCATAGAAGCTGCGAGATTCGATGCAAACTTACGAGCTAAACGGCTTCACGTCAATCTCATCCGGAGCGGTATCCATGGTGACGGAGGGGACACGGAGTGTTCACTTTCAGCAAGCCCTTGCTGCCGAACTGAAGGGTGGATGGATTTGGACTGGCTTGTATACTCACCTCATACCTCGCATCACTATCATGCGATAAGGCTTATCATCGGTACACTCCCTTCGGTTTTGTGCTTCCCTTCTCATGTTCATTATGGTACATGATTTTATCAGAGGCCTCGGATCGAAGATTTGCAATACCGGGGGTCTACGCTTCATTAAGCTTCCTTGACTGGACCGGAATGTGCTCGGGTTCTCGGGTTTTTTTGTCATTTTTATGAGTGTGTGTTTTATACTCATATTTGTAATGTATGACGGCTACTTACCATTACATACTAAGCGAAAACAGTAGAGCGAGCTTTGGATCATTATCTCATAGTTGGGAATAACTTACGTCACAGGATCTTTATGATACACTTCTTCATCTTTTTATTTCGAGCAAAAACCGGTGCCGGTTGAGGCCTGTCTTAGAAACTAATGGGCTTGCCTAGCAGTTGCTTGATTCGTTCACCTAACGCAGGATAGTCCGTCGTGCGTACAAGGGATCCGGAAACAGGTTGTGCTCGTTAAAGATACGATCTATTTATTACACCGGATGTTACGTACAGTGCGATAGATATTCTTCGGTGCTTTGGTTAAGGTAAGAATATCTTTATTGTAATGATACATTTTGCATGTTCATATTACATCCGTATGCTTTCGACTATTTCACGAAAGATATTTCTGACACATTCTGTTGGTTGTTGTTTGTTCACGATTGTTCTGAAACGCAGGAAGCACTTTATATAAATCTATAAGCTATCATAAATAACTGTGCCAACAATAGTGTGCCAACATTTGAAAAAAGCACTAAGTCTTCCGCTACACCCTGTGTTTAGCGAATGTGAAATGTTTCATTGTTTGAATTTGAAACGTTTTCGTTGTAGGTTCGTTCTGAATTGTTTGAAATCATTAACTTTCTACAGAAACAGTCGATTGTTTTTTCAAGCATTATACAGTAACTATTGTTGATTATATAGAGGATTACGAATGTGAGAATTATGAGCAATTGATGCCTTAATGTGTATTATGGTTGTTGTAAATAAAATTACGATTACTTCGCCATAAATCAAGGCCTGCTTTATTTGTTTTCAATTTGAGACGTTTAAGGACTGCTGAACTGAAACAGGAGTCATACGATAAAGCAAACCAGAATCCAGTTCATTTGATAAGACCTATCGTAAAGATAAACCTTGAATTCCATTGAGTAAGTGGTACGGTACGAATTGAGTCTCGCATTAGTCTGTCACGGAACGTCAACAGTGAATATGTTTAATAGTCAGTTTGACCTTTAGAAAATGGACTCCTCCACTCTTCCCTCTGGGTCATCCGATGAGTTGGACTCAAAATCGGTACAATTGTGAGTATGATTTTAAATTGAGCACTACGAGCAATGTGCAATAAGGTTTTTTTTCTATCCATTCTAGAAGTAGAGCAGCGGCGACGCATCCCACTGAGGGTTTTGCTAAAGCTGAACCGGTAGGAATTGACGAGTGTTACGACACAAGTAATGCTAGGCGTGGCATTGCGCTTATCATCAATCAGGTGCATTTTAGCAGCATGGCAGTGCGCGATGGTAGCAACAAGGATCGCACCGATATTAGCACGGCATTGCAACGAATCGGATTCGAGGTGCGTGTGATGGACGATCCGAACAGAAAGCAGCTACTTTCCACGCTCAAGCAGCTTGCCGGTGAGGATCACTCGCACAGCGACTGTCTAGTGGTGGTGGTGATGACGCACGGCAAAGAAAATAATCTACTGTACGCTTCCGATAGGTCATACGAAGCGAACCGGTTGTGGGAACCGTTCATTGGCGACGCCTGTCCATCGTTGATAGGAAAGCCGAAGTTGTTTTTCGTACAGGCCTGCCGAGGCAAGAAGCTTGATGAAGGCGTTATTCAAGCAACCATAAGCATAGATTCCGTCGATACGCAATCGTCACCGGGCTCGATGCGATACGTTATTCCGGCCATGGCAGACCTGCTGGTCATGTACTCCACGTACGATGGCCACTACTCGTGGCGCAATCCGAGCAAGGGGTCTTGGTTCATCCAAGCGCTCTGTGTCGAGCTTGGGGCGAGTGCCCATTGCAAGGAGCTGCTGCACATACTGACTGCCGTTTCGCGCCGGGTAGCGTTTCACTATCAGTCGAACGTTCCGGATAATGCCAAAATAGATGCAAAGAAGCAGATGCCCTGTATGGTGTCCATGTTAACCAAGCTGCTCTATTTGACGCCAAAAAAATAGGAGAAACACCATAATAAAGACCCAAAAATCTGCTTCCGAATGACATGTCCGTCATGATGGTATGGCGAGAATTATCGTAAAATGTAGCCCCTCTGTTTTCAGAACATTCAGGGAAATGGTCCAGGTACTAAAGTTGTAATATCTGTAAGAATTCCCAGGAACCATGAGATCTTTTTTTACTAGTATCTTCAATGTATTTGTGACCAGCACGTATATCTTCGGCAAGACCACAGGAATGGTATGTGTAGCGTGTACACCAGAATGAAACGTGGAGCAAAGGGCTCGCCACCGGATGTTGGCGTATGTGCTTGATCGTTGATAATCTCGAGGTGTCAGAGGAGTTCTGCTATCTTGGAACGGTGGTAAATTCGAATAATTAAATCATCAGTGGAATCCAGGAACGTATTTCCCAAAGGGAATAAATAATAACTTGATCCATAAAATCATTCTTCTCTCTGCCCATCGCTTATGGTTTTTATTTGTTTATTATCCAATCCGCTTTTTGCATTGCAGAATAGATTAAGATAATGCCGCCATGTTCTGTTGCGAGGTTTTTGACAAGAGGTTTTTGGTGCCCTGTTTCCTAGAAATTTTGTGCGTAAGCAATTAAAGCGATTTCAGAAATGATATCAGTCAAAGAAAAGATATCGCGCTAAACGTAGTGATAAAAAACGGGAAGAGGTTATCAAATGTGCCAAGGAGGGAGGAGGGTGTAATTTAGTAGAAGCTTAGAGTGTCCCACATTCCAAGAATTTATTTCTACTGCACGCATCTTTTGTTAAAATAAAATAATAAAACCACTTATATTGCATGTGTTTTTTTCTAACTGTATTTAAGCTTCCGACTATTCTGCTACACTATTTGTCCACAAAGTAGAATGCTTTCGTTAGCATTGAATTTATTGACGGTATTTGTTTAAGCACACCGGTATGTTTTACCATATTCACTTCACTGTCCATCGGAAACGATCTAACCGATACAAGATAGGACACGTGAGTCAGCAAGGTGAGCAGATCCTTCCCGGCAATGTTGGCACCCAACACTTGGCAAAGTGACTGAATGAACCAGGACCCTTCCTTCTTGTCACGGTACGAAACGTATTGATCGTAGGATGAGTACATCACCAACAGATCCGCATACATTGGTATTTCGATACAAATTGGTTTCTCTGGAGACGGTACCGCATCTACCTTAACTCCGCCAACTCGATAGTCATGCTTACTACCGCGACAGGATTGAATGAACACAAGCTTCGGTTTCCCGGTCAGCGAGGGACAGTGGTTCCCTACAAAATCCGTCCACAGATCGTCAATATGCATTTCACTTCTTCGCAACGTGATCTTATCATTATTTCCGTGTGCCATCGCCACAATTACCAGACAGTCGCTTTCGGTGTGATCCTCTTTGCTCACGTTGCGCAGCGCATCTCTGATCTCGTGCTTTGTTTTGTCGCAGAACGTACGCACATCAAACTTCAGCCTTTGCAGCACAGTCTCTACCGCTTCTAGGTCCTTTTCCCAACCATCTCGATTTTCACTATCATTTATGACCACTGCTATGCCACGGTTGGGATGATTCGTTTTGTAAGACTGCAGCTCGAGCTCGAGCATTGAATCCATCACTTCCAAGCAACTACCTGCTACCGATTGTGAACGGCGACTACAGTTTTTATTTCCTGCCGCTTTTCTTTTTATCAGTGCTCTTTTTTTTTGTTTTAAATTGATAAGACCATCGATGAGTACAGTGGCAGCAATTAGTATCAGCGCTACCTAAGCAAATATTGATATCTGACAAATAATTGCAAGTTAAGTAAGCAATATATGTCAAAATATGTTACCTACGATGAACTAATTCCAACAGCTTTGTTTAAATTTTGAATTACTCGTCGCTCTAGATTTGTTCGCTGTTGAATGTCGTCTATCTTACTTCAATACTGGCTTGGTTGTGATCAACTACATCATTTTCAATTTATTTTAAACATAAGAAAATTAACATCTCATACACAAATGTTCGAAGAATCTAACTTTTAACACAAGCTTCGTGCACATCTCCAGTGGAAGCAAATAAGAGCATTAAAGGTACAAAAATATGGTCTCAATTACGCAGTACATCAACGAGCTTGTTGACAATTTCTCAAATAATAAACAACAAAATAATAAATAAATTACCAAAACTGTTCAGCTTAATCGATAATCGATTTCATCTAGTTCCAACTTAGCTTAGACATACGGGTGCGCTTAAAGTAATTTTTGTCACTGTAATTTGGTATAATCTTAGGCTGCACTAGCCGGAATTGATTTCTAGGACTGATCAATGAGTTTTCTATGAATTTCTGAATCTCTGAATTTGAATTCTTTGAATCTCTATCTGCATTTTTATCAAAATTCTTCGAAAGGTATCAATGAATTAGTAGGAAAAAGATTAAATTCATAGTTTGCAAAGGAAATGAGCTTATCTAGCATAGCGAGATACACGGTTTCGGAAGTATTCAGAGCAAAACAACCGAGCCATCGCAACATAAAATTGCTTGGAGTTCATTTATTTTTTCAATGCTTTACAGCTTTCAGCTTATCTGCTGAGTTTGTTTTGGCACAAAGTAGAAGGCTTTCGTGAGCATTGAGTTAATAGACGGTTTTGTTTAACCGTTTCCCCATCGGACGTGATGGATGTTTGGCACGACACGATGTAGGACACTTGGGTTAGCAAGCTGATAAGCTCCTTTCCGGCAATGTTGGCGCGCAACACTTGGCAAAGCGATTGTATGAACCAGGATCCTTTGTCCTTGCAGCGAACCGATATGTGACGGTCGTAGGATGAGTACATCACCAACAGATCCGCATACATTGGTATAATACCAGGTGCAGGATCCACTGAACAGGGTGTCGAATCTGTCTCGTGCGAAGCTACTCCAAAGTCTACCCTATCACCGCGACACGTTTGCATGAATACAAGCTTCGGTTTCCCAATCAATGAAGGACACTTGTTTCCCACAAAACTAGCCCACAGTTTGTCGATACGCAGCTTTTCTTTTTTCAGCGTGATATGATCTTTCTTTCCGTGTGCCATCGCCACAATTACCAGACAGTCGTTTTCGGTGTGATCCTCGCGGGCCACTTTGTACAGAGCTTTTTTGATCTCTTTCTTTGTGTTATCGCTGAAGGTACGCACGTTAAATTTCAAACCTTCCAGCGTAGCCACCACATCTTGTACGTCTTTTTCCGAACCTTCTCGCCGTTCACTATCATTTATAATTACTGCAATGCCACGGTTTGGATGCGTCGTGTCGTACGATTTCAGCTCGCACTCCAGGATTGAATCCATCACCTTTATTCAACTATCTGCTTCCTTGTGTGGATAAATTTCCAACAACGGACAGCTTATACTTCCTACCAAAATTGCTATTATCAGGGTTTTTTTTGTTTTGCACTGATAAGATATTTCATGGTTACAGTGGCAAAAATTCAAATAGGCGCACCTTCTTTTGGAGCAAATTCTTGGCTAACAAAAATCTTAAACTCTTTATGACAAAAATCTTTCGACTTTTGTGAATCACCTTGAACAAATGCTACTGTAATATAAATTGAATTCTTTCCAATATTCTCAATTGTTCTTTCGCACTTTGAAATTCTTGTTTTTTTTTAAAGAAGTTACTACTGTAACATCAACATTGTTTTAAGAATCAAAATAGAAACAAAACACGCTTACAATGTGGGATATGGCAAATAATAACAGTGCAGTTGCAAATATTGTGGCTAGCCAAACTGGTAGTTGTTTGTTCTAGATCCTTGTTAATCCTCAATTAACAGAATTGTTAATAGAACATGTATGAACCTCAAATCTTCAGTCATAAATGGACCCCTACTCATTAGAAATGTCCAAAGATTTGACATCAATTTTAATTTTGAATACTTTTGGTTTTAAAAATGGAAGCTACATTAAACCCCAGAACTGAAATCAGCGAAGCTTTGAGGGATATCAGTATAAATACCTATTGATAAATTTGAAAAGTTTCCTGCAATAGTTATGAGTAAGTGAGCTAGTGTAACATTTAAGTTTTTAGTGCCGGAAATGCTGGTTTGATGAATGAAAAAAAAAAACCAAAACATACGAGAAACATTGATTTTGCGATTTATTCGCACGTGCTGCTAAAATTTATATGACATTGGTTAGATATCGCGGTACCACGGTACCAAGCGAATTCGTCATACCACGTTATCGGTCAAATTCAAAGTGTTGACGGGAAGTGGGTAGCGATAGCAACTGATAAAACGATTAAAACCGTGTTTGTTGATAGTCGGTATTTGATACATCATCAGTGATATTGTTCTCCACGAACACGAGTAGAACACAAATTGATCTTGTTCGGATACTAGTGAGTGATGCTACCTACGTCTCCATTTGTATCAATTTTATTTGCCAATTTATTGCAACGCTCGATAACGGAGCACGTTCGCCACCCTGCCCCAGCGAGCGCTCAGTCTCAGTTTGGCGCCTTTTTGATGTAGTTTTCGGTGACATCGCGCACCATTAGGTCGACCAGCTTGTCCAGATCGTACTTGTGCTGCCATCCCCAGTCCCGGCGCGCCTCACTATCATCAAAGATCTGTGGCCACGAGTCGGCAATGAGCTGCCGGCTGTCGGGCCGATAGCTTACGTGCAGCTCGGGAATATACTTGGCCAGCTTCTCCACCAGCTCCTCGGGCGTGAAAGACATGGCAGTTACGTTGTACACCCGGCGCTGTAGCTTCTCCTCCGGTGCGGTCATGAACTCGAGCAGCGAGCGCAAACAATCCTCGATGTACATCATGGGCAGACGGGTGTCGGGCTTCAGGTAGCACTGATACTTGCCCGTCTTCAATCCCTCGAAGAAAACGGCCACGGCGTAATCTAAGAACAGGTAAACAAAATGCACAATTACAGCAACATTGCACTGGCTGGACAAAAACTTTAATTCTCTATATCCTACCGGTAGTGCCACCGCCGGGTGGATCGCTGGAGATCACACCCGGAAACCGTAGGCAGCGGAAGTCCAGCCCGAACTTGTGATGGTAGTACTCGCCCATCAGCTCCGCGTGCACCTTCGACACGCCGTAGATCGTGCGCGGCCGCTGGATCGTCACGTTGGGCGTCGGGTTACGGGGGCTGTCCGGGCCAAACGCACCGATCGTGCTCGGCACGAAGATGCGCATCTTGTACTGTTTGGCCAGCTCGAGCACATTGTGCATGCCCTCGATGTTGACGCGCACCGCGAGCGGCACGTTCTGCTCGCCGATCGCGCTGAGCAGCGCGGAAAAGTGGATGATCCAGTCGACGCGATGATCGACCACGATCTTCTGCAGCCCCTTGAAGTCGAGAATGTCGGCAAAGATGTACGGCCCACTGTTGACGATCTCGCTGCTCGGCTTGATGATGTCGGACAGGATGACGCTCTCCTCGCCGTACTGGCTGCGCAGCAGCTTCGCACACTCCACGCCAAGCTGTCCGAGTCCACCTTGGGTGAGAAAATTGTGTGACAAAGATCGAGGCAATTAATACATTTGGTTCGTTTTGTTCATGAGGAGTTTATTGTTACATAAGTTACATTGTTAAAGTTACATCATATTGACGTCTCTATCGTTTCTTTGTCTATACGTACTAGAATAGAGAGGAACATTACTCTTGTAAGGAAGGAGAAACAGAACCTAAACGTCTATGATCTTTTTAGTAATATTATATTTTGATGATGTCATTATAACACATACAGATCAAACGATAGAACTAAAGACACTAAACGAAGGAAATAAGATACATTCATTATGTGATAGAATTATGCATCTTTTCATTGATCTTCACGTGATCGTTTCGAATTGTCAGAAGTATAAAAAATTCCAGGGACTTCAACAAATCTGGTAAAAAATAAACAAACCCCGTACAAAGATCAGTAAAAACCCGTTCAAAAGTTCGATGAAAGTATTAAACTTGAAATGTATGATATTAAAGCATATGTAGACAATTTCAGCAATATGAAATCGAGACCGTTTACACTATAGTGGTAGACATTCTGAGTGAGTAAGCCGAATCCTTGCAGTGATTCAATTCACTCAATTTGGACGATTGATTTAACGTCGACTAGTTACTTAATCCCAACATTTTTTTTTTTCAAAAGTCTTGAACCCTGCTATCGGACTCATTCACTTTAAATTGATTCACGCCATTACGGACATTGCATTGAGATGTGTTTACTCTCTGGACTGTAGTATTGCTGTTCATCAATACTTGTTCCTTTTATTTTTTGAGCGGAAATTCCGGAGAATCTTGTAAGGCATACATTGTATTATAAAAGAGCTAACACAAGAGAATCAAAAAGTCATCAGATAGCTTAGTGATCATCAAAATGAACACGTGAATCATGTACTTTCCTAGAATGCAACCCTCAAGAGTTCATTGCTTTAGTTGAGAGCCTGAACCATTCTCCCATTTCGCTGAAATTGTCTACATAGGCATTAATATGATATATTTCGTACTGAGTGTCCATCAAAATGAACAGATATGCTGATTTTGTGCTTAGGTTTTTTTTAACAGAAACTCGCAATAGTAAAAAACCCATGAAACACTGCACGATCATGAAAAAAAAAACTGTAAGTTAGATCATACTACACTCAATGCACATTTGCAGCAATGCAAGTAATAAACAAGTGATCTTCATTACGTAAACAAAACGTTTGCCTGAAAGATGTCTATTTATTCAGTTGCTATGCAACTGACCACGCGAGTATGGATTGGAACTACGTTAGACACGTTTTGATAAATTCAACTCCAACAACCGTTCTCTTCACACAAACACGACCAAAGGAACATTTAAGATGAACTGCAACACTCAACCGGCAGTTCTCACTGCAACAAAGTAATACATTATAGAATATTCTCTTGCGAAAAGGCGACATTCGTTTACGGAACCACCGTAACTGAGAGAGAATAGCGTCGCCTACTCCAACCAACTGTGCCGTACGTGCTCGGCACTTGGGGCAGTGTGGGAATAAGCGAAAAAAACAACTGCCAAGAGCCGACACCGTGTCGGTGCTTAGAAACTGTTCCCCCTAGCAACGGACGCTACGGACGAGATCCTAAGCGGAGCGTGTGCGTATACGCCTGTACGCTAACCTTGCACCATAATTTACTTCCCAATTGAGCGCTCAATTGAGCTAAACGAAACGAGCGTTTGGGGCAGGGGCTCGCCCCTGCTAAACTGGTACATACATGTTCGCGGTCCGTTCACGCACGAGAATGGCCGTGCGTACGAGGCTCACCTGTGATGAGAATTTTGGGATGCGTTTTTCGTCCCCCGTTCGATAGCCATCGACGTTGGTGCTGGTGTGCGGTCGCTAGCGGCACCACCACATCACGTGGTAGTTGCTGGCGCAAGCATCCGCCCAGGGCGGCCGTCGCTTTGCGTAGCAGCATCCTTGCCCGAGAAGCCTTTGCAGTGCGGTGATTAGCGGGCTTGCCGGGGCGACGTCCTTATGGTTGGCCGCGGTCGATAAATCAACGGACGACCGAACGCGAAACAGCGAAAAAAGGAATGCCGAAACTGATCGGACGATACGGGACGCGATTGCAATTTGGTGGATGACCCCGGGAAGAAGGTAATGATGGAGAACCCAAAATTCGGAAATTATCACACACACACACACACGCGCGCGCACACAGAAACACACGTTCACTTGCACACACAGGCTGATGGTACCAATTTTGGGGATTTTTTTTGTGTCGTTGCTAAATTGGCCCGCGGATGTGTCTCTGTTGGGCGGACAGGACCAGTCCAAGGGTGGCACGTGGAAGGAAGGGTGTGTCTGTCTGCCGAGATGTGAGCGAGATCGATACCGAGAGCGAGTCCGTTCGGGTCGAGTCGCGGCTTTGGACTGAAGCTTGCCCCAACGGCATTCCCGTACCGGAGCGCGCGCGCGCATATTTTTGCGCGACCATGGCGACTACCCGCGCGCCGGACCCTGTCGGTGTTTGGTCGAAGTTGCGGGACATGAGGGTGATCGAGCGAGAGTGTCCTGCCGCCTGCTGCTCGTGTTCTCGTGCGCAGCCGTACTTGTGGCGACTACAATGTGTGGCTGTGTGTTTCGCCCGCTGGCAATGTGTACGCAAGCGGATGACCATGCGGCCACGAGTGGCCCGCCTCGAGTTACTGCGGTGCTGGCGAATTTATCGACACAGCCGCTCCGGAGCGAGCGTCTTGTCGTCAGGCGGGGTTGTGGGATGATTTGATCGTGGTTAGAATTCTCCCCACACGCACACACGCACGTGTTGCCCTTGGCCGGGATGGATATGTTGCGCTTCCTAAACCGCCCGACCGCGAGAGTGCAACACTGAACTGGATATGCGTTAGAGAACAGGTTCCCCCTGTTGCACGTTTGTTGCAACGGTGCAGTGTGCATGCAAGAGAGAAGAAGATGGTGGAGTACTACGTGTTCGTATTAGCATTTTTTGCTGGTGCATTTTGTTTGCCGACCCGGGGGCGAGGGGATTGAGTTTGTTGCAAATTGAGTGTCGCTCAATGACGCACCGGGCGAGATGGAATGATCTTTGTCGCAGAACCATGCGCCCTCTCATGCGTTTTGGTGGTCAAAATATTTGTTCTTGGAGCAACAGTTTTGGCTGCAACAAGATTGGAAAATTACATAATTAATAAAAAAATTAAAAATATAAATTTAATACATAAAAAATAGCGGTTGGAAGCAAAACACTTTTGTCAGTATTGTTGAGGTTTTTTTTTAACGCAAATAATCAAGGCATTAGAATAATATAAATTAAATCAGAGCAATTATAAACATAAAAATTATGGAAAATGTTCATGGCAAAATTCTACCAAAATAGCTACAAAACACTTCAAATGAAAGCGAAAACACATGCGACCACCTCTCCCTCCACACTTGTTCTCTTGAAGCTCTTCTTACTTGCTTAGTTCGGCCACCGGGACGAGTAACAACGTAACTAAGCGTGACTTGCAACGTAAGCTTAATTAACGTGGTGTGGCATTCTGCAACTGGAACCTCTATTACCGTTACCATCTACGTTATCGTCAGAGAAGCTTGAGTTTAACTCGGGTTTTTTTAAACAACAATGTAAATATTAAAAACAATACATTACCTGAGCAAGAGAAAACAGGCTATTTGAATTGTTTTAAATTTCCGAGAATTGGCATTAGAAGCATAAAATTGGTATGGAAATATTTTTTGTTGTTGATTTTATAATAACTTGATAATGAAGGTGACGAAATATTTGATTAAATAGCACGTAAACAGAGATGTAAGTGAATGCAAGACACTGGCAGAGATGATCTAGGAACTCGGAGCGTAAAATTTTGATAAATGATAAAACAGGAAAAATTAACATAAGACGCAGCTACCATGTGCAGATCGATGATGTTTCCTCCTACTTATTTGAAAGCCCATCTAGCATTCTTCAAGGCAGCAATTTGAGACCTTCATTTGAGACTTGTTCTCGTCCTTCATCAATGACGTCACACTGGCCATTACCGAAGCATATTATCTGCTCTATGCGGCTGATGTTAGGCTGTTTCGTGTCGTCCAGAACACTTCCAACTCTCTTTTTCTGCAAAGATCAATTAATGTTTTTTTTTTTTTTTTATTGCGGTGCAATATGGTCTAAGATTTAGGAGTGACCCTGGACCGGAAACCAGATATTCAACAGCATTACTGTGAGATTTTAAACAAAGCTTACAAAATGCTAGGATGTATTCTTCGAGAATCGAGAGAGTTCAATGATCCACATTGCTTGTTAACTCTATATAAATCTTATGAGTCCTATGGTTCGAGTTCAATTATGTTGTTTGGTGTGCTTTTTGTATATGGTTTTATCGGATAAAAGCTGTCCAAAAGAGAGTCACGCGTATTGTCTTGCATTTCAATCCGTGGTGTAATGTAACCCCTCGTTTATCGTACCATACTCGTTGTTTGTTATTTGGTCTGGGCACACTTGCCAAAAAGACGTGATAATGCCTAATGTACGTTAATGTCCAAGCTTATTGTCAGTAGGATACATTCACTTGAAATATTGGCTAGATTCAATATTAATGTACCTCCTAGAATGTTTCGTAATTACAGACAAATAAGAACTGACCTTACAAGATGTACATACAGCGAGAACGGCTCTGAGACTGCGGTGGTGCTTAAATTTAATCAGTGTTACATGATATTTGATTGGCACCCCTCTAAGTTTTCGTTGCTCCGTCTTAAATCGTGCACACAGCGTTTGATTTGCTGTTTGTTGTGTCTCCTGCTTTAGTCTCCAAACGTACTACACGGTGAAAAGTGGTGTTTTGCATCCTCACGAGCACGTAACCTCCACTTTCAGGGTCGCACAGCTTACATGGTTAATGCAATATGATGCAATATGCAAGCATCATGCATTAAGCGCACTACACGATCACTGCATCAAATGCCTACTTTACGTAAAGTTCAATCGAAGGATGCTCCATAAAGATAAACCCCACCAGGACCATCACGAGCGCAAAAATCTTACCACGTAATATCCTCCCGAAGCACACCCCGTTGGGAGGTCATACAACTGTGCCCAGAATCTTTCGGGTGGAAAATCGTTCACCACTGGAGGCATCCACTTTTCTACCGCTTTTTATTTCGCTGCCAGAGTTCGCTGCTGGATCTAAAGATCATCCAGTCCTTGCAGATCGCAATGAACGGCTATTACCTATTGCCATGGAAACCGTTTTTGCTACCGCGTGTGTGCGCACTTGTGACGCAACAGATTGCGCGTTGTGCTCCGTTCACGCCCGACGACGGGGCGTCTAATTACCACTGGTGAAGTAGGTGAATTAAAAACCCATAAACCCTTTATTACCCTCGAAAAGATAGTGTTTAGAACGTTTCGCAGCGACGATATGGCACCGTTGAGTTACGGTTGTCAGTGAATTGACAAACCAAACACATCTCCCTTACTCGCGGGTGTCTTCCAGCTCTTGTTGCGCGGTTGGCGGAATCGGAAGTGCGCAAAAATATGATCTACTGCCGACCGTTTGCCGAAGGACGGTCACTGTGCCCGGGATTTCCTTGGAGATGTTTTTTTTGTTCCACAGCCGAACAGCATAAACGACAGTGGTGGCGGCGGTGGTGGTGAAACGATCTGTCAATCAGTCGTCGCGCGAGAAGTTATTTTTATGCCGTTTGGAATCTTTTGGGGGGTCAACATCGCCTGATGCTGTTAGATAACGGTTCAGCCAGTAACGCGTCATTTGTGGGAGTGACTTGTTTTGGGGGGAATTTGGAGTGTTCTTCTACTATTCGTTGTACTTGCTTTGCGTAAAACCGATTTGCTAATGTCCACACGTGGATCGATCGTGGGGGGGATGGGACACTACTACGTTTTGGCGATCGTCGTCCGTTGTGGTTCATGGCAGTGATCGTCAGCACAAGTTCGACGACTGACATTGACCACAAAACAAAACAAATGATGCTCTGACCACATTACCCTCAACGAGCGCGCCGTGAACCTGCGGCGTATTGTGCGTGGTGTCGTTCGGTTGGATGTCGGTCAGTTCTCACGATCTCTCAGACCGGTGCCATTCCCAGACCCAGACCGAACGGTTGGAAGGAAGGAAGGGTCACTCGCTCGATTATACAATGCGCATCTGCATTTTGGACGATGCGTCGGGTACAATGCCGATACGATCTGGCAGCTGAAGAGGTCACTAAGGTGGACTGGGCTGTGGGATCATAGCATCACCATCATCGCGATCACCAGCCAATGGTCAATGGTTGATTGCACCGAGCGTGCGACTCTTTGGGTCAGCTGGCAGCGTTTGAAGAAGTTGTCGGACACAGATTCGTTTAGATAATTGGACTTCCTGCATGGAAATGTACGGGTTTGAATTGCTTCTTCCTGGTTTCTAGGTAGAACAGGTAAACATTTAAATGAATTCTTGACCAAGATTTGCTCGGTGGAATAGCTATGGTTGCTAATGATTCTAGAAATCTAATCTCCTGCGGCCAGTTAGGTTAAAAGGTATGAATTTGGATGTTTCTGGCCTATCGGAATTGGTCAATAGATGCATATTCACAAGCATTTGAATAGGAACATTTTTGACCTTCATTTCGAGGCAGTCTACATTTGTTATGTTGATATAACTGGTGACATATAGTGGAACCCCTCATTACGAGTTTTATGTATCACAACCATACGGAACACTTCCAAGTGGCAACAGAACTTCTATTTAGCGTAACGTCCTACGCGAACATGCCAGCCTATACAGGATTTCGCGACTTGCTTAAGTACCACGCAGCCGGATAGTCAATCCTAGCTACGGAGTGACGGTCGATTTTGAAACACACACTTCTTAGGCAGGTACACTACACACTATAATCCACGTCCTGCCCACTTCCACGTTCGAAGCCGAAGAGACCCTCCAATATTGTCAAATGAGAATGAAGGAAAAGGATTAATTAAACTGAAGACAACACTACCTCACTTACTGCACTTGTCGATAAGCGCAGCAAAACTCTCAGCTCCGCTATCTGTTCAGAGAAGCCTTATCAGGACTTGGAGTGGACGTACTCACGGGCCGCCCTAGCTGTTTTCAATTTTTGTATGACTTTGTGAGTTTTGGATAGGTTGTGAGTGTTAATGTATCTCCTCCTTTACAGTTTTCATCCACACTTGCTCGTTATGCGAGATATTACTCGTTAAGAGGGGTATTTGTAGAGCAATTAGATTTGCTCGTAATGCGAAAAACTCTTTATAAGGAGAGCTCGTTATGAGGGGTTCCACTGTATACGCTATCGTGCGGACACGACTTCACAACACATCTTGGATCTGAGGCAAGTTTAGATGCGAGAAGGCTACGAAAACGCCAACCTTACATATTTTCACTTAAAACATGCTCCAAATTGCTCAATTGTACATGCTCTGTGATAAGCAACTAATATTTCCCAGAAAGGCGATAGTCCGTGTGTCAAGCCTCTGTAGGGGCAGATAAGAGTCGGGGACCCATAACCCATACCCAACAACGAAATTAGTGAATTTAGGATCTCTACCAAACACGAGCACTATAGCCTATATTCGTTTATCAGCATGATTCATAAGAGGTAAAATATCAAACATTTATTTGATGTCATACCCCCTCTGAAGTGTGTTTTTTTTGGGCACGGTAGCTTGCGTTACTGCACTGATAAAAATAGTAACATACCTGGAATTGTTTGTTACATCAGCGTATATCAGCTGATAATTCCTGAAAAATCAGCAATCGGAGTGAATGAAACCACTTAGTACAGTTGACCTGAACGCACTGGTCCTGCTGTATCGTATCGGGCTATCGGTAGGTCACTGATAGCCGAATCCATCTGTGGTAAAGGCAGATGTAGAACAGTCACAATTGTTTCCCCAAATAAGAAGAAGAAGAAGAAGAATGAAGGTGGTAATAGTTCCTCTCCCATAGATTATTTGATAGCTAGTGTGATAGCAATTGCTCTATCCTTCTAGCGACAGCACGTTATCTTAAGCATGAAGTTTAATCAGACATCTTTTTCTCTATATATTTTCAGACATCCTGCATTCCTGGTTCATCCATTCCTTCTTCTTGCTAACACCCTATAAATCGCGTGAACACACGAGAAGTTTCCAATATTATACCAATATTATGGAAGTACGCTGTTATCCGCTCTACGATAGTCTCAGTTGTGAGGTATCATCGGTAGTCATTGCGACTACCTGAACTCTGTACAGAGTACGAGAGAGGTTCCGTACAGGTTAGCTACTTTGTTGGTACTGATACATCTACATCTTATCGGGACTTTTATGCATTTAAGTTGACTTCATTCTTCATCAAGCCATCAAGGAAATTAAATACCCATGCAAATTCCAATACATTACTTTCAAACCATTCAGCGAATTGAACCTTGAACAATTAATCGCACTATCTAGCTTACCATTGATCAGCCACGATCAGCCCTGAAATTGATGCACCTGGCTCGTTTCACGATCGATACAAGCGATACAATTTACAGGCCCAACCCATGTCATTCTTCCGTGGCGTTGTGTGAAGATTGCATCCAAATGCATCCAAACGGTAGCGCACAATGGTCGCTTCAATCACCGTAAACAGAAAAGTCAAACACAAATTGCCTCCAAATAAAGCGATTATGAAGATTAGTCGCTCGGATGGGTTCAATACGATCACGGTCAGCGCCGAACAAGAGGGCCCTGATTGCATCCGGCCCTGCGCCCCACACGTGTGGGTGTGCATTGAACAAAACAAAACAACAACAAAAAGCCCTGAACCTGCAAGCGCCATGGGTTTGCACATTGTTTGATAAATATTTAGCCATCTCGCCAGGGTGCTCCATACGCGGGCTCCGATGTCGCTCGACTCGCCATCATGACACACGGTCGGAGGTCAAACGGAACTCACCCAAACGGTTGCGCACGGCAAGGCGAGGGCGATTAGGAAAGCGTTACCCTTCGGTACACCTTTCTGGGAAAGTTTGGCCTTCAGTGGGCGAATGGGCTGCCATCCCCATGGAGGAGACCAAGTCCGCCACTCATTGTGCTTGGGTAAAGAAAGAGGCAAATTACCATTTTCCTTAATTTCGAATTCATTGTTTAGAAAGAGCCAAAACCCTTACGGACGCTTTGCGAAACATGCGTTGCCCCTGCCGCTGCCCGGTGTGTCGTCTTGTCGGGTCTGCGATTTGCGCCAAGGTGATGGACTCGCAACCACACGCATCGGGTGGAACCGGACGATTAACACTCTGCTGGGGGGGGGGGGGGGGGGGAGGAATGGAGCAACGTGTGCTTGAAGATTCAAATGCACGCAAACACACTCACAAGCTCAGTGGTTGGCACCTGTCTTAGAAAGGCACGATTGCCCTTTTTTTGAGGAAAGAACGCACTGAGGCGCATTACCGTGCGTTTGTTTGTGTCTATGTGTGTTTGTTAGTGTGTTTGGCAATCAAAGGCTGAATTGTGTTGGGTGGAAAAATGGACACCAAGCGCCTTGCTACTAATAATTGTCACCATTTGCTGTCAATGACCAGCGTGTTTGGCGCGGAAGTTAGGCACCGATCCGGAGGGAGAGGAAGCAAATTTAAATCTAACCACACAAATCGGCTTGTTTTGTTGCATTGTTGTTTCTATTACCATTTTTTTTCATTTCTAGGACAGCACCCACTTATGCGAGGCAGCTCAAGGAAGTGGTAATTGTGGGCTTCGTAAAGTGTGGAAAGGGTTTAGTGTCCTCTCGATTATTTTTGCGACGTATGCCATATTGTGAAGGAATGGTTAGCCAATAATGATGAATCACCTCGTGTCATCGGCATGTGAAGGGCTGGCTAACAATGAAATTAGGCAATTCACTCCGTTTGCTTTGCGACTATTTTGGAATCTACCGCCGCTTAAGCTTAAGCTGGGAGACACAGACACAGTTTAAGAGACATTCTTCAATGAATGTCATCAAATCATGGTGATAAAATCTTGAGAAGCAAGTGAAAATGATTGTCGATTGATGTGAGGAACGCAATCCCGAGAATTTAAAATGAAAGAAAGGTTTTGGTGACTTCATTTAGTGACCTTATTTAATTAAAAAATTTCTCTAAATAAGATGATCAATCAACTTCGAACATGTCTTCCAGAAGTTTACATTTAAGCAATTTTCAATTCTTTTTGTTAAAAAAGATAAATTTGTCAGCCCATATTTTTAAAATCTTTTAAACGTTGGCGTGTATTTTGTGAGCTCGTATCCATTTTTACGGCATCATGACGACTCAGGATTCTATATTCTTGTGCGTGATACGATAATTGAACGAATGTATATCAATAAGGTTAATGAATGGCTGAAGCTCTGCTTTTTATTCTGAACTCACAGAAATAGAAACTTATTCGTTAAGTCGATCGATAGAAGGAGTTGCTAGAGATGAACACTTGTTGCTAGCAATGCTATTGCTAGAAAGTAGCACCAGGCATAGGCAACTATCTTGAGCTCACATGAATTTAAGGTATCGATTAAGTTGGTGATCGTCGAATGTTCGGGCTATGAAATGAGTGAAAATGAGCGTCGCGGCGAACGTTCCCGGGAACGAACGACCACCCCGATACGGCCGAATTTCTACGAACCAACATTAGTGCCCATTTCCTGAAAGGGTCTATCGGAAAGATCTTCTATTTCTTGGCAAGCCGAACGTGCTTAGTTTATCCGTATTCTGAAAAAGTATCAAATGTCAAACAAATATTTCCGAAATCAATTTTGAGTTAGGAGCTTTGGATTTTGATGCGTCATGTGAGTTGTGATGAGATTCATCCGGTACTCTAAAATAACAGAAAATCACCAACATTACTGTTGAACTGTTGATTATATGTTGATTCTTATCGATGTGGAAAGCTAAAGTATATTTAATTTAAATCATAAACAGCTTATAAAACCACCATTATGCTCGACAACGAATCCCCCCGTCTACATTAATACATTAGCGTGCATAACAAATGGACCTGTTGAAAGTTCATATCTTCACAACAGTCACGGTATCTGACCCTGAACGGGGAGATTATGGGCGGCAGATAAGTGAGCAGAATCCTTATCACATATAATAATGATACGATTAAACCTTTCAGTTAATCCACCAACCACATCCACAAGCAACAAATGTATTAGCGACTGGATTCCTAAAACCCAATGCCAATAATTCACATTAAGTTCTTAACGTCCTCTGCGTTGATGTCATCATAATGCAAGACAACTGTGAGCTTGATCGTGTACCATCACGATCCTGCTTCCTTCCCTTCCCAAAACGGTGCCTGCCTAATGATCATTTATGATCGCTTGTAACGCAATGGTGAATGGTTTCCAACCCAAAACGGAGGGCGGGGCAAGGAGGCGAAACAGGAAAGGAATTTCTGGTGGCGATTCGCAATCGTTTCATTGTTCCTTCGCCATTCGATTCAAAGATACCGAAACCTCCCAAACCATCCATCCATCCATCTAAACATCTATTCAAGCCATCCAAGCAGGCCCATCTTCATCCACCTGTACTGTGCAGTGCTGCTCGGTGGGGCTGCTAGCATCGCCTACTGCTGCGTGCAAGAGGCAGCTTCTCCTTCAACCGTGGAAATGTAATTCGTCTATCGCTACCGGCAGCGATGGTGACGACGACCAGCGGTGCAGCGGGAGGATTTTTCCGGGCGTGCAGGCCGTGGCTGTGGCCGTTTATGAATGTCTGTATGCTTTTGTGTTTGCGTATGTATGTGTGTGTTGAATAGAGAGGGAAGCTTTGCAAAGAAAAACCCTCCATTGCGCTGGCACGGCCGGGCTGGATTTTTACACAACACAACCTACCCGAACGGAGCTGGACCGTTTCAGCTCAGACATCATCGAAAGCTCCTGGCGAACGGATCGCGTGCGTGTTGCCGGTGCAAGAGTGTAGCGTTTGTGTGAAGTGTGTAAAGTTTCAGAGAGTTTTTTTTATTGTGTATGTAAACTGTGGTCAAAAAGTGGAATTAAATTCGTTTTTTTTGTCGGTGTCGCGATCACCTCCGTAAGCATTGGTGATCGATCGTGCCAGCAATCGTGAGCGTGAGTGAACGTGACGGTTGCGAAAGTGAGTCACCAAACACGAAACATCGCATAAATTGTGTATGTGCATACTAAGTTTGACCAATTTGCGTAATACTGGTGTGTTTTCTTATGGCGAAAAAGAGATCGACCATAGGGGAAAAAACGTGATTGTGTAAAGGAAAATCGTCTGTGTGGCAAACAGTTTAAAGGTTTTGGTGGAAGCTGAAAGTTGTTTCTAGAAGCAAAGTGTTCTGGAATTCAAAGTGCCTGTACGTGCTGGAAAGAAAGCAGGGAAAAAAGCAAAATATTGAAACAAGATCATCTAAACCCCTGAACGCGCTTTAGTCTACGGCGCTCCGCCGCACCCACAGTGATCCGAGAGGAAAGTGATCAGTGAACAGTGAAATTTTACGATCCCGACGAAGAAAGTGATGCGGACCGGTTAGAGTGAGCAACGTCTGGTGGTAGCAAAATTTCCTTTTTTGTGTGTTTTGTTTTTATTTTGCTTTGTTTTCGAAGCCATCGTTTTCATAAGTGAGTGTTGATCGGGGGAGCGGTTATACCGTGCGTTTATAGTCCACACTGGTGAAGTGTAGAAATTACTAAATTAAGCGTTAATTAAAACCCACGAATCTATTTTACCGTAAACGAAAAGGTTCACTCGTGCTCGTGGTTGGTTGATCAGTGTGTGCAAAGGCCAAAGAAAAACAACGAAACGAGTGCTACAGGTCAGCTGGAAAGCAGTACTGCTGCAGGAGTGTCCAAGTTTTCCATCAAACAAGTACGAGCAGTGGGGTCGATTTTCTCTCTCCATCCTATCGGCCGTAGCGCTCAGCAGTTGCGGGGGCAGGTTTCGTGGCGTAAGTGATTTATGTGACAGTTTGTGCGCGTACTGCGTGCACGTTTCGTGTATCGGTTTATGGGTGGTTTTTTGGGGGGAATTGATGCGTTTGTTGTAAAAATTCGTTACAGATGTGTTTTATAATCGTGGTACGAAAAGGAGATTATAAATTGACGATTGCCAAATAATTTTAAGTTTTCTTTATTTATCTGATGTGAAAGATCAAAGAGATGCGATGTAATGCAAAAAAATGTCACGATTTTGCATTGTTTCTGTTTTTTTGGATGATTTTTCCAAGCATGTAACTGAAAAGATGACTTACGAAGTGAGATGATGAGGCGTAAAGCTAGACACATAGAAATATCGCAGTTAAGAAGAACAATTTAATATTAAAATTGTTCATATTGTTGGGCACACTGAGTTCTTTTTTTTTTTTGGAACAATAGATCACTTTCAAAGATTTATCAGTTCAAACTCAACTCATTACAAACAAATTTGTCAGGATTATATCACTGTTAGTTTTTAAGAAACATCTTGGGTTCTGGATCTCCAATAACATTGGAACAATCATAACTGAAAAGTGTGTTTAAGCTGTGTGAGCACGAGCATTTGATCATTTGTGTCATTGAGTCAGGACAAAGAATCTCACAACTATCTACTAATCTCAATCTACTCACAAATTACAAGGAATACCCATAACGTGTTGTTTCTGTGTCTACCTTGACAATAAATTGATATTCGACGTGATCGTGCCATACCTTCTCACCCCAAGTTGATCCTTTGACATCTTCTCTTACCAAAAAAACATAACCAAGAGCTCTGGCGAGCTTGATTCATTCCATGAGTGTGATACTATCGTGTAGTTACACCTACATCCTTCTTCTACTGATATTCCTTCTGGACGTGGCGTCATGGGTTTAATCAGATTTAGATATGGTACATATCTCAGTGCTATATGTGAGTACTTGTACTAATATATACGGTACAATCCTAGATCTAGATCTAGTCCCGAGAGGATTGTTCGATGTGAAATGCTTCAACAGGCTATAGCTCAGGCACTTAAGGTGATACGAAGATCTGTATTTACTTTGAGTCAACATAGTACTTTACTACGCTGAAGTTCAAGCGATCTACAGTAAAGTCTCTCGAGAATATGATGGTCTCCATCGCTCTACAGGCATCCTCGAGAACAGGATGGTTTTAGTAGATATTCTGGATTGTGATTCACATGGGATGTGAAGTTAGTAATTGTAATTCTGAGAAGCCTGGCCAGCATGAACGGAAGTCCCAAAATCTCAATGCGTTACCAAGACCAAGCACGCCTCTCAGTTATTACGCCAAAAATGAATCTTCCTCTCTTCTTTGACCCAACTACCTTCGCCGGCTAAGGTCTTATGACTTTTTGTTACCATAGCAGGATAGTCAGTCCTACGTATGGGAGCACGGTCCATCCGGGACTTGAACCCATGATGACTATGTTGTTAAGTCAGAGTTCTTTATTGCTCTTCGAAACCAATCATTACAACCTACTTTCAATATCTTGTTAGGTAACAGTACAATGTACTTTAAACTTTTCATCAAACAAAAACAGACCTTTTTTCTACATGTATTTTCTCAATATCGCATCCCATCGCATACCTCCCAACGCGCGTGCGACAATTTCTGTAATTTCTAGGGCAGTGGGAAATAAACGACATCACATTTCATGCTCCGATACACTTTTCCGTAGGACATTTTCTTCTGCTTAGTGTCATCAAAGCAGGCGCACACCATAAAACGGCCCTAGCAACTGGCGCACGCGGTTTGCGTACGGGATGACACCGATTCCCGGGAAGGTTTGTTTCGGCAAAAAAGTTCCCCTACCTTCTACCTTTTGCTTCTAGGACTTCTCCAGTGCACGCTATTACGCCGTAGCTATTACGAAGCGTGTCTAATAGTGCAAAGCCCGCTAGTGGCAGATTCCCGTAAGTGGGACCAACTGGAGCACGTGCCTGTGCGCACGCGTGTACGCGCGCACTAGTACGCAGCCTAATGACGCTAAGGTACGGTAATGCTGCTTTTTTTTCGGAACGATTAGCACGATCCAGTTTCGGATGGGGCGCGTGCATGTCGTGCTTTCTTCCAGCCAGCGATAAACACATAAATGGAGTATGACAATAGGAGGCGCGATGGACATTTTGCGCAGCTTTGGGGGGCTGTCGCACAAAGTTGTTGGATAACTTTTTGAACCACTTTTTGTGTTGCTGTTCGTTTGATGGTGAATAAAAGTAATAGTATGTTGCGAAAAAGGTGCCTGAAAGTGGCAGGCTCACTGTGACCCGTTGCTTGCTAAAGCTTCACCTAACCGTGTTCACGCCTGGCCAAACACCTGCGGCACACGGTGGCGTAAACTGCGCTTCAAGAGACGCGCTTCCTCTGGTGACCCGCCATTCGCCCGTCCCCCCAAAAACACACACCAGATTCACTCTCAATGGCAATTGTTTTCTCGTACACGTGCCAGACGCATGAGCCCAGGCTGACAGATTTGTTTTCGTTGCAGTCAGGCTCGACCGTGCTCTTCCCGAATTATGTAGCTCTGTCATTCCCTCTCTCTCTCTCTATCTTCAGACATGCGTCCAAAAATCCCATATCTCTCTCTCTTCCTCTCTCTCTCTGAGTCTAGGTTTTTAATCGCCGTGTCTTACCTCCGCGGCGGGGCATCAATCTAGGTTAGCAATACGCGAATCTACCGGGCGTGAAGGAAGCAAACGAAAACGAACATTGCGCCAAACCCGGTCGCTTTGGCACCGAAACGAGCCCCCTCATGTGCCGGTGGGTTGGGTGCGTAAGTGAGGCGTCTCCCCCGAAGCCGCCAGAAGCAACAGCAGCACACACACACACACACACACACACACACACACACACACCACACACCACACACACACACACACACACCACACACACACACACACACACACACACACACCACACACACACACACCACACACACCACACACACCACACACACCACACACACACACCACACCACACACACACACACACACACACACACACACACACACACCACACACACACCACACACACACACACACACACACACACACCACACACACCACACACACACACACACACACACACACACACACACACACACACACACACACACACACACACACACACACACACACACACACACACACACACACACACACCACACACACACACACACACACACACACACACACACACACACACACACACACACACCGTTCATCGTCGTCGTCTTGGCATCGGAACTGGGAGGCGAATCCTTCGAGCGTGACCGTTTGGTCTAGCGTAGTGGCACGTCGTGGGGCCCGCCGCTGTTTTTCACAGTTGCATCAGTGCTCAACGGAGACTGGGTACGGGTCTGCTCGCTCTCTCACTCACGTTCTCTTTCTCTATGCATGACGGCTGTCAAAACAGTACGGCAAAGCAAAAAGGAAATGTGCATTGTGTGTTGCAGCGGCATCCCCGAAGCGTCGACAAAACGGGTGAAGGGAAAGAAAGGAAAGGCGGTGAATGTAACACATGTTGCGGGGGTGTCTTATTTTGCAATGTTATATGGTTAGAAGGTATGAAAAATGGCGTATGTGAATGGGGTTCGTTTTGTTTTTTGATTAATAATTTTCATAAATATCGGTAGAAACAATAGCTGCAATGCTTGCAGTTTGTTTTATTTGATGTTTTCTTAGGGAAAGAATGAATGCAACGAATTATCCGACGATGCTGAACATTAGATTCCGCCCAACCAATAAATTGTCTTATTTCTCTAGTAGTGTGTAATTCGTAAAGGCCACGGGTAGGTTTCTTGAATGTTTTTCAATTTTTGTTGAATTATTACCAAATCTTTGATATTGGGATGAAATTCAGGACAGTTACACTATTTTACAGCTCAGTTGCTAATGTAAACGGCATTATTCAACAATCCCAAGAGGTTTTTTTCAACAGCCTAGCTATCACAAATAATGACAGCTGTTGAAAAACATCTTGCAAGTTTAGAATAATGCTGAGCACATTGAAAACTGAGCTGGAAACCAGACTATTATGGTTTATATTCTTTATTGAGCTACGGAACCTTCGCCTACCATGGCGAAATTAATTAATTATGGATTATTACTAATTTAATTTAATTTATTTATTTGATTGTTTATTAAATTGTTTATTTATTTGTGTATTTTTTTCTAAAATACCTCAAATTACATTGTTTTCAGAGGATTTGTTTGAAAATTGTCAACTGTGTTTGATCGTTCGAGAAAGAAACAGCTTCAAACAGGGCACAGATCGCGACCTTATCTTCAATCATAATGATACTTTTAATAATTAATTGGGTGTTAATGTTACGGTCAGGTTTAGTGAATGAAAGCGTCCATTTGTATATTCATCCGCTAGCTTAGCTCTGCTCCTCAATCCAGGGTATTAAAAGGCTAATAAGTTCACGTTTGAAATGCCTCGTTTCAATGTTATTAAACACATAACTAAAAAAATGTATACGAATGCTTCGTTTGAACGAATTTCTTGGCAATATCACATGACAAAGTTATGGTTTAGTAAAGCGAATAACTTGGTACTTACTCTATTCTCAGAGGAACACTAACTAATCTTTTGAAGCGATCAAATGCCATGAAACAAGCTCCATGTCATGTTCAAAACGAAAGATAAAATCGCATCCATTTTTAGCACAAACAACGACCGCAAAGCCCTTAGCCCCGTTCCCTCTACCGGCATGCAAATGCCGTACCTCAAACCAACAAAAAAGCAGCATCCCCATTACTGCTTTTTGCGCATTACTGCCACAACTTCGGAACCATGCTTCACTGATTCCTCTTGTGCGGCTGTGCAGATTCCCGCAAAACATAAATAAGCCTGTCTTGTCCGTCCCATCGTATGCCGCCAGTACACGATTGCGGAACTATGCGTCTTAAATCATTTTGAACGACCACACTTGACACCGCGCGCGGCAGAATTGTTTCTACGCGGAGTAAGGGGTAGCAGGTTCGTCGCTTAAAGTCTTTCCCCCGTTTTTGTCCGGTTTCCGAGATTCGGTAAAGACGGTGGAAATGACTACCATCACCACCACCACGACGGCGCAAGCTTTACGCAATCGTTCCCCGAATCTCCGTACCCTTTGCCTGTGGTGCAATGCCAATGGAGTTGTGACGGGTGGAGACGGGTGTAACTTCACTTTCGGCTACTTGACCTTGCCCAACAACGCCGTGGTCGTCACAGTGGTTCAGAGTTTTCACAAAGCGCCACCTGCCACCTGGTGGGTGGCATTCATTGTTCTCGTCTCGTTTTCGCTTCCTCGAGACTAATTTCCGTAACCGAATCCCCGAAGTTGTCGGTGGTCAGAATCCGCGGGTACGTTCCGCTGTTACGAACGTCGGCGGTTCGTCGCTTTGCACCCGCACAAAGCGGGGCCAATTCGTTGCACCTGTTTGGGAGTTACAAAGCGTACATAAACTGGCATCCGACAGGCATAGGGCGAAACTAATTTACCTACCCATTTACAAGAGCGGGCTTTTAAACGCGTAAAACAACGTAACGACAACTTACCTTTAATTCCCAACTCTCAATTGACAGGGTTCGGTGTGCGAGCTGGGCGAAAGTGACGCAAGACGCCGTAAGAAAATGACCTTCCATTCCAACGTGCGCTAACGAATGATCGCTGTCTCCCGCGGTAAGATGTCGTCAGAATCGACGAGCGTACGGTCTTGTAAAGCAAGATCAATGGCGCCCACCCCAAGTGCCACGTGTTGCTACTGGAGAAGGATAAGCTGGATGAGGCAACTGCTCTGCCTGTTGGTGCTGCTGTGCTGCACCGTAAGCACAGTAGTTGGACAGCGTGATACGATCTGTCCACCGCAGGACATAATACTCCCCTGTCGATGCTCCCAGCGGGGCAGCGAGATACAGATATGGTAAGAAGTTAGTCCCAGTTTCACTGTAATTTGTTCTAACGTTTGCTTATTTCACCTTTTATCTCTCTTCAGGTGCTCACATAGCGATCTGCCACGCGTTTTGATGGGCCTGAAAGCCGTCTCCAAGTCAATCGTTCGACCGATCGATGAGCTAATACTGGAGAACAACTTTCTTCCCTCGCTGCCGGGGCGAACCTTCGCTCCACTCAACATACTCCGCCTGATGCTGCGCCACAATGGGCTGGAGCGGCTGTCGAACGGGTGGCTTAACGATCTGGACAAAAGCCTGGTCGAGATCTTCATAGTGGAGCGCAATCTGCGCAGCATACCGGTGGACAGCCTGACGGGGCTGCGCAAGCTCGAAGCGGTCACCATACAGAGCGAAAACTTGAAGCGTCTGCCCGACTTTTCCGGTCTGCCGAAGCTGCGGTACATCAACGTGCAGAGCGGGTCGCTGATTGAGCTCGCCCCGCAGTACTTCCGCGATCTGGCAAGCCTCGAAACGCTGCACGTGACGGGCAGCAGTAGTCTGAACCGGCTGGAGGCGGGCTTGTTCAACGATCTGCCCAAGCTGCAGCTGATCAACCTGTCCGAGAACGGTATCAGCTGGGTGCATCTGCGCACGTTCGTTGGACTGCCGGCGCTAAAGACGCTTCAACTTTCCGGCAACAAGATCACGGATGCGGGCATGATCGGTCGGGCGGTGAAGGACATACACAATCTGCAGGTGCTGCGTATGGATCGGAACATGATATCGAAGCTGAGCGAGGGTAGCTTTGTGGATTTGCCTTTGCTGAAGGAGCTGTACTTGAACGACAACGGCATTACGGAGATCTTCCACGGTGCGTTCCATCGGACGCCCAGCCTGAAGTTGGTGCATCTGGAGAACAACTATCTGCGGCGTGTGCATCCCGAATCGTTCCTGCAGGCGTCGGGCAGCGGCGTCGAGATGATGCATCTGCAGCAGAACGAGATTGGCCGGGTGGAGGAGTTGCGATCGCTGCTGGACGCACTGCCGATGTTGCGGTTTCTCGATCTCAGCCACAACAAGCTGGAAGCGATCCCGTTCGGTGCACTGCGCGGCCACGGGACGCTGGAGCAGCTGTACCTCAACCAGAACCGCATCCGCATGATCGAGCGGGACGCGTTTATGGCGATGCCGGGCTTGCGGGAGCTTCGACTGCAGAACAACTCGCTGCACGATCAGCTACCGATGCCGTTCTGGAATCTGCCCGGGCTGAAGGGAATCGACATATCGTACAACAGCTTCCGCCGGATGGATCCGAATCTGCTGGTGGGAGTACCATCGCTCCGTCGGCTGGACATTAGCGGCAACACACTGTCGGTGATCGATGCCGCAGCCTTCGCCCACACACCGATGCTGGAAACGGTAAACATTTCCTTCAACGAGCTGTCACTCATCCATTCAGCAACGTTCCGTGACTTGAACCACATGTTTGAGCTCGACGCAGGCAACAATAAGCTGCAGGAGTTCATTCCAGGCCTCCCGGTGGCTGTGGAGCGAGTTAATCTGCACGGCAATATGATCACGCAGCTACCTCCACCGACCACCGCCAGCCAGCTTTGGGATTTGCCGAACCTTCGAATGCTGGACATCAGCGCCAACCAGCTGACCCGTCTGCCAAGGGCCGTCTTTAAACCAACGCCGCAGCTACGCGTCCTCAGTCTAGCCCGCAACCAGCTTCAATCGGTGGACGATGGCAGTCTGTCCGGGCTCTCGCGCTTGGAGATACTGAACCTGCAGGACAACCGTGTGCTCGCCCTGCACGAACGCTGCTTCAGCCCGCTGGAAAACCTGCGCGAGCTCAACCTCCAAGGCAACCGGATCGAGGTGCTGGTGGACAATCTGCTCGACAGCAACGCACTGCTCGAACAGTTCGACGCGTCCCGGAACAGCATCGTGGAGATATCGCCGAAAGCATTCCGTAACAGTCGCTCGCTGCAGACGTTGGATCTTTCGTCGAACCAGCTGCGAGAGCTGCCAGAATCGTTGTCCGGGCTGGCCGAGCTCCGGGAGCTGGATGTAAGCTTTAATCAGCTGACGGAACTGTCGCCCAATGTGCTGGTGTCGTGGCGCAATTTGGAAGAGCTGAAGGTGTCCAACAACAAGGTAAACCAGCTACACCAGGGATCGCTGAGGAACTTGCCGCTGCTGCAGTATCTGGATCTTTCGAGCAATGAGTTGACGTTGCTGGAGCATGGGTCGCTGAGAAATTTACCCGAACTGCAAGAGCTTGTGCTGGCGGACAACAAGCTGAGCGAGTTGAAGGAGCGCGTCTTTGAGGATCTTCCCAATTTGCAGGTGCGTTGGGTTTAGAGGAAGTGATCGTTTGGCTATATCTAACTTATTTAAACTCAATCTTCTTCGCAGGCCGTTCATCTGCAACAGAACAACCTGCGATACATCTCCCCGTACAGTTTCTTCCGATCTCCCTCGATCGTGTACCTCAACCTTTCCGCCAATCAATTCCGCAGTCTCGACAGTGTTGGTCTGAGAAGTGTACGGAACTTGGAGGTACTTGACCTTACTGGGAATAGCATACGCAAGATCACACCGAGCCCACTGCGCGGACTGGACTGGTTGGTGGAGCTGAAGCTGGACAATAACAAGATTTGTGGCATCCAGGGTGAACCGTTCGCGACGATGCCACGGTTGCGGGTGCTCAGCATGCGCAACAACCAGATGTCACGCGTGCCGGAGCCGATCTTTCGCAGTTTGCGCACGAACATTGCCATACTGGATGTGGATGGTTAGTAGAATGGAAGTGTGCTGGTCAAATATCTTGCCATTAATGTGTGACTTCCTTTGCCAATATTTCCAGGTAATCCTTTGGATTGTAGTTGCGATATGCTGTGGTACATGGCTTGGCTGCAGGAAAGTCGAAGTCTTTACCCTGGACCGCGCTGTAGGGATGGGAAGATGCTGCTAGACATGCGACTGTCGCGCACTGACTGTCAGTCGGGAGCCAGAACGGCACCATCAGGCCATCAGGGAGATCATCCACTGACGAACGATCATGGCGATGTGTTTGTCCGGGCGCTTGATTACGACGAATGTGCTGGTTCAGAAAACTACGAACTGCCACCCGGCCCCACTCCTCCCTTCCACGCAGGTTCACCATCCCCCGGTGATAGTGACTATTTCTACGACCAGTACGTGGACTACCCGAACGCGCTGAACGATACCCGGCTAGCGAATGGGCAGCGCTTCAACAACACCACCCCGTTCGCGCAAGATCCGCCGCAAGATCGACGGAACTACACCACAAACTTTGTCGACTTCAACAACAATAAGTTCAACCAGTTCCAACGGCCACCGGGAGGCGCTCCACCACCACCACCACCATCCCCTGGGGGCCAAGATTCCGGATCCCCGTTCACCTTCTTCGGGCTGCCCATACCGAGCCTAAACATTGGCAAAATGTTCGGCGGAGCTGCCGGTCGCAACGCAAACAACCGTGCGTCGGGCGGATCCCGCGCCAAGGGACGGGTGCAGGTGTACAAGCAGGGCGAACCGGAACAGAGCACCATCTATCGGGCCGACGGTGGCAAGACGGAGTCCACGGTAACGCTCAAAGCGCCGACCGATCCGCTGGACAAAAACGCGGGCGCTACAAACGAGAACAATCTCTTCTATCGGCCCTTCTTCCAGACATCCTACCGGCAGCCGCCCTCGGTGGACGTCCAGCAGGGTGGCTTTACACCGATGCTACCGGGTGCGGTGGGTGGTTTCACACCCATTACCGATCCGACGCTGAAAGTGATCAATCAAAACTACACACACGAACCGCCGGGCAAGTGGCCGGCCGAGTTTAACGAGCGCGTACCGCTCGTTACCGAACCGACGCGCTATCTGCAGCAGAACAAGTTTGAGGCGACGATTAAACCGTCCCACAACAGTGCGCCGTACTTTGTCGATGGTATAACGCATCACATCCCAGGCAAGCAGGACGTGGCCGCTCCTCCGCCGATGGTTGCGAAGCGTCCCGATGTTAGCGAGAAGCTTAGCAGTGCGGGTGGAAGTAATTCGACCGGCTCGGTGGTGCCCCATTCCGAGATGGAGGAAGAGGACGAAGAAGAAGACGACGAGGGAGAGGCGGTAGAGGAAGATGAGGAAGCGGCCGAAAACGACGAGGACATCGATGGGAAGGTGAAAGCTCAGCCAGGATCGTCACACAACGATCATGAGCTTACCACACGGCTTTCGATCGAGCTGGCCACCCCAACGATCGGATCGACCGTTGGCGGAGGATTTAACAAAGCCTTCACCACGCCCAACCCAATGATCCGTGAGCTGGCCCGCACACCCACCCGTCCCGAGCTGTACGACAGCACCAGCAACACGCCCTCGTCACTGTCCGCGCTGATCGCGCCCGGCCAACCGCACAGACCACCGCCCGGCAAGGGCATGGTCGAGAAAGTGCCGGCACCCGTCTCCTCCACCGTTACACCGTACTTCCCCAACACTACGCCTGGCGCGCCGCACCGGGTAGTGCCGAAAATCGAAACGGACGCCGGTGGTGGCGATCGCCATTTCGGCTCGCCGAACATTATCGATCTGTCCCCGTCCAGCCACCATCATGGCGGTGGGGCGGACAGCGTCAACGAGATCCGCAAGCGGGAGGATATGGATTGGTACTTTGCCAACTACAACCACACGCAGCATTACGATTTCGACGAGCTCGAGATTAATAGCTTCCGCAGTGGGGCCGGTGCGATGGTGCAACGGGGGCTCTTGGTCGCTCCGTTGGCGGTGGCCATCCATACGATTGTGGGGCGAGTGGGACGAATAGTATTTTAGAGTGGGGGATGGGGTATGGTGGTATGGGATCGAAGATTTCGCACCGGAAGCTAGGCTCCGCCAAAGGAATGCACAGTGCATGCAGAGCGCAGGGAATCGCGACAAGGGGTGGGCAATGTTTTAAATCTAACGTTTGGGGAGGGAAATTCGTTTAACGTTCGTTGTTTCGTTAGATTTACGGGCAGCTGGCAGCGGAATGCCGTTTGTTGCCGTTTAGCATTACGTTTGACATTAAATAAATCTATTGTAAAATGTTATCACATCAACCACGTCCGCGCTGATGTTACAAAATGTTGCGCAAAAACCGGCCGAAGGCTTGATTTTCTTGTAGTAGATAATGTTTAGTATTAAATACAATAAATCTCCTTATTGCACATAGAACACACCCAATCTAACGTAACGGATTTTTGTGAAATATAATTTAGACCGAAACGAATAACCGAAAGCACATGTTGAATTATGAACTATTCACCTTGCACCTTGCCGGAACAATCTTTCGGACACACGTAAACAGTTCCACACGTAAACGAAATTACAATTTGCTTATCCTCGAAACACTGCGTGTATTCCACGGTTTTAAACTACAACTTCCTGCCAACAACTTACCAGGACCGGCTTTCACTCACTGCTTTTCCCGTATGATCGCCCGATCCTTTAAGCTTATCACCCACCCGGGATTGAGGCCGTAGAAAATCTGCCGCGGATCTTTGCTCTCCGTCAGCATCGCGTAGTCCGGATCGTCCTCAATCTTTGGCAGCGTGTAGCCATACTTCTGCGCCAGCACCAACCGCTGCTCGCTGATTTGCTCCGGATCCGCCAGATAGCCACGGTTGCGCGCGTCGGTGTAGTACGCGACCGCGTCCTGCGGCGGCAGCATGCGGCGCGGTATCGGTACACCCTTCTCGAACCACTTCTTCGGATTGACCACCGCGTACAGGCTGTGGGGATCGTAGTAGGCGGTCCGGATCACGCCCCCATTGCGCTCGATGGCCGCAATCACCGATTCGGGCGCGTGCTGCACCTCGATGTTGATTTTGGCCTTAAAATCGTCCGCCCCTTCGTCCGTCAGCTGGACGCCGTGATGGAGCAGGTCGGGCCGTACCTCGAACAGGCCCGTGTTGCAGATCGTCGTCAGGTCGATCGGTGCCCGGTGATCCAGCCGGTCCGTGTCGATCAGCTTCTGCAGCTGGTGCAGGCTGACCGGCGGGTACTCGCGCTTGAGGTGGTGCCCCTTGTAGTACGGCTCGTAGCTGAAGCGCATGTAGAACGGTGTGTTGCCCGTTTCGTACCCGAGCCGCATGTAGTTCTGGCGCTGGCCCGAACCCTTGTTTCCGGCGCCATGCTTATCGCCACCGTGTTGGCCGCGGCCGCGCTTTACCTACAAGCAAAAGCATGCGCGGGTTGGCCGTGATGTAGTTTGTTATGGTTATGTAAAGGTACCGGTGGGGGAACGGAGTTCTCCCGGTCTTATCAACTTACGTTTTGCTTCGATTGTGGGTTGTCGCGTATATTTCCGATAGTGACGCGTGGTAGCGTCCTTAGCATCTGCAATGCCTTCTCTGTGGTGTGTTTTACGGACATTTTCACACAGAAACAAGTGAAAAATCGGTACCGAAATTCAACAACACGAGCATTTGTTGTTTCTCCGTCACATCAGGTCGCCTAGTTTGACAGCTCGAGCAGGGTTGGCAGAATATGCAGCGAAAACACATTTTGATTTTACAAACTAAAATTAAAAAATGACCATTTTATCATGATTTAATGGCAAAAAGTGGATTGATTACGAATTTAATCCTATTTTGTATTTTTATAAACTCTAATTTTGTCATTGTTTATAAAACACAAATCGATAACGTTGAATAAAAATAATGTGCTACCCTGTGCGAACGTTACGCAGGCTGTCACTTGGAACACCTGTCAGTGGGTTGCGATGGTCCTGCTTTCATAACAATAACAAAGCACCATGAAAGCTCGTGTACAAAAGAACTGCAAGATAAAAATCTATTTTTAGTGACTCAACCTCAAGAATACGGAAGCGATGTATCTTTAAGGGCGCTGTAGCCATTTCGTTTCCATTTCGTCAACATGAGATTCCACATCTAGTCCGAGGAAAAGCTGTGAACCCGCACCTGCCCCATCGCAAAGCAAAACAAAACCCGCCCCCCCCTCCACACACACACAATGGCTGCCACCGAGCTGGTGTCCATTTACTGTGACCTGAGCGAGGAAGGCAAGCTGTCGATAGTGCACCCGGAAGGGTACGAGCCAGCCTGCGGCGTCAAACTGCGCGTCCTTGGCGAAACGCACATCCTGCTCGACGCGAACGGGGTGCTGCTGCAGGGGGTGCACCGCGCCACGGACAAAACCGTCGAGCTGCGCTGCCTCGAGCGGGACGTGACCGACTTCGACACCGAGGGAAATTGGATATTCTGCATCAAGGCGGACAGCGGCACGGTGCATCGCAGCCGGAACGGGTCGCTCGACGAGTGGACGCACCTGTTCCCCGATCGCGATGGGTTCGCGCGGGTGTGCTGCAACAACAACGGCATCCTGCTGCTCGCAGGCGACGGCCGGCTGTACGTGCAGGGCGATTTCGGAACCGTGTTCAACTGCGACCAGCTGACGGAGGTGCACGAGGTGAGGCAGGACTGCGTGCAGCAGCTGGCGGCGGGTATCGATTTCGCTATCGTGTCGCTGCAAAGACGCACCAAGGTGTACAGTTCCATCAAGAAGGATATATTGTTCGATCAGAGTGCACTGGATGAGAAAAACTTTGCCGTGTACGGCGATTGGCGCAACCTGTTCGAGCATTTCAACATTCAGCCGTACCGGCGCCGGGATTCGTACGAAATCTCCGCCACGCTGGAGGAGCTGTCGATCTACGGCCACATGCTGCACCAGACGGGTGTCGCTAGCTTCGGCAAGGTGAACAAAGGTAAGACAGTCTGCGCTAATGTAGCACAACGCTTATGGGGACATAATTGCCGCCCACTACTTCTGCTCCTGGCCGCCCGGTTTGGTGGAGCTTGCCGCTGCTCCATCGGTGGTCGTTTTGAGCTTGGCCAGCTGTTCGCGCTGCTGCTTGTAGAAGTATTCCTCCTCGTGGGCCGCTTCCATCTTGCCGAACGATCCGCCGGCCTCGCGAATCGAGCCACCGCCGCCACCTCCCTTACCGGCACCGCTGCCCATCTCACCGACCTGACTCATTTTGGCTAATCTGTAAAGAGGGTCGGCAAAAAAGCGGGTACAAGGTACAGCAACCGGGTGGGGAAAGTTTCTTACGTAACCATGGTAGCGTTCGTTTTGCTGCGGGTGTTATCTGATAAAACCAAATTCCCCCCGACGCTTACCTCAAACACGAAGGGTAGAGACGTGCGAAACGGTGCTGCAGTGCGAACATGAAGAAAAAGTTATCAAACGTGGTGTGTGTGTGTGTGAATCGAAACACGGAACACCCCCCTTGTCAAAGATGTTGCTTTGTGCGGCTGGTTCCCGGGTTTTCACTGCGCCTGTTGACAGCGTGCCGATTGCTTTCAATTGCGTTCTACTCTTGCGCGCACCGCACACGGAAGAGATGGGAGAAAAATGTGCAATAGAGTTTATAAGGTTGGTTCGTTTTCTGACGAACGCGGCGATGCAGTTTGCACTTTAAAATCTTTTTTTAGTTCCACCCTTGCGTTGTGCGCGTAAATCCGATGGTGCGTGTTCGGCTGGTTTGTTTTTAACACACGCGACAGTGAAATGAACGCAGCGTGAACTTTGTTGTGGTTCATCCGGTTGATCCGAAGTAGTGTTGGGTAAATCTGATTCAGATTCATCGGAATGAATATCGAGAATGATTCAATGAATCTTTATCTCGATTGGAAAGATTCATGTATTTCGAAAGATCAATGTGTTTTGAAAGATTCATAAATCTCAAATAATTCAATCTCGAAGGATGAATGAATCTCATGGGATTCATAAATCTCTAAACATTCCTAGAGCTTGAGCTTTTTTTTCTTTTTCTTATCGGCGTAACAACTTACGTGGTCACGCCAGCCTATACAGGCTTTCGAGACATCTTGGCAGGAACCACGCAGCCTGATAGTTTTTTGCTACGAGAAGATGGTCCATGCGAGGCTTGAACTCACGACGGGCATGTTTTAGGTGGGATTGGCCAAATTCAATCATTTGATAATCATATATCTCTAAAGATACATTAATCCCTGGAGATTATGAAATCTATGAAATCTTTCAAGATACATGAGCAGATTCAGGAATCTTTAAAAGAATCTATGAAAATTTCGAGATTTGAATCACTTATCACTGCAGATTCATAGCAATGAATCTGAACGAAAGAATCATGAAACCCAACACTAATCCGAAGTGCATCATGAACGTGGAGCGGTCGTGGGATTCATTCAAAATATATCATTTAAATTAAATTTAACTTTTAAATAAGCTTATAAATAATTTCCATCATTGCTTACCAACTTACTTGTCTCCCCATCTCTTTGTAGGACAACTGGGTACGGGCGATCACATAAGGCGCGATAAGATTCATCAGCTGAACGTAAACAACGTGGCAAAAATTGCCTCCGGTTGTGACTACTCCTCCGCCCTCACCATCGACGGTCAGCTGTTCTTCTGGGGCGACATGAACAAAAACCAAGCCATCAGCTGGAAGCTGGGCAATGCGGGCAACACCAGCACGCCGACCGTGTGCAACCGCTTCAAGCACGTGCTGGACGTGTGCAGTGGCAACTTTCAAACCTACGTGCTAACGAACGATCTCAAGCTGTACGATATTAAAGCTTCCTCCGAGGAGGCGTGGCTCAGCTACAAAGTGGCGGGTCCGGAGCTGCACCGAGGCCGCGAACCCGGCGAACACATTCCGTTCCTGCTGGCGAGCGACAGTTTGCTGCTGGTCAACCATCTGCCCGTCCGGCAGGATGTGCTGAAGCTGTACAGCAAAGAGCAGGCGACACTGCAAGCGCTTTTAAAGCACGTCAAAGAGATAAACGCAAAAAACGGTACGAAACCCCGAGGCACGGTAGTACAGGGGGATGCGACCGTGTCGGCAAAGTATTACTACCGGCTGTGCACTACACTGTTTTATCTGCTGCTGCTCAGAATGCAGTCCTTCCGCACATTCCTGGTCAGTCAGGACACGAGCCGGCTGGTGTCGATCGTCCTGCACGACGAGATCTATCTGCTGTACCAACGGCTCCTGCAGTGCTTTTGCGACAACGAGTGTCTCAGCCTAATGACGGGCACGGATCGGGAGATTTTGCAAATTTACCTCGACAACGTGCAGGTGCAGATCGATCTGGCGGAGCTGCTGATCACAAACGAGGCGGAGAAAACGCTCGACGAAGCGACGGAAGCGGCCCTCCTTTCGATCAAATCCGAATGGCTGCGGTTCCTGAACGAGGAGGTGAGCGAAAAGACGGGCAACGTGACGAAGCAAACCAAAGACTTCTGGCAGCGGGAAGAGAACGCCAAGTGGTTGCCGTTGCGCGACCCTCAGCGGCGCATCATACTCGACTCGAGCGACGTTCCGCTCAAGCTGCTGGACGTGAACATATTCTCCTCCTCGCCGCGTTTCGTGCTGTTTAGCGACGTGTTCTGCTATCTGTCCGGCGTGCAGGTAGTGCAGTACCCGCTCAACCTGGTCTGGATCACGACGGAGGTGAGCGAATTGCACCGCAGCCGGTACAAGGAGAAGCACCGGTTCATGATCACGATCGTGACGCCGGAGGAGACGCTCCGCTGCCACACGCTCAACGTGGCCGACAAGATGCGCTGGCTGGGCGTGCTGAAGGCGCAGGTGTTGCAGTGCCTGGACAAGCAGGCGCACGACAAGCAGCCGCTCTATCGGTGCGCGAAGTACACGTACAGCGATCGGTACGAGCGGCTCGCCGGCGCACGGTACGAGGGCATGTGGATGATCGGGCAGATGGATGGCATCGGCACGCTGGCCAGTGCCGATCGGTCGTACAGTGGGGAGTTCTATCACGGCAGCATTACGGGCTACGGGTGCATGAACCGTACCGTGTTCGGAATCTCGACCATTTATGAAGGTAAGTGCACGCAATCGTGTTTAGTCTTTCGTACGAATAAAATCTTTTTTTTTTGCAGGTGAATTCGTGAACGGCAAATACGACGGGTACGGGCGGCTCAAAACGACAAGCAATCGCTCCACGCACTACTTCCGCTACCAGGGCTACTTCAAGGCGGACAAGTACAACGGGTTCGGGACGCTCACGACCAGCGCCTACCAGTACAACGGGGACTTTGTGAACGATCAAAAGGAGGGCTTCGGCGTGATCGAGGACAGCCTGAACGGTGTCAAGTACATCGGCATGTTTATGGGCGACAAGAAGCACGGCAACGGCATACTGGTGACGACGAACGGCACGTACTATGCGGGCTTCTTCGCCAACGACATACTGACTCATTCGGCGGGCGGGCTAGCCATCTTTCCGAGCGGCATCTACTACAGGGGCGAGCTGACGATCGAGGGCCCGTTCGGGAAGGGCGTGTTTTACTATCCCGAGCGCGAGATCGAGGCGGACCAGTTTGAGCTGGACGACTCGAACACGAAGATGGCGGGCCACACGATGACGGGCATGTTCGGCGGCACGTGGTCCGGCGTGAAGATTAGCAGCGCGACGATGGCGATGGAACAGACCTTCAACAAGGTGCCGATGTAAGCGTAGCGGGGTGCGGTGTAGCATTTTGCGGTGATTTAATGCGATTTTTTGTTTGTTGTTGTTCCTTTCAGGCTGGATCTTAAAATCAACGCCGAGCGAAAGTGGTCCTCGATCTTTGCCTGCTTTCACGAGACGCTGTTCGGGACGAGCGACATCGTCGCGATTCGCCGCATGGACATCAAGAAGGTGTGGAACCGGGTCGCCATCTTTGTGAGCCGCGCGAAACGAAAAGAGCAGTTGAAAGCGAACAGCTTTGCCGTCGCCTCGTCGGGCGAGCTGGACGATCGTGCTGCGGCCCTGATCTGCCAGGCCGGCTATCAGCTGCAACACGCATCGACCGTTTCGTTACGCTCGAGCCTTTCCGATTCGCGGCTGTCGCTGCATAATGGGGCGCAGGGCGCCTCGCCGGGCGGACCATCGCCCCCGATCGCGCCGGACGCCATATCGGTGCAAAGCTTCTCGTCCGTCGCGTCCCGTGGCGAGGAGGACGAGTTTATGCTCAACCCCTCGGGGTACGGGGGGCGGGTGCGCAACTCGTCCCCGTTTCGTGATCTCGACTTCATTCCCAACTTCTGCATTGCGGCGGTGGATCGGGACGGGCTGGAGCTGCTGCGCAACTACCTCACCGATGCGTTCCAGTGCGCTTACCATCCGCTGCACGGGCTGTTCGAGAAGCTGTCGAACTGTTTCTACTCCACGTACAGCTGCTGGAAGTACACGCCGCACTCGATCCTGTGCGAGCCGGCCATGAACGAGTGGATCTCGATCGTGAGCCGGATCTACACGCTGGTGCTGACGGTTATGTTTCCCGCCCTGCCGAAGGATTCCATCATGATTGAAGAGTAGGGAGTTACATTGGTGGGAGGAAGTGCTGGTGAGCAGGCAATGATTAACGATCGTTTGTAATTGCATTTGTTTTTGCAGCGAGCTCGTGTCCTACCAAAGCCTGCTGTACCCGATACTCATGACGCAGGGCATATACTCGGCCCTGTTCGTGCTGTACGCGAGCAAGTGCAGCAAGAACGATGAAATCTACCGCCAGCGGATATTAATATGCATGAAAAAGACTGATGAAAATTTGATTCAGCTGCTCGACATCAATCGGTAGGAGTTTTCTATTTAAATTGCAAAAATCCAACAGCCATTCACTACCTTACTTGCGATCTTGCAGCAATCTAGTACCTATTATCAAGCACGAAAAGTATCAGCAAGCAATCGAAAGTTTGAACCGCTTCCGGGAGAAGTGTTGCCCGAGCGAGATGATCAAGCATATCAACGACGCGTTTACGCTGGTCGACCAGGCGTGCAAGGAGCAAGGTAAGTGCCTTCCACCGTTCGTCCTTCAATCGCGTTGCTTTGAGTGTCACATACCATTTTTGCTTTCCTTCCCTAGAAGTGCGGATGGATGTGGCGGCGGACAACCTGCTCGAGCTGATCATATGGCTCATCATCAAGGCGGACCTGCCGCAGCTCGGCGCCGAAATCAGCCTGCTCGAGGACCTGATGCAGAACGACTACGGCGTGAGCTACCGGAACACGCAGAACGACTACTGTCTGATCACGCTCAAGGCGTCCTATCAGCACATCATTAGCAACAACTTCTTCGTGAACAAAACGTTCGATCCGACCGGCACCGGAGCGTAATCAGTCAGTAAAGCCGTCGTAGAAGTTTCGCATTTCAAAACCCCGTGTTCGTAGCTTTACAGTCAGGCCCAGTGCCAGTTTGAGAGGGTGTTAGAAAGTGTAGTTCTGTTCTGTTATTCCAATTTCAAAAATATATATATTTAATTAGCAAACGGTCCTCACCTACGGACGGTATCGTTTAAAAAAGCAGTTTAACGGGTTTTTTTGTTCGATACTTCATTGAATTTAAATTGTAACTTAATGTTCATTTTATGCTTAGCTAATCTGGACCAGCGGGGAAAAACAACCGCTTTGCTTTGTTTATGTAAACTTTGCCTTTACTTTACTTCGCCCCGTTCCACCAGTCGACTGCCCGGTAATAAATTAAGCAAATTACCCCCGGCCGGCACATCAAATTATGCTTCGCTAGCTGTAACCGCAATGATAACGATAATGATGCTCTTGATAATGGGCGGCAATGACATGACAACGCTTCCGCCATCCGCCTGCTGTGCTGTTGTTGCGCGTGATGTCACGGCCAAATCTACGGCGCCGCGTGTGACCGCGCGCGCGCTCTCGGGCACATGTTTTTGGGAAGGCTCAGTCATTCCAGGCCGCGCAAAAACGCGCCTCCGGCAGTGGGGGGGGGGGCATTATTTATGCAGGAATGTATGTTCCTGCCCCTCGCCCCATTTGTTAGTGGAATGTGGTGTGAAATGCCCGGTACGGAAAGCGATCGGAGCGCAAATGTGGAGCGTAAAGATGTGCGGTGCCGAGCTCGTTTGGCGTTGATTTGAAATTATGATCGAAAACCGTTCGGGATGATTAATGGCGCGAGATGGCGTTTGGCGAAATGGGTGGGAAGGAAATGGAACATCCCCTTGCCCGGGCGGGACAGTGCAGATGAATGGCCACATCCATCGCGAGCATGCATTAGAACGAAGTGCATTAAACGGGAGGAGACGGATCGCTTTATACCATTTTTTTTTTCTTTATTTAAATTCTTTTCCGTGCGTTCCCGCGTCTTGCCATCTTCTAACAGCTTCCTTTCGTCAACCGTGCATTAAATAATTACGAAAATTACACATCTTCTCTGCACAAACACACAAACACACACACAGACGGAAGGCTCCAACATCAGCGACGGATGAGCATGGCCCGTGCATAATGCTACTGGTATTATCGCTGCTGAAAAACGTGTTTCGCCTCATGCATCTTGTCCGTGTTGGGCGAAACTGGTCGGAAAGCGATACGCAAAAGAAAAAAACACAGCCTCGATCGATCGAGCTCGAAGGCCAAACGCGTTCCTCGGTGTCCCCCGGCCGTTCATGGCTTGGAAACAGGAGGAAATAATAACATGCGCTAAATGGTTAATTGATTTGTGATCTGAGTGCTACGAGCCAAATCGATTTAGCCTGCAGTACCTGGAGGCCCGGGGCCAGCAGGTACAGCAGGCGGTCGAGGGTTTGACACGCCGTTGCCGCCGGGGACATCCGTCAAAAAGGTTCGGTTTTGGAGCGAAGGGGAAAGGGGCCAGCGGGATTGCATCACTGCCTTGTGGATGTTTGATCGCACGTGCTCAACGCATCATCTGGGGGCTGGGGGCGTTTTTTGTCTTCGTTTTGGAACACAGAAATCACTCCGTGTGAGGTCTGGAGCGTTGGCACTAACTAAGCATTCGTGACACACCAGGCGACTCCATACAGTTCGGGACAGATCTTCTTCATTGGAGTAAATTGGTGGCAAAATGAAATATTAAAACAAGAAAAAGCCGAAAACCAAAAGGTAAGTAAATTAAGTCTGTACAGTTAATAAAAATATGAATAATCATCAATGGGCGATATCGATCTTCATCCCGATATTCCTGTTTTTATTATAGTTTTACAGTTTTACAGTTGCTGACAGATTATTCTAATCTTTTATCTCATTCAGCGTGAATCATAAGTAATTTTTTCACTTTATAAGGCCTTGAAACATGAAAGGGTCCATGTTTCTGGTTTTATAAAAGAAAAAAAACTTATGGTTTAATACATGGTTTACCTATTAGTACAGCCTGTTCCCCCAAGTTACGCAAATAATGTGTTCCGGAGACTTTCGCGTATCTCGAATTTTCGCTTAAGTCGACCATCACGTTTTTCAGCCAATATTTTCTATGTTTGAAAATTCTTTTTAATTTTTCTCTTTTCATGTTTTTTCTTTCTTTTTTCCATTTTTTTTCCGTTTTGTTCATTATCTCTACCATTTTTTTCATTTCTATTGTACTTGTTTCATTGTATTGTATTTCATCACACTCAACCAGTAGTCTGAGTAATCATGTCCATCAATAATTTACTATGCTTTATTATTATTATTATTATTATTATTATTATTATTATTATTTATTAATTATGTCCATCAATAATTTACTATGCTTTATTATTATTATTATTATTATTATTATTATTATTATTATTATTATTAATTAATTAATCCACTGGACTATATGAGTCCCGGTGAATGATCTTAATACATATACATAATACATATATACATAGTTTACATAAATTAAACAATTAGGAGATATGTCAGGACCGCCCTGAGTACAACCGGTCTTTGAAGGATTGTAGTGAGATGTTGAAATCAAACAGCGAGTGACGACCTACACATAGAAGTAAGCGGCTCACCTGATCCACCTTTTGATAATTGTTGGAGAAATATAAACATAAAACTATTGACCAAAAGAAATTGTTATACATAACCTCTTGATTCTAATAGGAAACATCTTCAGAGAAGAAAGTAATATGATGCCTGAAACAATCATGACTCCTAAACTAAGGACAACATTTTTCTTATAGGTTTTAGCCCAAACATTGTTTGGGAGCGTCTCAAATTTTCCAACTTTGTTTTTGGATCATTAGTACTGATTTTCAATGGGATATGTCGAAAATGCTCAATACACCGTGAGGCAAATGCAAAATAATACGAAAAAAATTTAACAAAACGTTATTAATTTTGCAGAATCCTAGAAATGGTTGTGTAAACCTCATCAAGGATTCCTCTCCCACATGAAATATAATATAGCGCATAAGTAGTCTATTTAAATGTTCGTGGCATAATGATATACACAATTGACTGAGGGGGGGTCTAGATGGGGAATAGTCCAAGTCCGGGGTTGTAGCATCAGGCGACCTTACCATTACTCCACCGAGCCACATGCGTATGGATGCGCTAAAAGAAGATAAAATTAGGAGGGTATTACATTTCTGGCACTTACTCAATTTTGTAATCCAGGAACTTATCTTTCTTCGTTGAATAATAATAAAAAATCTAATCTATTTATTTTATTACATCATCATCTTTTTGGCTCAACAATGACATTTCAGAATAAAAAGGAACAGTTTTTGCTCAAATCGTTTAATTATTTCTATCTATTTTTATAACACAAGAACTTTTTCTTGACTCCAAAAATATGCGGAAATGATTTAAAGCAATCAAAGAACATAAAACGCATCGTTAAAAAAAAGGAAGAAAGCTTCCAGCAGTGGAATCGAAACGAAACCGATCGGAGAATGAGACGGCCGCTCGCCTGTCAATAGTAATTGCAATTTTCTCATCAAACCCCCGGTGCCTGGAAGTTGCAAAGTTCACCCGCCCCAAGGGCTAAACGGACCCCATTCCCCCGGCCGTACAAACAGAAACCGAGGTGAACCCTTCACCCCTCGCTCTCTTTCCTGCAGTTTCCTTTCTTTGCGGCAACCCTCGCCCCTCCCCACCCCCCCCCCCCCCCCCCCTGCATCAACGATGGCGTTAGGGCAAAATGCGAGTCCCGATCGTCGAATACCGAAGCATGCTGCCGAAGCGAACGCGGTTTTATCAACGCATTGTTGGGAGCTGTTTTTTGTTTGTTTGTTTGTCTTAGCGCGGACGCGTTTGGAATGCGTTTGATGAAGTAATTAAGGCACTGGTAAACGATTAAATTTCCATCCACTTGGTTTTGTACGCGGCGCAAAAGTGCCCGAATGTGGGGAATGCAGCGGTTTCATGCATTGTGCCGAAATGTTTCGAAATGTCACCAAACTGGCAGCATCCACGGGAACCATCGGTACTGTCCTACTGGGTACAAATCACGGCCACAAAACAGGGTTGCGATCAACAACAGAAAGACGACCGATCGGCACTGGGGGGGGGGGGGGGGTGGGGGGCTGCGGGTTGGTTTAATTAATTCCACACGTTCGCGAAATAATTGACCGCCCGGGCAAACGGCCCGCTGGGAGAAGCTTTTCCACCATCTGCCATGCTGCCGGGTTTGTTAACCACCAGAAGCCCGAAGCTTCATCATCATTCGCATCCTATAAGTGCGCTGGAATACCAATAAATTAGCTCCGTACCGGGACGGGATGGGGGCAGCATAATTCGCATTCTGACACGTACGCGCGCACATCTTATTGTACGTTTTTGGGGTGGAACGATCGCGAAAGGGCCCTTAAAAGGGCACTGTGCAGCACGGGGGGGGGGGGGGGGAAGGGAAACGGTTCTGGCCGATGCAACCCTCAACCCGACTTCGGTCAACGAACAGAAGCCATCACTGCCATCAAGGAGAAGGGATCACTGCCGTTGCGTTGCGCACTATAAATCATCGATCGAGCCTGTTTGCTAACGATCACCGATCATGCGCTCTTCTTCACCGGAATGCTTTTGCTTGAAAGCTTGGAGGAAGCAATGGAAGGAAAAGGCATTAGTCAAGCGAAACGTCGGAATTTCGCGTAAAGTATTTGTCAAACAAGCGAACGCAAAGCACACGCCCAAACGGTATGCTGCTGTTGCTGCATGGTGCACGGTGTAACATATTTCGCGAGACTCCCGAATAAGCAACATTCCACACCACTGTGCGCTAGATAATTGAGCAATTTAAAGGATCATCACAAACATTTCGGGGCCGTTTGGTGAAGGTGATGAAGCCCCGAGTGGAGCGGAAAACACACAATGGATTAGGGGCATGATTTATGCGCTAAACGGTGAGCAATGTGTACAATGAGCGATGCTGCCTGCCCCGAACCCGAGCTGGCGGGATAAGGTCATTATCATTTCATCTCTTCGCATCTAAGGCTCGGCTCGGGAAAGGACTAACTCAGCTCGGTTTCTTTATTTCAGCGTAAAATCTGCTTGTGTCTGAGTGTGTTGTGTCAGTGTTCCTCTTTCTTCCGTTTTGCCCGTGCCCGTTCGGCGCTTGTTGTGGCTCGGGGCCGCAGCGTTTTATCGCCGCAGCGTTTGTTTGTTCCGCTTTTCCACATCGCTTCAAAAACGTGTGTTTTGCCAGCCGTCTCAACTCTTTCGCGGGGGTTTTTGACCATCTTTTAATTCATCATTTGGCAAAAAGTTTCTCACTGGTCAAAGGATTTGCTTAGAAACACACACACACACACACACACACACCGACTGCAATGTGGGACCTGTCCTTACCTCGTTCATCGGCAAAGTGGGATTCCTGCCTCGTTCCCTTCCTGGCTGGCCGCCTCTCTAGATCAATCGATCCGCTCACCGAATCCCGCAGCTTCCCATACGGACAACGCTTTGTTTGGTTCGCAAGTTCTTCTGCCGTTCGGGGCATATCGGTTCACAACCCACAGCGCGAGCGGAGATTTAAGATTCTCGGCACTGGCGTATTTGTATTCCTTGCGGGTCTCGTCTACTGGCTTGGAGGAAGGTGGGAGGGGAGGGGGGGGGAGAGATCGTGGGGAAGTAGTCGGCGTGTTTTTGCCAGTTCTGTTTTGCTTCCCGATTCAGAACGAATCGGCTGCGGCCTTTTTTCCTCTGCTCTCTCGCGGGTTTCGTTCCCATCGGTTGCGGTGCGGTGCTCCATAATGAGGAAGCAAAAACGGTCACGTTTTCCACAAGGAAGGGGGAGGCGTGGAGGGAGAGAGAGGGAAATGGTCACAGGAAGTGGTCGGCGTGTGTGTGTGTTTGTATGTGTTTTTACTGTTGTTGGTCGTGAGAAAAAAAATACGTTCGGCTTTCCAGTAGCGTGAGCGAGATTGAATGAACGGTTTTTTTTAATGCATTGCTGCGAAGTCCTTTAAAGCGGCGAATGATGTATATGCTTTGTAAAAACATTCATTTTTCTCAACTTTAGGTGTTGATTTTTAGGTTTAGATATTAGTTTTTACAAAAAGATATAGAAAATAGGAGTTTTCTTATAATTTAAAAACATTTTGGCATATCACTTACGTTTAGCTTTTTTATATCAATTTTCACAATCTGTTTTTGCACATTCTCTTTAAAGCTTTGAAGTCAACGTTTGATATACTACTTTCATTCCCAACATGCAAGAAAGTAAGGGAACCCTACATTCAAATTGAATGGAACGGTCGATATTGTGTTATAAATAAACGTTCCATTATTTTAAAGAAGCAACAAAAGTAAAGATTTTAAAATTAAATGAAACAATCGCAAATAAAAGTAAAGTATTTTAAATTTACAGAATGTCGAAAAAGTCAATTTCTTTGATAATGCCTACTATCCCGGTACCTTTTATCCGGCTGTCCGTTAATCCGTGCTGTTGAGAAATGACATTTCAATACAATGGTGACATTGCGTTATGAGGAGAATATTTGAAAAAGCGGTTGAAAGAGCACATTGTCATAACAAAAGACACGATAATTTAAGGCAAATTTCAAATATTCTTATTGGAAAAACGTAAAGTTAATAAAAACTGGGTTGTTTTTATCAAAAAATAAGACAATTTTCCAAAAATTAATCAGGAATTGGTGAATAGAATGTAGAATATCCACTTGTGTATGAAAAATTATGAATTAAAAACAATTATCTCTATCTTCAACGATTATCCTTTCTTGTACAACTCCTAAAAGAATGCATAAACATGTGCAGGGAAATCATATAAACAGTATATATTTAAATATTTTAATCCTCCTCTTCGACGTAAAGCAATGCGCCATCAACAATTATAGCTATTGAAATTGGGTTATGCTTTCCCTAACCACTGCCCTTCGTCCTTCGCCGGAACCTTTCGCAAGCAGTGCGCCAGTGAGTCGTGGTGCACCCCACGCTAGGGTACATAATTTTGCGTAATATGTTTATTGATTACTAATTAGATAATGGCATATATTTACCCATGAGCTGACCGTTTTCGCCGTTTACCTTCCCGGAGCGTCTTTTGTTATTGTTTTCCAGCTCCAAGCCACAGCTCCAAGGTGGAAGGCGCACTCCACAAAAACGCACCGGAATAATAACAAACCGGTGGCGATGGGTCCGGGTCCCTCTCTTGCTTCGGGGAATCGGGTTCGGGCGTGTTTCGAGGCTGCTTAAAAGGAACCAACGCCCGAATATGGCGCTGCGGGCTACTGCTCGATCATAACGATCAGTTAACGGACCGAAGGGATGCACAGGCACGCACAGACGCACAGATGGACGGGAATTCCTTTCCGGGGCTACGGGCTGGTGGTACCGATAGTGCCCTGGAACTCGGAGCACAGGGAATTCGATCAATGTCATAAACACGGGCCCTTACTTTGTTGCACGTCAGGAACACCGCCAATTTCGGACGATTCAGAGTTCCTTTTTTTAACGCAGGCGGTGAGTACTCCGGGTGCGTAATGACCATTTTTCACAGTGTGAACATGCTGTGGGCAATTTTGGCGGACCGGCAACGCTCCGTCACCCTTTTAAGAGACATACTTGTCGCCTTGCTTTTGATGTGCAGAAGCTGCTTTCGCTCGTTCTTTTTTGGGAGGATTTCTCTCTTTTGTTTTTTTTTTATGAAATAAAACTACGCACGCAATAAAAATGAAAGCACAACTTTACGATCCACAAATGTTTACGAGCACATCGTTGGTCAACAAGTGAAATGGCATATAAAACCAATGCAAATTAGATTCACCAGTGCTGGGGAGGATGAGGTGTGGGTGCTCTTGTTGTTGGGGCGCGACGTAGTTAGGACTATCCAAATCATGATGTGCGCCGTCTTTTACTTTCATTTCGAGTGTAAGGAAATGGAGCCGAGAATTGGTTCGTAGTAGCAGTAGTAGCAGTGTCGGTCGGTCGGCGCGACTGGTAGAACGACTGGTGCGCAATGCAATGCTAAAATAAATCAAATGGTGTCACGTGGCGTTTGGCACGTCGGGCCGTAGTCGGAACCGGCACACATGAAGTAGCGGGAACGCGTGCGTTTGCGTTCGAGACTTCGGTGGTAATGTTTGCAATGTGGTACAATATAATCTATTGGCTATGTAGTGCGAGTGCGAGTAGAGTGACGGAGAGACATTTCCTTTTGCGCGTTTTGTCATCGCTTTCGGAGGAAAAGGAATTACGATCCTGGTTGTTGTGAAAATAGCGCCAGACTTCCTGCTAAGAGCGCAGATAGATTCTTTCGTATAGATGTTTGCTGTGTTGATTGTTTTTGGGAATTTTAGGGTTAGTAATTTATCTTTATTATTCTCCATTACACGAAGAGCAGGGAGATGATGATTTTATTCAGGAAGAGTTTATAAAATCAATTTTTTGAGCCTTGAATCTTTTGATTGATCATAATGAGCTAATTCAGCGTAGTAAAACTGCCAACGAAATATTTTGAATTATTCTTGGTTTTCCCTGAATCACTTCCGAATGTACACATACATATTGACCGCCACCAAGATGTTTTTCAACAGCTGCCAAATGGTGTACTTGCTTCATAATGAAAATTCAACTTTCACACATGATTTTCAACAAATCAAATCAGACTCCGCATGGGGCGTGTTGAAAATCAAGCGAAAGAAATTTTATGATGAAATTGAAATATCAGATTGATGTGTACCAACATCTACCACGGGGTGAACAACATCTTTTACATTGGAAGCTGACTTGGAAAAACGTGTTATATTTATTTTCATTGCGGAACGTAAACGAAAAGAAAATAACAAAACGAGGGAAAAAAGCTGAACAAAGTAAATAGAATTAAAATAGAAAAGACAACAGATAACAGCACTAAGGAACAGGGTGAAAGAATACAATAGAAAAATGGAAAAAACAAGCCTAGACAAACAAACCAAAAAAGAATGAAAGAAAGGAAAACAGAATGCAAGTAAAGAAAGCGATCAGAAATTCTAACAGGAAAAATACGATTTGCTCAAAATAACCAGAACTTGAACAAACCAATTCTAAATCATAACAAAAATGAAAATACACAAATTTAAGGACAATAAATATGCTAGAAATATAAAAATAAGACCGAACGAACAAGTAATAAGGTAACTAAACATAACCTCTATCTGTTATCCTTAAATTGATCCACGGTCCATTTTGTTTCTGTTCTGTTTTATAGCGTTTATTTGATATTTATCTTTTACAAAGTCCGCTGTAAAATTGCTTTACTAGGGCTTAGTTTATAAAACACAAATACCGGTCTTTACAAAGACACTTATTAAGACAGAAAAAAAATTAAAATAAACCGTGTATTACGTTACAAAGCGTTCCCTAAATGCTGTTACGTTTGTATAAAACTCAAAGTGCTCATACCGGTCCTTACATGTTCTAGACAACATAGCAATGTTTATTTTTATAACAATCGCAAAAATTCTGTTTCAAATAACTTTAACATTCCTATTTCTAGCGAATGGTTCTTAAAGCAGCACACTAAACCCGCGTTTCGTTCGTTTCGTGTGGTGCACCAAAGCTCTGGGGTGATTGAGATATCACCAAACATACTTTAAGCGACGGGTCAGAGCAATCGCAAGAATATCACAGCCCCCCCTCCCCCCTCCTCTACCAAATCCCCCAACCACCCCAAAACCCACACTCAGGGAACAGAATCATACCGCATAACGGCACATTTTTAGTGCAAAGTGTCATGCTGCTAGACATGGTTCCCGCCGCGTCTGAATCCACACGCCGCGCAGATGAATGTGCCATCAATGCAGATAACAATAAAACTTTCCCTCTCTCAGACACGCTCATACGCACACAAACACGTCTTGTTCCTTTGAGGAGCATTTCCGGTCGGGGAAGTAAAACCCGGCAAGGGTCGCTCTATTGCCGACGGAGAGAAGGAGAAAGTTGTTTCCTAGCCTTCCTTGCCCGAAAGGAAAAAGTTCATCGTCGCAGTAATGCGTCCTTGCGCGCTGTCGCAACCCGGGCTGTGGAGCCCCATCGGTCATATCCGCCTCGTATATAAGCGGCGTATATGGCCAGCTTCCGGCGCTGTCTGTGTGCCGCGCGTTCGGCCAGGGACGCCTGGGAATGGTTAATCATCGGGCACTGGTGCCATTTTGGGACCGACGTTGGGATCGTCCCGTTGTGCTGTGTGCACCGGCGATGACCTTCCAGGCTAGCGGGATTTTATGGTGGTACGGTGGTAAATGCAGAAGGAGGCAGGGAGAGTTCGTCCGACAGAAGACAGTAAATCGTCACAGAAAACGATCTCGTTTGGCCATCTTCCGTGTTTTCTCGCGCGGTTGACGAAACATAAACTTTCTTACTATCCCCTTAATCAGGGTTACATGTGGTGGGGAGGTGCATTGTCTGTGGTCCCGGGGATGCAATTTGACAAATTATTGAATGCAAGGATTAGCAATAAGTCTGCTCAGACTGAAGCTTTTCTAAATGATTTTCCCATTGCTCACAGCTTTGCCGCAAGTAAACGCTCAGTTTGAGCATATTGGATGCTACGAATTGATTTCGAAATTTCCACCACAACTTCTTTGCACGATCCACTTCATGTGACCTCTAGCAAATGCATTCTTCTTACCACAACGGTCAGCTTGCTCGGTTTTGTGTGTGTGTGTGTGTGTGTCGGCCTCTTCAAATCATACGTCGAAGCTGGGGCCGGCCAATATCTTGGACCCGAAAGCCGAACGGACGCAAACTGATCGAGTTAGATCGATTCTCACGATGGTTGGATCGTCTGGTGGGATGCTGCGTCGCTCTCTCTCTCTCTCTCTCTCTCTCTCTCTCGTTCTCAAGCTTGTTTATGTTCATTTTGGACTCTTCACATCCCTTAGGACCTGTCGGTAAGATGGGAACTGAATTTCGAAATGAGCTGTATAATGATTTTGTAATGAATCCATTTTTTGCTGTTTTTCTTCCCTTTCGTGCGCAGCTTTCTGCACTCGTCCATGGCCAAGGTACATCAGGTCCATGAGGCAACTGATCGGCGTGGTTCGATTGACGGATTGACTGACGAACTTCTTCCTGTGCCTCCAATATTGAGCAAGGACCGGCAAGAGTACGAAACCCCTTCAAACAGGGCACGTTTCGATGGGAATTGTGTGCGTTTTTCGAATTTGTAAAATCGAATTCCCTAACAGAAATACACGAAGATACATCGATGATACATTGCATTATTTCGCACATTCCGTCGAGATATTATACAATATCGTAGCTTCCACCGCTGTCCTTCATAATGCTCGCGATCGTGCACGAGAAGTTCATTAAACCTTTTGCTTATGCTTCCATTGCCGCACGGAAGTGATTTTGCGCAGGAAGGAAGTGGCAGAACCGCCGTGGCATTGATCACAGCGACAGCGCCAACGAGGGAGATAGAGATACCGGTACTCATCGGCACCATCAATCATCAGCTTGCAGACCAGCTCGCCTGTTTGGCCATCTCCAGGGTTGTCTCCAGGTGAGGTACCACGCAATAAAAGCGGCCCTTAGGCGAAGAGACTCCACGTCACTGGACGACGAAACAGAGGCGACACCATTGCCCCAGCCCGTGCAGCGTTAAACGGTGCAATTTTGCATGCAAATTGTCCCCACACAGCCAGCTAGAGGAAGGCTAGAAAAAGGGGTTATTTACAAACACACAGACACACACACACATGGCGCTCCACATAAGCCTAGCTGCCTAGGCCAACCGGGAGGCAATCAATTTACAATTTTATTGGATTATGAGGCCCGGCTTTTTACCATTCGAAACGAATAGTGATACGCGTGATACCTGCACCTGGTGGGGGAAGCCCTGTGTTTGCAAATTGGCTATGACACTATCGGAAGGGCCTGTTGTACCTATAGTTTCGGAAGTTTAGAACCGCCTGATTACGGGTGTTTGGATGATTTTAGCCTTCGAACCGATACGCCAACCCCACACTGCTGAAGGTCATTGGCCGTGTGGTGTTCGATCGATCCCGCTGGCCGTTGCACGCTCGGCTAAGGGGTTGAGGTTGGTGTCGTACTTCCCGCACTTCCCGCCCAGCCAGACAGAGCGCGAGGAAAACCCGACACCGGCAACATAGATAAATAACTGCTGCTGGGTAGCATTTTCCTGCGAATCGTCAAATTTTATGGCCAAAGCTGTACGCTTTAATGGTGGTGGTAGTTTTCATCTTTTGTTTCTCCCCCACTCCCCATTTAATGGCTGTATCGAACCGGGGGGTTTGTCGATCTCTGAGGGTAAGGACATGTAAGGAACGTAAATGATTTATTGTATGATTTTTCAAAAATTGTATCTATTATTTTTAAGGTTATCTCGAACTATGAGAATCATGATTATCCATGCCAGTTTTGGAGTTTTTCTCCATTCTGCTTGGTAATTGATTTTATGGTATATGTTAGCAAAGTATGATTCTTTTGGTATTTAAATGCGATTCTTGAATAGTTTCTTCGCTATTTTGAATTATGTTTTATGTGTGTGTTGTGTTATTATTATTATTATTATTATTATTATGATTATTATTATTATTATTATTATTATTATTATTATTATTATTATTATTATTATTATTATTATTATTATTATTATTATTATTATTATTATTATTATTATTATTATTTATTCTTTCTTTTCTTTTCCATGCTATTCACCTGTTCCGCCAAGATTTTCAATGAATTCACTCATTTTTAACATTCATTTTAACTTTCTAGTTTTTTATTCTGGTGTTTACTGTTTAGCTTTATTTCGTGGTTTTGTGTTAGATGTTACTTGTATGTTTATTTTATGTTATTGATTAGTTTTAAAATGTTTTTTTGTATTTCAATATTTTATTTTTGTCTTCAAGTACAGCATGGATTAAAACAAATGTTTTCTTTTTTTTTTCAAATATTCAATACGCGACAACGTTTTGAAATTTGAGTACGATTTTTAAGGTTTGATAAACGATTCACCCAATGTAAATAACTGCAGCGTTTTAAAACAAACTTGTATTAATTTGTCCCAAAAACCAAAACCAAAAATAATGAAAAAGAAATCTTTGTTTTAGCCCATATTTCACACCCTCTTACGATGTTACGTCATTATCGCTAAAGTTTCTTCTTTGCAACCGTTACGCAAAGTTTCATTAAACAAAAAATCCGCCTGCAGAAGCTCGTGGCTGCCCTAAAGACCCCGGCGTGGGTTCTGTTTACGTTTTGCGCACCTTCACGCTCGCGGCGAAAGGTGCCGCCGCGGTAGCCTTCCCCGCTGAACACGGCTGTCTGCCACTACTTTACGAGCTTGTGGCTGTGTGTGTGCGTTCGTGCTTCCGCCGTATCGACGACTGCAACCTTCGCACACCACATTTATGATGAGAAAAATGGATTTTTATGCTTCCATTAAAACTGTCTCCCTCGTTCTGGAGTGTAGTGGCAGTGGCTGTACTGTGGGCTGGCTGGTACCCACCCACCCAACAGACACACACACACACACACTGCCCAAGGGCACCGCATCATTATGTGCCGGGCACGACGCTACCGACGACCGACGAAAGAGACGCCCGCGTACCGCAAAACCACATAAGAACGGCGAAAAGAAATCACCCCCAAACCACGCGTTATTGAACTTTACGCGCGTTTGGGACGGCTGGCTTTCCCGCGTCGCGTTGTTTCGGGGAAATGTGGAGGCATGTCCCTTTGGCACCTCCCGGGAGCTGACCCTCGCCGTTCGCTCCCGTGGTGTGCAAATGTGCGGAAACGATCCGTCTGTCTCATTATGCACCGGGACCGCGGGCCAGACCGGGGCCGGATCCCCCTGACGGCGTTGAAATTTGACCATGGGGACTTCCAATTGGCACTGCTCTCCGACGCGGCCGGCCGGCCGGCACACTGACGAAGCGACTGACAGGGACACAGCAGCAAAAAACAACAAAACGGACAAAAAGAACAGAGCAAGTAAATAATTGAACATTAACCCAAAAGGAGAATGCCGCCGGTGTCCCCAGGGTAGCGTGTGCGCTAATTCCACAAAATCCCGCTTCCCACCACCGATCGCCCAACTCCGGCCGGGTCACTCCAATTGTCAAACGATGTCAAATTGGCAAAACGTTTGCGGCCCCGTTTAATCCAGCAGGGGCCAGGTTCCGGGAAATTGATTTAAAGTTGTGCGCCTTAAATCACCACCAATCGATCGCTCGAGTGGCAGTGGGCGAGTCTCGGTCGTTCAACTGAATTCTGGGGAAATTCAATCCATCGGAAGGGTTCGAAGGGGTGGTGAGTGGGACTGAAGTGCGGAGCGTAGCATAGATCCACCCTTCGGCCGGTTTCGCCAAAGTGTCGCATTATGATGATCTTTTCTAAAACAAAGTGCGAACGGAGGGAAAGAGCTAGGAAAGGCAAACTAAAAGACAAATCGGCAGCTACTTTCTTTTCCACTTCACTTGCCTCTACAAACTGGCCCGCAGGGGTGGATTTGATGACGCTGTCATATTTTAATGACTTTTTTGTTCAGGTTACCATTTTTGTTTTGCTGCTTCGTGTGGCAGATTAGACCGGTTGCCATTTGATAGTATAATATCCAGGCCCACAAAATTAAACACACACACACATACTCGCGGGTGACACCAGCTAGATGCGTGTCCTTTCTGTGTGCCTGGTGTATGGATTGCATGGTGGACGAAAGCAGGAATTGGCACGGTTTCGACCGTTGTTTGCTCATTTTGGACGTCCTCATTGCGGTAGTGCTTAGATGTTTGGTTTCTCTGAAATCGTTTTTTTTTTCTTGCTCAAGCCATCTAATGCTCATCCCAACCAAAAAAACTGACTTTATTTGCTGACAAGTTGAAAATGAATGCGGTTTTGTGGGTGTGTTTTTTCATCTTTGAATTTAGAAACGTTTTTAGATTTCCACTGGCAGGGTTTACAGGATCCTGTACAGGCTCTTTTATTTTGCTTAAATATTTTTCTACTTTATGAGCATCATTTTCATCAAGTTGCTAGGAATAAGTAAAAAGTCAATTTCCGACAAATGCAATTTCACGTATTTCTCTAGAATAAAGATTGAACAAAAATTGAACAATGTATGATAATTCATTTCAACTCATCTTGAAAGATTTACAAGTTCTGTTAGCTGTTGTTGCCAAAACTCAAATATTGTAATTTTATAAAATGTTTGTTTTATTTCGCGAAATAACAGGCTATTTAGCGGTTTTACTCAATGTAATAAATTGAAAAAATTGTACCAACATTAAATTCACTGTAAATAAACAAGATATGTAAAAAAAAACAATGTTTCGATACAGATTCAATGTTCCACAGTCTTCTGCACCAATGAACCAATTATACGAATGACCAATTGTTATAATTCAATTCATAATAAAATATACTTCAATATGACAATGACGCAGGTTCGGAATTATTTAAGATACAATGTCCGTTAGCAATGATTTCATTTTTGTTCATTTTTTCTCTTATTTTTCAAATATGTTTAATTTGAATGTAATATAATTCCTCACAACTACTTTTTTGTTTGTATTACAAGTTTAAAACATCAGTGTATAAAAATAATAAAAAAGAAACCAAGATTTTATGTAACATAAGCTTTAAGCACTGTAGTAGCTAACAAACTAATCTAAAAGAAAAACGGAATCACATTGATCCATAGAGTTCTTATCTGTGAAAAGTGTTGCACAAAACCCCTGCAAAAAGGATCCCGCACATAGAAGATACCGTATTAAAATTTCTAATTTTAAAAAAGTTCCACGTGCTTTATTGCATGTTGACATTTGGCAGCGTCATTAAAAATGCTCATTTCAAGCAGTAGAAACAGGAAATCAAACACAGCTACCAGCGAAAGCCATTCACTAAACATACAAAGCAAACAAAATAGTAGTAACTCGTGCACAACAATGTGCCCTTTGCCGAGGCAAAACATTGTAGCAAACCAGCAAATCCCAGGTAACAGGTAAGCAACGGGAACAGTTAGGAAAACGTACACGTCAACACGACACGAATGCCAATATCGACACTTCAGTTGAGTCCGTTGAGCTCGTTTGACGTATCAAATTGCGCTTCAAAAACTACACCGTAGCTGTAAGCGGGAAACCTTGGAAATCGTTATCTTGTAATTAATTTTCCAACCCCGGAGAGAAATCGAGATCGGCTGCTGTTTTCGCAGTGGTGCATCGCATTTGCAAATCGCTGTTATCGCTCTACCGTAAATGTAAACTCTGTGCAACTAAGCTATTCGTCACACTTTTTTTCTAGCACATTTGTCGCATCTGTAGCCTCTACCTTGTATGTTCAAACGGCGCCGTGCTTTCGGTGTTTTGTTGTTACACACAGCATCCAATGGTGAAGGAGCATGAACAAATTGTAGTTTTGTTTGTTTTGTTTTGCTTTTCCGGAGCATAAGTTTGCATTAAGTATAGAGTCGTTATCGGTGCTTTTCAACCACCATACGTAGAGCAATAGTCGGACTGTAGTAGTAGCAACTGTTATCATTATTGAAGAAAAATGAGTAATATTTTGTACATAACATATTTTATTTTTTTGCTAAAGTAATAGGCGCAATTCATAAAATCAACTTCATACAACATGTACCACTGCAACATCGCTTAATTAATATAACGTTTATTTTAATTAAAATGAATATTATTTAGATGAGAATAAAATAACAAGCTCTCCAGGATTACGCACACACACACCAGCTACGAGAAAGTAATAAAACTTCTTATGCTCTCAACACAACCTGGCCGGCAAACACGCGAGCGTGTTCGACACCCTTGGCGTCCGCGTAGCATAGCGTATATACGCGATGTCGTGCTCTTCCTTTTGCGCGACGACCGAGCACGCGGCGGCCCTACAGCATAACTCCGGCACGAGCTCGGGCACGGTACGCGCCAGTGCATCGTCGGTCGCCGAGCGCACAGGACGTACCAAGCGGCAGCAGCAGCAAACCAGGCGCCACAAGCGTAGCGTTGATACGCTCGACACGCACGACACAAGCCTTTGCGCGAGAGCCACAAGCTAAAGACGCGAGCGCGTACGCGAACGGCATGGTGCACATCCTTCTGCCATCCGAGCAGGCCCCCGTGAAGGACAGATTGATCGTAAATCACACACGAAACACGGTGCGGTTTTCCACCTATTGCCTGCTTTGATTTAAAAACAAACCAAAAAAACACACACACATAAGCGGCATTTGACTTTTCCAAGCTGTGAATCAGCTGTTCCTGCCGTGCATTCCTTCCTGTTTCGCGAGTGATCGGGCGACTGATGGTGCGAGGTGATTGTTGTGATGTTGTTGTTTTGTTATTTATTTAAGTGTGAGTGTGTGCGAGAGGATAACTCATCGAAAGTGAATTAAAACGACAACAACAAAAAAAACCTTCGGCGGCAGCGGCTCCCTTCTCACGAACCGGGATTGACAGCTTCACAAGACACAGCAGTGAGGTGCACAAGACGGTGCATTGCAACTATGTGCACCACGACTACGTGTGTGCATTCGGCGGCGGCGGTGGCGGCGGCCCGTCAGCTGTGCTGATCTGCGTGCGTGCGTGAATCATCGCGAATGCGTTTCGGTCGTGCGATTCGAAGGCAATTAAAATAGATCGCCGGCCCAAAAACGCCATCGTCGTTGTGGCTTTGCTCCTTTATTCTTTGGCAACAATAAAAAGCAAGCAAAAAAAAAAAAAACACGGGTGGAAAATTGCCAGACAATCAGTTCAGTGCCACCACGCCCGGCTGGCGTGGTTCAGTGAATCAGGAAAAATCGGGAAAATTTGAAAAGGCCAACCGAACCCCGAACGGCAGGAACACGTGTGACACGGAGCGGTGTGATTTATCGCACGGGATAATACAGCTCTGCACAGCGAGCCAAATACGATTCGGTCGTGTCGGGCTGTGCCGTCGTCGCCTCCTTGCTTGTGTCACAACACGCGCCGAAGATGGCGCACAAGCGTGCGGCCGGCTGGTCGCAATCGTTCCGCGACTCGTACGCGGGCGGCGCCGTTGGGCGATGCTGATTGGATTGCGAGCGACACTCGTCCACTGGCACTGTCTGTGCGTGTGCGTGTGGATTAGTGCGTGCCAAAGACATCGATCCGTGCGCTCGCGATCTCTTCTGCGTTGTTAATCGCACGCGGCAGTGGCAAATCGGCGTTGGTGAAGAAACTCGTGTCCTTTTGGACAGTTGGATTAGAAAACGATCCAAACTGGTGCTGGTGCTGGCGGGACAGCGCGCAGCAAGGAGGCCAAGAGAGACGAAAGGGTGCGCACCCCCGGTTCTTTGCACCAACCAACGCCCCGATCGCCACTAATCGACTGCGGTGTCAAATTAATCGTCTCGATTGGCGTTGAAACGTCGTCCGCGGTGAGGGATCTGTTTTTGGGGTGGCAAACCACCCCCTCCCCCCCCCCCCCTTTGCGCGCCTCATCCCTGTGGCCGGGCGTGCAAGATTAACGCCAGTTTGGCCGCCCGTCGTACGCGGTGGAATGACGATGATTTATCGGTACTGAGGCGTAAAGGTTGTCTTTCACCCCGATTACAACGCCCTCCTTCGCAGCCAGGTAGGCCTCCCCACCTTTCCCCGGGGGCATAAAACCTCAACCGGTCCGCGGCGAGCACATCGTTGGACATCTTGGTCAACGCCGCGGATCGTTAGAGAATTGGTTCGGTTTCACGTGCAATTAGCCCGCGCGTACGCGAGCACCCATCCGCCGCGCCAATCGGCGAAACGAGAAGAACAGGGAGGGTGGACCCGTGTGTGTGTGTGTGCGTGTTTGTTGTGTACACTATCTGTGTGTGTGTGTGCGTGTTTCATGTGCTTTTAAGAGTAGAATCGATTTTGATTTTGAAGGCTTGCAGGCTTGGTGGCGGTGTGAGAAGAAAAGCGACACACCGAAGGGTGCGCGCCATTGCGACGATTTTTCCGATCGGACGACACACCAAACCGAGCCTAATCGAACCAACGGAAGGTGAGTAGCAGAAGGGAGTGGGTGGGTGGAAATGGGGTGGCGATTATATGTACACCGAACCTGTTCGATGGCCGACGCGAACCTATCACCCCGGTCCGATTACCTCCGGCCGATTGGTTGGGGAGGGGTGCTGGCGTTCGGATTAACTAGGAAGGGGAGGTGGGTGTTGTGTTTTGATACACTTTCCCGGAATTTGTTGCACCACCTGGGCCGATACACTCCATCCCTCCCCTTGCCTTTGTGGGTTTGATTTCACAGAACAATGGTTTGGAGAGTGCTTTTCCTTCGTTTGGAGGAGCAGAATGTTTGTTTTTCTGTTTGGCTTGCATCCCTTTTGTTTTTCGAGGAAAGGGTAACGTCAAAGGTGAGGAGGAGTAGGGGGAGAGTTTATCAGTAAATTCAAGTTGATTTTTTTTTTGTTTTAAAAATCGAAAATTGCTGGGTAAGGAAGCTTGAGGCGGAATGAACATGCTGTGCAAAGAATGTCGATTAAATTCCATGTTCCGTTTTCTAAACCTTTGCCCTCTCGCCATGCCATATCCAGTGGTGTACTAACTGAAGTAATTCTCATTAGACTACCACATATAATTGTGATTTTTGTTTGAATTTGGATACTTTTTGCTGCAATTTTATAATGCATTGTTCGTCCTATAATCTAAATTCAATTCCATAAGGATAACGCATACGTTTTGAGAAGAAGATTGGTTTTAGCATTGGAAAATGGGGTATCACAATGGTTTTTATGAACTAAAACTTGTCATAAGTGGTATCATAGATTTATCGATTCATTAAACCAATCTGGACAAAGTCTGTAAGCTAAAAGAGAGAAAGCTCTATAAGATACAAATTGAGAATCATTAACCTAAAATTGCTTATGCTAGAGAAATCCTGAGCTAATGTCCATTTTTTCCCGAATTTTATTTCATTCCAATACTTTTTAGGCACATCTCAATTTTTTGTACCCTTTAAAACTCTCCTAATATTGTAATCATCAAAGTACATGTAGCTAAATATTAATAAATGCGATTTTTTTAATGAATTTGATTCTGCCTGGAGAGTATGTGCCGTTATTATTCAAATTACGGAACAGCTTCAAACTCCGGACATTCATCGTGATTGAATTTCTTCGCACCCAGTCCTAGGTCAGACCGCTTTTAAATTTTACATAATTGCCATGATGTACTAGGATCAATTTAAAATGTGACTAACCCCTAGTAGGTCCTGATTTCACGGTACCTAAACATTTTCTGTCGGTCAGTACTCCACCAGATACGTTCTTAGCTGTTTTTTTTTCTTTTAAAAACAGACACCAGTAGAATTTCTTCGATACGTTGTATTCTCTGGTCCAGATGCATTCCAATAGAATGGAATCGATTGTAGAGATTGTAATCATCGTTGCAACTACAGTTTATTTTAGATATTGTACAAAGAATTTCCTTAAAACACGTATTTAATACTGCCTGAAATACGAGACAAGATTTTATAACATGTTTTTATAACATGTTATCCAGACAGCCGAAGTAAATTGTGTTTCATTCCTTAGCTCTAAGGAATCTAAGGATCTTAGCTCCGTTGTCAGTAAGACCGTTGTACTGTCGGTCTGGGAGGATACCACCATCCAGAATAAGATTGTAGGTCCTTAAAAGACGTTGAAAACCTAAAAAAGTAAACTGTGTATGTGAATGGGAAAATTTTAAACCATTTTTTTTGGGGCTGTTTAGAATATGAATCAAAACATCGTTGAAGTTTTTAAAAGTTTTTAAAATGTTTGGAATAAAATTATTGGAAATCGTTTTTTTATCCTCAAATTAAGAAGGTTTGCTTCAGTAAAATGATTTTAACAGAGATATGGCCGTTTAAATTTTAATCAGTAGTAGAATATTACATTCCATAAAAGTCTTAAGCGTCCGTAATTCGTAGCAATACGATCCTGATTTAATTAAGATTAAAAAAATCAACTTTACCGAGTTTCCTTAACCAGTTCAACTGCTTCAGCTTCATTTCCAATCCGTAAAATCCCATTTAAACACTCGTAAAATGTGTGTCAAACGTAGAGCGATTATTATTTTTAATGTTTTCTCTATTTGCTGATAAAAATAGTATATACAAGTTCTGGTCATACAAATGATCAACCCTATAAATTAAGTTTAAATTAAAATAAACCATTTTCAAACTACTGAACAGTCCTTGTTAAATGCTTTACACTTGAAACGAAATTATTCCATTTACATCGAACCTATAGGCTATAACCACTGATCATGAGATTTAACGAACTGATCATCTAATGAACACACACAGGCACAAAATGCGTCACACTTTTGTTGTACTAGACACGCCGCTGTCAAACCATTGCCCTGCCGTCTTCCGATAATAGAACAGCACCGCTTTTGCCGATAGCATCGAATGCAGTTTCGTTGCAGCATGCGTCAGCTCGGGTTGAATGGGCACAAAAGTAATGCACATACGAAATCCATGCCTACTCCATGAGTCACACGATGCTGCTGGAGCAAGAGAAAGAAAGAAAAAAAAAAAACAACTCATTGGCTACTAATCAATGCAAACACAGTCAACTGCAGTCAAAATATAAAACGGCATTGCACATATATGTACCCAAAACCAGCATACAAAAAGCGTTATATTAAAAAAAAATCAAAAAAGGCCACACACAAACACACCCACAGACCCAATGGAGCTACAAAGGTTGACCTCGAATTCTAAACAAAAACGATTTCAACCCTATTTAGAAAGCAATATGCCGCGGGCAGGCAGACGAAAGGGACGGTGGCGCAGTGCTGTTTCTTGCACAGAAATGGTTGTTCGCGCGCTCATTCATAAATAATTTGTCGCTAATTCATGCTCGCCCACTGAACGGGACGTGCCGTCAAACGACACGTACCCTTGCTCTGTGTGTGTATGTTTTAGTTTCCCATAAAAAAAAAACAATTTAAATACAGCTCCCAAGAATCGATAGTGCACACAGGGTCCAGTACGCCCAGTGTCACGATTCTTTCGTTAGTTCGTCCCTCCAATTCCCCCCCCCCCCCCCCCCCTTTCCAGCCGTACGGGTCCCAAAATATGAGCTTCCTGGTCGTGGTGAGACTGCTGCCTGAGACATTTTTCTCCGTAAAGTTCCACCCCTCGGTTGAAACTGCCACCGTACGCACTTCGCGGCGTGAGACGTGACTCCCGGACAGTGTCGTAAGCTCAGAATCTTTGCGCCGCAGAAAATCCCCAAACACGGAAATGTCGCGCACGGCTTTCAGGCGCACGGGGTGTCGAATTCGTTGGTGCGCCCGCTTGTAAAACAAAATCTGCCCCCTTGCCTTCTGGCAACAAAAAAAAAAAAAAACAAAAAACCTCTCGTCTCGTTGTGGCCTAGTTGTTTGTCGTGTTCGCCAAGATGTCAAGCGCTGGCGTTAGGTGCGAAGATGCGAACTAGATCTTCCCAGGGTCGTATTTCAATGCGGCCATGGGGTGAAAGCGACAGAACAAGGTGGGGGGGGGGATGGAGGGGAGGGGCTACAAGCGTACATGTTCTAGCGTTCGACCGCATCGACAGTCCCCCAGACTCGGCTGGTGATTTTTGAGCTGTGATGCGGTTAGATTCATATTTCACTTCTGCTTCCATTTTCAGAACAACGAGCGCCGCACTTCTTCGCCGTTGCATCTTGTGCATTTGGTGGATTGGCAGGCCAGCCGCAAACCAGGAAATAGTCGCAACACGGTCGCACACAGCACAAATATGTCAACCGGTATCGTCTCGCTCGCCGTCGTTAGCGTCGTCGTGCTGCACGTGCTGCTGCTGCTGCTGCTGGTGTTGCCGGTTGATGGTGCGGTACGTGGCCCCACCGATCGGCACAGCTTTGCTTCCGCCGCCAGCAAGCCTCCGATCGATCGGCCGGGTATTGGCCGGTCGGCGTACGGTGCCGGCCACGGTCATCGGCGGCCCGGGAAGAGTTATGCCTGTCTGCAGGATTTGGCGCAGACCGTGGTTCCCCCCGGTCCGGAACTGGCCGGCGGGGACGATGGCGAAGCGGCGATGGCACTGACGGAGGACCGCACGGTGGTCGTCGGCGAGGACGACACGGACGCTGATATCGACGACGACATTGATATAGGGAGCGGTACGAACGGGACCATGGCCGGTGGTATGCCCATCGTCGTGCGAAGGTGAGTTGATGCCAGTGTTATTAAAAATGATAAATAATAGGGGGGGGGGGGGTTTTCTCTTTCCCCTCGTTTTATTGTTTCTGCGTTTTGGGACCTTTTGACATTTAAAAGTTATATTTTTTGTACTCATTTTCATGTGTGTTTTTGTCATGTTTATGATTAATGTCTACAAACACTTTACCACTGCAACACTTGATGTTGATATTTTATGCATTTATGTTTTACGAACGACAATAGACCCTTTTTAATATGTTTTGTTTTCCTGTTGTTTTCTCTACCGTCCTTTTCAATACAAGAAATATTAGGTTTGCGTGATTTTGATATTAACTTTTTACTACATATAAGTTCTGTGAAACCTAATTTGAGTATTTTCAAAAATGGGTTTTAAGTTTGTTCTGTTGTGTTCATTATGTTCGTATGAATTTGCTTCTATATTTATTTGTTGACCTTTTTTGCCTTCTTTATGCGTTTTTCTTACCAGTTTCATGATTTGTATAATTGTCATTTGTGTTTTTGTCATGTTAATGATAATTGTTTACAACTTTTACACAGCAATACTTTATTGATCACAGTTTATTATTTTTTATGACACAAAATACACAAATTTCATAGTTTATATTTTTGTATTGTTGTTTGCATTTATCATTTTAAATGCTTTTATTATAAGATTTGATAGCTTTTGTTCATTTTTTACTTTTACTTTTATATTATTTCTTCAGTTTTTACTGAGACTTTTCCGTCTTTAGTCACTCTGTTATTCAGTCTTTTGACAATTTATATCATATTTACAACATTATATTTATGATTATAGTGATTTATTCCATTTCCATTCGTACAAAATTATACTAAGTCCACAAAGTGTGCATTTGCTTCATACCACAACTACTACAATCGCTTTAAAAATCATCAATCGTACCGCGTCACGATATCCCTCGCACTTTCTGCTGCCCGCTTTTTATTTGCCGACCTAGAACGGAGCCACCGGTTTTTACTTTCGTTCGACTTGTTCAACTTGCACTACTGCGTAAGGCCTCCCCCTTTGGGAGTCATCACCGCCACCATCGCCCGCATGCAACGGGGGCGTTGACGGGGGTTTATTTCACTTTAACGTGTTATTTGTTCGGACCTCTCGCTGCTCCGACCCAGACCCCGCGTCAAGTCAAAGGGCACGAACGAAAGAAGAAAAAAAAATCACTTTTGACATGCTAATCATCCATTAAAGCCGAAGGCTCCTGCCAGTCCCACAGGCTGCCCGGGACGGGTACGGTTGGTGGAGGTGGTTCGTTTGGCATTTTTTTTTGTTGCCGTAACTTGCAACGCTCCACTCTTGCAACAGCAACAAAAAGCTGCATCGAACGGTTCTGCTACGCGCGTCGCCGTTGAAGATGGCGGTATCCAATTATAATGCTTCCGGCATTCGATGGGGCCACATTTTGCCACCGTATTCACAGTATCGTCAACAGACCGAGCGCCACGAGTAACACGAGCAGCCGTTAGTACATAACGGAGGGTATGTAGTATTATTCGTGGGGTTTTTTTTTCTTATTAGTTGGCTGTTGCTTGCAGTAATGCGAGCCTTTAGGGACATGGATTAGGGTGGGCGATTTGGGCGAGGGTGCGTTTTAGTGTTTCCACCATGGTGTACGATTTACTATGCGAAAGGAGAACCCTTTCTCTGGGGGAACGCAATTTCGGCGCTTGGGGAAAGAATATCATGCGAAAAATTGATTCGTACACGTTGAAACAAAACGAAACAAAATAATGGGGGAAATAAATCACACCGATTTGCTTTAAGGAGCAAGATCGGCTCAGCGCCAATGAGCCGTAAAACCACAATGCTTTTGATTGAAATTGTGTTGATCTTTGGGTATTGATCTATGACTCTTCTTGATGTAAAAGTACGATGCTTTCCGAGATGCGGTATCACTTTGCTGTACCACAATACATAATTGGATCATTTTGTAATTTTTATGCCAATTTGCTTTGAGTAAAATCAATTTCGATAACCTCTGTACAACATTTCTTATACATGGGCTTAACCTTTATTGCCTCTTTTAATATCAATCCGGCAGTGGAATGGTCGCCTATAGAAGGCCTGGTAACTGTTCAAAGAAGGCCCGGAGCCCCATTAGTGGTTACGAGGGCAGACTTTGATGCTTCGATCCTGTTGAGACGATAATGATATCTTTTTCTGAAGATATTTCACTGCTAGGTCTGAAGCATTCTGTTATCGTTTTATATCTACAGCCGGTTCTACAGGTTTGGCGACGTTGCTTTATCCACTTCACATATTAGCTTAATTTTGCTATTACAATTGTTTTGGATTTGCATAACTTACGATCGAAAACATACCTTTTTGAACGATCGTTGAGTGATGTCACAGCTTAATCATTGTTTCTACATAATCTTCTTCTTCTTTGGCTCAACAACCGTTGTCGGTCAAAGCCTTAGGACCGGCCATAGCAGGATAGTCAGTGTTACGCATGGGAGCACGGTTCATTCGGGGCTTGAACCCAGGACAGACATGTTGTTAAGTCGTTCGAGTTGACGATGGTACCACGAGACCGGCATCTACGTAACAATTTGTGGAATGGAATGGAAAAAGGATCCAAAAAGTATGAAAAGAATATGTAAAGCTTACTGGCGCTGATAATATGTCTTTTAAAGAGGTTTATTTGCTTTGTGTCTGATTAAGTTTAGCTCCAATTGAACTTAATGAGTAAAAATAATATAGATGTTCTCACTATCAAACAACCCAATTTGTGATAATAAATACAAATATGTTCGAATCATCAGAATTCTGAACTGCCTATTTGCGTCACAGCTTCAACTGAAACTGTCAGCAAGAAATGAACCTTAATTTCCCCCCCCCCCCAGAGATAGTGCATTGAAAGCTCCCAAAAATGAAATCCATCGCACCGTTTTGCTAACTAAAAACCCACGTTCCCAGCTAACTTTCCACCGAGTGACGAAACCGCCACGGACCGGCTTGCTGAAACCAATGTGTCACCTGTGTCTGGTGTAGTGGGGGCCTTTCTGTGGCGTTCCTTTTTTTTTTTTGGTTTTTGTTGCTCTCCCTCCCCGCGTAGACAAACAGACAGTGCCACAGGGCCAGAGTGTCCTGTAGCCCGGTGCCGTCGTCTCGCAGCATTGACGCTGGCTGGCGTCAACGCGAGCACACGTGAGGGGTTCGGTTGTAGTAAGCGAACCGAGCGAAGGGAGCAAAATAAATTATCTCTCTATGACTCTGCCCGCCCGATGCGTCCATGTCTGTGTGTGTGTGTGAACATGGGGGGGGGAGGGGGAGTGGGACGAGACGAGCGTCAAGTTCCGGACAGTAATGATGGACCTACCGCTTCGGTCCCCGCCGGTCGGCATCACCTTCATGCCGGGTCCGAAGTAAACAAACATTCCGCTGGCAAAGTGGGCAAAGGCGCGCCAACGGGGGAAGAGTTGCCAGCGTGTGGCATCGCGGCGGAAGCGGGACGATGATGCAAGCAAAGTAAGGATTGAAGTGGCACTTCCTCACTATCTCCCCTGCCCACCTAGGCACTTGCAAACGAAGACGCAACCAGCGAAAGTAATATGATACACCCGCACCCAACATGCTGCCAAATGCCCAACCCCCACCTTCCCTCCTTTCATCCATGGACGCCTGTCGGAGATGACCCGAATCCGGGCGTTGAAGCGAATCGCCCAAATCGACCAACTCTGACATTCGCGTTGCTTGAAAGTAGTTCATTTATCTCCCAGTTTGAGGCACTCTCTTACCAGCACACCCCAACGACATCCTCACGCGCTGTCTTGCCCTCGCTCATGCAGTGCAGCAGTAATGCAATGTCCACACCGTTGCCCACACAGTTACTTAGAACCCTCACCCCATCCTTCGGGGTGGATACCGGCGACGCAGTTGACATTCTTTTCTTCTCCACTGGGAGTGCGGAGTACGAGCGGTCATCTTTGCAGATGAGTCGTCCAAACGGGGGGTGGTCCCTCCCCCCTTTCGACGACACTGCCGGATCGGTTCCATTAAACGATCATTGTTCACGGGTGAAAGCAAAGCGGAGTGTGTGTGTGTGACGCATCGGTCATGCCAGCCGGGCGCCATTCAGTGGCAGGATACGCTTCCTTACTGATTCATGAAGTGTGGTAGGAAGGAGAAGGTGAAAAGGGGGAGCGTATAATGAAAAAATACACACCCAACGACGAGAGATGAAATGATGCTTCACTTGACAGCAACGTCAACAGAGACACAAAGTAAATGCACACACCAAGCTGCAGTCGGAACGCATCAGAGACGGCGAGCGGTTTCTGGAACAGGGTGGCAAAGGGGTGGCAGGCAGAAGCGAACCGGGCTGTGTGTAGCATCTTTTAGAACGTTCGAAGTAACGTTTCGCTTAAGCGACGGGGAAGCATTTGTTTGTTTGTGCAAAGGATCCAACCACTGACATAATCGATCAACCGATGCAAACGGTTGGAATTAAGTTGTACTCGCATTGGTTGTCGAGAAGCTACTGGGAGGAAACCTAATATTGAAGTGCACTGTTACTAAGTGTGTAAGAAAGTAATAGAATGTGTTTTGAACTGTACTAAGGGATGGAAAGAACCATCTTTTTGGGTCACTAGTGCAATAGTTTGGAAGTCATAGGGCAACAAAAGCTTAAAATTGTAAGAAGTTTTTTTGGCTATAAAAATATCTCATTAAACTAGGAACATGAAAATAAAGTAAACTCTTAAAACGTCAAAATAATGTAAAATTATTACGTACGGTAGGAAAAAAAGAGCGATATTTTGGTAATTGCATGGATTTTATTACTTTAACTTCATGATCAATACTTAAGGATCAATACTTAATGGATGACTTCAGTTCTATTTCAAAAATTTACGTGCAATGTAAACATCAAAATATAACACTTCATTATGTTGTTGATGTTAGCAAACCATGATTTGATAGGTGTTACAATATGCCAATTCAAGAAATCAAACAAAAGCTGCCAATAAATAGAAAAAAAGATTGATAAATATAATTTTAGTCGTAAATTCCTTTCAAAGGTAATCTCAGATACCTTAGATAGTCACATCCATGATCTCCGGATGTAACCATAAATTCCTAACCACTAAGATAGCCTCTCAAAACCGGAGAAAAGCTTAGATATCATCGTTACTGTCCTAACATTCCTTGCATTAAACACCATCACTGGTGCCGTGACCAGGATCCTATCGATCGATTATATCGTATCGACCATCCTTCCCAGAACTACAACAAGCACTAATTAAAAGATAAATCTTTCCTTCAGTTTTAATTACCCCAACTGTCACAACAAATCGTACACCGCGCCCGATTCGATGGCTCTATTCGATACGCTTCGGTTTGACAGTATTGTCGCGCATTTGAACGCACCATGATCCAAGCATGCTCCAGACGCTTTGCGCCATCTATGAGCGTATCTTGTGGAGTGGGGGTGCGGAGACGGGAGGTAATTTTCCGACTTCATTTGCGCGCAGGCATGACAGAAATTAATTGCAATTACAATTACACGCCAGCGCCGCATGCGGTCGTTTTCGGTGACAGGATTAATTTACCATTTTTCCAACGAATCGCGTCGTCTGGCCTTCGGGGAGGCGGCTCCCATCTAGGGTGCAGGGTTGAAGCGGCCCAACTTGCCAGCGACAACCCTTTATTGGAGCAACCGTTAATGATCGGAAGATATCATAAATTGATGGCAGCGCATGCCGAAGATGTCATTTGCATCATAATTTATGAGTTACTACTGTTACCTGTAGACCGAACGGAACGTGACCGGGGCTAACTGCGCGTCTGGTTCACTTTCCATTTTCCCTAAAACAGACAGAGCCCGTCACGGAGGGGAAATACGGCATAGCCCGTTCGGCGCAGGCTTCTCATCAGTATGTCAGGCACATACTTTTGCGCAAAACCGCGGGTGAGGCATTCCAATTTTGCGTATTATCTGCACCATTTCTGGGCTGACCGCAAGGTCCGTTTTGGTTGCTGATTGGTTAAGATTGAACGTTGTGCCCAACCTCTTGCGGCCAGGCTGGGGGCAAATTCCCCAGTGGGACGTACCTTCCCCCTCAAGGTAGCCGTGCGCTCTGATAATGATGCCCAAACACATTTACCATATCTTCGCTACAGATTAGATATCCTCCCTTTGGGCGGACGATCGTGTCATTCGCTGCACGCAAAAATTCCTCTCGGAATCTCAAACGCAGCACACACACACACACCGTTAAAGCGATGCAGCCCACCCGATATCCTTAAACTGTGCGCGAGCAAACATTGCTGTGTAATGATGCTGATTATTTGAAAATCATACAGCAGTTAGCTAGTTTTCTAATTAACTGCACTCGTGCCACGCGCGGCTCGTGCCAACTGGACACTGCACCATTTCCTTAATAGGGGCCTCCCTGTTTTTTTGCTGTAGCTTCCACGGCAATCGACACAACCATGACCAACCCTAATGCGGAATAATTATCCGAGGATCCGTTCACGCAACCACGCGTGCTGTGCATCAAACGCGAAAAGCCGCATCGGAAGCCAACGCGCTGGTTGGCATTCCTTGGTCGACCTGATGCCCACTGATTGGAGGAATAGTTCACGGCGCGTTGTCGTACGGTCAGGATGTTCGTTCGGTTGGTTGGTGCGCTGCTGCTGGCACTTTTGCCGTCCAGTGTTGACGGCATCGTGTACTTGCGGATAAGGAACGAGCGTGGACCAACGGCAGCCCGCGCCGGCATCCAGTGTCTCGAGCTGCTGAGCCATACCTACTTTCATATGAGCGAAACGACACAGACTGAGAACATCGTCATCTTTTACCTGCAAAACCTGAGCTCCCCGGCCCGGGAGATCCTGCTCGGATATCTGCAGCTGCATCACACCGGTTACGACATCCACGAGGCCGACGATGATGATGACGAGGACGGCGAGCCGGAGTCCCAGTTTCAGCTGAAGCTCATGTCCGACTCGGTGTCGTCCGACGACTTGCGAAGGGCAAAGTTCATGGACCACAAGCTGATCGACTACTACGTCATCGTGATTGACAGCTTCGCGGGTTTGCAGCGCGCGCTGGACCGCATCAGCGCGACGGCGGCCTTCAATCCGCGCGGCAAGTTCGTCGTGCTGTACAACAATCCGAACGATCGTGACTCCAACGCCCGGCTGGCGAACCGAGCCCTCGGCCACCTGTTCGTTGGCCACCACTCGGTGAACGTGCTGTTCGCGTTCGCCATCGACGCCACCAGCTACCACGTGTACACGGGCGACCCGTACCACGGCGCTACCGACTGTGGCCAGATGAAAGCGCTCAAGGTGGCCACGGTCGTGAACGGGAGCTTCGCGAGGCGTGCGCTTTCCACCGCCATGATCAACATCCCGAAGGTGCCGCCGGAGCTGGAATCCTGCACGTTTCTGCTCTGCACCCGCGTCGCGCCACCGTTCATCGATCTCGACTGCAGCCGCGGGCTGGAGCTGCAGATAATGGATCTGTTGCGCGAGTCGATGAAGTTCAAGGTGAACGTTTCGTGCAGCACGATGGACCGCGGCGAGCTCGAGCCGGACGGGAGCTGGAGCGATCTGCTCGGGCTGATGCGGGCGGACGAGTGTGACATCATTGCCGGCGGTTTCAGTCCCGACTTTGACGTGCACGACGCGTTCGGCTCGACCACGCTGTACCTGCAGGACTACTACACCTGGTTCGTGCCGGCGGCCGGGCCCGACGCCCGCTGGAAGCTGCTGGTGTACATCTTCGAGCCGACCACCTGGGAGGCGTTCGCGGGCGTGCTGTTCGTGTCGGCGCTGGTGTGGCGCCTGGTCGCGCACTATCTGCCCGAGCTGGCCGCCCATCGGGAGCTGTCGATGTGCTTCCTAAACACCTGGAGCGTGTTTCTGTGCATTTCGGCCAACAATCGGCCGGAGTGCAATGCGCTGCGGCTGCTGTTTATGGGGCTGACGCTGTACGCGCTCAACGTGACGACGATCTACACGAGCATCTTGATCACGATGCTCACCAATCCACCGCTCGCCTACCAGATGGACACGATCGAGGAGATCCTGGCGACCGGTGTCCCGATCGGTGGCCGGCTCGACAGTGAGGATTGGTTCATAAACGACTTTGCGGACGATCGGCTTGTATCGGAGCAGTACAACGCCACGTCCGAGTTTCAGCCCTCGCTCGCTAATCTACAGGCCGTGGTCGAAGGCAACCGCTCACTGCTGATGAGCCGGCTGTACGTGCGCAACACCAAGTACAACGGGCTGGTGCACGGGTTGTCGCGGGACGTGCTGGTGACGCAGATCGAGATGATAATGGAGAAGGGGTTCCCGCTGCTGCCGAAGTTCAACCGCATCCTGTCCAATCTGATCGACATGGGCATCATGCAGAAGCTGTGGAGCGACTTCCTGTACAACGTCACGATACTGGATCGGATCCGGGCGCACAGGGCACTGAGCGAAGCGGACATTATAGCCGCCTCGCCCGAGGTTGTGCTGACGCTGGACCATTTGCAAAGTGCGTTTGCGCTGTACGGGATTGGGATGTGCTTGTGTGTGGTGGTGTTTCTGTTGGAGGTGCTGTCCAAAACGCGCTGGATTGGGAAGGGGCGCGTTGTGTTGGAGAAGCGATGGGATACGTTGCTGGTACGGTTGCAGCTGAAGGAACGCACGGCTAGGGAGATGACGATTCGGCCAAGGAAGATGGTAAGATTTAGGAAGGTTTTGAAGTAGTACTCTATAGCCTATCGATAGCAAGAGCTTAGAATTAGTGGTCAATACTTTAAAGCTACACAAATACTCATGTGCTGGGTAATAGTAATTGTTAGTTAGTTAACACCAAGCGGTTACAGTTACACAATGACACTGATAATTGACTGCACTTTCTTGGTGATTGCATTTCATCAATCATGTTTAAACAATCTGTTACTGATTGTTGATAATACTGTGTTTGGTTTCAGTTGCTATAATTAACCATCACGCAGATGTCTACAGCTATAAAACTGGTTGTTAGACTGAAACGGAGTATTAAATCGTCGCCTTATGCTCTGGCATGGTACATGAACACAACATCGTTACACGCCCAACTACACTGGAATGCAGTCTTTAGTTTATTCAAGCCAAACTTAACCATCTAAGCTTCATCATTAGCCTTAACAGCAAGAATCTAGCTGTTAGACTGCAGGGTTTCTCTAGTCATTTCATAACCAAATAACTCAAACCCATTTGAAATAAGATTGTATTAAACAATTTCCTATTATACGATAACCTATAATTAATCTCTAATATAGGATATTGTTCTTTCCTTCATGAGCCTCAACCATTAGTGTTTTTGTCTTCATTCTGCTCGATGGAACTCATCCTTATCTCAAGGTTAATCTGATTACATGTGTGACGTCATTTCGGCTTTGCCTGATTTTGTCAAAGGCCAAACACAATCCTGCTATAGGATATCTTCAATCTTATTTGTGCTAGTGGCATTAATCTTTTTCCATTTCGAATTGCTTAAAACAAGAGTGTAAAATGAAGGCAGCGGAACTCAGAAAAATGGGCTTAGCGGGGAATGGAATGCTATTTTCATTTGCTGCTACGAATGGAAGGTCACCTATATCTTTGCCAGAGATATACGTGATACATTAGATTGGAGAAAAAAGAGGTTTTTGGTAATTGGTAGTCATTGCTTTGCGTTATGGGAAGGATCATATCTCAAAAATAAGATAAGATCGATATTAAATAGGACAAACCATTTTACAACCGGCCATGCAATAAGCAATAACTCAGTTTTAGGAGCTAAACACTAGCTTTTTTAGCATTGAATGTTAGCCTGAAATCGTACAAAATGACCAATTTATGAGCTGAAGAGTTTGTAGTTTAAACGTTTTTCTATCGAAATATGATTATTAGCATAGTTTTTAACAAGATCTAACAAGAACAGTGACGTCTTAAATCTTAAGTCGTGTAAACATCTTTAGGATAACATTGAAGTATTAGTTATTTTAAAAACACATGCATTCAAACTAAAAAATAGCTTAGCTAATATTAATCTTGTTTGGTTTAGGAATTTTAAGCTAAATCCTATTCATTATGCAATGAATAAATAAAAACAAAAAAGAAAACAAATTAAATAACGAATCATCCATAAAAAAGTAATGCTCCAAGTGAGAAGCAAAGGAGATTAAGTAATGACGATAGCCGTTGTAATAAATGTCGACACTTTTCGAGAGTCTCTCGTCGCAACTTTTCCTGAACATTTATCTCCAATGTATGCAAATAGCGATATTATTGCAAGGAATTATCTCAAGCACTCTTGAAAAAAAAACCCCGCCAATTCAACTCACAAGACAAATAGGCGCCACAAACCGGAAACTGGAGTCGGCGTAAATTTTGGTTCTAAATTTACTGCCGCCCGTCCCATCGCTGCTTAATCGCTCGCAGCAACATCCGAAGTATGAATGCGTGCGAAGTAAAATGTAATGGCCAGTGATCCGAAAACACTTCACCCTTCCATCCGAACTACATTCATGCGCCGTAATCGAACATTTTGGAAGCGTCAGCTAGAGACAAATAAAGTTGTCTGCGGAGCGTGGCGATTATGGTTGATGATAAATTGTCTGCCCCTTCGGTCGTTATGGTGGCGCGCTCTACCGCTCTGCTCTGAGGGCAGGCCCAAAGTGCACCATAAAGATGACAAATCACTGCAATTAAAGTGGTATAAATTAAACAAACTACTTCCCTATTTTTCCACCCTCACTGCCCGCCCCGGATCCGAACGTTTGCTTACTTTCTGTTCTTTCTATTGCTTCTTGTTCGCACAGATACTCGTTTCGCTTGCTGGATACCAGTCCGCTTTCCATCGCAGTAACGACGACATGCTCGCGAAAGGATGACTCCTCCAGTGTCGCTCCTAGATGGTGGGTGCAGTACGAAGGACGCTGTAAGTACCGATCGATCAGTGACGCACAGACAAGGACTCGTCGGGACTCACGTCTTCTTCAATGGTTTTCAATGATAATCCGATCTAGATATTGCTGCACAGACCAACGGGAGCCAATTCTTTCGCCCGTGCGTCCAGCGTGGACTTTACCAAGTGGTCGTGGACGCAACCACACTACCACCCTCCAGTGCCTGCACCTGCCGGCTCGGGTACAATCGCAAGGGTGCGGAAGAGTTTCGCAGCTGGCCGTTCCGTAACCTGAGCGCACCGGCACGGATAAAGGTGCAGCAGCAGCGCCGCCGGTACGTCGTGATGATCAAGTGGGAAAAGAGCAAGCTAGACATACACGTGATGAACTACTGTCTGGCGGTCAGTACCGGTCGGCGACAGCGGACCCTCTGCCAAGCGCTGGGTAACTCGATCCATCGGCCACCCTGCGGCACGATCGCCGTCAACGACTATCTCCACCGGCTGGCACCGTGGGAAGAGCGCAAGCTGGATGGGAAGGTGGAGACTACGATCGCTTGCACCGGCACCCGTACCCGCCAGCTCATCCGTGGCATGAAACCGAACGTGACGTACTACGTGGACGTGTTTGCCATTCATTCCCAGCACAACAATCTGTCCTTTCTGCTCGGATCGACCCAAGTGCAGCTGAACCGTACCCGACCGACCCAGCTGCTCGAGGGGAAGATTGTGGTCGGCAAACTGTCCACGCTCGGCGGAATATCCCTGTTCAACTTTAAAGTCCCCAAACGATCGACGAACAATTTCTTCAAGCTGCATCTAACACCCTGCGGCGGCACGGTCAGCCTGGAGGTGCTGAAGAAGAAGCGCCGCATAATGGAGCCGGTGCGCGATGTGTACTATCCGCGCACGATCACGGTGCGCAACGTACGGCCGGGCGAGCGCTACCTAATCCGGGTGATTGAGGCGGACGATACGTCACGGCTGAACCGCATCCAGGTGGCCGTTAGCTCGCGGGAAGACTTTCTCGACCTGCCGCGGATGCCGCACAACACCTCGATCACGGAGCTGGTGCCGCTGCGCAAGTGTCACTCGAGTACGATCGCGTGGTTCGGCTCGCCGGACAAGGATGTAACGTGAGTGTACTTGAGGTAGTAAATTCAATAAAAACATGTTACTAACATTTCATTTCGCCTTCCAGTTACTGCGTGTATGTGTTTAAGCTTCCAAAGACGCAATACTACATCAGCAATGTGAAGATGCCGACGTACTGCGAGCTGGAAAGCCGCGATGTGTGCAATCATCCCCAGTTCCACAACAAACACTGTTTGTAAGTGTCATTTTCGTCGAGTTTTGGTAAAAATGTTGCTAATTAAATGTGTGTGTGTGTCCTTTCTGTGAAACAGTAACGGCAACGAGTTCAATCCACTCTCGCTCGACATTCCCAACCTGCTGCCGGAGCACTACTACACCGTGTTTGTGACCGCCATCTCGGCGCGGGGACGCAGCCTGCCCTACAAATCGGTACGCATCAAGACGGCCCCCTACTGTCTCGATAGCAATCAGATACCAAGCGGTGGCGGACTGGGCGGCACTGGCAAGGGCAGCATCAAAACGATCGGTTTCCGCAAGGCTGCCGGTCAAAAGCGTCGCAATACGGCGACCGGTACCAAAAATGCGCTCGCCGAACGAGGTACATCGAAGCGATCGCGCAAGCAGCGGGGACAGACGACAGGCCGGAATGTTTAGGCTCGATCGAGTAGCTATTCGAGAAGGCTTTTGTACATATATATACTTTCAAAATATCCACTTCACTCCAGTTTAACTTTGAGCGTACCAAAAAAAACTCTTACAAGAAGGCATAGACAGCAGAGCGGGAACATCCAAAACCGTGGGCTGCGATTACGCGATTTACATTTGCAACCGAAAACCCTTTATAAGGGTTTCTAGTACGTTAGGCTAGTAGCAAGTAGAGGATAGACACGTAATAAAAACATGGAAGCAAATGGCTACAGCACACGATTTAAAGTGAACAGCATTACAGTAGAAGCTTGCCAATCCGCTTGCCAATTACGTTTGTAAGAACTCTCTTAAGAATTTGTGAAACTGCAACCCAAAACATGAAACAGCAACACTTCTTGCTTGAATGCGTGAGGCAATTGTGTAGTTATTAGCGTTAAGTGCGTTGAAAAGCGTTACAAGAGTAAGAATTGCATGGCCTGGCTGGCACTAATATTCCATAACGATTCCGTCACTCAAAAGCTCATTACCGATATGTCAGGAAGGCAAATAATAAGACAGGCAAGGCAAATCACATCCACCAGCGTCGTCCGCGTTGTTTCAGCCATTCTCAAATGCGGTCCTATTTGACTGCCAGTTGACAGGGCGTGGGCACCGACGATAATCCGACGCAATCCGGCAATCGCCAGTCTTCGATCGCACTAATTGATTTTGCTGATAACGGAGCTTCCACCCGGATACCAGGTGTAAGGGACGATTTGTTTGTGTTACAATGATTTGCAATTGGTAAGCAAGAGGGCAAAACACAAAAGCGGTCACGCGGGCTGTGTTGGCGGTGCGGTACCGGTCGATTCAATTGCACTTTAATAGAGCCACCAAGCGTCTCCATGCATCCAGCGGTGCACACGCTCGTTCAATGGCCCCGGCGTGGGGCGATTAGCATCGGGCGTTTATTAATTTGCAGCAATTGCGGGCAAAGGAGCACTTCCGCAGCAACTTTTCCCTGCGGTAATATCGGTAGAATCTTCTGCTTCACCACACGTGCGAGTGAAGCTGTTATGTACACATGTGTTTTGTTTTGTGTTTTTTTAACTGCGGAAATGCATAGTGAACGCTGTTAGACAGTCTTCTTTATCGAATTCTTGTGCTTTTTTATTATTTCTATGACATGATTGGTATCATCGACATCGACCGTCGGATAGTGAGCGCACAGTGATGAAACAGCGAAAGGGGCAGATGGACATAATAAATTTAATGACAACTTACAACTTATAATCTAAACCTAAATATCTGCGTTTTTTTTATTTTTGGTTGGTTACTTGACAGAAAGAAATGTTTAAAATTTTAATTCACATTAACCTATTTTTTATTCACTTACTTTCTTCATTCATTATTTAATTAATTTGTACTTGTGGATGAGTATGCAATACTTTTTGTTTGTATTTTTGTATTTTTGTTTTTTTTTTTAATTTAATACTTATTTGTCATTCATTTTGGGGGAGTTGATGTATTTCTTGACCGTATTTTTGTACTTCATTTTTATTTTTATTTATTTTTTTAAGTATATTTCTGATAAAAACTTTTAACGCATCTAATTATTGTTTTTATCATTTATTCTCATTGAGAATATATCATTATTATTCTTATAGGTTTTTTTACCATTTCATTTTCTTACCTTTTATACGAATAAAAAGTTAAATACATTAGATCTAATTTTTATTTGTTAAATTATTTTTAATGTAAAATTTTAACATATGTCTGAATTTATAATCTTTAAACTGTGTAAATGTGTATGTGTGTCTTTATGTGAAACCCAAATTATTATTTTTTGAATGTATCTGTATTTTTCGATTATTTCTAACTAGATTGGAAGCGTCTTTCATACATCAAGACCCAAAAAAAAACAAAAATATTAATATCACTTTCCATCATAGTTCCATCCGTTATAGCATTTTTCAGACAGAACATACGTAATCCATTGTTCCCTTTGTATGAGTTTTCCTTTTTATCAGCAGAAGAGAGGGGGAGGGGGGAAACATCCATTATCAGTCAGTAGCACCGCGATTACGAGGTTGTTACGAGCGGTGTTAGCGTAACCCGACCGACCGGGGTGGAGATAAGCGCACCGATACGCATTTTCCTTATAAAACATTCAATTTCCCCGGTACGGTCACGCTTTCGCACCGTGACAGCGGCTCCAGTCGGGCGCGTGCAGCTGGAAAACCGCGACGCTCGTATGCTGTGTGGTGTGAACTTGACACCGTAGAACGAAGAGAAACGACTCCAACAGTGTAAAATCACTACCGTGTGTGTGTGCTGTCTGTGGATCTGTTTTGCAGCATCGGCAAAGAGAAGAAAGAAGGCAACAAAAAAGGACTGTTCCTGTTGCGTGTGATTTTGGTGCGTGATTTATGCGGCTGTCGTCGTCTGTAGAACGGTATCCAAATTTTCAATTTCACTTTCACGACCGAGCGGCGGGGTCGTCGTTGTGGAAAGCAATTTTCGCTGCGAAAGTGTCACTGTCACCTCGCTGGCTGAGTGTGTGAGTGTGTGGGTGAGACAGAGAGGTATGGCAGAGGCGCAAGTGAGCGAAACGGTGCTGCGCTGGATTACCGCCCTGAACTGGAGCGCGGCAGTCGGGGCCGACCTGCTGACAGGCGGGATGACGACGGGCCGCGAACATCAGGGCGGGCTGACGATGATCGGCTACTGGGAGCGCTCGCTCAAGAACCTTTCCACCGAGCAGCGGACCGTCTTTACCGTGTTCGCGATCATGGTGATGGTGATGGCCATCTTCGGCAACATCGTCACCATCATCACGAACGTGCGGCGGGAGCAGCGGCATCTGCTGCGCGTCTGCATGCTGTCGCTCGCTTTCTCCGACATCGCGTTCGTGATCGTCACCTCGATCGTGTACCTGTCGCAGTTCAATACGGAGTTTAATTCGCTCTGGGTAGGCAAATGTCAGAACAGGATAAACGATGTGAACCTGCTACACCTTGACAACATCGCTCTATCTCTCTCCCGTGTTTCTGTCCCTTTAGACCCTCGGCGAGCTGATGTGCACCTTTTCGCCGTTCGTGCAGACAATGGCGGTGCTGGTGAACAGCATCACGCTCGTCGCGATCGCGCTCGACCGCTACATGGCCGTGCGCAGCTTGGTGAAGGGCGTGTGGGAACCGAACGGCTGGTTCTGTCTCACGTGCGGCGTGCTGATCTGGGGCCTGGCCGCGGGCATTGCCAGCCCGATGCTAACGCTGTACGAGATGTACGACATCGTGGTGCTGACGACGGACCCGCAGCAACCGCACGAGATCGTCACCGGCTACTACATGGCGACGATCTGTGCGACGGACAAGAGCAAGAACAGCTACTACTTCGTGATCGTGTTTGTGGTGATCTTTCTCCCGCTGCTCGGTGCGTTCTGCTGGCTCAACGGTGTGATTGCGAAAGCGTTCTGGGTCCGGCGGAAGCCGATCGGGGTGCCGAGCGGGACGGCCAAGTGCACCGCCACCAGCACGTCCGGTGAGAGTGGCAGCGACCGGAAGGCAACGCTTACCACCAATGTGGCCACCTTGCAGCCGATTGTGGAACGGCGCACGCCAGCCTCGGTGTTTAGTAAGTATCGTTTGGAGTTCTTTGCAGGAAATTAAGCTTACAGTGCAAAGTGGGTTTTTTGTTAATGAGATATGAGGATATGAGTTATCATTTTCTCTTCGAACTGCAATAGCAATATTGAATATTGCTGAATGTTTGACGGCCAAAGGAATATTATCTGCCCAACTATGATTGCTTGGTTTTAAACAGCTTGACTTTATACTTTGATTGAGGCATAAACTTTAAAGTTAAATTTATAAAATATTGATGGTGATGCCATAAAATAGCGATATTACATCCAAAAGATGCATTACTTATAATGTTATTTTTCGCTTTGTTTGTGTGGGATTTAGAGCATTTTCGCAAATATTTATTTTCCAAACAAAATGTTTATGGAGTCAGCGACTAAATCTGGCTTGTCGGTAGACATTGTATGGCAATAATAATTGTTAGAGCTAAGGTTAGTTGCGCTTGAAAGCTGAAAAAAACATTTTATCTTGGCATCTGAGACTACATTTTTACATACACTACTTGCTACTTACTTTTAACATTCAAGATTTAGTTTGTATCCCTATCAGAAAGTAGGGTTTACAGGGGTTTCTAACCAATCCAGCCTTGTAAAAGCATTGCCTCTTCTTTCGCACAATAACCGTTGTCAATCAAGGCCTGTAATAGGCTTGACTTTCAGTGACTTATTGATTACCTTAATAGCAGACCGATTCAAAAACCGTTATCGGTCACCGTAAATACTAATTCGGGCAGTGTAAACTCTCAATTGGACACTGTCAGTTATATCCGAGCATGGTGAAGTATGAATCACAATAAAGAATGCATCTACCCTACGCTTGAAATTGCCAAATCGGATGTTTCGGTTTGTTTGATCCATAAAGCTGTTGAACAGCTTAACAGTATGTCTGTGATTTGTTCAAGTCTTGCCACTGTACTATTTGTAAGCTTCAGATATCGCTAGATGTTCTATCGTAAACCTTAGACGGTCTCTGATAATCAAGATCTTTAGTGGATAAGACATTGAATCGACTACAGTTGGTTGCAATACTAAGAAGATAAAGTAGAAAGTGTGATTATCTAGGATCCTTTCCAAAATTATTCTAATCCTTTCATTATCCTCTCTAAATTAACTTAGTTTTGGTCATATTTTCATGCATTTTTGAGTTGAGTTTTAAGCATCCTTATCGGCAGCTGTCACGCAATACAGGATCTTTTAAATCTTGTCTAATACCGGATAGTCAAGTACTAGTTACCGATAGATAGGTTACCGAATGGAAATTGAACTTCTTGTATCTTGTAGGAACCATTGACCAGCTGACCGCCAGGCCACACCTTAACCTGAAATATGTAATCGAATTTATATCATATTTTAATCTTACAATTCAAACCGTCACTGCACATTCTCAGCTCAGGTTATCTGAACAGTTCAATTACACTTGTTTACCCATGGCATAAAATTAATATGCTTCATAATTTTGCACCTTGTCATTCGCGGATGGAGTAATGTTTCAATCTCAATGCCGCTAATGTGCCAGCTAGCTGATAACGATCAGCTCACCGTTAGTTCAACCGTGTCTGCATAAACTAAACGTACGCGTACCAACCGACTACCTTTCTCTTGGCAGCTTCCAACTGTACCTGTCCGCACCACAACACCACGGCCATCGTTGGAGAGCCGGCGACGCACAGCGACACACCTGCCCGGTCACCTTCAACGCAGCGACCCGCCCAAGGCCATCATCCGAGTGAAGCGATTTCTAACCGGCGCCGGCGCCAGATACACATGTTCAAGGCCATCGTCGTGCTGATGCTGGTGTTCTTTGTGTGTCGCCTGCCGATGTGGGTGTTTCTGCTGGTTAAAATGGTCGGCGAGGCGAACACGGGCGCCTACTGGAATCTGCACTACTCCTTCGGCATCCTGGCGATGGTGAACGCCGTCCTCAATCCGCTGATGTACACGTTTCTCACGGAAACGATTCGCTTCACCCTGTTCGTGAAAGCGCATTGCATGCGCGCTTGTGTGCAACCGTGCCGGAGTGGGTTGCAGCGCGTGAGGGATGGTGGTGCTGGAGGCTTTGGGTTTAGAAGAAACCGTGACGCGAAAGAGCGGGACAGCAATGGTAGTGACAATGATCCACGCCATGCCGGAATTTACATGGGCGATTGAGGGAAGAATTGAGGCTTGGAAATGTAAAATTTGTACAAATTTGTTAGTGTTGTGACATAGCTTAATTAAACAAAAAAACATGTTATTGGAACTTTTCAATTCATCGCTCAACCCAACGATCACCGACGATCTGGACGGCACGCGGGACAAACCAACCCGATCGCTCTCACGCATCAAACGAGCACGAGCAAACGATGCTCACTCTCTTTCTCTCGCTTTCACGAAGGCTCCATTGCGTTTACGATTCGCGCGCACGCACAGGCACACACTCTCCGCCGAAGGTTGATATGCGCTCTAGCCGCGATCCACATTGGATCACCTCTTGATCTATGTCCAGGAGCGTCAAACATTAAGACAAAAATGAAATGCTAATTATGTTTAAGCAATAAAATAAACATAATATACAATTAAAAAGACATACTGAGGGAAAAATGTTTTGAAACGACACAACTTAAATTCTATATTCAGCGGTATCTTACCGCGGTAAAGCTAGTTTTATCGTTATGATTGCTGCTGTTCACATAGGTGCAGCTCATTGTGAGCGATCGTTGCGACACGATTGCACCAGTTTCAGCTCCATGACTTCTCTAGCAGTGATGAGGAGTACACTTTTTACTTTTAACTTCAAATGGTTAGGCATTTAATTTCCATTCCTCAATTACCTCTTTTAGCTCTCATATCTTATAATCTGTTCTCTGCGCTTATTTTCCCATTCCTTACATCTAGTTTTTATGTTAAGTAAACGATGATCAATTTTTGCTGTATATTGATAGTTTTTTTAATAATAAAATGCCGCAGAACAATACAATTTCTGGTCTAATAGGCCACGTTGGACCAACAAAAAAGCCGAATACGGTACTGAAAACATAAAAAATAGTATAAAGTTATGATTAGTTTTCTCACCATACCAAAGAGTGAGTAAAGGTTCATGAGCAATAATCAAATCGTTTCGAACTAATTAGGTCAGAAACGTCAAGGCACGAGATTTGTATTTAATAAAATAAATAAGATTAATTAATCAACTCGCAAAAAACGAAAGCTTTTCACTTAACCACCGAGACATGTTCAGTCATACTTTACCTTGTAACACGAATTATTCAGTTTCCAGTTATGCGGAAAAATCGGTAAAAATCAATTATGATTAAACATTGAGCGGTTGGTAGAGGTTGATGTAGCTTTCAATGATGTGCAAAACTAGATTATTTTAATTCTATTACAAATCAAACCCATTACATTGCAACCCTTTCTGGCCACTTTGACAAACCTGTACTACAAACACACACTCTCTCTCTCTCTTCCCTCACACATGGCGAGCCCTCTTTCTCTCATTCCAACCGACCAATATGCCCCAACCATCGCATTCGGCCAGCCGCATCGGCCACATTACGCTACAGGCCGCGCGTTCCGACAGACAGACAGCCAGACCGTGCGCGCGTTCGCTGCTCCTCCCAGGCACCAACACCTTCCTTCCCCCAAACGACACGGCCCCTCTTCCTAGGTGCGTGGCCGGGGTCAGGTTGCTGCCACAGTGGTAGCTGCTGGACAACTTATCCGTTATCCCCGTTGGCGCCATTCGCCTGCTCCGCGTGGCGGTGAAGTGGTGGGTGACGGAAGCAGGGGTGGGAGGGAGGGTGGAATTCGAATTTCGGATCACGATCGAATTCCGTGTGCAGAGTGCAGTGGTGCTGTGCTGTGTGAGAGTATCGCCCGGTCCCAGTGGGTGAGTGAGTGAGTGTGCGCGTGATTTCGCCGTGTAGAAGGCCGCGCCAAGATAGCAAGGAAACCGTAATCGTAATCGCAAAAAAAGTAAGTGTAGATCTGTGTGTTTGTGTGTGTGCGTGAGCATGTAAAGCAATGTGTGTAATATGTGGGCTGAATATTTGCATGTGGAAGGGAGAAGAGTGGATGGAATCAAATATGAGAAAGAAATAACAAACGGTCTGCCAAACGGTGTTGCTAACGCGCGTCCATCTCGGCAGCCGAATTGTGTTAAGTGAGGCTTCACACAGTTAGGCTTCCAGCGTTGCCGTTGGACGCTCTTCGCTTACCCTCGGGTCTGATGGCGTAGTGAACCGAACCGAGTGCTAGTGCTGCAATTTCAAGTGCATCGTCCATCGAGCTGAGAAGCGTCGACAATCAGGCGAAGATCGAACACCGTACGGTATCGGATCGTTCCGAAAGGGCGAAACCCGTTGAACGAGCGCGTTTTGTTTTTAGGTGATCCTCGGTCGAGCTCAATCCACTCGAATGGAAACGGTTTATGGCTGGGGCTGTTACAAGGGGGGATAAAGGGAGAAAAGCTTCAACAACCCGGCAGCGCCCCGTCCCGATCATCAACCGCGGAACTGGGGATCGTAAAAGAAAACGCATCTTTTTGACCTAGAAAATTGGGAAAAATCCGATCGGAAAACTGCACGGTGGGTGAAATGGTGAAAATTCGGGAAATGTAAAAAAAACAGCTTTGTGAACGGACTGGAAAGTGGCCAGAGTGGAGCTGAGTACAACAATGTGACAGTGAACCGGGAACTGCAGTGGGTCAACTGCTGTTTACATGAAGCTGATTTGGTTGCCTTTGAGTGATAGTGAGTGTGCATGTTTTGTAAACTTCCCATACCGCCAAGCACAATTCAAGCCCTTCTTAACCTTCCACTCCGTTGTGAGGGTAGGAACATTGAAATTTAAAGAAAAAAAAACTGTTAAAGAGAAAATACTTCTGCCAGCGGTGAGGTATTTGGACGTCGAAAGAGGCCATTTTAATTTTTTTTTCCTGCTGCCGCCACTACTGCTGCTGCTGGTACCCCCCCCCCCCCCCCCCACAGAAACACCCAGCGCCACCCCGTTTCGGACGCGAAAGGGTGGTCGCTTTGCCTGGTGTGGGGCGTTAGTGGGCCGTGGGTTAGCTTTCGTTTGTTTACTTTCACTTTAGTGACGACGAGCAGAGCAGTGCAAAGCGCGCGCGCTTGTGTGTGTTGGACGGTGCGCAAAACATATTTTCGTGCCAAACGATCATCATACTCATAGCCGTTTGCGTTGGAGCGTACACTTGAAGGGAGAGAGAGTCAGTGCTGGCGTGTGTGTGTGCGAGTGCGAACAAATATCAATAACCCAATCTCAATTTAATCTGTTTCGTTTCACGCCGGTTAATATATTTAAATTGAGCGTCTCACAACGCCACGCATTCGAACCGTTTCGATCGAACAGAAACCGCGCCACCCGCCATCGATCAATGCACCCGAGGGGGGAGGGTTGTTGTTGCAACGGGACAAGCCCTTAACTAGCGTGTGTTGGTGCGTGTGTGTGTGCTGCTGTATGTTGCATTGCGTGTTTGCTAGATGATGATCTGCTTTTCGAGAGTATCCCGGCCACCCCGCACGCTCCCGGGGGGGGGGGGGGGGGGAGCACGGGGTGAAGTATTTTGTTTATTGTTATATTGTGTGCTGTAACCTGGATGGCGGGGTTTGCCGGTGCATAATTCTCACCCCCGATTGGCCCCCATCACAATGCGTTGCGTTAACCTGCTGTAGCGAAAAACTCATCCACCGTGCAGCACCGGTGTCGGCCTGACATAATTGTGGAAAGCAAGGCGAAACAAACGACATCCAATGGGCGGCCGAACTTGAAATGGACGCTGCGCTGCTTATTTGTGTTGCAAAAAAACATGAAAGGAACGATTATATAAAGGTTTATGGTCGCAAAAAAGAAGAGCTGGGTCTAGCCTAACACAAGGGTATGGGGCTGTGCGCTAACCTAACCAAAACCTTTTTGGCAAACGAGGTTCCTCGCTTGGTGCTACGTTTTTGTTACGTTAGATTTGCGGATCAAATGGAAAAAAAAACTATTTGTCTCGTTAGTTTACATTACTGGTGATGTTAAGTTGGGAACTGAAGTTTATATTAGTTTCAGGATAAATAATCTGTCTATGTTGTCTCATAACTATTGCTATATCGGTCTAATATTGTTTTATTTGTATGATAAACTCGTTATTTCAATGAGCGTTTTAGAAACTTGAGTTATTTTAGCACGAAAGAGTCGTCGAAAGAGTCGATGCACTGAAAATTAGAAGAAAAAAAAATCAAAACAAGATATAAACAATTTCGATTTGATGGCTCTAAAATGATTGAAGGTAAATTGCCCCTAAAAACGGACAACAATGTTCTTTCAGAGTGTTAGTGTTACCTAATTAGTGATTCGTTTTTTTTTTATTTATTCTGCTCATTTGTTTTTATGTTTTATCAACCAGAAGCTCTGGTTTTTTTGTTTTGCTTTTAACACATTTTAAATAGAAGAACAGTTTGAAGCACAGTTTAATTATAGCAACCCAGTTGCAAATTGAGTGTCCCACTTATTTTCCGATTGTCTGATTCAGCTTCCGCCTCAGCAGCATGGGCGGTCGAAAATTGGATCTTTTTATTAGGTTGGTAGTATGATTGTTAATTTGAGGGTTTTTTTTCCTTTGTGTGCTTTTTTGTTGACCTTCGAAGCGATCAACGCGTAGCTTGATTTTTGATGGTTTATTGTATTTGTTGTCCATTCAGTTTTGCCCAAATCTACCTAGAAAAAGGCACAAATCGATGGATTTCTTTCGCATCGGTTGAACTGCGCTAGAGCTTCAATAGCAATCCATCAAAATTTCAATACATTGGCAAAAAAAGAAGAAAAAAATAACACCCAAGACGTAGTAAATTGACCGAAAGCAAGACGGAGCGAACGACCGGAACGATACGCGTCGCCAGCCGGAAGTGCACAATTGACGATAAGATGCACAAACCAGCCCAGCATCACAGTAAACAGTAAAGAAAACGTTACGCTTCCCCAGTAAAAGCAAAGCAACAACAAAAATAAAAAACACAGTCATCATCCACGAGACGACGAACGCGAGATCACCCGCCAGTTGTTTACGTTCCATTGTGATGCTGCGCTTATCGCTTGCGCAAAACACATACTTCAAATGCGCAAAATAACATATCGCGTTCAAGGCAGAGGCGTATAGTGCCAACAGTGACCAACCAAAACCAAAACACTGTACAAACACACACGCACACACTTGCGTTGAAGTTCCGGTCCGATTCCTTCCACCGATTGGGGCGCGTCGCCAGCTAGTGAATGGGAGGCCGCTTTTATGATTTTATGAGGCGAAACCCAGTGCCGATATGACTCATCGTATCATGGAGTGTGTGTATCAGTGAGAAAAACGCTTGGTGAAACACTCCGGAGGACATTCAACGTGCAATTTTTTTTTGTAAATTCAATGCACCCTCGCATCCACCCAATCTCTGTCCAATCCAGCAGCATCTCTGCCGGAAGTGCTCGCTCGTCGTTTTCCTTTCTAGGTTGCGTTGTGCACCATCCCCGATGGTGCCTTTCTCTTTGCCCGTTCCCTCCCACTGATTGGGCCAGTAATTGGGGCTTTGGGGAATGGTGAGCAGCACCAGCTAACCCGATTGTTCACGGTTTGAATCCGGGCCGGGAATTATATCCACCAGAAGACGAACCGCACGGCGTCGCTACCTTTTTCCCGCACGGTGCGCACACAACTTCTTTCAAGCTGATCGTTGATTTTGCTTTATTCCAGATATGGCATCGACCCGATAGAAAAAAAGGAACACCCTGTGTGTGTGTGCATGTGCGAGAGAGAAAGAGGGAGAGACAGATTACGGAGCAGCGCTGTAAATTGGATTATTTGTTTTACGTCGCTACAGTGACTTCCCGAGACCGGCACCCGAAGAACGTCCCGAAGAAAGTGTTAGGTAAGGTCAATGTCAGAGTGCTGACGTACCAGCCGGAATAGAAGCGCGTCATCTAAGCCCGTCGGAAGCCCGTTTGATCGTTCTGTAATAGGGGAAGCAAGGGGGAAGGCAAGACAAGATTTAGGTCATGATTAGGCGGAAACTTTCCCTTTTAATCGGTTCACTGATTCCTTTGTGTGTGTGTGTGCGTGTGCTGTTGCTGCAAACAGCCGCTCACGATCATCATTAGAGATCGAAGGGCAGCATTGGGCCAGTACAAAAGGGTATCTTGCTGACCGATTGGAGGTCAAGGAACTTTAGTGTGTCAACCCTTGGGAGTGATGGGCTGCTTAATGAGAAATGGGAATGACCTTTTGAGCTTCGTTTTCTCTTAATCGATCGTTGGCTGCACGCCTAATTACTCAAGCATTCTTGATAACGTTTTCAACGGTAATTTCACGATTGGAGAGTGATTGAAATTGAAAAACCAACACTAAAATTGCCCTGCAGCAAAAACTAGGCACCACTTTCACGATCCTGAACAAAGGCAAAGGCCAACACTTGGCCCAAACTCTCCTGCTCTCTCGACACCGAAGGAACGAAGCGTCTTTTCGAAAGGAAAAGTGATCTCTTGTGATCTCCTCCGCACCACAGAAGAACCTAAACAATTGCCTAACATCAAAACCAGACAAAACAGATGTTTGGAAAAGCCCACCCCACTTGGTGCTGTGCCAAGTGAAAGTGTCTGGAGTGTCTGGACAACAACAACTTCAATCCTATCCGCCTTCTCGGGGAGCTTCAGACGACGCGTCGAGATTGCGTCAATCAAGTTCCTGTGAGGCGCCGTTCCTCCCGCAGCGCCCGGGATAGAGCAGGGTCGTTAATTTTCGGTTCCGCTAATCCCGGATGCTTTTACTTTCCAATTTTCAGGACCTATTGTCATTTCGCAGATCAGCGGCCGGGCACGCGCTAACGAGGCGGATCCGATCGGTATGATAAGCAGGGGGGGCCTAGTTGAGATTCTTCGCTGATGTGATTTCACTTTCTAGAGGATTCGAAGCAGATTTCGATCGGAATGTCGATATTGGAAGAGGTGTGAAGTTATGAGTTATTTGTATGAAGGCACGATCTAACGATGGATGTTATGATTTTAATAGCCACAGAAAGCGCCGACTGCAGTAAAGGCTGGACGTGAGGTAATTGCGCGTCTGGATCGTTGATTGGAGGCATAATCTTGATAATTCATTTACGTGGCACAAATAAGTCTAGATAACCTTCATGTTCAGGCCGGCCTGTGACCCGGTAGGTCGTAACGTGAAGAAAATAGTCCTCTTAACGAATGGTGTCTTATCAGCTTTAGACATAAGCTGTCTAACCGCTTAAACCAGTTAAATATCGCTGTGGAGTAAGAATGTATACTCCGAATTTAAGGGATCTGTTTGGAGAATATTCTCTAAATGTCTGTTCCAGTTATCATATAATGTTGATTTTTCCAATGAAAATTTTATATTTTTTAACATCGCAGTTCTACGGCGAACCTAGTAGAAAGAGCCGGAATTGAAGATCAACAAAAGTCTTGAGCAAAAATCCATTGTTCAGACACTCCAAAAGCCAAACAGACTTGTCTAAAGCTAGCTAGGCTTAATCTGATCGCGAAAACGTTGTATTCTATGTTATGAAGTGCAATAAGCGCTTTGAAATAATCTTCAATATCGATTTAAACACATTTAGACTTCATTGTATTATCACAGCTCTCAAAGTTCACAGTTGTAGACATACGAGGGGATTTAAATTCAAGGTACGCTGATGTCAAACAAAACATGTATAACTTGAGTAACTACCAACTGATATTACTACCCTGCTGTGTAATGATTACCATGATAGAACCAAGGACTGTTTACAATCTTATTGAATCTCTCCTTTTTGAGACATCTGCTCATCTGATTCAGTACATCACATAACTTCAATCAACGTGTTACCTGATGTTATGATTGTCCAATTTTTGGACTCCTCCAACCATTGTCAGCAAACATAAACTATCCATTAATACCTTAAAAGGGTCAAGGAACAAGTGCCCAAGGTTGATCAATGCTTTGTTTAGCGTTAACACGAGATCATTTCCCCCAATTCTTGTACAACAAACGCTGTCCCTACAAGCCGAAGAAGCTATTCTGAGCAAACCAGCAACCATGGCAACCATCTTAGGCGTTATAGCGCGCAGGCGCGTGTGTACAGACAGATCGCTAATCGGTTCCGCACGCTTGTCAACGTTCGCCAAGCGTCGTTGGCGTAATCGCTTGCCAAGGAACCTTGCGCGAACCTTGCGCAGTAAAAAGGTTCGCTCCTCAAGGGAGCAGAGCGCTCCATTGTGCCAGTAGAAAATAGCATAATTTCCCTCCCCCCAAACGTTGATGTGCCATCGGGAATGCAGTTTGTGTCGCGGCGCGTTGTTCAATCACCTTCCAAAGTCGGATCAGACCACACAAGCAGTGAGGCATGGGCAAACTGCAACGGTTGCAAGGGGGGGGGGGGGGAGGGTTGTAGTACAGCTCCCGAAGTAATCGGTGGTGGTGCTCGTTTTATTTGTGTTGCCTTCTGCTCGGGACCAAACCAGCCGTTAACGCGACCATCCACCGATATGATAATGGGTGCTTGTGCAATCTTTCAATTCACGCGTGCTCCTCGATGTGGTGATGGTCCCGCTCCACACACACACACACTGATCGTCTTTGCGATCGCTGGAGGGAGCGATCCGTGACAGAAATATTATTATTGTTTTGTGCGCAACCGTACTTGTGCGTTGATTAAAATAATTGCAGCCGAGCTGCAATCGGTCTCGGTGGGCACACGGGGACGAAGAAAAGGCGCTGCAGCAAGTTTAGTCGATGCCGAGTGGAGATGAAAGGAATGTGCTTTAATGCCTGTGCATCTTTTCTATTGCCTTGCGCTCACGACACCGCTCGTGGCAATGAGGGAGTGTAAAAATTGATAAAAAACGTAAAGCTGAAAAGAAATTGTTTTCCTCCAACGATTTACGGCGTTGGCATTAAACTTGACATGTCTCGTGCTCGTGGCAGCTTACGTGTGTGCGGGGGAATGTAACGAATTTTTAAGACGTCATTTTCACCCCACCCAATGCCGACTAGGTCAACAAAGCCCGAACACAACCGACAGCCGGCTGGACAGGCATCGGCAGAGTGTGTCACCCATCCAGCGGCACGGCGTTTCGGCGACAGGCAAATTTCACCCTCTACAAGAACCATCCAAATCCTCCCCGCGGGTGGGTGGGTGAGTGGGGATGTTGGAAGAAAAAGTAAAACCACTCTTACCGCATCCATTATTCATGCATTTCTCTTTTTGCATGCACACGAGGGACGGCGAGAAGTATGACGGCGTGAAAGTGCACGGTTGGTTGGCGTCGATACCAGCACACGAAGGAAGCAGGCAGACACACACACACGCAAAATGAGGATCCCCTAAATGCCTTACGAGCATGAAGAGACTTACGTGAGGTCTTCCTTCGCTGTTGATGATGATCCATCGATTTTGATGGTTGTGTTTTGTGCCTTCCTTCCTTTTGACAAACTCCGAAATCATACATCCGGGGGAGAAAGGCCGTGGTAGTGCTGCGGAGAGTTGAAACATTAAATTCGCATCATTAAGCAGACAGCAGCAAGCAAGCGGTCCAAAAAGCCCCGCAGGCCTGAGATGTGACCCACATTTCCGCAATCGAAACTGATCGACGGACAGACGGACACGCCAAATCGTTGGGCCTGGTGTGTGTGTGTGTGTCTGTCCGAAACGCAGCACATAAAAACGGGTTTTCTTTCATCACACCCGTCAGGGGTCAGACGGAGGAAGAAACACAGTAAATGGCAAAGTTTGCTAAAGACCCGGTTTACCAGCTAAACGGAGGCCTGTTTTTTGTGCTGCTGATGATGATGCATCTTCCGTGCAACGAAGATTTGCTTGGGTTCGATTGCGAGATCCGAACACACCGAGCTTTGTCCGGCTTATCCAAGTGGCGTGCTCTGGTGAGATACAGCCTTTGTTGCAAAGTTCCATTTCTTTGTTGTGTCCCGTGCTCCAATCGCGAGATCTCCAACATGAGAAAACACATTTTTCCAACGTCCACCCCTGGACAGATAATGCGGGAACAATGCGCTACAACATGTTCTCAAGCGATCATGCTCCCATCTGATGCTTGATCGCTTCGTACCGGGAGCACGTCCGCGACTCGGACAGATCGCTGGACCGACGACCTAATTACAGGTGTGCAAAATACCACACACGCGAGCGTATGACACAGTTTAATTTATCGATGCAATCACAACCGTCACCAACCACCGGTGGCCAATGATGTTATGCAAGATGTAGGACGTACGATCGCTGCGATCGCAACCCGTTTGCGCCGCCATGGTTCCTGGTTCCAGCTATTTAGCTATCTCCAACCTAGAATGGAGATCTTGTGTGGGAAAAAATGTAGGTTACAACTGGTGGAAAACTCTCCAGCACTGGTCCAGGTGGTCGTGATCGAGGTGTAGAGGAACTATGCGTGATGAATTGCGATCACTTCCCGTAGAAAACTCCCCGTTACAAACAGGAAATGATGGTAGTGTCCGTAGAAGGGCATCGCAACAGAGGGCCAGTGGGACATTAATATTTATCAAAACATAATGTCACTTTTCATCTGCGCGGGCTCTCCGGATGTTGGATTATCAAAGCCTATGTGCGTTACGTCAAACCTTGGGATTGTAAATAACTCCACAGCACAGATTACAAACTGTGCCCGTGCGCCCTTGGGAAGGCATTGCATTGGGGCGTGTGTTTATATTGTGATGAATCATCAACAAGAAGTCCATAGTACCAGGCAAGCTGCTCCGCTTATACTTACTTTCTTTGTAGCCTTAGTAGGAATGCAGGAAGTTAGCGCGGTACAGATGTTGTTTGTCAATGATCTTTCCGTATTTAAGACCAGCTAGAAGCTCTGCGTTTCAAAAACTCAAGGCTTTGTTGTCGTGCTGAGGCGTCAAAACTGATAAGGTTGCCTGTTTGTTTAGATATTGATTTGTCACGGGCGTTGGGGCGAAGCGCGAGATTATTAAAATGCTCCACACAATATGTTATAGCTCCGATGAGGCACTCAGTGTACAAAGGGTTATATATCAAGTCGTGCTGCTGTCTTTGTGCTGCTGGTGGGTGTGTGTTTGTTTGCAAAGAAAGCAATTCTAGAGAGCGTACGGTTGCGTGTTTGTGTGCACTTCTTCCCACCGACTGGTCTATAATTGCACTAAGCCCACTCTGCAAATTACCACAACGTCCTTGGCGTCGATCGGTCGACGACTGCCAAGCCGTGCAGTCCAGCTTCAGAGTGTTATTAAGAAGTCAGAATTGAAAGTGGAGCTTAACGAGTGCATGTGTGTGTGAGTGTCTAAATGAATGTTTCTCTTACAGCTTCAACAAAGAGCGAACCAGCAACAAGATGAGCCAATATTACTTCCCGATCGTGTTCATAGTACTGCTTGAAATGCTGCGCCTGGCACAGTGTAAGTAATCCCATAGTAATCCCATCTTTGATTGATTATATTGATGCTATCCTATACTTCCCTCTCTCTCTCTCTCTCTCTCTCTCTCTCTCTCTCTCTCTCTCTCTCTCTCTCTCTCTCTCTCTCTCTCTCTCTCTCTCTCTCTCTCTCTCTCTCTCTCTATAGCACATCCGTTTCTGTTCAACTCGGGTAATCACCGCCCGCCGGTAGAATGGAAGTCGCCGGAGGATAACTGGACGGCGGAGGCAGCACCGCGCAGCATCTATCCGCTGCTGCAGAATCAGAACAACAAACACCAGCTACCACCACGGTACGCGGTGATCGAGAGCGACGAGGACGAGCAGCTGTTGAGGCGTGCGCACGAGGCGAAAGAGAATGCAACCGCCCGGACGCTGTTCTACTCCCCCAAGGAGGAGTCGCATCTGCCGCCCCTGCTCACCAAAACGATCAAGTACTTCAATCTGCAGCAGGTTGCGTTCGAGCTGGAAACGAGCGTCATGTCGCAGGTCTCCTGCACCGCGTGTAAGGCGGGCGCTGGACTGCTGCAGCACTACATACGCACCGGGAAGAGTAAGGAAGAGATCATCAAAATGATTTACCAGTACTGTGTGCAGCTGAAGATCCAGTCGGCACGGGTCTGCGAAGGGGTGAGCCAGCTGTTCGGGGTAGAGGTGATCTACGTGCTGAAGCGCATCACGATCGGGCCGGACGAGATCTGTAGCTTCATCATCGGGGACGCTTGCGGGGACATTTACAACCCGTACCACGAGTGGGAAGTTGAGTTCCCGCCCGTCCCGAAGCCGGACCCACGGGAGCTGGGTCTGCCGAAGGAAGCGGCCCCCGTGTTCAAGGTGTTGCATCTGTCCGATACGCACTTCGATCCGTACTATGCGGAGGGATCGAACGCGGACTGCAATGAGCCACTCTGCTGTCGGCTGACGAATGGACGACCGACTACACCGAATGGTGCGGCTGGCAAGTGGGGTGACTATCGAAAGTGTGACACGCCGAAGCGAACGGTAGATCACATGCTGAACCACATCGCTGATACGCACTCGGACATTGACTTCATCATCTGGACGGGTGATCTGCCACCGCACGACGTGTGGAATCAGACCAAGGAGGAGAATTTGAAGGTGCTGAAGGAGACGGTGACGCAGATGACGGAGAAGTTCCCGGGTATACCGATCTTTCCGGCGTTGGGCAATCACGAGAGTGCCCCGGTGAACAGCTTCCCGCCACCGTACGTACAGCAGGTGGACAGTTCGATCGCGTGGCTGTACGATGAGCTGGATGTGCAGTGGCGGCGCTGGTTGCCGGCAAGTGTCTCGCACACGGTAAGGCGCGGTGCTTTCTACTCGGTGCTGGTGCGTCCTGGGTATCGAATCATCTCGCTCAACATGAACTACTGCAACAACAAGAACTGGTGGCTGCTGCTTAACTCGACCGATCCCGCTACCGAGCTGCAGTGGTTCATCTACGAGCTGCAGAGCGCGGAGTTTGCGGGTGAAAAGGTGCACGTGATTGGACACATTCCCCCGGGGCATTCCGATTGTCTGAAGGTGTGGAGCAGGAATTACTACAAAATTGTGTCCCGCTTCGAGAGCACCATTACGGCACAGTTCTTTGGCCACACGCACTTCGACGAGTTTGAGGTGTTTTACGATCCGCACGATTTGAGCCGGGCGACCAGCATCGCGTACATTGGACCATCGGTGACGCCGTACAATGATCTGAATCCGGGCTACCGGATCTACTACATCGATGGAGATCACGATGCAACTACACGGGTAAGTGCGATGCGAGAATGACGGGAAGGATCTTATTTTGAAGCATTCTGTTCCGATCTTGCAGCTAGTCGTAGATCATGAATCGTGGATCATGAACCTGAAGGAGGCTAATCTCTACGATTACCCCATCTGGTACAAGCTGTACTCGACACGGGCAGCGTACGGCATGAAGGGTCTGCGACCCGCCGACTGGGATCAACTGATCAACAACATGACTGACAGTAAGGAGCTGTTCGATCTGTACTACAAGTGAGTAATGATTTCTGGCTATTCCTCGTGCGTTCTCTAAACCTACTCTTCTTTCATTCGCCCACAATACAGACACTACTGGAAGGCCTCACCAGTGAAGCCGGAATGTGATTATGAGTGCCGCAAGCGCATCCTGTGCGACGCGAAGAGTGGACGATCGCACGATCGCAAGTACTTCTGCGAGGAGGTGGAGGCGAAAATCGACGAAAGCAACAAGGGCTGGAAGGATTGGCTCTTCAGCTCGATTAGCTCTTCGTACGTACTCTACAAGAAACTGTTCTAGCTTGCCCTGTCCCATCCATTAATGTGCCGCTCGCTTGCCCAAATACGCTTATGCGGATGACACCCAGAGCTCGCACGCATTACACTGACGCACACATCATATCGCACACTTGTACAGCCATTCCGTGCGTGTTGATGATGTCCCAAAGGGGTGTCGCCGGGTTTTACTTAGCTAACATCTGCCTCATGCTACTCTTACCCATTTTGTCCTACTTTTTAACGCTCTAGTCTTTCGGAGGTTTGTTCGGCTTGGTGGCGTTTGTTGGTTCGCAAATCTGTCATTTCTGTCGCTTTTTCCTTTCACGCTTTCGCAGCAGCAGCAGCAGCAGCGGCAGCAGTAACACGGTTTCAAACGGTAACCATGACACGATCGCACATCAACATGAACAGGAGGTGGCGGAAGCGTACGAACGCAATAGACGGCTGCCTAGCGTGCAGCTGGCTGCTGGGTGAAGAGGGACGAGCAAAGGGTTTGTGGTGTTTAATATGTCGACATTAATCTTCTAGAGCCGGTGAAATTTACCCAATGTGTTTAGTTGTAACCTTAATCCAGCTGAGCTGTGAACTATAGCTTGGCTGACGTCATAGAATATGTGTATGTTTACGTGTATGTACTCCCCTCCAAGGGATGTAAATAAAATAAGTTTTATGCAGCATTTGAAATGAGATATTTTACACAATTTTCAAGCAGGAAGTGGGCTGGTTTGGGCACAACTGGTGGTGGTGGTTTCGGCACAACTGGTTTGAGAGAAACTTACACAACGGAAGTCACGATCAAATGTAATTTAATCAACTCTTATGCACTGTTTTGCTTTTAGCGTATGCATTAAACCAATGGATTGATTTGATAGGAAACTGAAGGAGCCGACAGCTCTGCCAACCATTCAATTTAATGTCCAATTGATTCAAGTACATCCCATCCTATACTGAATGATCCAGTCACTGTTTAAGATCAATTAAGCTAATCAATTGACTCTTTCTCTTACTTGTAGTCCTTGACATTTAACCACAGCAATGTATCATGTCGAGAACTATCTTTCATTCTCAAAAGTTGAAGTATAATTATTAATTTTTAGATTGACCTATTTCATCCTTGTTGCTTAAATTGATAGTCTTTAAAATTAAGGTTACATTCTAAGAAGAGTTTGTGCAATTACCAATTCCAATTACCAAAAATAATTCCATCTGTTTAATGCATACGTTACGACCTGGAAGAGAGGAGTTGAATCTCCAACTTTGTACCATTTGCTCTACAAACTTCGCAACCCAACCCTATTCCCCACTCGTTGCTATTTATTTGCCTTCCCTCCCAACAGCATCTCGTACGCGATTCACGGGATAACGAAAATATTCTGGCGAAAACGATGACCATCCGGGGGATGATGTCGCAGTGATCCATGTATTAAAATCCTCCCGGCGAGGATTGCATCTGATTGTGGTGATGCCAACCAACAGCAACAACAAACGCGTGGATTGGTTGAGAAATTGTTTCGTGATACGTACCACCTCCGGAGTAAAGAGGGAGAGAGAGAGAGAATTAGTAGGTGAAAAATGCAAAAAAAAAACAATCAAACGATAGGTTTGTGATAAACACGACGGATTCAATTACAACTATTAGTGTTACAGTGGTACAATCGAATTGTACGCCTTCGTCTAGCGAGCGAGAAAAAAAAAGAGAAACGGAGGTCGAGATATTGTGAAGCACCGGGCGATTGAATCGAACTGAATCGGGGAACCGCTCTCCGGTCGATGAAACAGCAGACTTTCTATTATATTTTTTTCAAACTAGGAAACACACAGGTACTACTCGACTGTTAGGCAGAGCGCGTTGTGCGCATAAACCGTAACATTATAAATAGGAGATACTACGAAGTTCATCCGCGTCATGGTAGACATTAGACGTAAAGAAGACGTCCCCCGTTTCAGTCTGTAAATAGGAGTTAATTAAATCTCACCAAAATAAATTATTTCATATTATAAAAAACAACTTTTTTTCTTATCGTTCACTGTCTAGTTGTCAACACAAATAGAGAACCTTCTCTTGTCTAACTGAGTGTCTTGACTGCAGTTATCGCAAGTGGTGTCGTTGTCATTTTTACACTTCAATTAGCACAGCTTAATCTCTCCTCCATTCGATCGAACCCTCAGCTATCAATAGTATCTTATCGAAAACTAGTTTCAATTTGTTTAGTTAATCCCACCCGCTTCCTGATTGACCTGCCTCACAAGTGCTGCACTATATAAACCGCCACGCAATACACCAATCCTTCCAGTAGCAGTGAAGTGAACCATGGGAACTCCAAACCCATTCTGGATTGTGTGCGTAGCCCTTGCTGGGGTACTCTCTTTAGTGGCATGTTTGGATCTTACCGTACCAACGTCCCGCGATTGGTGGGAAAAGGCCGCGTTCTATCAAATCTATCCCCGATCGTTTATGGACAGCGATGGGGATGGTGTGGGCGATCTTAACGGAATCGCTTCCAAGCTGCCATACCTAAAGTCGATCGGTGTGAAGGCGTTCTGGATGTCACCGATCTACAAATCACCGATGGTTGATTTCGGCTATGACATTTCTGACTTTCGGGACATTCACGAGGAGTTTGGAACGATGGCTGACTTTGAGCGGTTGGTGGAGCAGGCGCACGGGCTCGGCTTGAAGGTGATCATGGACTTTGTGCCGAACCATTCGAGCAATCTGCACGAGTGGTTCGTAAAGTCGGAACAGCGAGAGCCGGGCTATGAGGACTATTACGTGTGGCATGATGGGAAGGTTAATCCGGCGGGCGGTAGGAACTTACCACCAAACAATTGGGTATGTAGCAGTAGCTTGATGCTAGCGAGTGATGATGACACACAGATGATGGATGATGCTATCTGATCTGTGTTACAGATTCAAGCCTTCCGTGGCAGTGCATGGCAGTGGAGTGATCAGCGGCAGCAGTACTACCTACACCAGTTCACCGTCGAGCAACCGGACTTAAACTACCGCAATCCGACGGTCGTTCAGGAGATGAAAGATGTGCTGCTGTTCTGGCTGGGCAAGGGCGTGGACGGGTTCAGGATCGATGCCGTACCGACGCTGTACGAAGATACGCAGCTGCGCGACGAGCCAGTGAGCGGGTTGACAGATGATCCGGAGGATACCAACTACCTGCGACACATCTATACGCAGGATCTGCCAGAAACGGTTGAGATGGTGTACGAATGGCGGGAGCTGATCGATGCATTCCAGGCAGAGCATGGCGGCGATACGCGCGTCATCATGACGGAGGCCTACTCAACGCTAGATGTGATCAAGACGTACTACGCGAGCAGTACAGGGCGGTTGGGATCCCATATGCCGTTCAACTTTCGACTCATTACCGAGGTGGACAAGCAATCGACGGCAGCGGACTACGTGAAGGTGGTCAAGGATTGGATGAGCATACTGCCTGCCGGACAGGTGCCTAATTGGGTGGTAAGTCTTTGCGCATGCTGACCGCTGCAGAACAATCTCGTACTTAAGCTTCCCACGGTCTCACGGGTTACAGATGGGCAATCATGATCGTCCCCGCGTTGCGACGCGTCTCGGGGAGGAACGAATTGACGCACTGAACATGGTGCTGCTGTCCCTCTCCGGAGCGAGTGTCACATACCAAGGGGAAGAGATTGGCATGACCGATGTGTACATCTCCTGGGAGGACACCGTCGATCCGGCGGCCTGCAATGCGGGCAAAGACCTATACGCGGAAAAGTCACGCGATCCGTGCCGCACACCGTTCCAGTGGGATGATACGGCTATGGCTGGGTTTACTACCGGCTCCAAAACTTGGCTACCCGTCGGCGAACGGTACAGGGAAGTGAACGTGCAGGCACAACTTGCGGCCGAAAAAAGTCACCTCAAAGTGTACCGATCGATGATGGAGTTGCGCAAGACGAAAACCTACCAGCTCGGTACGGTGAAAGCGGTTGCGCTCGGTGATTCCGTGCTGGCGGTTGTGCGAGAGCTGACCAACTTCGGTACGTACATTACCCTAGCCAACTTTGGCAGTCAGATCGAGGATATCAGTGGCATTACGCTGGCCGATGCGCTTCCTGCCAAGCTGTACTTTGAGGTCGTTAGTTCCAATTCGCATAACATTCGGGGGTGAGTTTTCAGCATGGCAAAGGAATTATAGATTGTTTATTAAAATAATTTTCCTTATTTGTAGAGGTTCGATGGCAACGAAGGACATTGTTTTGCTGCCGAATGAAGCGTTTGTACTGAAGGCTCAAATTGGACCGGTGGAGCGGGTGTATTCATCGATCTGTGATAGTTGGCTTCAATAAATAAATTAAATTCTTTAAGACAACAACAAATACAGTATTTTTGCAAAAAAAAAACCTTTTGCAGGTCATGTAACGATTAAAACGGCAAATATTTGAAACTATTTTATAGCAACGTTTTATAGCATGGAATTCTAGCTCAAGCTTTACGAAAACTATCGTAGGATTTTCTATTCTTACTCTTGAGAAACGTTTAAACGGCTAAAATATGCATATAATATGATGCTTATGAATTGTGTGTCAATTGAAATAAGCATACATATATTTACGAGAAAATCAAAAGAAACTATCCCTGAAGTTGACCCGTTAAATTTGAATTCAGAATGCCGGATTATGTTTTTCAAATTCATAATTGAAGCACATCACCACTGATCGGATGGGAACGATAGCTCCACTTGATAATGACATTATTCGAGCAGAGCAAGCACAACAAAATGAAATAATCTAGATTTCGGACATGATGTTACATACAAAAATATGAAGAAAAAAATCTTGCATTATTCATAATAAGTAAAAATGTCTTTACGCACAACTTGTAATTAAAAAAGATGAAAACATTGTACGTACCCGAGTCCACAACAGTCAAAGCCGCTCCCATCACAATCCAACATGGCCGCCCGGGCTGTGACCGTCAACTGACCTGACAGCGGCAACGGTGACGCCATTTTTCTGGTGCTTTTTTCCGTGTGTGGACGAAAACGTATGTCTGTCCGTTGGATTTTGTGCTCGTTATCGTTGAAATAAGTGATCCACCGCGCGTAGTGCAGTCGGTGGCGATAGAGCAACACCACTAGCACGGAAAGGTGCACGAAAAAGATCGATTACTCCGACCACTGGGCCCTGTTTCCGGTGTTGCAAAAGAGGCCCTCCCGGTGAATGCCGACTGAGAAGCAGCAAGCGCGTGCCCGTCAGTCGTTCCCTCCCGATTTCGGTAGCCGCCTTCCCGAGAAAGCACGCGCGCGCGTGTGTGTGAGTTTGTTTGTGTGCGTGTGCGTAGAGTTGTGAAAGTGTTGTAAAGGGAGCGTGCTTCCCCCCTCTCCGTGTGAAGTTTTTCCCGCACCAAGCCAGTGAAGCAAAAAGTATCATTTAAAGCGTATTTTACGGTGCTCGAGAAAGAAGCGTAAAAGCAAGTGAAAATGTCGCAGCGTGCGAAGCGTTCCGGTGCGTCGACGCCGGTCCCGGTGCAGGCCAGCACCCCGGTGCAGCAGAGCGGCAGCGGTGCGGCGGGTGCGTCGGCAGCGCACCACCACCACAGCGCCCGCCCGGCCAGCCCGCTCAGCCCGACGCGCCACTCGCGGCTGCAGGAGAAGGCCGACCTGCAGAACCTGAACGACCGGCTGGCATGCTACATCGACCGGGTGCGCTACCTGGAGCAGGAGAACTCGCGCCTCACGATGGAGGTGCGCACCTCGCAGGACACGACCACCCGCGAGGTGTCCAACATCAAGTCGATGTACGAGCACGAGCTGTCCGATGCCCGCAAGCTGCTCGACGATACGTCGCGCGAAAAGGCCCGGCTCGAGATCGACGGCAAGCGCATTCTCGAGGAAAACGACGAGCTAAAGAAGCGGTAAGCAGGGAAACGAAAAGGGAGGATGCATCTTGCGCGGTTGGTAGGATTGTCCCCCCCCCCCCCCCCCCCCAGTGTCGAGAGCTGCTCGAATCTTATCGGCGGCAAGCGAGCAGTTGTCTCCCGCCGAGCGTGTGGATTTACTCGAGCAGAACCATCGTAGCAGGCAGGCCAAAGGAAAACAAGGGCGAACGTGTATGTGTGTGTGTGGGGGATTAGATAGGTGACGTCACCGTTTTATGTAGATCATCGATGAGATTCTATTTCTGACTGTACCCGCCATCATGCTTTCGTGAAACGGTACAGGCACGCAGGCAGGCAGGCAGAGGGGGCAGGGTGATTTGTTTACCCTGCCGAGCGCACCCTGCTCGATGGGTTTACCTTTTTAATGCTTTCGAAATTCATTTAAGGTGAACGAATGCTACCAGCCGGTAACGAGATTGTGCGTGCCTGTGGTTCGCTTGCTGAAAGTGTCCCCATGACGACCGTGGTTGGATTGTAAACACCATTACGTCATGCTGTGTATGAAGTCATCTCGGCCACTGGTGGTCTCGAAGCACAACAGCACATGGATTCTGACGTCGTTCAAGGCTTCGGGTTTGAAGGCGCTGGGGCGAGAAGGTTGTTCCGCGGCGTTGTTGGCAGCAATCAAACAACAGTGACGTAATTCGGGGGCGAGATAGAGAGAAAGAGAGAGAGAGAGCAAGAGAGAGCGCGAGGGACTGACTGGATATCTAAAATTTAAGATGACATCAGTCTCCAAATTCTCCCACCGGATCGGTAGGAAAAAAAAAGCCGGTTGTTTGACAAGTGTGAAATGTGCAGCCTTCACTAAATCGATTGGTGGTCCGATCGTAGCGGGAGGCCCAGAGCGGAGGGACACACGGCCGGATGGAGTAAAAACGGCGTGAAACATATTTGTCATTTCGCGTATGCGGGCGTATAGCGGCGGTTGTCAGCAATTAAAGCTGCCACTCGGGCAATAATAATCTCGAGAGCCATTTCGTAGAATCAGGCACGGGGTGGCTCGCTCATAAAATGCCTATGTGGGGTGGCACGTCCGCTCAGTTAAAGTACACCGCTTCGATAAAGCAGTGGATAAGACGCATAACCTTGGTCACACACTGCTGTAACAACGTTAGACAAAAATATGTGATTTATGCACTGTGTGGAAGTTCTTTTTAAGTTTTATTTTTGTAAAAAAAGTCTTCTTTAGAACACGTATTTGATGATAAAAAAGCTTGTACATTCTTGTATAATTCAACAAAAGATCTGTTTTCATGTTCAAGACCGAAGGAAGAGCTCCTAAATAACTTCCAAAGTAGCTAGACAGAGAAGAGAGATTTTATGATTTCCGCTTTTGTTTACTTACTCCCGTTCTTCTCTGTTTGGTTATTGTTTCAAGAGAGAGAGAGAGAATGAAGGAAGAGTGCGAGCGTCTCGTTTAGAAGCTGTGTGATCCATTCACCCCGCTAGTAGGCACTGAAGTTCCCACATCTTTCAATTTAAATGCATTTGCTGTGGTGATCTTCTCCATTATAAACAACAACCGCAAGCAACACAGGGGTTGAAGGAAACATGAAATATTAAATGCGTAAAGGGACGTGCAAACACACACGTACGCACACAAATTCGGTTGTGCTTGAAAGTTATTTAAGCATTTTACGGCATCCACGCATGGTACCGTCGCATTTCGATGGAAAATCAAATATTGACTATTAATGTAAATCTCCATCTCGGGTGTGAGCATTCAATCCCATGCGCTCGTGCGATGACGATCTCTGACACCCGTCCCATTCCTTCGCGCCTCTTTGATTGCTCGCTGTGAGTTAATGTACGCGCGTAGAGAAGAAAAAAAATGCGGGAAACAGGCGTTCGAGGGAAAGCGGTCGTCCATGACTGTGGACGGCGCGTCCTCCCCTGCGCCAGGCGTGCGTACGCGTACGTGTGTGAGTGCGCGGGCGCAAAACGCGCGCATGACATCATCCTCCTCCGTACGATCAAAGCTCTCCTCTCGTGCGGAGGGCGAACGTCGAAGGGAGAAAAAAAGGCAAAAAGAAAATAAACGATTAACTCGCGTAAGGGTCATGTAGGGGATGATGACCGTGAGGGAAAGCGTTTAGGGAAATGCATTTTTCACATTGGTATGTGTGGGGTGGTGGGAAGTTTGGGTAAGGGAAGCGGTGCATCGCGCTTCTCGATTGTCAGTGTATTGGTGAGGGCTGCGTGGTGACGCCAAGCCGCACCACGCGAGGGCATCGCGTAGGAGTTCCGCCTTCCGATTGCCCCGTATTGGAGAAGCCTACGCCACGCACTCGGAACTTGTTTTGGATTGACTTTCGAACTTTTGATTTTGAAATTTTTAATTTTCGATTGAATTTCGCTCATTACAGTGATCGAACGGAACGAAGGGCTGAATTGCTTCGTCGAGTGCGCTGGATAATGCGTTTCCTTTTGATAAGACGACAAAATTCAAGAAACTGTTTCGTTTACACGATGAAAACTATACGAAGAAATGAAGCAAGAATAGGAATGAAGCAAAGAAAAGAAACGGAAAAGAAAGTAGATGGAAAAGCATCTTGTATAATTTGTTTGTTATCCCACCTTTGTCGTTGGACGCTCTCTCCAATTTGACACTCCCGGTTTCAAGGGGGGTCATTGTCACCCCACACCGGGAGCATAACGACCTCCCCTCAAACCAATAGGGAGTGAAGCTTCGGGGGAGAGCAATATTAATAATATGCATGCGTTAGCGAAAGCGTGTAGTTCAGAAAATGGAAATATCACGCCCAAAAATCACGCACACAACCATGCTGCCGTGCTGTGCGACGAGATGCTGCTGAGGAAAACTAACACGCTATATTTAGTCATAGGAGGCTGCCCGGGTAGCCCCGGGGACTCATCAATGTGCGTTTAAGCCAAAACTATGATCATCATCTTGCCCCGTTATCTTTTTGTAGCCGGCACACATGTCCCGCTTTAAGCCAAACGCCGCGTCAAGTGTAAAGACGCACACCAATGACCATGCTGGTGCTGCTGTGCGTTACGCTATGATGATACAAACCACGTGTGCTTGTGCTGGGGTTTGGTGGAGCAAACAAATTCCTCTTCTTGCATTCTCTCTTTCTTTCTCTCCCTTTCCTGGTTTTACTTTACAACCTCTAGAGGAATGTGCGACGATTGGAGCAGTCTCTCGCTATAAAACCTTATTCATAATCTCGCCCTTTTTCGACTTGTTGGCGGGAGCGATCTTCTAACCCACAGCATGAGTAATGGAAATTCCACGACAATTCCACGGACGTGCTGCTGGTGGAAGAACGTAGTGAAAGAGAAGAATGTGGAACGTGTTTTGAATGCGAAACCGTTTTGCTTGTAAAGCAAATGGCTCCATCCATTGAAGGGGGGAAGAGGCCGATGCCGGGCTAAAGAAGGAATAATTGGTTCATCGAAGGTGTTCCTAAATGGATGGTACAAGCGGGCAAGATTGTGTTGAGTTTATTACAACATAATGCCTGAAAAGGTGTGTTGAAATGTATGTACACAATGCTTTTACGACAAAACTGTGTCGAATCACTGCTTTGGCTGTTTGTTTATTCGAATTTGATGTGTTTATTCGATCACGATCACTCTCCAGCACGAATTTGGCACTGAAATGAAACATCATCTAAAGCAAAGCCTAGGAAATAGCGAATATTCCTAAGAATTCATTATTATATGTTTGTTGGATCCATTTTCAAGCAAATGCAAATCAATCAACTAAAAAAATCAAATAAAAGAATGTTGAGTAATGTAAGCGCTTGTTTTTAAGAATATTATAAAATTGCCCTTCATCATTTGTAGTTGCATACATACTAATGTTTTATGTTACTTTTTGGCATCTTTTCATCACTCGTCCCATCCACTCCGGGTTACGACAGTTTGGAGCGTAAGACGAAGGAAGCGGCCGACGCCGATCGTAACGCACGTGCCCAGGAAGCGCGCGCCAACGAACTGTCGACCAAGTACCATTCGCTCGTGTCGGAACACAAGAAGGCGAAGGACGACCAGAAGGAGCTGGAGAAGGAGCTGGCCAAGCTGCGCAAGCAGCTGGATGCGCTGCGCAAGAACCTCGAGGACGAGACGCTGACGCGCGTCGAGCTGGAGAACTCGGTGCAGACGCTGCGCGAGGAGCTGACGTTCAAGGATCAGGTGCACCAGCAGGAGATCACCGAGACGAAGACGCGCCGGCAGGTGGAGATCAGCGAAATTGATGGCATGCTGTCGGAGCAGTACGAGGCGAAGCTGCAGCAGACGCTGCAGGATCTGCGCGACCAGTACGATATGCAGCTGCGCGTCAACCGCGAGGAAATTTCCGATCTGTACGAGGTCAGTGCGTCTAGAAAAACCTATATCATGCATGAGACTCGTCTGTAAAGCATTGTTTTGTTAACAAAATGTTTGGTTTTGTTTTGTTCTGTTTGCAGGCTCGTCTTCGCGATCTGGAGCAGCAGATGAACCACGAGCGGTTGCGCCACGCCGACGAGAAGGCCAAGATGATGGAGGAGGTCGAGCGCCTGCGGAAGGAAATCTCGATGCAGCTGCAGGAGTACCAGGATCTGATGGACATCAAGATTTCGCTCGACATGGAGATTGCCGCGTACGACAAGCTGCTCAGCTCGGAGGAGGACCGGCTGAAGATAACGCCCGGCAGCCAGACGTCCATCTTCTCGCAGTCGAGCATGTCGGGCAGCCTGTCGCGCAGCGGGGTGGTGCGCCGCACGCCCAGCCGTGCCGCGGCCAAGCGCAAGCGCACGGTGCTGGAGGAGTCGGACGAGCGCAGCGTGTCGGACTACTCCGTCACCTCGTCCGCTAAGGGCGACGTCGAGATCGTGGAGGTCGACCCGGAGGGCAAGTACGTGAAGCTGCACAACAAATCCGGCAAGGTGAGTGTGAAGATGCTTTTGGGTGTCAAATTCTGCTCCATTTTGCAAATGTAACATTGTTTGTTTGTTTCCCCCCGTTGCTGTAGGAAGTACAAATCGGTGGATGGACCGTGCTGCGGAAGGTCGGCAGCAACGAAACCGTGTTCAAATTCCACCGCTCGCTGAAGATGGACGGTGGCGCCTTTGTGACCGTTTGGTCGTCCGATCTGGGCAAGGATCACGAGCCACCGACGACGATCGTGATGAAGGGGCAGAAGTGGTTCGCCGGTGACAACATGACTACGCATCTGCTGAATGCCGAAGGCGAGGTAAAAATACGATTCCGAGGGGTTTTAGTTGGAAGGAGAGAAGAGGTTTTAAATGCATTTTTATATTGCAGGAGGTAGCCGCCTCGGAGCGTGTGAAGCGAATGGTTTCGACTGCCGCCTCGCGCCACCGTGAATACCTCGGAAGCTACGGAGAGGAGCTTCACCATCAACAGGTGAGTGAAATGCATCGTTTGATGAATCTTTTCATCTTGTCAATGACGTTACATGAATCTCTAAAGACATTAGTTACACGTTACACTACGTTACGTTACGTTACATCTCATTACGCTGTGAATTTTGTCTAACCCGTTACTGTATTATTTTCCTTTTTCCAGGGTGAACCCCGGGGCGACGAAAAGTGTCGCATCATGTAATAGCACGCACGCACGGATCAACCAATCAACACAATATGAAGCCACATGGAGCGTGCGCGTGTGGTGGAGTTAATATATAATTTTATCTCTTTAAACACTACACATATTTGTTCTGCCGCCGAACCTCGTCCTTCTTCTTCGGCCCGCGATGACGGCGACCTGGGAAAGGAAGCGGGAAGCGGTGGCGTATGTTGTAAGCGAATAATTTAAAAATTATCGCCCACAGCGGGGTACAGCTGTGCGCACAATTGACATCCACAAAAATCAGAAATGAACTTTATAGATAGGTATTTGTTTTTTTGTTTGCGTTCCGCAAAAACAAACGCAGGAAATCCGTAGCAAACACAGACAAACAGACGCAGGCAGAAGAAGCGGCAGTAGCGCATTGCGGTATTGCGCCAGAACTAGAAACGACGGAAACGCGTTGAGTCGTTGTTTTTTGCATTTTCTTCTTTCTTATTTTATAATTACACGTGTGTGAATACACACGCAGCACTTTCTAACACACACACCATACCTCTGTACTGCCGCGCATATACTTCGGAAAGGGTAATACTATAAAGTTTAGTACATCTTGTTCCCGTACGTGGACAGCAAGCAAGGAGGAGTAGGAAGTAATGCGTGACACGAGCGACTGCGCTACAGAGAATTCAACTGTAAAAAAATAATATTGAACAGAACTACTACTTACAGTTGTAATAATGTGCAAAATTACCTAAACAACATCACTGTGTTTTGGTTGTTTGTCCCTTTTCGTTCTTATTGTAACACGAGCGTAACTTTACAAATAAAATCAGTAACAACACCACCAGAGATAGAGAGAGAGAGAGCGGAGAGATTATCTGTCAATCCAATCACAACTAACATTGGTTCCAAAGACCAAACAGCTCTAACCTGCCTGCTCTGGCCTGCGTGGCGAACAATCGGAGGAGGAGGAGCACTTTAAACTAAACTAAAAAAAGAATATAAAACACACAGTAAATGAGAGGCCTTTTTGTTGCGAAAAAAAATCTAAATAACACAAACACACACACAAAATATTAACATTAACTTAGTAGTGCTTAGAGCGACAGAGAGATAGAGAGAGAGAGGGAACTTTAAAGGCGTAAAGAACGCTACCATAAAGGAGAAAAATGAACTAATAAGAGCGTACTTTCACAACGATTGTTTTTTTTTATTTGTACGCTAAAATTCTTTAACATTACTTTAGCGAAAGATAAAAGGAATCACTTTTTCGTGTGTACGTGACGTCATTTTGGTTTCGCCATAAATCAGCAGGGGGAGATGTGTATGTGTGTCAGGTGCACATTTAGCTTAAACTCTAATACAATGCCACAAGAGATACAGTTTTAATCAATCTAATCAAGGCAGCAGGGATCAGGCGATTGTTTATATATCTGATTATGTTACAGTACAGCTGTCCCGCCTCCCTCCAGTAACTCTGGAGATAACGAATTAATTTACTTCCATTTTGAAATTGCATTTGAAGAACATCGGAAGATTATTGCCATTATTGATCATTTTATAGTAACAGCAACACAACAGGAGGAAGAGAATTGCAAGGTTAAGGGTTTTACTGCTGCACTTTTGCTTCCCGATACTGTCCCGAGAGAACCGAGCCAACTGTGTGTGTGAATGTTCGAGTAGCAGAGTAAAGCCATTGTAGCCATCTTCCAAACACTTTGAAAGCGCCCGAAAAGAAGGATAATGAATTCGCAATTCAACAAACGAACAAATGCCAGCAGCGATGTGGAGAGCGAGCGAAATGGGAATTTGTAATAAATACATTCAGATAGTTTTCAGTGTCTGAAGTGTGAGAGCGACAAAGAGCCAATTATTTTACATGCAAATCTCCATCACAACCGAGTGGAAAGAAAGCGAAAAGCGTATCAGTAACGCATACAAAATCCCCGCACAAAAAAAGAAAAAAGGTACACGCAATGGTTTTTTTTTGTATTTAGTATCATTTTTTATTGTTTTTTTTTTCGAACATTTTTAAATATATAATTCCCTTTCCGACACTGGGAGAGCTTGTTAACGCGCTGTTAACTCGCACTCTCGCAGGTCGTGCAAAGAATTGCCTTTTTTGTGTTGTTTTAATATTTTATTATAAAACAGTACCGTACAAATTACGCTTTTTTCTCTCACTCTTCTGCGCTTTGTGTGTGTGTTTGTGCCCTTCGAGGGAGCACACGCTCACAGACACTCAATTACAACATGTTTTTTTAACCGTTCTTTCTCTCCGTTTTAGGGAAGAAAGAAAGGATGAAGATGGTCGATGGGAAGCGAGCACGACCGCCCGTCCGCCACCATCCTGTGTGTGTGTGTGTGGGCGTTCGTCTCCCCTACTCTCTCCAGGTACGCCAGACGATGAAGGGCGAGAACAAACAAAATATCACGATGTGTGTTTCAAGGATGGATAGAAGAAAACGTACAAAAAAAGGGAGAGTGAGTTCGAACAGAACCACCGTGGTGGTGGAAAGTGCGAGAAAGCAGTTGCAGTCAAAAGCAGTGGTCTAAAAAGCCACACCGCCGAGAAACGACCCGCGCAAGGGAAACGTGTGTTGGTTGAAAACCGCGATTCATTATTTACAACAGAGTAGATTCCCCCCTCGTAATGCAGGGGGTGAGGGTGAGAAAAAAGTTCACCGGCCACACTTGCTTAGGGGGTGAAGGCCGCCTACTTCTTGGAGAAACCGTCACCGGTCGGATCGAGGATCCACGGGTAGTTGTTCGGGCACTCCATGCAGGTGAACAGACGCAGCGTCTCGCCCGGCAGCTCGCGGGTGGTGAGCGGGCAGGCATTCGGGAGCGAGCAGTACGGCTGGCCCTTCACGTCGCACTTCTCCTTCCACTCCTGGAAGTCGCGCAGCGCGTTCAGCTCGGTCGGGTTCTGCATCCACTGGATGACCTGCAGCATGGTGACGAAGAACACATCGTTGCGGCCGAGCATCTCCTCGATGAACTTGATCAGCTCCTCGCGGTACTCCTTCTTCGACTTGAGCCAGGAGGCGTGGAAGTGCAGACCGAGCGGCGCCCGGTTCGTATTGTAGTGGCGGTTGAAGTTGTGGCGCAGCAGACGTCCGAACTGCTCGCCGGACTGGATGTTCGAGCAGGAGTCGACCATGTGGCAACCGGGCAGCGACTCGTCGAACGTCGGATCGTCGCGCCGGTCCAGCTCGTTCATGACCATCTCCCAGACCGGGTGCGAGCGGGACGGGCAGTTGTGCGCGTTGCCGTTGCACTTGTGCGGCATGCGGAAGTACAGCGTGTACGGCCAGATCGGTACGCGGCCGAGCGACGCCGTGATGGACGCATCGTACACGAAGAACTGGTCGGCCATCATCTCGAACTGCTTGTTGCCGCCGACGCGCAGGTACGGCGCCCGCACGCCGATGATCGAACCGTCGGTAATGTTGGCGAACCGCTCCACGATCAGCCGGGCGCCGGCCATCTCCGCCAGCCAGTCGTCGTACGTGCCCTGCGTCCAGTAGGTCGGATCGTCCTTGTGCGTGAGCGAGAACACCGAGATCTCGTGGCCCTTGCGGTGCAGATCCTGCACGGCCGAGTAGTTGGTGTACTTGTGCGACACGAAGTACGTGCCCCGGATCTGGCAGCCGTTCGGGTTCTGGCGCTGCCCGTTGAAGATGTCCTCGTACAGATCGATATTGTCGACGTTGACCGCCCCGTTGAAGGTGATCGTGATCATCTGCGGCACCTGCTGCGGCTCGATGTTGCCGGGGATGCGCGTGCCGTCGGCGGAGCAGAAACAGTCCGGCAGCACGCACTGCGTCGTGTCACAGTCGGGCGCACGGTTCGGGTCCAGTTCAACGGCTGATTGTGGGAGGAAATTAGAATAGTTTCAATATAAGCCTAAAGAGAGTGCTAAAGATTCTTCCCGGAGGCGAACCGGAACGACCACTTACTACACGCATTCTCGTCCGACTCGTCCTTGCAGTCGGGCTTGCCGTTACAGAACAGCTCCTTGTCGATGCACTCGCCGTTGCCGCAGGACAGCTTGCCCTCCGGGCAGATCGGCTCGTCCGTCTTCAGGATCGGCAGAACCTTGCGTGGCTCTGAATGGGGGAAAGAGTAGCAAACATTGTAGAACAAAACTGCAGAACGAGCAGAAAATGCTTCTTCTTCCCTCCAGTACCAGTACCCGTAATAAGTTAGTGAACAAAACTACCATAACTTAGTAAGTGTTTTAGTGTGAGAGAGAAAACAAATAGCTCTGAAGAATGTTTGTTGTTAGTGTAAAAGTATATTTTTTTAAGTGAGAGAGAGAGAGGCATTAGACAAGGTGGTGTGAAAATTGAAAAGTGTGTTCGGGGTATGATCGTGAGATGAAATGATCAGACGCTAAGGTGTGTCGTATCTTGCTGTTGTGTTTAACCGTGTCGTGTGCGTTTGTGCGCTTACTGTATTTACAATTGTGTTCACACCCACCCCCAACGCAACATTGTAATGGCATGTGTGTTGTTGAGGTGTGCGTGTTTCGGTGCGCTTGTATTGGTTTTACAAGCCATTGTGAAATTGTTTTCCGTTTGTGGCAACGGTGAGCTGTGCTTATCAACATTTTTTTAAAGTATAACTAATGCCTTCTTGTCGTTTGCTACTGCTGCTATCTGACTCGTTTTTGCTAGACTAGTCGCTCTGGTCTCATGAGTCTTAATGTTGTTAAGCAACGTAAATCGTTTGTTAAAAATGAATGAAATGGACTTTTTTTTGGACGTTAATAAGAAAATAGCTTGGGAAAAAGGGTAAATTCAGGAACAAGAGGAGTAAGAGTTGTTCGGACGAATGAATCAGACTTTATATGTGTTAGTAGAGAAATTCAAAGGAAAATGAATAATTTTGACAAAAAAACAAGAATAATATTTTGTCGTATGGTTATCTATTACAGGGTTTCCGATATTTCATTTCCGTCATAATAATTTTTAATTTCTTCAGCATGATTTTCAACACGACTCAAGCTGGATTGAGTTTGACAGTTCTTTGTGGTGTTGAAAATCATATGTAAGAACTGAAATTTTATGATGACGCAAACATGGTGAATAATTATGTGTATATTTGAAAGTTTGGCCGGTCTCGTAGTACAGTCGTCAACTCGTGCGACTGAACAACATGCCCGTCATGGGTTCAATCCCCAAATGGACCGTGCCGCCATACGTAGGACTGACTATCCTGCTATGGGGGGAAATCAATAAGTCACTGAAAGCCAAACCCACAAGTGGTGCAGGCAGGCCTTGACCGACAACGGTTGTTGAGCCAAAGAAAAAAAAAAAAAAAAAAAAAAATATTTGAAAGTGACTTGGAAAACCCTGCAAAAATGGGGTTGGAATTGCCAAAACATAACGGACGTTAATTAGACGGAAATTTAAAAAAAATAGGGAAATTTGTATCATTCTGTGCAGATTCTAACTGCCATTTTCTATCAAATGAGTTTAAATTTTAATTTAAAACCCGTTTTAAAGTAAACAGGTAACAATATTAATACGATTTTGATAGCGTAAGCGACGAAAGTGTAAAATTATGGTACCATGCCATAAAACCGGGCTCGAGACTCCGCACCATAAACCAGCAAACTGTTTGCAATGCGGAAAAGTATACTTTCAGGGGGTTTTGTTGTTGTTGTGCTGTGTGAAGCTTTTTGAATGCTAAAATAGTTCAATGCCAAATGTAACCAATCACCGTTATTTGTTTTTTTTTGAGCAAATTTTTACCCTACTCAATGATTTGTTAGTAATGTTGTTCATGTGTACTGTGTGTGTTTGTGTCCTGTTGTCTGTAGCTTGGGCGACTTGTGACTTGAGTGCGACTACGAACTCCTCCGTGCCATTGAAATGATGGCGCAGGGGAGCTAACTGCTCTGAGTGTAACTTGGCGGTGCCTGAAACCAGGAACCAAGTTGTTTAGAACCGTAACCTGTACCACGTGTGCATTGCCGGTGTCTACACTGCCTTTCAACCTTCTACCTGGGGTGTAACCGTGTAAACTAGCTCCAAGCGCGTCTGCGGGACTGCTGCTCCCACAAACTCGCTCGCTTTCTCTCGCTTCTCTCTCGCTCTCTCTCTCTCTCTCTCTCCCTCCCTATGTACAGGTAGAAGCGATTTCCAAACTCGAGCTGTTGAGCGTGCGCGGCCTTAAACCGCGGCCTCACCCTAGCTCGCCTTAGCCCACCTGTACAGCGCTGTACATTGTTAAGGCCCGTGAAAGCAACAAAACGAAAGGAAAGCGCACACAATGCGAGTACGGGCACACACTTACTCTCTTTCTTGTCACACGTGGTAACCTTTGCCTTCCAGTCGCAAGTCTGTTTCTCAATGTCGAACGCCAATCCGGACGGGCAAGTGATTTGCTTCAGTCCAGACCGTGTACACCTATTGTGACGCGGCCCGCGCATGCATGTTGCAGTTGACGAGGAATGAAGAGGGGGGGGGGGTGGGAGTGATGCATTCGGTTATTGACACACACACACGGGGAAGAAAGGAAGGGATTGCATTGCATTGCACGTTGGCGCCATTGGGAGGTGTTGTCCGTCGGATGTAGTTTGATGAGCGGGAAAAGGTTGAAGAAAGGGGAGCGGGTTTTGGAAAGCAAAACACACAACGAGAATGGGCAGGGCATGGGAAGATGGGACGTTACATTCGTGCAGCATGGAGCAACAGAAAGATGGGGGCAGGGGGGGGGCGGGAAGGAAGGGTAATTCAAATTGAAAGAAAGATAAAGAAGAAAGAAAGAACACAGTTAGATAAACACAGGAAAGAAAAAAACCGGGCCCGGACACCGAAACCGTTCAGGTGTGGGGCGAGTGAAGAGGAGGAAGTTTTTTTTTGTTGTTGCATGCACAACCTCCCCTTCGCCCACCGCAACCGAAGAGGGGGTTCGATTGGGGGGTGTGTCCGTGTCCCGGGGACTTACTTCCTAGCAGGTCGCACGATTTCACGTTCGTCTTCCAATCGCACGTTTGGCGCAGCACGTCAAAGTACAGCCCGGTCGGGCAGCGCACTTTGGCGAGCCGCGTGATGCCGTTTTCACCCGCATCGTCGCACCTATTCTTCGTCGAAATTGGCGTTTTTTTCGTTTCAAAGTGAAAAGCACAATAAGCGAATAAGTATACCGGAAAAGGGGGGGGGGAAGGTTTTGAAGGAAACTGCGCACAAAAAGTAAAAAGCGCAACCGGAAGAAAGGGCCACCGGTTCGTCGCTTGCTGGTTTCGAGGGAGCAGCAGGAAGTGCAAGCGATCACACGCGTAACACTACGCATTACGGGAAAGCGCGACGCTGCCAAAGACGCTAATTGCTCTTGACAGCTCGGCAAGAGACGGAAAACGCGGATAATTGCGACCAAAAATGGCGCATTTCTGCAAAGTGCGGTTCGTTGCCTGCTGCGAAACACCCGAAACGGAAACCGCGCGAAGACATACAAGGGAAGATTGTGCGCGCGATTTGTCACATTTCCGGACGAACGGGGGGTGTGTGTGGGGGGGGGGGATTGTGTTTCCTTTGCTGGACCGAATCCACTTACCTCACCACCTCTCGGCAGTCACCGTCCGTGCTCAGGCGGAAGTACTCATCGCCCGGCCGGTCCTTGCACAGCTCCTCCACGTTGATCGAGTCCGGATCGAGGTCCTCATCCTGACGCTTGACGCGAACTTCGGCCGCTATAGTGTGGAAAAAGAAGAAAATATTGAAAGTGTTAAATAAAAACGAAAAACACCAGGTTCAGCACAATCAAAGAGAAAGGCAAGGCAAAAAACAAACAGTTCGAACGGAACAAACATGGTCGCTGCAGAGCGCTCACCGATGCTGTGAGGCTGATTTTGTTGGTTAGGCAATCGCCATAAAATGACACACACACATACACACATACACAACACAAGCGCTTGCTTGTAAAGCAGGCAATCTGTTTCGTAACGCGCCGTGTTTTTCGAGTTGGCTGTGAGGACGGGCGAGGAGAGCGCGTGTGAAAGTTGCCATGATGACAACCGGCACCCCGCAATCCAAGATGGCGCTGGTGCGTCGTCGCTGCGTCGCATTATCACATCGCTCGGACGGGTTTGGTCGATGAAAGTGAAATTTATTACTTTTAGCGTGGCGTGGGCTGTGGTTGTAAGACAGTGACGTGCGTAACACTGTGTAGCTGTGCAGTGTGATTATCAGGTGTGGGGTGAGTAGCGATTGAAAGATGGCGGATTGGGGCTGTCTAGCACGAGATGTTAATCGATGCGTTCTGTTCTAGCTCCTCGCTGGGTCACGGTGTCACAGGATATGTCAAGGTACGATCACGATCTCGATTCTACCCGTGGGCCTTCATCGACCGGTAAGTCGACTGACACAATTATAGAGGGGGTTTTTCTCTCTCTCTCTCTCTCTCTCTCTCTCTCTCTCTCTTAATTCTAACGCATCAATGTCTAAGCATCATCAACCTCCGGCATCGTTACCAGCGACCGGCGAAGCTACATCATTAATCAAAACTTCCCAAGCTCCCGTTGTGTGCTGGCACGCGCCACCGCGTGGAGTTTGGCAGTCCACCCAATTCCAGTGGACCGTTCAAGGTCAAGGTCAAAAGAACCTGCTGCTGGACCGGCGAACTTTTATTAGCTTCGCTTAACATGCAAGATTAGAATCACCGTTAGCGAGCATTCGCGGCCCGACCCGACTCCAATCGGACATCGGTTTGGTGCCGGCCGACCAGATTCTTTGGTATCATCGAACCTCCATCTCGGGCTCGCAGCAAACATGCCGTTACGCAACAGCATCCATTTTGTTGATAATCTTGCCAACCCACATAATCTGTTTGAGGGTAGAAACAAGTGAGCATGGGGGGAAAGGACCAATGGGAGGGGTGGGGGGGGGGGGGGGTGGTATTATGTAAATGCGTGTCGCTTGCCAGTCCTGATTTGCGATTGAAGATTGATTTCTTCGCATGGTGTGCTTCGCGAAGAAGCAGCGGCGAACGAAAAACGACGTAAATGAATGAATGAAAGAGAGAGAGAGAGAAGGAGAGACATAAGAAGAAACAGAGAGAGATAGAGATAGAAGAAGAGAGATAACTAAACAGAAAAAGAGAGAGAGGGACAGAGAGAAAGAGAGAGAGAGAAATAGAGAGAGAGAAATAGAGAGACAGAGAGAAAGAGAGAGGCAGAGAGAAAGAAAAAGAGAGAGACACAGAGAGACAGACAGAGAAAAGAGAGAGTAAAGAGTAAAAGAGAGAAAGAGATAGAAAGAGAGAGAGAAAGAAAGGAAGAGAAAGAGAGAGACACAGAGAGACAGCCAGAGAAAGAGGGAGAGAGATACAAAGAGAGAGAAAGAGAGATACAAAGAGAGAGAAAGATCGAGAGAAGCACCAGTTCTTCCTCCATCCCCAGTGCCGGTTTTGCGGGGCCGGTTTGCCTGCTGGGCGCTAGAAGGGTAGGGAGGGTGCGATGAGGGACAGTGGACAATATGATGGCTCTTTCGGCTTCGGGTTTTGTGCCGGTTCTTTCCCCTTCTCTCTCCACTTTGGCAAATTGCACACCCGAAAGCGGTGGCAGCTGCAGTTTGCACTGGATGCACTGCTCCTCATGCACGCGCTCTTGGTGCAAACCACGCAACCCCGCAAGGTACGCGGTACGCGCAACGGTGCCGATCATGGTTACAGCAACAAAAAGGAATGGGAATGCTTCAGGGCGGTAAAGTAAATTGGCCTCCAAGTACCCGTAAAGGTATGACGCAAAGAGAAAAAAAACAGCGCAACAGAGCCCAACCCTTGCGGGTAAAGTCGTCAGGGCTTACTTCTAGGTGCTGCAATTCGATCGTCACCCGGTACTTGGAAGTGCTGTTAGGAAGTTCTTCGCCTGAGTGCGTCTTTTGGGAAGGTTAAAGATTCGTCAAAATCGTCAAAAAAAGAGACAAACACAAACACACAAACACAGACACACACGCGCGCGCGCTGTTGAACTTTAGCTCAAATGCTCACAAAACCACTCAGGAAGCTCAGGTGCAGTGTTTCAATTGATGCGCCCGAATGGCGTGGAACCCTCCTCCCACCCCAAATTGCGACTTGTTTTGCCGACCGTTCTGCCTTTCTGTACCAATTCACCGTGTTTCCGTTTCCGGGTTGACAACATGTTTGAACTTGTAACGCTCGTTCGAACTCTGCTTCTGAAGAAGAACTCGGAATCCTGTACTGAACGCCCTGCTTTTGTTTTTTTTCTTTGGTCTGTTGGGGCGGGAATGTGTTTTGCTTACCGATCGTCACCACTAAACACAGCAAACCGAACAGTTTGATCACTTTGGCCATTTTAACACACTGGTTTTGGGCCGCCACGGGGTTTGCAAACACACCGGGCACACGCGGAACGCGGGTAGAGCAGAACGCACCACTCGAATTGGGGCGGGGGGTGCTGTCCAAAGGCCTGAGGGTGTGGCCGGTTTCTTTTACTACTTCTTCTTCTTCTTCTTCGTCTGTTGAGCAGCTGCACAGGGGTGCCGCTACGTTGCACGTAACTCTAGCGCACACACGTCGGTTCGTGGACAGGGCGCGCGCACTAAAACCGTCCTTTCCCGCACCGGCCACTACTTATATAGTGGGGCCAGTTTTCGCCTCTCACCTGGCAAACGAACCCCGTCCGCCCGGCACGATTGGTGCAGGGGGGAGGGGGGGGGGAGAGGAAGGGATTTGGCCACACCGCACCTCACACCACTGCAGCGAAGACATAAAAAAGCGGCCCGGCGCTCGAAATACCACTCACCAGGACACTCACCATGGTACGGAGTGGGTTTCGTTGGTGGGGGCTGCACGGTGTGAGCGCTTTAGCTACGGTGAGGGTGTAAAGCATTTCCACTTCCATGTGCCGAGTGGTTGTCTGCACAACACACACACACACACACACACACACACACACACACACACACAGCGTCGGGTGGAAGGGATCATGGTACGATTGTTGTGCGCGAGAGCGCGCAGCTTTCAAACTGCGCTCTCGCGTGAGCTTTGAGTGACCCGGGGTGAGTGGTGACGTTGGACAAGTCACAAGCAGATTTTTGGTGGTGCTATTGTTTTTTCCTTATTGAAATTCTTTCGATGGTATTGGCTCATGCAAGTTTTTCTTGGCAGTGTTTAGGAATATTGTGTAATGTTAAAGTACGTTCTGAGAGTTCCAGTTTGTTCTAGATGAGTTGGTACTGTTTTTATGCTTTTTTAAATTCTTTGTTAATTTTTCATTGCTCATATTAACTGTAATGCGTTGTCATGGACTCATACATACGTACCGATCTTTCTGCGGTTGTAGATACGACGCCTGGGCTTCGTTTAGTTTAGTGTTTATTATTCGTTTGACTACAAAAGCTCTCTCGAGTCAAATTGCGTTCCCAGTATACTAGTCCTGTATTCCAGACGTTGCGGTCAATCGCGGGAAGACGGGAAGCGCGTTGCCTTCCGTTGGATAGACTCTAGCCGCACAAGAGCCCTAGTAGATGCGAGTGTATTATGGCGATTATGGCGCAATTTATCGATGCAACCGAAGATGGACCTCTGGCTCACGGATTTGACGGATCTGGTTGTCATCATCAACTATTTTCCGGAAGTACCCTGCACAAGTCATTTATGTAGAGCAGTAACAACACAGGCCTTAGGCTGCTGCCCTGGGGTACGCCGAAAGAAGCACCGATACATCTGGACAGGTAGGGGCTTTAGTTGTCTTTAGTTTCCTTGTTTCGAAACGTAATAGAATACTCTATACTGGCTCGTGATTTATCGTTTAATTAGAATGTATAATTGAAGCACCTTCTTCTATTTTACTATAGAAGCTTTTAATTCGATTGATTGTTCTAAACCAGCGATCGGCAATCTTTGCGACCGAAAGTGTCAAGTTCTACAAAAATGTTCGAAGTTTCACGCGAAGATACAAACTGTTCAACCAAGAGCAAAAATGTGTTAAAGTTCTATGAAATATTTGAACTATTAAGATCCACTATTTTGTTATCATAGAGCCGCACTGCGGTTCGCGAACCTTACTCTGCCGATCGCTGGTCTGAAACCATTAAAATCTTGTCTTACCAACCAACAAAATTTGGACTCTAAGGCATGAATTTTTCGCCGACATTACGTTACATTACATTACACAGTAGTCAGACATCACGCTGCATTTTATACATTTTATAAATTGATTGGCTCACAGTGAAAAATGGTTGTTATAGAGGCAAAAATTGTGACACGCTGTCAAAAATCAATGCCTTAGGGATAAAAATAGGCGAGTTGGAGTCAATGATTAGCGACATCAACTATATCTTACTTGGTCAGTTACGAGGCATATTCTTTTGCTTCTCTTTTTTTAAACCTTCAAAGGTACTTGCAAAATAATCAACGTCTTTTTTAAGTTTTGTTTTTTTTTCTCAATCTGATTTGTACCTTTACTTTTGTTAGCTTTTATTTGTGTGTTATTTGTTGCGTTTGTTTTTACTTAATGGCTATTTGGAGTTATTTGGATTTGTTCTACTTTTATATGTATGGCCAGTTCGATTTTCTAAAATTACATTTTTAAACTCTACCCCAACGTCTAACGTCAACAAATGATTTATAAATGGCGTCAATTTAGAAAAAAGGTCAGCGATTGCCAAATTAATTGTTGCCAGTATAAAAGGCACGGTAAATAAATAAAAGGCACGGAAGCAACCGTAAACTCACTTTCCAATCCTTGCAGCTAAACATTCTTATTTATTGTGCTGCCCACACCAACAGTTCCTGTGGCAAAATTTTACGAGCTTTCTTTTCCGCTTTACGTAAAATAAATCAAACGAACACGCTTGATCAACTGTGGTGCACACGGTTGAAGGGGGTGGAAGGAAGGAGACTATCTGAGGTCGTGAGGTTGCGTGAGTGTACGATCGGTTTCGGTGGCACAGTGAGTGGCACAGAGTGTGTACGATTGCGCGGTGGGTGGGAGAATGCAAAAGCTTCTTGATGAGTGCCCTCAAGCGAATCAATCGTTCAAAAATTGTGACAACAGGGTAGCCTCTAACCACCTCTACGCTAACCGCATTTATCCGCAGCCATCTCAAGAGTAAGTGGTCAACAAAGAGGAACTGAAGCGTCTTCAGAACAGACGCCAGAAAGAATTGTGGGAATTCCAGCCATGATGTAAGTGATGTGGCCTTGTGGAATAAACTTTAATCGAGTGTGCATTCGTTGAAATCTGTTCGAGATCGCACAATTAACACTCAAACAGATTTGGCTGGAATATGAGCGATTGCATAATCAACGGCAGATGAGCTTCTTCGTCTGTGCGCGCGTATCAGCTTTTGGGTTGGATTTATTCCAATTTTTTGTTTTTTTTTGCTGTGCAAAATCATTATGAAGCAACAACGGGAACGGGTTGACCTAGGCAAGGCAAGTCACTCGATTCGTGACAGGATATTTTCCCCTTGTTTTTTTTGCTGCCACGTAACAAATCGATTATTGACTGTTCGCGAATGTTGGAACGTTCAAGTGGTGAAGTTATTTTTGAAGTAACAACGGATTGGGATTTTCCTGTTCTCGTTCCTGATCGTTTGATGAGAGCAAAGTTTGGAATATCCTGTGGAACCTTAATATGCATACAAGTCTTTCGCAATGTGCCGTCTGAAGCGAAAACTACTCACAGTTCCTTCGCATTCGGAACGGGGACAACGGTTCCTTTTTTTTTTGTTGACTTGTTTCCCCTTTACACGCACCTTACCCACCCGCCAATCGATCGATCGAACACACATTAGTGACCATAAAATGCAGATGGACTGTAGGCTAAAAATATCAACGCAAAACAGCTTCCCGGCTGGTTTCACCCTGTCAAAGGAGGCGCATAATGAGAGGAGCTGACGGGGACGCTTGGGACGCTTGGAGGATGAAGACAGAAAAGGCGGCGAAGCACGCACACAGTGGGATGGACAATTTTGGGTAAATGGGTTCAATTTGAGGTCATTTGGAGGAACCGAAAATGGGTACTGCTGCGTGCTGGTGGTGCATGAACTTTGTATTGCTATTGCTTGTTTCGACAGTCGCTCTGCGCCACCAACAAACTGATGTCATCTCGAGTTACGGTTTTGCCTGTCCCGTGTTTTGTTGCGTTCCCCTCGCGCAAGTTCGTCGAGATGCGAAATTGCTACATTGCTACAGGGAAAGTTTTTTTTTTGGAACAGCATGTTAATCCAGTTCATTGCCACAGGCTATTGAGGTAAATATTACGATGGTTATCGCCAGTATGCAAATGTTAATGTGTAGGAATCGGTACAAGGTTTAAATAAACTGAGTGCTCACAGGCAGGATTTACATCGGAGGATTCTAATACAGTGTTAAGGTTGAATTTAATGCTATTACGTCGCATTATGCAACGCACAGCCACATATAAACAGTATAAACGTTTCGTACAATCTCTGTTCAAAAGACTTCAATACCGGGACAGCGATGAACCCCGACAGAAATGGAATGAATATTTTGTACAATTGCACCGACGTCCGCTGACCATTGGAATGCAGATTGGCATGCTTTTTCCCTCCCTTTTCTACCTCCCCTCCCTCCCCGTCTTATCGGCTTCTCTTCCTTTCCGCTTTTTTTTTCTTCCTGCCGCTCAAAACTGCCCGTGATTAATTCGTGATTATTCGAAACCATCACGATTTCCACATTACATAAACCGCTCGGTCGCGCGCGCATCCTGTTCAGGCGCGAGATCGGTCACCGAGATCGATTTCGATCGGCGATGCATCTCGCTCGGCACCGATCCGGATCCCCGGACGTGTGTGTGTGTGGTGCGCACTCCCCTAAACGAAGCAGCAGCAGCAGCAGCCCCGGAGCAGGCGCGTGCTGGTTGGTTGCGCCGTGTGGGCCATCCTCTCTTGACGGGGTCGAAGAAACAACCACGGTAGGAAGTTTGGCATCGTGTCCTCCCTCCCGTGTTTGGGCGATGAGAAAATCTGATTTGCATCGTGTGGGTAGTAATTAATGCCGTATTGAGTAACCTGACCATCCGTGGCGTGCCGTGTGAGACATTACCACCACTTCCTGACCGTAGCCAGTGCGAGCCGCATGCGAACGAGCCGCATGCGAACGAGCCGCATGAACTATGCCTCCCTTGGGGGGGGGGGGGGGACATTGCGTTTCCCAGCGGGCTCGGGCTCGGGGTTACGTAAGGTTGCCCCGGCGTTCGGACCGGTTGGTCTTATCAATGCACACGTCCGCATGTATTGTGTGTGTGTGTGTGCAGTATTGCGTGCCTTTGCCTTGCGAGTGATAAAAAGACAGGCGAAAGAAATACAAAACCAAAAAAAAAAAAACAAGGAAACATAAGTCAGTCAGTACCGAGGCAGGTGCGGTTGTGGTGTTGGTGTTAGTGTTGGTGGCCACTTATTTTCTTAATTCTTCTATTTTCTTTCCATTTCTCTCTCGCCCTCTCGCGCGTGTGAGCTTTTGAGCGCGAAAGGGTGCTTAATTGCAGCGAGGAGCAGGGCGGAGAAGAAGACAAGATGAGTGCGACGGGTGTGGGATGACTTTGTGTGCAGATTGCAGGCCCCGGTGATAATTGAAATGCCTAGCTTTTAGCATATCAATTTGGACGGACTTTAATTGCAAACATCCATCTTGCATAAAGGTGGCGGGCTCAATCATAACGCATAACGCGTATTTTCAATCACCACGTGGAACTGATAGGTTGGGGGTAGTAGCATGACGCGCAACCTGAGCGGTGGGCCTCATTAGATTGTATGCGCGATGCTGCCCGGTGCACGGTTTTGTAATGCACCGGCGGATCAAATGGGTGTTAGCGTACGAGTCACTGTACCGTCGCTGCTAAACAATTAAATTAAGAACGGATGATTATGCGACTGTGCGCGAGCTGCTTCCTGCCGGATTGCCTACTCTTTACATTCGGTGGCGTCTCAAATCTCAAATCTTTTTGATTTGAAGATGTGTTCTGCCATTATCTTTTGATCACGTTTGCATAAAACAAATGGAGCTAACTGTAGAAAAAGGAATAGAGAAAACTTCTATTTATTAACATCCTTTGAAAGGTAATTATTTGAGCTTTCTTACAAAAATAAATCTACGACTATGCGAGCTGCCTTTCGTCAGTTACGCGGTAGAGCTAGAGCTGAAGTAGAGCTTTTACATCATGTTAGTCTAGAAAACTTCGATAGGACGCAGCAGGGAGCCTAACTAACGCAGCCAATGTAGCCACTTCTGTCTCTAGGTCTTCATTTGCTGGCTTCCTTTGAACCCTCAAGTCGCTCAGGGTTTTCGGCCATTTGGTACCGAGTCTTCTTTCGGTGCTCTGATTCTTGTCTTATTGTGCCAAGATGTTCTAGATACCGAAACAGGCTTATACGACGACCGTTAAGTGCCACACGTAGTCCGTTTTAGACGATAACGTGTCGTCGAAATTCACATTCGTGTGGTATCAATCGACTAAATGACTAATATTTTAAACTTACAAAAAATGTCTTTTGTCAAGAAGCAAAAATGTAAACAATGGTTTAAGAACTTACCTAATATTCGTGTTCTATTCATGGATCTTACAGGCCTAACAGGGGCTTTTCGATCATTCCCACAATGTGTCGGGCGTTTCTCAGATTTTTTGGATCATTTGTATTGATTTACGATGGGACGGCTCCAATAAATTGTGAGAATGATCCAACAAATTTATGGGATACGATGAATAAATCGTGATTCGAGCTCGAAAAACTACGGTAACCAACCAATAGATCAGTTCAAACGACTTCAACAACATGCACTGTGCTCTGTGTTTTTACTCTAATATGCTCTTTTAAAGCATTCTGTAAATTCCTGCAATAAAAAAGGCGATTTCTTGAATTAGCAACTCCATGCTCTGCCCCACACATATATCTTCGTTATTTATTTGGGTAGATCCTAGTTTTTTTTTTCTTCGTGTGTTATCTAAACGTATGTTTTCCATGTTTTTTTCCAAAAATCTTCTTATTCTCTGCATCTTTTTTGTTCTATTCCGAGCATTTTTGCTTGTAAAACTGATCGTTTTAACATACAATTTGCAGCTTCTCAGTACCCTCGTTTTCACCACCCATCTTCTGCGAGAAAATATCTGTTAAACATACTTTTTCACTGACGTAGGGTAATTCTATCAGCTTTTGATGAATCTTTTTCGAGCATTCCAATAGCAATATTCCAATAGCAATACTACTGGAACCCGCATTGATTTGATTTATTTTGTTAAATTACGATAATTGACGAATCTTGTTTTCACACATGTGACTGGTGGACGGGAAAATATTCGCTCACAAAGAAATGGGCTGTGAAAATGTACCTATTGAAATAGATTTATTGCTGCATTTTTACCTCATTTAAAGCCATTTATTTTTAGATCCATGTACAAGTTTCATTTAAATTATACATCCATACGTCTAACCTGTTTTTCATATCCCTCTCCCTCTCTCTCTCTCATCCTCATCTACTACGGGGTCTAGTAGTATCTAGGTAACATAAAAATAACCCATCGCAAGAAATGAATATTCAACACATTTCCTAACAAGTCAATTCAATCAATGCGCCTGTCACCGCACAAATTGGGCGGTCAAATGGCAGCGCGCTTATGAAAAACCGAAATCCTAAATCATGACACCTTTACTCGGTCGGTCCTGTCTCTGTGCCACCACTGCCAGAAATAATTGCAACACTAGCCGACGTGCTAAGCAGACTTTGCTCCAATGCTGCATGCCCCGGCCTCGCCTAGTTTGCAACATTGGGCGCGTGTGTTTTTTGCAGAGTTTTTGTTTTGTTTTGTTTTGCTTAACATTTCGCCAGCATAGCAACCACTCCCAAATGTGAAGCGAACGCATCTTCTGAAGCGGGTTTCGAGCCAGGTTTTACGGTTATCTCGATTTGATAGCCGTGCCTTTATGCCGCACGGTAGCAGCTCCGTCCTCCTTCCTGCCTATCTATTTATGGGTGACTTATATTTTTTGCCTGTCTCGTCCTCCCAACGTGTGTAGGTATGTGTGTGTGTGTTTATTGCTTTGCACTGATAACGGCTCCTAATGTATGCATATCGGATGATTCATGAAATTTATTCAAGAATTTCGTAAAATATGAATTCAACACAAGCAGCAGCAGCACAAATACCATGTCTGAAACCACGTCTGTATATTCCACCCACCCCCTTGTCCAGTACGGTTCGCACTGAGGAACGACGCGTCCGACGCATCCCAAGGCGTGTCGGCTAAAAACAGCCGGGCGTGCGGAGCGCGTGTTGAAAAGTCGTCCGTCTTTTTGGCTTTCCGCGCGCTGTTTCTCGGCAGAGTGGCTTCCCGCCACGGTCCGCAAAATAAAGATCAAGGCCAACAACTGGAGCACCGCACGGATCGAAAATCCAGTTGAGCGGAAGGACCGGGGGCACACAGAGGAGAACGGAGTTTTGCCAGAAACAGGAAGCAGATCGGGACTGGTAGCATAAAAAGGATCGCAAGGACAGGTGTTTACGCCTAATGTTGAAATTGTGAGGATGTTTAACAGCAGTACACCGATGCCGGGGTGGACTATTTTCGACGCTGGCAATCAGCATCAACAACTGATGCAGCGTGTCATAACGTATGACTGTGATTTCCACCATCGCCCCAGGCGATAACCAGTATCGTTTACAATCCGAATGCCTGCCCGCAACGCAACGCGTGACAAGGTCGATCACAATGGGCAAAAAGAGAGGGGGGAGGGGGTGGAAATTCCAACGCATCAGTTCCACTTTCGGTTCTACGTACGCACTGCAACTGGATGGGCACAATCGATACCGGTAAACCTTGAATCGCCGACCGTTCAATCCTTCTGCCATCATTTATCAGTTTGCATCCTTGAGCGTTTGGGATTTTCACCACCGTTTGTAGCGCTAGTCGTTAAATTTTCCAACCCCCCGAAACGGTGTCAACGCATGTCCATGATTCACACGCCGCCAGAAAGAGCGATGGGTGACTAAGGGTTCGATGCGCTGGGCTTTGGCGTTTGCATTACACGCACGCATGCGCGGAGGATGCTTACACCCAGCCAGCCTGCGCCTGCGCGCAGAACTTTATTCTAAAAACCGAATTGATGCCAAGGATTTCCACTCTGGCAGCGGAACGAAACCGGCACCCCGAGCGTGCGCCGGGATGATGACGGCGCGGGCACGGTGACGACTCCCCCTCCGCGACGCTTACTGTGGCGGCGGTGTCGGCCAATGAAATGTGGCCCATGCACCCAGGTCGGCGAGAAATTCCGCTGAGTCAGAACCTTTATGATTTCTCTGAAATTGTTGATTGGGTGTGTGTGTGTGTGTGTGTGTGTGTGTGTGTGTGTGTGTGCATATCTGCCATTGGTGTTTAAGAAATCCCCAGTACCAGTATGAAATCCTTCAAATGGGTTGAGTGGTTTTGACTTGAAGATGCTGTTAGTAGCACATGAAATACAAATGCTGCATTTGTCTCGAGAAAGCATGCCAGTATGATCTTTTGAGGTTTTATTTATTTTTTAAAAGCTCAGTAAGAGGAGCACGTCGAAGTACAGCGTCTTAATGAGTGCATTTTAGTTTTATGCAGTCGTGGGCACTAAATTTTAGTACTAATTTATATATTTTTGCCTGTAAGGCACTAAGTTTTGAAAGTATGTAACCATTTTTGTCTCTGAGGCATCAGTTTTTTTACTGTTGCTCTATAGCACATCAATGGCTTTATTTTATTATCATCATCATGTAAAATTATCATGGCAAAAAGACAAAAATTGTTCAAAAGACAAACAACTTTGACTTACAGAGAAAAATAAGTGCGTTAGAGTAAAAAATTAAAGCCTCAGATAATTACTTAGCTTTAAAGGAAACGAGCAATCTATAATGATAAGATATTGAACAATATCGACAGAGTTCCTTTGGGATTCAGGTTTCATTCCTTTTTTTTGCCTTTTTCTAATATTAGACTAGTAGATCTCGACAAAACAAAGATTTGTTTTACTTAACATTATTAAGAGTATTTAGCTTTCAAAAACACGATTTTGTTTTGATATTTTTTTGAGCAAGTATTCGAAAATAATAATCGAAAAACTTTGAGGCTGAAAATCGCAGAGCTAGTTTTGTGTGTGGTTTTGTATGGAGTGTTGACATGATTTCAGCCGCCAACTGTCAAATTCCATACAAAATGCTGCCTAGTATCGTGAAAGGCCCCTTAGACTTAGATTTAAGGCAATCATAAGGTATCCATTTAAATTTTTTTTATTGTTCGGCTTTTTGCCGAAACATGCTTATAAATTTCATTTCAGATATTTCTTCTGAAGTCGGTTATGGGTTAATTGATAATTGGTATTGATGAATGTTAACATAGTGTAACAATTTTTAAGATTAAAAACATGCCGTTTGAATGTTAAAGTCCAGTATTTTGTAAACGGTAATGCTACCGTAAGCATACTTATAGACGAATGATATTTCAGCTAACATTATCATCATCATCATGATCGAAGTGGTTAGCAATCAATCCTGTTGGTTGTTTCCCCATGCTTACCTTCCAGTTTCAGTGTTGTGCTATCACTTGATTGACGATCTTGCCCGCATTGTCAAAAAAGAAGGGATTGTAGCTTTTGTTGTGTAGCACCCGTTATTTATTTTTTTCTTTCTTAGCTGCCATCCATCATGGTTCGGCTAGCTGTCGTCGCATCGCATTGTTGACACCAACCCGGGCCCGGGCGGCTGAGGTCCCAATACGCGATACGATTGAACGAACCACAGCTCCCGGCTTCCCTTTCTCCCGTGCGAGCGGATGGGGTATTGGCTCGAAAGTTGGCAGTTTGTGGCGACGGCTGTGGTTATTGTCCTCCGTTCATGCACCTTTTGGCCACCGAACGCCTGCACGAACAAGTCGCTTCGCTTTGGGGGTTTCTTTGTACGCGTGTGTGAGTGTGGCTGGTTTGTTTGTGCGTTTATTTTTTATCATCATCCCCAACGGCGACCGTGTGCGGTGTTGCGGGTGAACGTGAAAATGTAAAATAATAAATAACTTTCCCTTTTCTTTCGCGGCTGGGGTTCTCTCGCGCGGGCAGCCTTGCTGCATCGATAATTTCACCGCGGTGACGATGAGAAAGCCGCCGGCTGCGGTCTCGCACCTCCGCCAAAGGTCCTCCGTGTCGTGGCGGGCAAAGTTGCAGGAGCTGAGCGAAACCGAGCGTCCAGATTGGGACAAAGGGAAAGGGGTGCGGATCAATGATCATTTGTCATAAGCCGGTGCTACTGGATACGGTTTGGACCGTGCTCGGTCGAATGCTTTGCTACCGGATGTTTCCTCCCCGATTCTCGCTTTAATTGAGGAGGTACAGTTTCGGTGCATGTTTTTTCGATTGATCACAATTTGTACGATCTTCTCTCGCGAGAATAGAAAAAAAACAAGCTGAAATGCTGCTGCCATGAAGTTTAATGCGATCTGAAACAGAACACTTAATGCAGCATAACAAAAAGCTCCATTTTTCCATTCAATACAATACTACATTTCTTCACCGGTTTCATCCGGTCAGGGTAAATGTGAATGAACTCTGGTCAAAATCGAAACACACACACACACATACATCACAACACGCGGCTAAGAGAAATAAAGTGGCTACGAAATTACCATCATATCTTCTTTCTCCTCCGTGCTGCCGTGGCTAAATGGTTAAAGCATTTTACACATTCGCGGCACGTGCATGGAAGGATGCAAACGGCGGCGGTGGTTGTAGTGAATGTAGGAGAAATAATGTACAAAAGACTTCAACGCCCGCTACGACTTGCGCGACTTTTGCAGGCGACGAACCTTTCGTCGCGCAGCGCATACAGAAAGTTTTCCACTCGGCCATTCTGGCCACGTTGGCAGCATAAATCGTGAGCGAGGTTAACGAGCACGTACTTCCAAAAATCGGCCTCCACTGCGTTCTCGATGCGTCTTGCGTTAGCCGAACCTAACGAAGCATTGTTCTGGTACCGGCAGGAAGTCCTAGAAGCTGGTTTTGGGGTTGAGAAAGTTCTTTCAATTACTCGTGCGTTAGCTAATGAAACATGCGTGTTACATTTGATTTACGCGATTAAAACTCGGCTGCAGTGTTATGAAATTCTGTAACGCAGTTCCGTGAAATTTTGAAAACAATGACTCATGCACACTTCGGTTCGGTTCTGTCGCAAGCTTACTCTCCCCAAACCCAGTAGAACAGGTCGATTTGTTTTTCAACCGCGTAGCAGCATTCTTTCATCCAATGCGTGTGGCTGTTTGGACGGGCTTTCTTTCGTCACAGTGGGTACGGTAAACAATGTCACTGTCTGCCCTTTTATGGCGGAGAGTGTTTGAGGCGTAGTGCACGGCCCCCAGCAATCATCCGCTTCGCTCCGTGGGCAGGCAACTGTCAACCGTTAAATATTGCCTGACACGTTCCAGGTGGGATTTTGAATTGAAGTTGGTGTCGGTCGTCGATTGTTTTGCAGCGTTCCTGCGGGCCTGCCGAAAAAGGCAACCACCTCTAATACCTCTGGACCGCACTGCTAAAGGCATTGGGCGGGACACCTCCTCCCCACCCTTTCGCAATTGCCTGGCGTCTGCCAGATTGGAGAAAGAAGTTTGTGTGTGTGTGAGAGAGATGGAGATGGAGATTTATAAATCCAAAAGCCAAAACCTGCAAAAAAAAACAATTTAAAGTTGACGGGGATACAGACATGCAGCAAAGAAATCCACACAATCCACGCACATCCCCGTCAAACCAAACAGAAGAAGAGGAAAAAAATATACACAACTCATATGATTAGCCCATTTCAAGTGACCATGAAATAAGTTACGCTCTGTTTGTAGCCGATGCGTGTTTGAGCTTGCTTTTTTTTGTGCTGTTCCTTTTTCTTCCACACATTTCGGGTCTTTGGTGTTGCCAAATGTTATGTTATCACACATTCATGCTGCCCGGTGGTTCACATATTGGGCACAGTTTGGGAAGGGAATCGACTAGCTCGGACACATTGAGCTTTGAGATTGAAGGTGCTTCTGGTGAAGCTAGAAGAAAGTAGAGTGACCCACGACGTCCTAGTCTTTTGATGGAGGCGCCTTGGAAAGGGAAGCTAGCGTTAATTGACATTCAGCCCACTAGTGAGCAGGTCGCCTGAACGATGATTGAAAGCTGTTGAGCATGGGCGAAACGGCTGCTCCCCTCAGGACAGACTTCACAGATGATGGCGTGGACGGTGATAGTTGCCTGTCCGTTTGCCCTTAAGCAAAGCAATCTGAAAAGGGTGGAGATTTTAGACAAAAGGCGTCTAATCTCTTTTCACCGCTCCGGTCTGGTGGATTGACTAGTTCGGTAGAAGGGTAGCAAAGAATAGATGCGTAGATAGTCGGTCCATTATATTCTTGATTAAAATGGAAGGATATTAGACAAAGAGAAGGAGATTAAATCGTTAAAATAATCGAGTCATTTAAATTAACCACAATCAAAAGAAGCTTTATTATTTAAGAGACAACCAAAATAGGAACGGATTAAAGTTGCGTGTTATAGTTTTTATTATTGAGGTTTTGGTTTCTTTATCGACTTAAACCAAAACACCAAACGCTCAATGTAATACGGAAGCACTACAAATTCCCTATAAAACTGTTTGCTCTATCAGTCCGCGCTGAACTATTTCGGTGAGTGAATATGTAAATTTCGCAGAGCAAAACAATCGTACTGTGTGTGCACTCCTTTGCTTTTTCTGCATTTCTCACACCTTTACCCGAAAACCCGTTATCCGCATCCGCAAAATAATGCAAAAAAAAAAAAACAAAAAAATTGGCTAGCAAAAAGGAAACACCGTATAAAAAGCCACCGTCCGCAACACCTCAGGCAGACGGGAAGGCAGCTTATTATTCGGCAAATGTCAAGGAAATGGTGGGCTGTCGATTTTTGGCCGAAGGTGAAAAAGGCAACCGAGAAGCGTTGGTGAGAGGAGCACCATTTCGGAGTGCAGTTCCATACACAAACCCCCACCAACCCCCCTTCTTCTCCGTTCGAGGACGTTAATGTTCATTGTGCTCGGCCGGCCGGCCCGCTGTGCTCACGCGCGGAAGAGTGGATTTGTGGATTTTATTTTTTAGTCTTATTTTACGACGATGCACCAAAGTGGCGCTACAAATAAGTTTAAAAATACCGGAGAAGGAAGCTCCGGTCAGCGCGCGGCTGTTACGATCTCGACCATAAAAAAGACCCTCCCCCTCCCCTCGTCTTCTCGTCTACCACTGGCTCACATGCCCCTCGGCTCTCATGTGCGCTCGAGGCACGGAACTTTTGCATGCCTATTACATGCGATGAGATCGTGGTACACCGTTGACTGTACAGCACTATGGGAATGGTTAGTGTTGGTAGTGGTAGCTAACTGTTTTATATTCAATTGAGATTTCTATTGTGACAAAAACATCACTATTATGAAAAATAATAATTAAGAATTTATACAAAAAATGAGCCAATGAATTATTGAAAATGGACAAGAATTTGAGGGGCTATTTTATGTTTACAGATGACGTATGCAATAATAGGGAGGATTCTTTTAACTTGTCCATGTTGTATTTCCTTTGTATTAAAGTTGAGTGATTTTTTCCTCGATCGAACACATCGAACAGATTTGTTTTAAACCAAGCTCAAATGTTTAAGCAGTACGAATGAAAAGTTTGCATAAAAGGTCTTTATGAGTGATTAATTCTATCCGGAATCGCATACATACATTGAAGATTCAAAAACCACATGTTTGGTGCAAGTTAGGCGTCATCTATCAATAACGTAACGCTGGAAGGGGAAATACAGAGATTGCAATCTAATAGCATATTATATAACAAATAAATTTTAAAACTTACATAATATTACCTTCTTCTTTAGCGCAACGACCTGCCTGTGGCAATACTAATGGGTTTGGCTCTTAGTGACTTTGATTGATCCCCCATAGCAGGACAGTTCGTTCTACGTATGGGGAGAACAATCCATACGCGGCTTGAACCGGCCCGTAATATTATTTAATAATGCAATAAGCGTTGAGAGGAATAACTTACTCATAAATGTAGCATTTTGTTTGACAATGTAACCGGTAATTGAAAACTCATCCTTTATCTTTATCCCTTTTATTGTAATTTTTTTCACTATACTTGATTGAAAAACGATACACGATACAGTTCATTCATTCTGTCCTGTTCCGACCCATAGTGTACTGCCAGGCGCCGGCTAATGACAATGAACATTCGCAAATGGATGGCAATCGTAGCCAGGATCCTGGTGGCGCGATTGCTGTGACGTGCGGGCGGATACGGTGCGGCTCGATCGATCGCACTTACTTGCAGATGCACTTACTTTCGATGCTGCCGCTTCTTCCATTTCCATTTCGCGCAGCGCTCTGGTTCATTCACTCCAGAAGCCGCGCTCATCGTCTCGCCAACACGATGATCTAAAACGAAAGTGATTGCTATCGTGGAATGCAAACGAGAGAGCGACCCGTCGTAATACCCGGGCCGCTCTTTGCGGTGGTTGCCTTCTTTTTTCGTGTGTGTTTCGTGGCTGTGTCGTCCATGTTTATCACACCACCGGCTGGCGAATGGGTGAGTTTGCGAGATTATGCAAACGTGCAATCGGTGGGTAATGTGTGCTTTGCATTTGGCACCTTGATTTTGTTGTTGTTCGTTGTTGCCACAAACCTGTCGCTGGTTTGCTTTTGTTTCATTTACTTTGATTTCTCTCAACTCTGAGGCATCTTCTGTACCTCCCCCCCTCCCCGATGGGGGGGGGGGGGCTTTGTTTACAAGCCTTACCCCGCTCTTTGACCATCCATCAAAGTGCAAGGTCTGCGCACCTTTGTTATGCTGTTTGCCGATCGCCGCAGGAGAAAGGAAATGCGCATGCGATGCGTGGATGCTGATGTCACTGCGTGTATTAATTGCTGTGGTGCACACGACCCGATCGTACGATGTATCGTGCGCACAGCATCCACCGCTCGGTTGCATCTTCCAGTGATGGTGTGCTTGTCCGCTCGACGGGTGCCGTTCTGTTCGTGGTGCAGAAGCCATACATTATTCTTGCCTCCGGCCCAACAACGGCAAAACACTCACCCGGCAGCGTGTGCATTCGGTGGGAAATTAATGTTTCTCATTCCGGTGTATCCGTGCGATGGAGTGGCGGGGCTCCAACTCAAGGCTAAGAGTTCACAGCCGGGCGGTGCCCGGTGTGTCGCGGCAAGAAACACGACCCGACAACAACGGCACCGGGTTTACTTTCATCGCGTTCGCGCTCCGTTGACCCGGCCGGTCCGGGACTCGTTAACCTTCCGCATGCTGCTGCAGATTGGATAGCAAACACCAGCAGTTGCGAAACAACTAAGCAGGGGCATACCTTTACTAGTGATACCGGCGTGGACCAGAATGCGTCTCCAGAACAAAGGCCAATAGCACGGCGTTGCATTTGTCGCACCGGTGAGACGATTAGTCTCCGTCGAGAGAAGGTGTCCAGAGTTTGCCAAAGGGGGAAAAACAGGGCACAGAATTGGTGCGCGATTTATCAAACGTTAACTGTCGAGGGGCTGTGAAAGAATACAATAATGTTGTGTGCAAGCAACACGGGCGGTTTGGGTACAGTGTTGGTAGAGCTGGTTTGAATAGGCGAGAAGTACTGGGATATTTACGTGCAATAAAAGCTCTTCAATAACTCATTGCAATAGTTATTATGTTGCATTGAGGTGTACCATTGGTTTAAATATGACATAAATGATCTGTTGGTCTGTTTTGGATTGTTTTTGTGGTACCGTAAGACTGCCAAGAATGGTGTCATGAAACAGTCCTCTTACTGCTGCAAGATATAATTCACCGCTAAGAACCTAACTGCTATGGAACTAGCATAAAGAAAGCAATAAATAACAAATCTAATAGCTAGGTCTTCAACGACGTAGAATGCAATCGTCTTACCAATAGTAGCCTACGCTCCTTATTTGAAGGTTACTGCGTAAATTGGTGTGAGTTTAAAGTTAGACTAAGCCAGAATCATAGTATTATCAGGAGCAATATGAACAACATTGTTCCCCCTATCATCTGCGAGAACTTCAGACGTTTTCTTCTTCATCTTTATTTTAGCTGGATTTTTTAGATCCTGGAACTATTTAGACTTTAACCTGGAATGGCTCCAAATTTCCTTAAAATTTCTTTATTTAAGGAATTCAAAGTACAGTTCCAAGATTCAAGATGAGGCATTTCGCTGCATATAGTGTACACCTTTGATGGAGAGGTATTCGATAAAAAGAACACGACATTTGAAGTTAAATCTAGAATCTTCTTCTTCTTTTATTTGGTGTCTCCTACGCAGACATGCCGGCCTATACAGGCCTTCGAGACTTAATTCACAGTCCATTCTAGGCTTGAACCCATGACGGGCATGTTATTGAGTCGTTCGAGTTGACGACTGTACCACGGGAACGCCCTTCTATAATCTGTAATCTGCAATTCGTCCAAAGAGACCAAAGAGTAATGCTAGATGTAAAGATACAGCCACCTCAAAGCGTTCCGTTGCTTAATGGTTCCAGTTCTGCACAATTAGTCCTATTCTTGTAGCAGACTTCTTGTATCTCCGGATCGATTAGCCGGCACATTGACTCACAATCCGGATAGTTCGGAATTACACCGCCACACCGTGATCAGTATATGGCCCACCATTCCATCAACCTCGGGCCGATTGTCATTCAATGTTCTAAGGGCGCAGGGATAGCAAGGTGGCGCAGGCTCTGGGCGTCAGAATCGCGCAGCTCGCATTGCATACTAATTCAAACGCGTACAGTTATACCACTTAATTGACGCAGGGTTCGACGGCGCGGGTCGTGATAGCGGTAGATAGCGGTACCGAATTCCAACTTCCCAGCACCCGGTAGTTTCGGTAGCCTCTGCAACCGTTTTGCCGCGCAGTAGCCAACACCAGCAGTGGGTCAATTTGTGCGCCGCCCAGACCCGGTAGCCGAATAGAACGATCGAGCGAAGGGGGGGGGGGGGGTAGTCAATTCGAATGGAATCGATTCCGAATGGCAACGTGGCAACACGATTGGTGGTCGTCGGTGGGCGCAAGTGAGTCGAGAATGTAGTAATGGTTGAACGGTTGTTTCTCTTTTTTTTAATTACCGTGCCTCGCGCCTTTTTCTACCGGATTGCGGCTTGGAGGTCAGAACAGGTAGACCCGTTCGGTCGGTAGAGGGAACTCCAAGCGACTTTCGGATTGATGGATGAGGTCGACGTTTCCTCGTGTTTTAGAGCACATGTTGTCGCTAAGTCAAGCAAATAGCAAGTGTGCGTTTCAGTACCGTTTGCACACACGTTGTCGTCGTATCTTGCAGAAGTAGTACTTGACGATGAATCAGTGCAAATGAACTCTGATTTCTCTGAAGCTGTTAGATCCGCATAGAGAGCTCTGGGACAGGCTGGATTTGAAGGCGGCATCCATGCTATAACCCCCACTCTGGACCGGCAATCAAGCACGAAAATGATCATCCATTACAGCGGCACACCGGGAGCGTTGGTGGTGCCACACGATCTTCCGCAGACACCAGGCTTTCGCAAGGCGCCCGTGGCCAACGGGTACACCGGCTCGTGCACGAACTTGACATATAGCGTGGCATGACATGGCCCTTATGCCCGCACCAGCTGGCCGCCCATCCAGCGGTGCGATATCGTGAGAAGCCCGTGCCCCTTTCGCCAACACGCCGTACACACACATACACTTACCCACACCCAAGCGCTCAGCTTCTTTGTACCGAATTTGTAGCATTTTGTTTGGGATGACGATAATTGACAGTTGACGATGAGCGACCTAGAAGGAAGTGTGTGAGGCCCGGTGCGTGCGGAGGAGACCATCCGGCAAATGTGTCGTGGCGGGCGTCGTGTCGTCGCCGTTGCCTGGTGAAGGTGTTCCGCAATGCAAACGGTGAATTATGAAAGGAATCGATCAGGGTGTGCTAACGGTAACGGTTTTGTCAGGCGGCCATGGTGCGAGTGCTGGCGCGCACAGCCGTGAAATCGATCGGCACTGTGTCGCTTTTGCCACCCCTTTCTACACCGTGGTCGTCGGTGGTGTGTGAGCGTTTAGGTTTAGGTAGGCGCACCAGCAACATCATCGCCTTCATCATCATCACCGCCACCATCGCCATCATCATCATCATCATCATCATCGAGGAGGTTAATTAGACGATCCCAGGTTCCTTGTTCGGTCTGTCACGGGGTTGTATGTGTACAATCGGATGGTTTTGCGCTGGAAAAACCCAACCCCAATGAATGCGAGATCTTCGTTCGGATCCAAAAAAGGAGTCTCTCGGTTCCAGCACACGGTTGCAAGGGCTCACCGGTTCCTACTGAGCTGGTTGGTTTGGATGTTTTGTTATTTAAAAAGATCACAATCTAGCCGTGCTACGTGCTAGAGCATTTCTCACTCAGACATTTAGTCATAGCCGGTAATGTTCGGGACCTTTGCACTGGCGCATTCTTCTTTGCTGACATTCATTCGATGAGTTGTGGGGCGGTCTAAAATTGATTTGATTCGATACTGAAATTAAGGGTATTTCCCTGATCGGTGCTTTGATTGGAGATGTAACCTTTTGCATTGAAATTTTGTGTCTGTATGTCATTGCTATTGGTACAAATCTTACGATTGCATGAAAGAATATGGACAAAAATGTGAATGATGTTTCACATGGTGTAGCTGTTGAAGTTTTGTTCAGAGATACGTGGTTTTCCAAATATTTCCATTTTTGAAGCTATTTTCTGATTGGATCGTACTAAATAATTGATTAAAGAGCCTACCAACTAGCAACAGTAATCAACGTTACCTATACTTCATAGGTATTTTGATCTTTATTTGGTAACAGATTGTACCTCACTTATTTCAAATAATCATCTAAATCATAATCCCATAAAGTTATACCTCCTTCCATCAGCTCCCCTTCCATTCCACGTGACAACACGTAAGCTACTGAAATGGCTTTAACGATTCCTGCCAGAACTTGTTTCTGCCAAAGCACCCTAACCTTGAAACATACTTATGAATAGTGTTTTTCATCCCGATTTCTCCCTTCGCTTGTTCCGGGTGTGTGACGTGTGAATTCTTCGCCGGTTCATTATCATAAGCGCTACAACCCTCTCCCTCGTAGCGGCGCCGGCCGTGCTTTAGTCAACCGCTTCTTGGTGCGTCCTAAGCGTAAAAAAGGTGTCAATATGGCCACGCTGTGACTGTTACACGTGGCGGCGTTAGGTCAGAGCTAGAATGATGAGGTGGGGAAGGAGTGGATAAAACATAGACCCTGCTAAGCTGGCGTCGTCGTGACGCTACTCCAAAGTACACGTCAGTCCCTGGGCCACATGAGCCAGCACTGATAGTGGTGGTTTCTAGCAAAAGAGTTCCCACCGGGTGCGCTAACACTTTCGGCTAGAGGCTAAAGGCACCATGCAGTACACAAAAGCAATCGTGAACTGACAACCAGCCCCCCCCTCTTCGGCATAATCACTGCCGTGTGGAGCTTTTTTGTTTTTGTTTTCGGTGTGTGGATGAATCGAATAGCCAGCAACAACACAGTTGCAACGGCAAAAACAAACACAGCACCAAGCGCAAATAACAGCAAACAGAGCCCGGTCGACCGACCCGTTGTTTCTAATGCAATCTCAGCAGCTCTGCGCCCTGGCGACGCCAGACGAGAAGGAAGCAGACGCGAGCTCCGGTGGCGTGCCTGGCGCTGCATTCACATACGCAAATGATACACGCTCCGTGCACACGCCACACACCGCAAGTTGGCCCCCTCGAGCGGCGGGGTCTTTGGGTGACAGCGGGAAGCCGAGGCGCGGGCATGTGGCATGATTACTGGATCACCTTGGATGGGATAGCAAAATGAATGAATAGAAAACGAAAAAGCAGCGGCAGCAGCAGCACTGAAAAAAAAACAGAACGCCGTTGCTAACTCTCCCTTTCTTTCATTGGCATGGCGGACGCGGGCGGACGAACGAACGGACTGCGCACGATGCACACCGGAGCGAACGAAACTTTCGAACGATCCGGTTCGATCACAGGCCGAGAATCGAGACAGAAAGCGAGTGAGGGAGAGAGAGAGCGCGAACTCTATTGCAACATCTTGCGCAGTGCGGCGGTAGACGACGAACCGACTTAACATAAATTTGCCCCGCGGATCGATCGGTCACCATGTAGATGCTTCGGGCGCGGTGGATTTGTGTTTCTTTCTCTAAAATAGTTTGTCTTCCTTCACAGTCAATTTTGGAGCGGTGGTTTGAATTGAAAAACACGTTCAAATCGTTCGTTTGTGGCTCGAATGAGATGTTGTATTTCGTATTTTTCTTGGAGTTTTCTATGCGAAGAGTATGTCTTCTAATCGCTAAAATTTTGCAACATTTTGCAACGGTGCGACCGGTCGGTGTCGGTTCTCCGACCCGATCCGCCGTATGAAACATGTATGAGAAACAATTTGCTTGGAAAGTAGGGCTGGATTCTTCCATTCCGCGCACAAAAAAAAAACGGGAACCGCTTATTACGGCACAGAAATCACTTAAACAACTAGGCGTCTACACAGTATTTACATATTAATCGAGAGTCGAGAAGGTTTCCCGTGTAGCGGTGGAGCGAGAAAGTCGGTGAAAAGCGCGGTACAGAACCGAAGCTAGTAACGGTTCGGTGTTATAGCAGTTAAAACGCAGCTTTTGCGCTGAGCTCGCTGTGCTTAGAATTGTACCGTTCGTCAAGCTCTATTAGACGAGAGTTAGGAAAGAGAAGTTGTTGAGGGGGGGAAGGGATACCTTCTGCTCATCACGCATACCGTGGGAGAGGCGTTTTTTGCATTCTATTCCGCTGCCTCCTCGGATGTACAAAATGTCAATGTTACTTTCGTCGTCGTTTGCCGTGCAGTTTTGAGTTGAGTGGACAGTTTTCTGGAGTAATAGTGTTTTTGTTGTTGCAATTTGTTTTCCTTTTTTTTACTTCAGTTGAGTTTTCTTTAATTTTCCATCTTGTTTGTGTATTAAATTAAGTTATAAACGACAAAAAAAATACATAATTGTAATATCCACAGCATTCGTTGTTCTCTTACTACTCTTGTTTTTATGCGTGTCTTCTTCTTCGTTTTTGTTTGCAACATTCCATTTGTTTGTGTGTATGTGGAATGGATTCCATCTTGCAACTCCCGCCTCGAGGAAAGGCTTATCAGAATAGGTCTCGAGAATGGCCTCCGGCAGTGCGCGAGGCAACGAGGCGCGAGACCAGACGTAGCCGGGAAAAGGAGACTAGGTAGGGCTGAAACAAAAAAAAGGTCGCTAAGATCCTACCTAGCTAGCTCCTCGGGCGGGACGAAGACGGAGTGTTAAATCTGCAACGCACCGGAAAGTGAGAAAAGTGCGGTTGCGTTGATAGAATTACCAGGAAACGGAAAGAAGTTGTTCCCGTTGTTCATAAAGTGAGAGATTAAAAGCGAAACATTGAACAGTCGTCCCCGCTCTTAAAATCTCGAGATACAATGATTGCTCTAAAATTGAGTGTTTACGACCTCCGCAAAAAAAAAAAAACTAAGGACGCATCGAGAAAAGCTACAAAAAAACATGTTAAAAATGGTCAAGAAGGATACTGCAGAAGATAAGCTAAGCCTTAGAAGAAACCATCGCCGGTCGGATCGTTCATCCACGGGTAGTTGTTCGGGCAGCGGACGCACGTCTGCAGGTTGATCGTCTCCCCGGGGACCTCCTTGGAGGTGAGCTTGCAGGAATGCGGCACCCAGCAGGCGGGCTGTCCCTCGACGACGCACTTCTCCCTCCACGGCTCGAAGTTCTTGACCTCGTTGGTCGTTCTCGGGTTCTGGATCCACTGGATGACCTGCGTCATGGTGACGAAGTACACGTCGTTGTGGTTCGCCAGCACCTCGTCGATCCAGTACAGGAACGCGTCCAGGAACTCGGGATTGTTCTTCAGCCAGGCGGCGTGGAAGTACAGCCCGAGCGGTGCGCGGTTCTGGTCGTAGTGCCGGTCGAAGTTGTGGTTGAGGAAGTTGTAGAACTGATCGCCGGTCAGAATGTTCGAGCAGGAGTCGACCATCGCGCAGCCGGGCAGATACTCGTCGTTGGTCGGGTCCTCCCGGCGGTCCAGCTCGTTCATCACCATCTCCCAGACGGCGTGCGAGCGCGTCGGGCAGCTCTGCAGGTTGCCGTGGCAGCGGTGCGGCATGCGGAAGTACATCGTGTACGGCCAGAGCGGCGGGTTCGAGAGCGGCGCCGTGATCGTCGAGTCGTACAGGAACGCCTGCTCCTCCATCATGGTGAACTGGTTGTTGCCACCGACGCGCAGGTACGGCGCACGCACACCCACGACCGAGTTGTCCGTAATGTTGGCGTACTTCTCGATGATGATCCTCATGCCGGCCATCTCCTTCGCCCAGTCGTCCACGGTAGCGTTCGACCAGAAGCGCTCATCATCGTTGTGGCTGTTGTGGCAGTTGCAAAAAAAGGGGAGAGAGAGAGAACAAATGTTGGAGGAGGTTTGGACATAGTGACCAATAGGTGACGGTGTCTGGCGAGGTCTTTCAAGGCTCCTTCGTTTCCCCTAACTCGAAACAAATCAAACGCGTCTATGATGCATCCCCCCCCCCCACACTCTCGGGGTACTTACGTGATAGAGTGAACGGCAATTTCGTGTCCCTTGCGGTGCGTCTCCTGCACGGCCGAGTAGTTGGTGTACTTGTGCGACACGAAGTACGTCGCCTTGATGTCGCAACCGTTCGGGTTCTTGCGCTTGCCGTTGAAGATCTCCTTGTACAGGTCGATGTTGTTGTTGTTGATCGCGTCGTCGAAGGTGATGGTGATCATCATCGGCACATCCTTGGCCGGCAGGCTGCCCGGGATGGTGGTACCGTCCTCCGAGCAGAAGCAATCGGGCAGCTGGCAGACGGACTCGTCGCACGGTGGCGCACGGTTCGGGTCGTTCTCGATATCTAGCGTGAAGCAATGGGGGAGATATGAACCGAAACATCAAACATAAGCAACGAGCGAACTGAGCATGTAGAGTGAGCGATATCTCTTTCTCTCGAGAATCATTAAAAGTTATCATTGAGCTGCTGGGATGATTAATAGCGTTGCGGCGGACAATGTGCGAAGTTTTCAAGGTTTGCAGCGCAAAGGGCAGTGGCAGCAGCGGACAAAAGAAACGTAATGGAAGCAGTAACAACGCTGATCGAGACCGTGAACATTGCATTTGCACTTACGGCTCCGTGCGACTTCGATAGAGATCTTCGTTAGTTCACATTGCTGATGGTGCGGTTGTTACGAAACAAAGAAAACATGTTGACCAACACCACCACCAGCAGACCGGACCGGGGAACCGATCGACATGATGTTAAGCTTCGTGTAAGCATGCAGCTTTGGAAAGCATGAACTTGTCAGCTTCGGAAAGGACACCCCGTCTGGCCTGTGGTTTCCCGCCCAGCCGTCCATCAAAATGCTTGTTTTTGCTTCGGTTTTTGCGGGAATCAAACACCTCTCCCCACCTGATCGGACACCGAAATCATTGACAGTCACGACGAAAAGCGAACAACACTCCAGCAAAGCCCCGAAAACCTGATAAGAAAACAAAGCAACCTTTTGTTGCTATGTCCCAGGTCTTACCTGGCCCGCCAAGCGAAATCCAGTTTTCTCAAACGAAATCGAGAGTGAAATTCAATTTACATATCGAAGCAAACACACACACACACACCGGTGGTGGTGCCACACCCGCCCGATCTCGGCGTGACCCGTGTCGAGACACGCCGTCGGAGAGAAAGATCCGTAAAGATCACGCCGATTTGATAACCGCGCGCGCGAGTGTGAAGGTTGGTTTTGGCGTGGCAGCGGTATCGCGCCCCGCGGGGCCTAGTTTGTATGTGTGCTTTTCAGGTTTGCTTTTTTTTTTGCTGCCCTGCCTGTCTGCCTGTGTTACTTTCCTTCTTGGCCCGGCTCGAAACCGGCTCACCGGGATTATGCGTCTCCCGAGCGATCGTGCGGCTCCGGGCCAGAGGAGAAGGTGATATTACGCAAAGCGAAAGTGTGTGCTTACGGCGTGTCGGCGGACTCCCGAGGGAGTGGAGACAGCTTATAAGGTGGTTGAGGGAGGGGGAGGGGGAGGAGGCGGGCTGCCTGATATCTCCTGCAGCCACATCGCTGCTGTCTCGGCAACTTTGGACATAGGTCCAGATGATGTCCGCGTGTCCGAAAATAAGTCACCACCGCCAGTCCGCACAGCAGTTCCTCGCAGTCTATAATGAGCAGTCTTCCCTCCCTTCCCCTTGATTCAGTTAAACCTGTTTGTGTGTGTGTGTGTGCGTGTGTGTGGCAGGTCTGACCCAAACGTCGCGCTCACTGCTCACTCTAGCCGACCACGACGACGTGGCTGAGACACGTAGCTGGAATACGCGGCTACTTCCACATATCGCTTTTTTTGCTGCTGCTGTTGTTGTGGTCACTGTTGTGACGTATGCGGAAGGGAAGGGCTACAGCATGGGAGAGCCATGATGTGTGCGCATTTTATGCGTACCACCCATATATGCCACCGCACTATCACGGCACTGTGGCGTGGAGGGCAGCTAAGTGGCAGCTTACCGACGACGCTTCCTGATTGCTTCCTGCTTCTTGCGATTGGCGCACGCCAAGCACCATCGCCACAAACCGGATCCAGCACTCGAATAGTAGGTGCTGCACCTGCTCCCAAGGGGCTGCTCAGAGGGCGGGTAAATATCAGGAAAGTTCAGGACTTGCAGGCCTCCCTTTTTAAGATAGGTGGCCAACCTTCAAGCACCACCACCAGGAACTTTCGCGCACCGTGATGAAGGACGCGTAGTAAGAAAGGAGTGTGAGATTTATTCTATCTGATGGGACAGAAATTGACACGATCCTTCAAATTAGATACACATGAGGAGGGCAATGTTTAACGCGCGCGCCCACAGAGAGGGATGACTGGGCTGTTGATTCAATTAACAGGCGTGAGCTCACCGCTAGACGTTGCCGTTAGACTTCCTAGATTCTAGACTGTTCAAGTTGAGTAGGTTTTCCTGGGTTCCTGGAAACAATGTACCTACTTGAAGGCGCTGGTACGATAGAGGCGTGCAGGAACTATCTAGATATTCCGATGCGGAAATTGTAGGCTTCACCTTTCACCTCCCAGCACGCTTTGACGATCACCGTTGTTCTGCCTCGTTAAACGTGGCTTGAAACATAACGTCCCCGTGTAGCTCATGTAGCTCTCTAGCCCTCTAGCCAATGCCGTGTAAGGTTTTGTGTGCCGTGGGCAAATAACACCTACAGCCTACAGTGGAATGTCTGCACGCGAAAAGTGCATTCTCATGCTCGCGCGGTGCTTGGCTGTGTTGTGGCTGTTTTATTAAATGGCCACCACACGAAGGGACGGAAATTAATCAACAATGCTCCATTAGCAAAGCAGTTGCCCATTACTGGCCAGTGTGACCGGCCAGCTCCAGGTGGCGAAAGAACGAACGAATGCGATGTTGTTTTCGATTTTCGGACTGGTCTGCATCGTTACCAACCAAACGAGAGCGATGCTATTTCAACAATTTGCCCAGATGGCGTGCTTTTGTTGGCGCACGGCTAAGCAAATAGCGAATAAATAACCCTATTAGTTCGGCAGTACCGCAAGCCCCACGTCACGACACACACCCAAACCGATCGCGGGTGGGCAAGAATTGGACGTTGGGTTGGGATTTATGTCTAAGCCGGTCGTGCCAGGTCGTCCACCGGTTCCTTTAATTTCATTGTGTCTGGCATTTCGGCTGGCGTTCGGTGCATGAAATTGAACTTTTCTTCTTCCATCCAATTCCCACCGCCACCGCGTTTGTAAGCGAGAAAGCGCAATGTGTGTGGCGGTGTGGTGAGTTGCAAACGATCGATTGCAAACGATCGATTGGGAGGGAAGACTAGACTAAAAACCCACCCCGGCCCAAGCCGGCCTCGATCCCTCTCGCGGGGGTTGCTGCCGTCGCGTATCGGTGCGATTACATAAGCCAGCTGAGCTGATCGATGAAGCTTATAACGGGGAGAGCGAGGCGGGCGGCTAAAGAGTTGCCAACCGAAAGGGTACACCGATCGGCGTGTAACCTACAAACCCGCTTTACCGCCACAGACTCGCAGCGACAAGCAAATCCTCGAGGCGAGCAGAGGGGCTGTAGTCCTGCTATCTCCCAGCGCGACACACACACACACACACACACGGAGACACCAGATTGGTTGGCCGGGCGTGTGCACAAGACCGGTTCGTCGAGCTCCATGGTATGGCAACTCCGGTACGGCTGATCCGAGTGACCTAAACACCGGCCTGGAATCTTGTCTGCTGCACCTTCGCAGATTGATAGAGAAATTACACGCGACATACACCGTGGCGGCGGACTCGACCGCCATGCCGTGCAGGCATGGTTTGAGTCCTGTTGCAATGTTTGGCTAGAAGCCTTACAATTTTTTTTGTTTATTTTTATAGAGACATTGAGCCAGCCTTACAAATTTTGTGCTTTGGAGCACAGTTTTGGGGTTTGCGGACGGACCATTGCACTGGATGGTTTGATATATTCTGAACAGTGTTTTGCTTCATGATTAGTTTCTCAAATAGAGATATCTGTGCATTACAATACTTCAATCCTTTATCATGAAGTACTCATTTGAGTTTTGAGTTTCTTTGCAAAGGGTTGTAGCGCACTCACAGTGTACAGAATCATTCGTAATTTTCATAGCTCTTATGAGAGCTTAATCTCGACGAGTGTTTTCATTTTCCGAATCAACACGTTCGTGGATTTCAGAACTCATTTGAGAGTTGAAGCTCGTGGAGTGACTCATTTCGTAGAGTAATAACTCACTTACAGGGAAATAAAATGTATACAACTCTTTCGAGAGTTAAATCTCCACTGAGAACTAATAACTCTTCACACCGACTAGCAACTCTCTTGCGGCAAATTAACTCTTTCGTGTATTAAATAACTCTTTGGTGAGTTCTCACTCGTCCGATCGCCACGAGTGTTTTATAAACGCCGGCAATCAACTTCTACTTCTGCTTTGATGGCAATTTAGGAGCATAGAGTTTTCAATTTTACCTCCCCATTCTAACTCATCTACTCAGAATAGGCTCACGCTACTGAGTGGTTATTCCCATCCCATTAGCGTAAGCAACTTAAATCGATGCAAATCGCCTGACTCGGTCGGTTCGGTCACACCACCGTGTGCACACACCATGGTCTAAAATATGCGCACATAATTATTGAACCAGCCGCGACCATTCGACCGGCGCGAAGAATAAGAGGAGCTCTTAAAATAGGACCCAAGACTCGACTGCAGGCAAGAAAGTGTTGTTGTTCCCAGCGCCTAAAAGAGGCACAGGCCTTGCGTGACATTGTGGCTCGCTTGGGATGCTGGCCGAAGACGGCGACGACGACAACGGCAACCACGATGAAGACGTCGACGTATGCACGGTAAACCGTTGCGTAAGCTTTTGCAATTCCACCTGCTGTCCGCGTGTTAGACCCCGATGATCTCTCTGTGTATGTGTCTGTTTTTGTTGCCGTTTCTGCTGCTGCTGCTGTGATTGTTGTTTCGTGTGTTGCTATTTTCGTGCGCGCATCACATCGCGATTCCTACGCTGCATAACCTTTTGCGGAGTGTGTTGTCAAAGGTAGTATGTACACCACTCTATCAGGAACCCTCTGACCATCCTCGAAACCTCTCTCTCTCTCTACCGGCACAATGGTGCAAACAAATCGGGTAGAAGAGGGTGAGGGTGCGAAACAAACAAGCAACATAAAAAAAGACCATTGGCCAAGCTAATTGCCCCGCGGGGCAGCAAAAGGCTAGCAGTAAAATCAGCCCCGCACCGTACAACCGAACCGTAGAATCACGCTTACATCCGGCTCCAGCAATCGGCCTTTCTCCTTTCACCTTCATCCACGTGTGTGTGTCTGTGTAGGGAGTTTTTTATTTATTTATTCGCTGATGAAGGTGCAGGATATTTGCAAAAAAACATCAGTTGTTACACAGCTGTTCCTGTACTTCTTCAAGCACGCGCGTTGGAGGAAATCGGCTCTAAACGGGAGCAGGCGAGCGAGCGTGCGTTTACCACATCAACCAATTTACCTTAGCTGCATAGTTTGAACCGAAAACAACAACAAAAACCCGAAACAAACACACACACACGAACACACAGTAACATGGAGAAAAACTCGCATCATTCAGGAGCGCAAAGTGCATGCCAAATGTGAAAGCCACTGTGGGCCGGCATTTGTTGCGTTTAGCTCTGGGTTTAAAGTCAAGGGATTCAGGCGAGAGTAAAAGTGAGAAACCTTTTGCAGTGCTCTGTGAGTGCGTTATTTTGTAATGGCCCGCGTGATGTAGATCGCAATGATCGCAAAGCCCCAAAACCCGGGAATCGAAAGGTGAAGGTTTTTTTTTGCGGTATTTTTTTCGTTTTTTTTTTTCAAAAAAAGATCCTTTCCATTTCGTTTCGTGGTGTGCGTGGTTGCTACCTAACAGAACTGTACCGCGCAGGAAAGACCGCGCACCAGGGGGAAAGAGAAAGTTTTTGGCGGTGAAATTATGTGCCCTAGAGCGGCCGAATCCCTTCGCCTGCCACAACCTGTCTTTGCGTATTGTGTGAACGCAACTAAAAATAGCTTCCAGCCGGACTACAATCATTTCGCACAAGAGTCTTCTACGAACGATGCGTACGGTGGGGGGCTTTTTTGGCAAAACAACACGATCGCAAAATCTTCCCCAAAATTTTTTGTGGGTTGCGGCTAGCTTGTGCAAGGTCAGACCACGAAGAATGAGGCGCGTATGGTAATGTGTTTGGAGAGAAGAGCTTCAAGAGTCAAAAATAGGCATCCATTCGATCCTGCTGGGCCAATGTTTGGCAAGTCTGTGTATCGGCTGTGTATCCCTCGCCCCGCTAAAAGCAACATGTGGCGACTGGCTGGGCGAGCCGAACGGCGGCTCTCCCTCAAGGACGTCCAGGTTTGGATTTCAGAGCGTCTGCAACTCGAAAACCGATCGCCGCACCGTGGCAAGCGTGTCGCGCCTTTGTGTGTTTGTTGCGGGCGCATTTGTGGAATGTGATCTTTCTACCGCGCGCCCCGGAGTTGCCACTGGTTGTTTTGGGGGGAAGGTGACCCGAACGGGCGGACGGAGAGGGCGGGATTTGTGGTTTTTAGCACCACTTTTCGTAACAACTCGATTAGGTGGAATTTGGCTTCATTTGCTTGGCTGCCGCTGTTGTTGGATTGATTTAAAGGAATCCAGTTTCGCTGCCACGCCTTGGCGCGGATTGTGGAGGATTATGCAAATACTCGACTCGCGCACTCGATTGTGTGCCAGTCGGGTGTGTGTGTGTGTGTGAGGATGCTGCTGCTGCTAGTTATGGATATGAATTTTAAACCGGGCGTGATCTATGGCACGGCCTCCAATGAAAAGGTGTTTTTTTTTAGGTTTTCTGCGTGGTTGTGTGGTTAATTTTGGCGCATAACATTTTGGGGAGAAATTCGATCGGCGGTTGTGAAATCGCTCGGAGACTTACCGCAGGAGTTCTCGTCCGAGCCGTCGCTACAGTCCTTCTCGCCGTTGCAGAACAGGCCGCGCTCGATGCAGTTACCGTCGCCGCAGGCCAGGAACCCGTCCTGGCACAGTGGCTCGTCCGTGATCAGCAGCGGCTTCACCTTGCGCTCCTTGTTCTTAAACTTGCAGTTCTTTACCGCGTCCTTCCAGTCGCAGGTCTGCTTCTCGATGTCGAAGTACAGACCGGCAGGACAGCGGATGGCTTGCAGGCCCTGGTGGTGAAATAGAGAAATACATCCCAGCAAGATGATAAGTAAGCTTTTCGGTCCGATGGTTTGGGAAGTTAGCTAGAGGCACCAGCCGGGTAGCAGCGCCGTACTTACCGACGATGTGCACTGGATGACGTCACGGCAGTTGTCGCCTTCGCCCGCTACCAGCCGGAACCATTCACCGGCATCTTTGTCTTTGCAAAGCTCTTTCTCGAATGACTCTTCCTTCTTGGTCGTTTCTTCCGCCTGTCGCTTGATTCGCACTTCGGCCGTGGCTGTGTGGGGAAGGAAGAAGGTCGTGGAAAAAAACATGAAACGAACGAAATCGAACCTCTGAATCTCAATCTCAATCCAAGATGGGTATGTAAAGTGCACCGAAGGTCAGAACGGTTAAACGTAAATCTAGTACACCCAGGGTAAAGTGAGCCTCAAATCTTGCCTTCTCCAGCACTCTCAGCGTGCTCCGAAGTGCACTTCGTTCTACTGGTGAGCAGGCAATTTGGCACGCCGACTATTACCGTCCACCGGCTAATGGTGGAGCATGTTGGCCCGGGTCGACCTAGTGCCCGTTTCGCAGGGCCGTGATACCGATCGCCCGTGCCAGGCAAAGATTCATCTCTTCGTGTGGCTTCTTTTTGTTCACCCCAACCACCGGTTGGGCAATCGATTGCCCTCGGGCGCGTTTGCGTGAACGGCTCCCAGCGTGAGGAGCGCATCGATTCGGCAAGATGCATGCATGGGTGCAAGGGGATGAGCAGTTAGTCGAAATGATTAAGGTTACCCTCCCCCCCCCCCCCTGTGTAGCACGGTGACGGTGACCCGGGGTACATTTATTGACTAACCACAAGGTACGGAGGTACGGCTGTACGGTTTAAGTATCACTTGTAGATCGCTTGAACCTTGACCCTCCCTCCCTCATGGTATGGTTAAGTGGGCACTGGGGTCCGATCGATCTTTTGCACGCGCATGGGGTGAGAAAAACAAAAAACCCCTGACGTTGAAAGGGGAAAGTTTGCTCCGAGCTGGTGGGTGGTGATGATCATGGCGCGGTTCGGTGCGGTGAGAATTGAGCCAAACTTTCGCACCGACTGCGTTGCGACGTTGGAGCCCCACGGTAATCGATCTTTTGATGAGCGTGTTAAATTACCGATGCCGGGTCAGCGGGATGGGACGGTGTGTGCTTACGCAGTTAAACCATCAACCACTGTTGTTTCGTGCAATAAGCTAGAGTTCAAGCAGTGTTGACATTTTGTGCGAAACGGTGTGTAATTTACACAAACAGTTTCGTTGTGACGTTGTGACCAACAAAAAAGCGTGTCATCTGTAGCTGTAAGCCATTGCTTGCGTTCCCCTTTTTTTTCGCCGACAAAAGGTGACACAGGCTACACATTAAGCCGCTCATCCTCATGCACTCTACGGCGGCAACAAGTACAATGCAACAGGTGCAGCTACAGTCGCCCCGATGGGCGATGGGTTTGGCAGCCCTTGGCAAAAGCCCGGACGGCAGTGGAATGCATCTGCCGCTGCGGCGGGACAACCAGGACAGTGTAAGCGATCGAGCCGTGATTCGTGATCAGGCAATCGCAACAATATTGGGAGAGCTTAGCAGCAGCAGCAGCAGCAAAAAAAGAACCCAAGCAGCAAAACCCATCACACGGTGTGAGGCAAACACTCCTCCTCCGTTTGACATTTGATGCGGCACCCCCCAAAACCGTGTTGCGAAAGGGTCTTGCCGCCAGCCGAATGGATCATTTTCCATACCAGCATAAATGGCTGCTGCCGCTGCTACGGCAGCATTCGGTTTCCTTTCATCATCTGGGCGCGTCTCAAAAGCCGTCATGGAGGGGGGGGGGGCATGCTCAATGGGTTTGAGGTTCATTTGTTTGATCTTTCCTCGGTGTTCCTCGGTATGATCCCGAGGTTCGACTCGAGCACGGCTCAGCTAATGAACCCGAAAACCGACCACGCAATCGCAATTGTTTTGCTGTATCTTTGCGCACTGGATGGCAATCATTACTGAAGCGGGGTGGGATCGAAAAAACAAGATTGATTTTGTCGATCAACCACCCCCCCTATCTCCTCTCATTTGACGGGGTAGGATTCAAGGAAGCGGTTTGGATGTTGAAAAACAAATTATAAAGAAGAAAGAAAAAAAAAACTATCACTTCGATTGCAAGCAACCACAACCGGCATGCGTTGAACGCGGAAAGCTGTGGCACGATCTCGGCGAGCGATCGTGCATTGCATAAGGCACCACCGCCGCGCGCTCGCTCTGGCGCTTCCCTTACCGGCTGCCAACCGGCGGAAACAACAAATCAGCTTTATGCGATGAAGCCGGGACCGCTGAAAAGGATGTAATGGCAAAATAAGTAACCCGCACACCCATAATTGCTTGGCATGGCTCGGGCATAGCGCTGCGCTCGAGCTTCATTAATGACGCACGCTGCACACGCAGCAGAATAGCAACGACCCATGAGGGGTTGGTTTGTACCGGGAGGGCTTTTGGAGCTATCTTTTCACCAAAAAGTTGATGGAAAATATCTGCCAGCTATCGATTATATTGGATTTTATTTGTTTTGTTATTTTTTCGGACAACTCGAGCAAAATACACACAGGAAGGTAGCATGCTGAAAAAATTAAAACCTCCCGTCTGCGAACAAATTCAGACCAATCAACAACTTAAGAAGGGAAGGTATCTGGGGCTTGAGGTACATTAGTGCCATTTCCAGGGAGATGTTGAAATTACAAGCAGAATCGCTCATAATTTCCGCTTCAGTAGTGAAGGCACCGCAAGTACCAGGCTTAATAGTTTAAGTGTTTTCGTAGCTTGAAACGCAATACTTGGCTCGAAGGGTACTACGGTTTATGAGGATATTGGAAAAGTGAAGGTTGAATTAATTAATTCTCTCTTTTTAAGCCTTTAAACAAAGCATTCAATGAATGTGAATAAAATCCTAATAAGCCTCGTCTCAAAGGCTATATCTTCAATATCTTTTTGTAGTTTGGAGGAACTTGGGGATTATTGATTGTACATCTACAAACAGATGCTCTTAAGCATGTAATATTGGAATTTTTGAAGATGCATTCTCAAATTCTGAAGAAGTTCAGACAAAGAATCTGAAGAAGCTCTGGGATAAACATCAATATCCTCAAGATCATCTATTTCTTCACAGCAGAATTTGTCTCAACGAAGATCCTAAGTGAATTCCTGAACTAAACTTCAGCAATTGATGTAGGTCTTCTACTCGTGTTCTTGGAAAAGATAGCTTGTATTGAAGCATTAACTACATTTAATCTGTGTGTATTAATATGACTGTTAAACCAACACCCCTATCGCGTAGCCCATTCCACCCGTTCCACTGCATCGAACCCATTTACATTGAGTTTGAGGTGACATTTTGGATGGCTGCCGCGCCCGCTGTTACGAGCGTGTCTTAATATCTGCATTTAAATTCTTCGTTTTTGTGTACGTAAAAAAAATGAAACGTTCGGTTTCGAATTCCACCTGGAAACAACAACAAAAAAACAACCACATCAACAGTCCCAGAGTTTGGAGAAAGAGGTTGTGAGTGTGTGCTCAAAATTGGCTTGCATTATGCGCTGACGGAACAGGTTTTCCGCGCGCGCTCTTTCGTCCCAGGATCCACACCGGATCCTCGAGGAGTGTCGGCGGGCAGTTTGCTGCATTATCACGTAATACCCGCTGGGAGAAAGAAAGCCGGTACGCCAGCGCAAACCAGCCACCGTCAAGTCCACCCGGTTCCGGCCCGCAAACCGCTTGAGGATCGACCAAGTAAAAGAAAAAAAATAACACGCGATTGGGTGACGCTAGTGATCGTGTCCGCAATTCATCCGATCGGGACGTTGCAAGCGGACCGAGCGATATGCTGATTGTATAATGTTATCTGCTATTCAGGTCTCTCCGTTTTTGTTTTTTTGCTCCATCTCCATATCCGGTATGGGGTGGAAAATTGAGGCACCGTCTGTGCGGTAATCGCGCGTGTGTGTGTGTGTGTGAGCTACACTGAGCTACGGTGCGGAAGTGTTAGCGTTCGCGATTAGTTGCAATTAGGACATTCCGTCCTGCGGGAGAAGCTCCGGAATGTTCTCCTCAGTCTTCTTTGTGGAGGTGTCGTTGGAGATGGTTTTGGTTTTGGGGCTAACTCTACCAGCGCCACTCCAACGATCGATTGTGTGCGTTTGCGTTGCAAAGTCGTAGATGCGTGTCAAACCAGCGCAAGCAAAAACTCCCCCGTAAGGCGTAAGCCGTCCAAAGGGTGAGCGATAGGGTGAGCAAATTTGTGAAAGGTTTTGCACCCCTTCCCTCCCCGCCATCTCACCCGGCAGTCACCCGATCTGCTTTTACGCGCGTGTGTGTGTGGGACACAGAAACTGGTTCTTGTGCAGCAGTTCGTGCCGTCGTTGCGTTTGCGCTCAACGGCAATTGCACTGTCTTTTTTTTTCGTTTTGACGATCGCAAAAAAGAGCTTAAAGGGAAAACGCCCTCTCCTTCCCCCCCGAAAAAAAAAGTCTCTCAAACTGGCACAGCGAAAGGGGGAAGGAGCGGAAGCCCTTTCCCCACAACGCTCCTTTGGGTTTTTGGGTGTTGCTGATGATGTCAGCCGTTCTGTAGCAATCGACCCCTGTCTGGTTTGTAGGGAAAGGCGAGTGGGTGTGTTTTGGGGGGGGGGGGGGGGTGCGAGCACTTAAAAGTAGTAAGCTTACCTGCTGCCACCGTTAGCGCGAGGATGCCAATTAAGGCCAGCAACTTCACCATGTTGACGGTACACTTTCGCCCTGCCACTTGTTTGCTATTTGCTGGAATAGCACACTACTACTACTTCTGCTACTACTTCTAATTCGTGTCTTCGCTACACGGTTGCTTCCCTGCGCTTCCTTTCCTCGCTGCCTTGACGCACTTCAGGTTCACCGGAGAAAAAAAAAACTTCCAAAACCACCCTCGCCCAAAATAGTCCTCGCCAGGGCAAGTGACTGCACGCTGGCCTCTGGCTTCCAACAAACCACGCACTCGGTCACGCACGCACTCGGTCTGTCTGTTCGCCGCCGTCTGTCGGCTGCTTTTGCTGGTGGTTCGGCTCGGTGGCTTCAACGGTGAGACGAATTGTTGTGTTTGCAACGGCAGCGCAGTAATGGAAAGAAACCTCCGCCGACTGGGACCGTGGTGGAGACACTGACTTAATGCTGTGACCGTCGCGCAGCTTTGCAGCTCGGTCGACGGGCTTTTTCGTGTCGAAAACGGGCGCGCACACACACACGCACACACACACGCGGCAAAACCGTTTCCCCCTCTCCCTGCTTCCTTCTTCGGGTGGCAGGGTTGGTTTCTGGCAGCAAGCAAAGGGGGCTACGCTGGGGTTTTTGAGTGTGCCGTGTGTTGTTGTTTTGTTGTGTTGTGCTGGCCGCGCTCGAGAGGGGAGGGCGAGAACCGATCACGATCAAACCGGTCACTCAGTGCGGTTGGCCGAGACCGAGCGAAGTAAAAAGTTTAAGCTGAATTGCACCGCACACTGACTGTGCCACCTTTAAGAGGTCTTGTTTCGGTGGCTGTGTGGTGAGGGCTTTTAAGAAATCCGCTCACTACACTCACCGGAGCGGAGCACTCAGCAGCACTCGCGAGCCGTGCTTTTCACGAACAGTGCTTGCAGAGTGGTCGCTCCGGTAGAGGGGAAACCGTAGTGAGTGGGAGCTTTTTTATTATTTTTCGTCGTGCCGTTTGCATCGGAAGGTACAGCTGCTTGAATATGGCTCATCTCGCACCTTTCCCATACGCCTTCGCCGCAACCGTGTGACGACCGTGAAATCGGGCTGGTTGCGGGAGTGGCGGGAAACGGGTGACAGGGCGGAGGTGAGAGACATTTTGGACGGGTCCTTTCAATTGTGTGTCGATTGTTTAGCGGCTGCCTGCGCACATTTGCAACCGATTAATTGTAGCAATCTGGTAATTCCACATACACAGCCCACCGAGCAAAAGATTATGCGAGACAACCAGTGGTGACACACGTGTGTTGCGCTGTACCGTTGCTAGGGGGTGATTGTGAAATTGAAAAAAAAAAATGCAGAAGTTAATTTAATAATGGAATGTGGTGCCAACAATAATACAAAGCAAAATTTATTCTATAGAAATTATTTATATTCTGTGGAAGTGCATATTTGTATTATTTTATTCAGATTTTTTTTAAATTTTTAATAGTTACTTTTGATACTCTATTGTATGAATGACTTTTCGACTTTTGACATTCCATAGTATGAGTTTACTTCTTTGGTTTCATTTCAGAGCATTTTGAACCGAACAAAGAGTAATTGAAGGCTTTCTTCTCTTGTTCTTGTTCTGTACTTTTTCGCTTAAATTAAATTAATTTCGCAGCTTAAATTTCACTTGCTTATTTACATTTTAGTACAGGAACTATTCCGCTATTTAAGACAATTGAAGGTTTAATTGGAATGTAAAATGACTCCGTAGTAAAGGCTGGTCCATCCCTAAGGCATAAGGCTTTGCATTAAGCATTAGGCTATATGTTTTTGAAACAGCATGTAAAACAAACATCCGATTGTTATTTATTTATTTGTTTATTTGTATTTGTTAAGTGATTGGTCATCATTGCGGCCTTATCACTGAACTTATATACTATCTTAGATGTCTAGCATAGCAATGAATAACAGAAAGCATCACAGTGCATTGTAACATCGGCACAAATAAAAAAAAAACAAAGAGTATCACAGCAAGACATACACAGGGTAACAGTTCCAGTCAAAAGAGTTCCAGTCAAAAGAGTCATAGTGTTCATTGTATCTGATAGCCATCGCAGTCATAGGTTCATTATTGCGATATGTACGTCTAGTTTGGCTCTTAGTACCCTATTGTTTCTGAAATTACGAGACTCGAGTCCAAGTATTAAACACTGGGCGTGATAACTAGATCTCACTGCTACGTTACATCAGGATGTAAACCGTAAGACTAAACGGCTGAATTTCTTCTGCACTGACTCGATCTTATTCGACCATAACGAGGACGCTGGGCACCAAACTACTGAGGAGTATTCTAGGATGGATCTGACTAGTAATTTGTATTATTTAAATTTAATTTATTGTCCCATAAACCTTCCAAAACACCTTCTTGATTGAATCAATCATTATAAAATGGCTTGGGAGCAAGCAAATATAACCGCCTGAGGCCTCCTTTGCTCATGATCTTCCACTGCTCTTTACCATGCTTACACCTAGTTAGATGTAGCAAATTACAAACAAAGGTAAATGAATTAAAAAAAAATACGAAACGTAACGAAAATGACAAATTTTAAAGTAAGTTTAAAGTTAAATGAGCGAATTACAGATCCGTATTCATTCCAAGCAAACCATCCTGTTCAGAATCACATAAGTATCGGTAGCAATGGAGAGCTTCCACGCTGAAAATTGGATATATCTAGCACTACCATGTGTTCTGGAGAAAGATGGTAATCCTTAACAAATAACTTAACTAATTTGTACAAAATAATGAGCTTCATTTCCAGTGCTTCAAAATCAAATGAATTACATCATGTTACCGTTTTGAGCTCAACAAATTGGAACACATCATCAACCAAACTGAAAATGCACAAACGTACAAACTCAACCTGTGTTGGTTTGTTTTGTGGATTTCCCACCCTAACAATCGTTTTTAAACACCGGCCTGTTGAGAAATGCCGTGAGCGGATGCCACCGCGCACCCAAACGAACGAATCCCACCGCCGCCGGGCAATGTCGATGCAATGCGACATGGATTAAGAATTCTATGCCGTTCCTCGGCTGGGAGTGGGCATTAGTGGGTGCAGGTGAAGCACGCCACGAGCCAGCGAGAAGCAAGCGGAAAGGCAAGGAATTTGAATATTAAATCACTTCACCATATCCCACCGTGGTGCTGAGTAGAGAGAGGGAGCGGGGGAGGAGGAGGTGTGGGTTCGAGAACACGGTGCATTGCACGCCATGTCGAAAGCGGGCAACCACCGGGTGGGGTGACATGTGACGATGAGCTACGATGACATTTTGCCTCTGCCCGCGTATGCTGCGCCGTGAAGCAACGCTCAGGAACAGTTGTGGATGTGCGCCCCAATGCACTTGTAGATGTACCAAGAATGTGTGTGTGAGTATGTGCATATACTTAATGGTTAATGATGTCTTTTTTTCCTTCTGTTTTCGTTGGTTCGTTGCTTCGTCGGCAAATGACTAGAAACGTTAATCATTGCGCGGTCAACTGACGGAAACATTAGCGGGAGTTTGAGCCGCTCTTGGTAAGATCAACCCTAGCCTGGCGGAGAATGTAACGCTTTACCGTTAGGTTATATGGAAAATACATTTCAATGCATCGAGGAAGTGAAACGTACAGAGGAACCGATTGCCAGAGTCCTCTCATCATCATTCGTGGTGAATAATTGTTCTACAATGGTCTTCAAATCAATTTACTTTGAACAAGACAAGAAATCCAAAAACAAAACCGTATTCTTCTGATACCCCTTAAAACAACACGGAAGAGCACATAGAAAGCACATAAAGAATAATCTATAACTGAGCCCAATGGGCAATTAGTGTAGGACAACTTTTAAAATCCTTGAATGCTCCAAAGATCCTGTCCGACCCGGTGAGAGAAAACGCTAATTATGACTGAAGTATTTCCCTGCCTTTAAAGCCACCGTACGGCAAACCATTCGGAGCGTCGCGCAAGTTCAAAGTACTCCTTTCAAAAAAAGAAAAAAGAAAAAGGATTCTCATGGACTTTTCATCGCGCCGGCCAGCAATGCCGTTCGCTTTTGTTTTATTCCCTTTTTCCATCGATTCAACCAGTGTTCCATTTTAGGTGAGCTCGTTACACTGACCTTCATTGGGGACCCGGATCTCGTTCGACAGGTTTGTTGGTCCTTTATTTCTGTGTTTTTTTACTTGTCGCTCAGTTTTAGGGGGTTGTTCCGCCGTCCATTAAACCAGCAGGCAGCTCAGAATCAGGAAGACATTCTCGAGTCTTCTGGCTCGCTGCTTTATCGCTACACGAAACACACAAAGACACGCACAGCATGGCCCCGACCCTCGGCGCCATCGCAGAGCGCCTGGGAACAGGGTGAGAAAGAGGGAGAGCGGGAACGGCTGCCGGAGCTTCCTTGGCTTCGGTATCGGGCGAAAAATAAACTCACCTTGAAATTATTATGATAATATATCGGTGCGAGGGGCTGCCCGTTGGTTGCACAGTGTCGATCCACGGGAGGAGAACACGGGAAGGAGCAAAACCAGTGCCCGTTGTCAGTGTTTTTATCACAGATTCGTTCGGGGCTGGATGGTCTCATCGATGGTCAATTGAAGCGAACGGTCCAAGTGGAGCGTAGAGGTGAGAAAAGTGCGAAGCGAAACGATGGCATGGCGCAAGAGTTCCCATGATCATAATCGATCGATAAGGAAAACCCCGACACCCAGCAACCGTCCCCGTCCGCAGTGGTATCATACTTGATGGTAGGGAGAGATGGAGAGGAGATATGCTCCATTTGAAATGCAAATGGCATGTTGAAGCATTTCATCCTCCGGCTACCTCCTCCCGCCCAGTATCAGTGGATATAAATGGTACCACTATGTGCAATAGCAATAAATCCGGTGGCAAAAGTGTGAAATCGCGTCCGAGTTTATCGTTTTCGTTGTGTTTTGCCACCAAATTATGCTAATCCGCTCAGTGTCTGATAAAGGAGTTCTTCGGACGCCTCTGACAGCATAAATCATTTCTTTTGCGGGGTGGCACGGGATTCTATTTTCAGTGCAAAGTCCCCTGCGATTGTGTTGGTGTTTTTGGATGTTAGTTTACATTTTTATTAATTTTGGCTGGTGGTAGAGGATATAAATAATTTATCGATGGGTCAGTGTCAGTTGTCGATGCCGGGCACGGGGTGTGGAAGGGTCCGTCGTTACGGGGTTGCGGGCGGGGCGCGCCGAATTGTGTGCCATCTCATGTGGAACAGATTTAGTTCAAGGTTCACGTGGTGTGGTCGCTCCGCTGGATGGCTTTTGGGTTGAAGTTGAAGTAGGAAACGAAAGTGAGGTAGTCGTTTCTTTTTTTTTATATTTGGTTGGTCTACGATGACGTTTGGCCGTTGAACCAAAGTTCACGTTCATTGAAAGTCTATCAATTATCGATTGTGTCTAGCTGACATGTTGAACGGGCACAGCAAGCAGAAGGAATGCGGCATTTGGCGGACTGTTCCGGGGTTGCTTACGCTTTCACAGCGGAATTGGGCGTTTCTGTTTTAGAACATATGGGGTATTAATCGTGTATTAGAAGTGAGCAAAGCTGCTGCCTTTTAAGATTTGAACAATTTGGTGAGGATAATTCAGATCTGTATCTCATCTTGATTACTATTATTATTGTATTTATTTTCAATTTTTTGCCACGAGGGCTGTACAACAAAAACTTGAAGCTAAACCTTACCTATCTAAACCCTTATACTAAATTGGAATTCATAGAAATTGTTAAAAAAATTAAAATCCTAGAAAGAGGAAAAATTTGGTCAGGAAACATGGATATTTCTTTTAATATTTGTTTCATAGAGGCTTTAGACCTTTTGGCTGACATTGGCAGTAATTTTTAGGAAAATATAAATGTTGCACAATTTGTATTCGGAGCTTGGAATTCTGCGATGGAACATTTTAGAGCGTATATATATATTTTCTTGGCCGATAGATGGCATGATTTTCTCCCACAGTGTGTTGAACTTTGGATCGCTTTGATGCAAGTTGCATAGCTTATAGCACGCAAACCTACAGCGCTCGTGTGAACTAGCGGTGGGTCATTTGATTCATTTCACGACCCGACCCGAAGTCGGGTACGAGCCAGTCGGAATCGATTCCGACCCGTGGGTGCAGCGTGTGCCATAGGTTGGAGCCGGAATCAAATCCGAACCGAATGTTCAGTAGATGCAAGAAAGTGTTAACTTATGTCTACTAACTTAATATTTGTCATTTTCTTGCTTTTTTAAGATTTTTTAACATTGGTTTCGCTAATTCTTCAAAACTTGGTAATGTTATTTGTGGTTCGTGTGCTAAAGTCTTTAAATTTTTCCATTGTTTTTCAACTGCAGTGCATTGAGTAAATTTTTGTTTTGTAGTTTCACTCTTTCAGAATTACTTACCACCGAGTGCAAGACCTTCCTCAATCTGACAGTGACAGATTTACGCAAAGTACAACCGATTGTTCATGGACTAAAATTATGTTATGTTTTCAGGAGAATCTGTTAATGTATTCAGCAGAAGCTTCTGCTATCACGATCCAGGTCAACGTCAGAGTAAATAGCTACATCAAGCCTTCCAGAGATGGAACTGTATAAAATTGCATACTTGGGATGGATTTGCATAAATCTTTCTAAGCGAGAATTGTTTTCCACAACATACAATTCAATTCATTTTTCTCACTCATTTTACCTTAATGATGCTGCCTTAATGATTCATTTTTTTTCTTTTACACATTTTCTTCAATTTGTTGTTCTACCTAATTCATCTCAGTACTATATTTGCAGGGAAATAATACTTCTTCTTCTTCTTTGGCGTTGTGCCGCTGTTGTATGTAACTGTTGTCGGTCAAGGCCTGTGCCTGTACCACTAAGTGGGCTTTGGCTTTCAGTGACTTACTTTTTGCACATAGGAGGATAGTCATGTCATACGAGAGTACGGTCCATTCGGGGCTTGAACCCATGACGGGCATGTTGTTAAGTCCGTACGAGCTGACGACTGTACCACCAGACTGGCCCAATAATACTTCATTCAACTAGAATAAGATGGAAGCTGTTCAAAACTTCTCCAGAAATGAAAATTATTCTTATCAAGTTTGCTTGATCGATTCAATCAGATTGATCGTAAAACAAACTCATTACTTTTCTGCCCCTAGTTGGCGGTATACTTTTCACAAGCTTCATTTCCAAAGTGTTAAGCTGTACCACCTTCCGCTGTGTGGAATGAATAGTAGTTATCCAAGCCGGTACCAATCACCACTCGACCGGGTCTGAGCTGATGAAGCTTCCGGTTCACGAGCCCGCCCGGATCGTGTTTCAATAAATTCCAGCTCACCATTATTTACGGCTCCCGATAATTGAATCAGATTTCGTCTATTCTTTACGCGTGTGTGTGTGTGTGCGTGCGAGCATGGCTCGTGTTCGTGAGACCCCAGCCCTACCGGCTAGCTCCCGGCGGGGTTTTTGCTGTGCCTGTCAAAAGCCTGTCCATGGCATGCCAAGTACGGTTTGAGCAATTTCTTCGCCGGAATTTACAATTCGTCCCGGTCCGTCCTGCTCTCAACGACTGCCCGAGGCCAAGAAGGATAGCGAGTCGCTCCATTGCAGCAGGCGTCTGGTTACCGTCCAGACCACGTCGTTAGAGTGAAGCGTTTTCCTTTCCAGAGCGGTTGCTTTCCATCGGACGTATGCGTGCTTCAATTTACATAAAGCCGCCCACCACCCACTTTGCCAACTGTCCGACGCCGGTATCCGTTTCACCCGTGTACTACCTCCAGGGCGAACTACCTCGACGGTAGTATAATGATAGCATCAGTGCGACTTTCCCCTGGTTGCTAATGTAGAATAAAGCGGTAGAGAGTCGCATTCTATCCACAACCAGACGCGTCCCCGGTGCGAAACGGGAAGAGCGAAGCCACGGCACAGCGAAATATTAAACACGTAAGGTCTATAAAATAGATTTATGTACCGACAGGGCGAATAAATGAACTTTATAACATTATTACGATTATTGGCTACCGGTTGATAGCGGCCAGCCCTCAACACAACGACGAAGATGATTAAACTAACTCGTGATAGCATGTTTTCGGTACCACGGCGTGTGCCACGGGGTAGTGAGCGCGGGATGAAAAGAACAGGGCGGTGATGATGGCGGATTGACGCGTTGGTTGCGTAGTAGTAAAAATTGAATCTCTCACACACAGCACGCGCGACGCGGGTCAATTTGATGTGAAGTGAGGTTGTGGCGGAGTGACGGGTCGTCGTCCCGTCGACCATCCATTTGACCCAGAATTATTGTGCCTGTCAGCGGTGGCTTAGCAGGATTGAAGAGGTTGATAAACTTCCTACAATCGTTATGGCTCGATAAGGTGGTGTGGGGTAGGGTGTTTAGGGCCGTTAGGAGATGAGAGGGCAGAATATCATGTCTAGGTTAGAGCAAGCTATAGGCAATCAATAAAATTCTCTTCTTCTTCTTCTTCTTCTTCTTCTTCTTATTATTATTATTATTATTATTATTATTATTATTATTATTATTATTATTATTATTATTATTATTATATTATTATTATTATTATATTATTATTATTATTATTATTATTATTATTATTATTATTATTGTTATTATTATTATTACTTATATTATTATTATTATTTTTACTCTTATTATTCTTCTTCTTCTTTTTCTTCTTCTTCTTCTTTGGCACAACAACCATTGTTAATCAAGGTATTCTAGGTTCAGTGGCTTATTCATCACCCATAGCAGTATAGTCATTCCTACGTATGACGGCACAGTCCATCCGTGGCTTTAACCCATGACAGGCATGTTGTTGAGTCCGTACGAGTTGACGGCTGTAGCACAATACCTGTTAATTAATCTTAATCTACACTATTATTCGTTTGTTCGAAGAATAATACTGATGCCTAGTATAATGATTATCTCACAGACTCCTTGCTCGTTTCTTAGGCTCACCTAGACATCTAACAGAAAAAGTTTATGTTGTTGACGGTTCACAAACATGGCACAAATACACGAATAGATGAAGTTGATATTTCAGTTACACTTTGATAGATTGAGCTATGGTGCCTCTTCGTTGACAACATTTAGTAGAATTAAGTTGTTGGATAAAGAGTTCCGTGGATAACGTGTAAAGTATCCTTGCACTCAAGATTCTAAAAGGCAATAACAATGGAAGTAAAGAAGGTTTGGAGCCTAGTTGGAAACTAGTTGTTCGAAGCATTTTCTTCCAAATTGCAATCCATAAAGAAATATTAATAGCAAGAATAAAAAAGATCAGTGTAAAATTGTTTTTTGAAGTTATCACCCTCATCTTTTCCAGCATAAACTACTCTCAATGAAACCATATTTAAATAATCATGTTACTCGCTAGCAAACGCCATCAATGCGTCTCGTTATTGCCCCGACACAAACAATATCATTTATCAAACGTGTAGTCCACACGACCTCGATTTGCAAGACACATTGGTAAACCATCCTTCTACTTGCCGCTGTGCCGCCCTTAAACCACCTACACTGTGTCCTAACTCCGGAACGGCTAACTCAAAAAACCAAACAAACAAGTGTGAAATGTTAAATGTACGCATTGCAGATGCAGAGGAAGCTTCCACGCGAAACACGGGCCCCAACAACCGGTGCCCGCTACATCCGGGCACGGGCAAGCAACCGGAATCGCGGTTGTATGGTGCGAACGCATCCGGCATCCCCTGTGTGTGTGTGTGTCGGTGTTGGCTGCACTGAGACAACATTACAACACGTTTGCTCTCGTTTGCGGACTTGCCGAAGGTTTGCAGGTTTTCCGGGTACGTGCGATCGGTCCCGCCACACACCCACAACGACACGGCAAATATGTGTCTGGGTTTTCGGTTGGAAATTTTCATTTCAATCCCAGCACCGTGACTGTCGCGGGCCCGGGTTTGCACTATCCCCAACAAGTTTTGCTCCCATCGGAAGCATTCGTTTTGATTTGGGAAAGGGGGGAAAAATAACGGTGCGAGGCAACAACACTCGCCGCTCTCGTTCGTTAGGATACATCCACATGGGTACGAAAATCGAAATGAAACTTTTCATATGGGGGTTAGTTTTGGGAGCTGTTTTTTACTTGATCGCTCATTCCTACTTGCCAAGCAAGTGTAAACAGTCGAGCGAGAGAGAAAAAACCCCTAGGAACGATGAGCGAAGCGTACTGAATTAATTTCGCTTCTTTTGCCGTTAAAGAACAGTAACTGCTTCAGCAAAAATGGTAAGATCTTTTTGGTTTTTTCTTTGCTTTTTCTGTTCGATCTGCTTGATTGATGGTGTTTGCTTGCTAATATTGGAACTTGGGAAGGTTTTGGAGCCGGAACGTCGGTCGTTTCTTGCTTTCCGAGATGAATTTATGTGGTGCATTAGACGCTTCGGTTTTGTTTCTAGGAAGCACGAAACTTTTCCAAACCACCAAACAAGAAAGCATTGGAAGAGAGGCTCTCTTCCAAAAAAGGACTTCTTGTACTTCCCACCGAAGTGCTATCCGAGTAATTGGTCGGTTTCGATCGCACAGCTATTTGAAAGTGTAAAAGAAAAGCCTTACCGCAACTGATAGCTTTTCAGGTGGTGCCATTGTGTGGCTAGGAGTTGGATCAACTCTTCTAATAGAATTCCATAGCCGACTTCGAAGGTGCAATTCTGCAGAAAGCCTACCCAATCGACGCTCTGGAAACGCTTTTCGCACCTTATCTCGGTTGCGGTTAGTGTGCAGAAGAAAACTCATCTGAAACTCATTCTCATCCTGACCGGGCCTGGTCTGGTCTAGTCTGGCCGATCGGCCCCGGTCAAAGTTATCGTCCAGTTGACCTTTCCATCGTTTGCCGTTGGCCGAAAAGTTCACCGGTGTGGCGTACCCAGCCGCAACAATGGTTAGCTGACAAACTTTATCCATCCATATCGGGGCTTGAGATCGTTACGGAAGGAGGAGGGAGTTTCTTGTTTCTTCTTGATTTAGTGCTACAGTACGGGTGTGTTTGTGTGTCTCCAGTAGGTGTTTGGTTCTAAAGGAACCAGACCTATGCGTGAGAAGCAAACGATAAAGAATGGGCCCCGCCGAACTTCGACTGGCGATGAAAGCGGTCCGCGAAGCGTTCTCAAACATTTTTCTTTATGTTTACACTTTGGTTTTGCTTGGTTTGCTTGGGTGTCTTCACCAAACACAAACACTGTTGTGCAGCGCAGACACACATGGCCCCAGTAGCGGAGGAAACAGCTCCCGCTCAATATTTCGCTCCAGCGCTAGCCACGAAACCACTTTTGGTGCTTTCCATATATCCGTCTCCTTACTGGTGCGAAAACCACCCGGAATGATTTAGCACCGATAATGGATCCAGCGGTACTCGTTGCTCGTGCCACTGGGGTGGCTAGTGATGGGTAACACCGTGCGTGCTTCAATTTGGTAGATTAAAATCGTGACCAACTGGCGTTTCCATTCCAAGCGGTCTTCCTGGCCTTGGAATGGCGGCCACGGAACGTGGTTCAACGTTTTCCAAAACTGCTCAAGCGTTACATGATATCGTGATAAAAGGCACATTGATCACTACAACTCATGCTCACTCGGTGCTCGGTGTTAGCACTTGAAGTTCGTTTACTTGGAGCTGTGTGGGTATGAAGCAGTGGGTTTTTGCTAGAATCGATGTGTAAGCTAAGGCCGTAAAGAGGAAATTTTTGATCACTTTTTGGATTTTTGGTTTTTGTTTGGTTGGGAGAAATGACACAAACGAAGAGAAGAATTGTGGTAAGGTTTTCGAAGACATATGAATTCGTTGCTAAAAACTATTTTTTCCCTAGTTTTTCCCAAGTAGTGTAGAGGTTGAAGTAAAAAGAGGTGATTTTTCGTATCCAGTCCCTGAGGAGGCCGCTTTTAAGTTTTTAATAATTGCCATGATGTACTAGAATATATTGAAAACGTGTCCGACCCCAAGTTGACCCAGCACTAGACAGTACCAGTTCTAGAACCGAAGAACGCATCTACGAATAGAAGAGAAAAACAGCACGCAAATCCCGTTGCTTTTAAGACCATCGTTCTGTCGGCCTAGGAGGATTTCTTCACTAAGATTTGGATTTTTGGAGCTTAAAATTAGTAAAAAGTTAAAAGGTGTAGGGTAAATGTGACTTTAAAGATTATAGACGTTATTTTGGGCAATCCCGTTTAGTGATGGGAAAAATGAATCTTGGAAGGGATTCGAATCTGCGAATCTCAATCCCGGTTGGAATTCCAATCTTTGAATTCAAATTCCAATGTGATGTAGCGTTTTTCCTAGTTCGCAGCGGGGTGAGGAAGCGGGGGGTTCATACCATTAGTTGTATACCATTCGTCAAAGCTGGAGTAAGAGCTCATTCTGTTTTACTCTTAATTCTTTAACTTTGATTATTGAAATTTAATAATTTAGTTCGTTACTGTATTTTCTCATTAAAGTAACATTACACCAACATTTGCTATATTTGCTTTGACTGGAAACTGCGCGATTCTACCTCGGAAATTCTAGACGCGAGTTTACTTCTCGACCCCATTAATCAGAATCCCTATCCCCATTGGGATTTCAATTCCAATCCCAATCGAATCGCAATCAAATCCCAATTGAAATTGATTTAGTAAGAAAATATTTAATACCAAAAATGCCTTAAGTGTCGGCAATTCGAAACAATACGATAGACGGAACATAGTACCATCAAGCATAAAAATTACTGATGTACTGATGGCTTTGTAAAATTTCCCTGAAATGTTCATGGCAAATGGATCTTGAGGTGCCCACCTCTTTTACGAGTAGTTGCGGTGGCTCAGAAGTGCTTGCAGCGTATTGGAATTGTTCTGATTCTTTGATGAATTCAAGCAGAAGTTGTTGATTCCCGGAAGTAGTTGATGAGTTTGTAAACCCGCTTTGGGTTAGTCACCAATCGATGCCTACCCCGTAGAAGGTAGGATCTTACTTGGAATACTTGTCAGCATGTTCACGTAGACAACGATTAGATTCTATTCTCTTTTAATTTTTGTTCTAGGTGTTATGCATTCTTCAGAAATTACATTCTTACATAGATACAAGATACATTCTTCAGAAATTCTGAAATATTTCATTTTTGTAGAGACTTTAAGCCTGATGCCCTCATTCGTCTCTCTGAACCAAACCAAAATCTAACCTTGGAAACTATCATTCTTTTCTGGTATATAATTTCTTGCCTGTAGCTGCCTTATTCTGAGTATTTTGGGATATGTTTGAGTAATTGAGAAACCAAGTGTTTAAAATTTCCCGTAAGAACGACCTAATTGGCCGTATCACTAAATTGATGTGTTGAAACGAAATGTTGAAATGAAACTCTAGCTTCTTCTCTCTAAATTTATACGATGTATTAGTGTTAATAACCATTGCGATACCAGACATATATTGCACACTCCTGACATGACATGCAGCCAAAAATAGCTTGTTCGACATGAACTTGAACATGCACAACAAGCATTGGAAAAAAAACCGTTACGCACCAATAAAAAATGTCACAGCAAAATCGTGCGTGTCCTGCAAGACGGTGTGCCTGGTGTAATAAATAATACACCTTGGAAAGCAGACACACACACACACACATGAGCACTTTTTTGAGCATGGTATGGGAGGGGAAATGTTTCATTCGAACACCTAGCCCAAATTAATCCACACGTAGCAAATCGACCGTTCCGGCGAGGATATCAAACGCAGCCCGACAAACACAATTACCGGACAGCAAACAAAAATACAACCGCTGGCATCTTGCCGTGCCGTACGTGTAAACCAATTTTCGTAATGAAATTCGTTAGCAGTGCCAGTTCGTGACACCGGTGAAGGGCACGCAGTGCGCGTGTGTGACTTGTGCACGTCGTGCCAATAATGTGTTGCGAAGGGAACCGCTCCACCACCGCCACAGGGGAACGTTTGTTGTGCCCACGTGCGCTTCGAACGGCGTGTCTATTATCACATGCTTATTATCATAAATTAGCAGCCAGACAGAGTGGCCGCAAAGGATAAAGCTCACGCGCACGGGTATCAAACGAGTGGGCATAGAAAGTGAGCTCAAAGCAGATGGACCGATGAGTGGCGATGATGATGAGCTTCCGCTGTGAACCAGCGAGCTAATTTACTTCGCTCGCAACAGCAAGACAGCCAAACTAACCAAACGACAAACCGTGCTCCTTCCCCGCCCGGCGGCTGATGGAAAGTAGTTGACGAGAGTGCAGTTAAATAAGCGAATAAGAAAGTGAAAATGAGCTTCCTCGTGCCGGCTTATCGTACATCGTGCGCAGGGACACATCAAAGGAACGAACGGAGCGTGTAAACGAAAGAAAAAAAAAGGGGAGAGCATAGAAAAAAGAAATGGAGAAGAAACGCAAACATGCCAGTGGTTGCTCCCATTTTTTTTATTCTAGGACAGAAAAAAGGGGGAAACGGGCGAAACCCACCCACCCCGAGAACGTACGCGGAATTCAAGCTTTCTTGTTGAGCTCCAAGCAAGCGGAAAGATAACAACAGCTTCTTTCAGGCACCCGCAGTGGAACATCTTGCAGCGGGTCTCGCACCGGTAGCCAGCTGTCGTTTGGAGTTTATGGAGAGCAACAGGATGGGAAGAAGTAAAAGTAGCAGCAGCAGCAAGTAGCACTTAAGCACAGGTATTCCTGAGCCTGAGGAGATGCGTACCACCACCATGCAGTGTTGGAGATGGTTCGATATTACATCTGCTCCCTGTCTGCCTTGTTGGTATGAGTGTTTTGCCGCAGATAGAAGAGAACGCAAAATCAACCCACTTGCTGTGCATTTGCTCTCCACTTGCACTGCCAATTGCTCTGCCTGGCTATGCATTTACTGTCCACTTCGCAACGTAACTGCTCGTGCACAATTAAGCATTTAAATCTTGTTCACGGTTGTTTCGCGTTTTAAAACGCCACCACCACGAAAGCATCCGTACCTTCACATCCATCCGTCTTGTGCTCGAGCGAAAATCGGTCTGCCGTAAACAAAAAGCAACAGTCGTTCAGCATTTCCCATTTTGCACCCCTATCCACGATGGAGACGCCCCGTTCCCCTTGGTAAACGGTGTAGCACCTGACATTCAAAACATCAGGCAGAGGCAGCAGCTTCCCAGCAGGAACCGCAGGCACCGAACCCGCGCCGAGGACCGTTCGGTTCTGTTGAATGTATCCGCTGCACGAAAGCTTGCCTGCTCCTGAAAGCTTTCCACTTCGGTTCCGCCTCGGCCGTGTTCGGATTCGGGCGCAATCGTTCAATCCACCCCTCTGTTGCGTCCGCGGTCCCTCTACGCTCCACGGAAGCTGTTGCGCTTCATCAGAGGGAACCGCAGTCAACACCGCAAAACCCTCAATGTACCCTCATCGTCATCATTCACGAGGATCGCGCGAACGGCAGCTGGCGAGCTCGCGCCGGGACCTTTGTCGGGGACGAGCGAGCGAGCGAGCGAACAGTTTGTTGCTGACGTTTGCCACGGGAAAGTGTGTTCGCGCCCGCCTGTGCTCGCTGCTCGTACACGGGAAAGCCCGTACCCGTGTCCGTGAATCCTGGACCGTTTCCAGTTCGTTCCTTGCCGTGTCCCTGTGCAGAAGATATGGCAGAAGAAGGGGTGGTGAAGTGATGCTCTCTCGCTCTCTATTGCAGACTTCTTTCGAAGTTTGTACATGCATTCGGAGTTGTGCAAGTGTATAAACACGTTTATTTTACGAAAGAATATGGAGAGTACGTAAAAAAGCGCTCTAAAAGCTGTGATGTCTCACAATTAAAATCTCATTAAATTAGCAAATATACGACCGTGTACAGGTGTGTTTGTGTATGTGTGTGTGTGCAAATATTTGAGCCTTTGCGGCACGTGAATCCCATTTAAAACAATCGTTAATGGGTTCGTTGAGAGCTATTTTAACAGCTTGGTTCCGTGCGCCGCCAGCTAGAAAATAAAGATAAGTGGCAAACTGTGTGGCAAAGTCCTTCGGCAACCCAAAAAGCCCAAAAGGAAGTGTGAAATTATTTACCGAACATCGAAAAGTAATTACTCACACCTGCTGGTTTGTGGGGCGTATCGTCACAGCGCCACCTGAAGCGACTCGGCTGGTAAAATGGGGAGACAGGTGCGTCCAAAGGTTTTTTTTTTGTGAGAAGGTTTCAGTGTGAGGCAACCGTCCCGAACGGTTTGAGCATTTGTGAATGTTCTGCATCAAGTGTTGGGGAGAGAGCATTGTATTTGGAGTGATTAGTAAAATGCATTAAATATCTTCTGAGGAAAGCCTGGCAGCAAAATGTGTAATAATTGCAAAAAAAATTTACAGAAGTGATCAAGCTAAAAGTTTAATTTCGATTGCAAAATAGTACACTTATAGATACAACTTCCAAAATCCAGTGGCAAGTGTCCCAAAAATAATACAGAAAAAATCAATCACAAAACGCAAGTTAATCAGTTTCCAGTGCCGTTCGTTATTTCCGTTCGTTGCTCTGTTGTAAGGCCAATAAAACGCACCCTCCAGCCCACTGAACGGCCAAAAAACAAAACAAAAAACTCCAACCCGACGGCGATGATTAGTAGCGAGAACCAATCGATCTTCGTTAAAACGATCCCGAAAGGCTGTGCTAAAGTGACGAGTTCTCGAGTACTGCTCGGAAAACACTCCCCCACGCTGCTTTCCACACAGCCGTACTCGCGCCAGTTCTGTGGGTGAAAATTTTGTGAGAAAATTCCATCTCAACTTCTGCCACCAGCGAGCGGCTCACCAGCTGCTGTTTCGGTCGGTTAATTTGATGGGAAAATCGTCTCACGTTCAATCGGTTACTTCCAAAGGCGGAACCGGCAGAAACGCACGTCAGGGGCAGCGGAGTAGTAAACGAAACGGAAGCGATCCAGCAAACGCAACTGTACGGAATCACATCGAATATCGGCGAGGCGGCCACGGCAAGCAACAAGCGCCACACATACGTTCGCGGGCAAAACCAAGACCAGCGGTGCGGTGCGCAAATGGTGGCGAAGTGTTGTGGCGTTAAAAGTTTGAAATTAAATTACGAAAAAGAAAACTGCCGCTTACGGAAAAGGAATACGGAACCGTGCCCGCAGTGATCCGTCGGAATTAAGCGAAAGATTTGATACGCGTGCGAAGAAAAGAGAAAGAGAGAGTGAGTGAGAGAGAGAGAGAGAGGGTTTGTTGTGTGTACAGTTTGCTGGCTGGTGAAGGTGGAAAGAAGTGTACATTTGTGTCCATGGTGAAAGTTTTGGGTGTTAGAGAATTGTACGGTGAAATTGATACTGAGTTGGAATGCTGTTTGCCTTTTTCGTTGCTCACTTGCGCTGAAACTTAATTTCAATCCAAGCGCACGCGATTGCTAAACTGTGAAAAAAGGGCTACAGTTTCGATCAAGCGGCTTTAGTGGCGAACTTACCACTGGAATTTGGTGCGAGGAATCTGAACGGTGGAGAAAGGAAGCTGTGCCGCTTTGGAATTTTGGGTGAGGTTCGAGTCGGTAATCTCGGTTCAATTCGATTCTCTTTAAGTGACACCACGAACCACTCGGGGCTGCAGTTAAATGGTAAGTCGACCTTTAAGGAGTTAATTCCGGTTGATACATTTCTTCAAGGATTTTCCCATTTCAATGAGAGGGTATTACAATGTTCCTGCTTTGATGAGGTTGTTCGTACGACGATTGAAAAAGATGTTAACAAAGGCTTAGTGGGATAAGTTTGCTGTGAATATTGCATACATCAAGGCGCTTTAATGATAAACGCCTAAATGTATGCAATGCGCATAGCTCCGGCTCTATGTTTGCTCTAACTCACCTATTTTTGTCCCTATGGCGTCAATTTTTAACACTGTACATTGATCGTTGTCTGTAAGACATCGAGTTTTGTCTATTAGTAATTGCTTATGAATTTATTAAATTTCATTAAAATAAAAACAATCTAATTTTACGATTTTTGTATTGTTCTTGTTATGTGAAATTACAGTTAGCATAAATTTGTTTTTGAGCAAATTTATGGTGAATCCTACAATAGTAACTTACAGACAAAATTGAGTGCTTTAGAGTAAGAAATTGATGTACACAGTCAAAAATTGATGCCTTAGAGCATTTAAAAAATTTTACTCCAATGATTATAAATCACAACAGATTAGCTTAAAGCTTTAATATGTTATCTCATCTCTCTAATATCTTTTGCGTGCTATTTTAGTTTTAATTTAATTATAAATCCGCGCATTTCTCTACCATATTTCTATGTTTATTCTATCTTAGTGCTAATTCTGGCTAGAAACTCAAATAAAACATCTTTGGGTAGATACATTTGTAATACAAACGCTTCACAATTCATAACTGTCGTTCGAAAGGTCAAGGTTGAGGTAAACTTTGCACGCCATAATGCAAAAATCTCATCATCTTAAATTGAAGACACCTGAACCATTAAGTTAAAACAGCCCAAAACAGTCACCTTTATCAAACAAAGCTGTCAACCACCAACGCTCAACCACACATACACACATGTCTTCAACTTTGCCCTTTCCAGTACATCAGCTTTCTGTCCTGCCTGTTTGCTCCATATCAACGCATCTCTCTGCCTAAACGTGTCTGGGATCGACCGGGAGACAAATTGCAAAATTTCCTTCCTTGCAAAACTTGCTGGGATGCTACGGAAGGTACACACACACTTACACTTACACTCGGGATGGACCCAAAGATATGAAAATTTGTGATGTGTTACTGCTCCCACGCAAGCCGGCCGCAAGCCGCAAGAAGTTAGACACAGATAAAGAAATGGAACGGCTCGTGTCGTCTCTTGCGAGGCACCTTGATGACGCTCTGTTTGTCGGGACGCTTCGCTCCTATCCGGCAAAATCACGATCTCAATCAGTGAGCAACAAACATGAGCAGACCTCAAACGACTTGCTGATTGTTGCTCCGAGGGCGGGTGTGTGTGTGCGATGAGTTCATGTGACCCGGCTACACGTTGCTTTTACTTCTGTCAGCACCCAAGCAGTCCCTTAAGTGCGAGACATTTTTCACCACACACCTCGCCCAGTTTCGTAGCTCTCTTCGTAGCCACCTTCCGCGGCTGTAATAATCATCCTGTGGCCACATTGTTCGCTCGTGGGAATTTTACCTTCACTCTCTCCCGTGGTCCCGTGGTGACCCGTGGTGGTTTGTAGTTTCTAGAGCGGGGATGAAAATCTTGCCGCACGCAACCCGATATTTATCGTGTAATGGAATTAATTTTGTTCCCTTTTGTTGTTGTTGTTGTTTTGTGATGTTTGTTGTTTGGTTGCTCTTTTGCTCGCACCTTTGGCCCACAGCCGGGAGCAAACGAAACGTACACAATAAAATTTAACCTCACATTATTAAACCGGGCCAGGCGCCGCCGTTACAGCCTTTTTTCTCTTCCCCCGGAGCATGACCGTATGGTGTGCCTTTTTTCCGGGTGCCGCTGCTGCGGGATTTTTCGGGCACCGCTTATCCGCTCAGAGATCCGTTCCGGGACAGTAGACAAGAAAATAGAATGCTGAACAAAAAATCAATTGCGTTAGAAGGCGAGTGTGACCTTCTCGAAAAAAAAACATGAAGGAAAAAGTAAAAAAATAAATATCTGCAAACGATGGATGCAAAAAAACTAGGCGACCGTCACCATAAAAAAGGTATCTGCTTCCCATAGGAATTATTTCGCTGTTTAGTGATTTATTACAAAGTGTTCGTTCCATTTTTTGTGCATTTTTTCTTCCTTTTTTTGGCCGCACATTGAATTTGCTCGCCACTGCCTTGTAAGATTCAATCGTTTCAGGCAAGAAAAGCCGCTCTTCGATCGATCTAGAAAAAAAAACGAAAAGTATCACTTTTCGAACGGTGCTTAGCTGGGTTTGGATCCTCCTGGATTGGCCTTTCTTTACCTTTTAAGCTACTGTGGTTGAAAGATTTTCCATATCCCAAAAACACCTCAGCTGCAAAGCGTCGTTAAGGCGACCGGTTGTTCAAAAAAAGAAAATCCTCTTACTCAACACACACACACTCACACATGCTTAAACGTGCGAGCATGCAGGGCAGACAGTCCCTCTTTTACAGTCCACTAACCGTGCGGGGACATATTTTCCGTGGTTTCACCCACACATTGTCAGCACTCGCCAGCCCGCGCGTCGGGAAAGTGGGGGGGGGGGGGGGGGGTTAAAGGATGAGCCGGTAGCGGTAGCTCAACGCCCTCATGCGGTTTATCTCAGCTGCAGTCAGCATAAATCCGAAACGTGCTACAAACGGGGCTTTTTTAAAAACTGGGAAGGTTTTGGGCCGGTTTTAAGCAGCAAAAGCGGAGAGGGGATGTGTGGCAGGAAAAGGGGTTCGTTAATTAATTTAAATAAACACAACTCATCTCACCGTGCTACGTGGCCGCATGGTGGGATTAAATAGTTGCCATTGGAAAAAAGTAGTATTAAAGGCTTTAAACTGCTCATCTTTAGGAATAAAGATAAAGCATTGAGCTAAATGTTGCATAAATATTAAATTTATAATTTTCTATTTTGATAATTTAAAAAAAAAGATTTTTTTTATTGTATGAGTTCTATAACAATATTGTATTCTTAAAATTTCATTATTCATATTTCTACTACAGAAATTGTAATAGACTTTTAAAATGAAACATTTTTCGGTTGTACCTTTTTATAAATATTCACTTCGAATGTAAAACAAACCCCTTAATACACACACATTTTCCTTGCATCAGTTTGTCCGAGCCGGTCTCACTGTGCCGAAAGTAGCTGAAACTGAAGGACGGCACCGACCCCGAAAATCTTGGCCCTTACATGTTACGGTCCCTACATTTTTAATGAAACACACCCGCGTGGGCTTTAAACGATTTACTAGAGGGTTATTATCAAACGTGTCTACAGACAAAAAAAGCGCCCAAAAACGGGCCTTAAAAACTGTGCCGGTTTCTTTGGACAACGAGTGACAACGGAGCGAGAGTTTTATCACACTTTGTGTTTTTTTGGTGTGAACCATCACCATCCAAGAGTAGGGTAAATCAGATCGATTAATTAACTCGGCAGCCCCAACTAAAGGGTGTTCAAGCGTTCGACACATTAAGCCCTGGGAGTTATAAGCCGCTTTTTTTCAAGTGTGATTTTCTGCAACACACCCTTAAACCTTTTCCAATAAGAAAAAAAAGATCCAATTTGTTATGCAACGATTGGTCACACGTTCAGCACGTTCTTCTCCGTATCGGATCGCGTTATTTGCTCTATTCTTGTTCTGTGTTATTTTACTAAGTTGTTGCGTTTGACCGTAAGTTATTTTCATTTCCGACTGTCACCATTTTTTGGTTTTTCTTTCTTTTTTTGTTTTTCTTTCAAACGTGTCGAAAAAACCTAACCACTGGCGACAAATAGTTGACATACCACGAACACAAACTAGCAATATTTTACTGTCTCACACACCCACAAAGCTTCAGTGTGCCAGTCACAGCGGAAGGGAAGGAGCGTCACGGCAAGGCTCACTCGTGATCGTTGTGTCCGTGACATGTGGTTCTCAGCCGTTCGTGGTCGTACGGTGTGCCTCGACCGCCGTTCGTCCTCACTGGTCGGGGATGACTGAGTGGGATTTAGAAATTCATAGGCAAAAGGGTGGTGCGTCCGCTTGCGCCTGGAATGCTGCAAACATTTTCCATCTATTTTTTCCCACCAATGCCTCCTATTCCACTCCCGAAGCCTAGCTTGTCGTTGCCGGGTTGCTAGACGTCGTGGAGAGGGCCGCGGAACCGGACGCAGAGCTATCACAGGGCTTAATCCGAGTAGCAGCAGCAGCAGCAGCAGCAGCAAACTTTGCCAACGGTGGGCGTGTGTTGCGTCAAATGCATTTCACGCTGGCGCCACTACCTTTCCATTTTCCGCAGTCCGTGCGCAGGTGAATTATGAATGCAACAGTAGAACATTCATGCCGCTTTCTATATGCATACGGTTTCAAATTTTCCTTACTGACACAACTCCTTTTTGGAAGTGAAACGTGAGACTGTGTTTGTGTGTGTGTGCGTGTGTGGGGCAAACTTTTCTTCTGCTGGTCGTGCCCAATCGTGTGGCTGTTAGCGCATTGCCTTTTATATGTCGGTATGAAAATGAAGAGCCACACACACACTCACACAAAAATCCTGCTCAGCTACGATTATGGTGATTGTCTGTGTTCCATGCCTATACCTATATGCGCCTGCATGGGAATGAAATTCCGTACGCTTCCGCGTTTTCTTTCTTCCTACTTTCTGCGGAATGGGGAAAAGGTTGCGTTTCTACGGCGAATGAAAGTTTTTCGCTGTGAACTCATCCTTTCTTTTTTTTCTTCCAGCGGCAAGAGCGTACCGTTCCTTTATGATGCACTATTAAATATTGCATGAAATATATGCACGCTTCCGCTTGTCGATGTTTGCTTTTTTCCACCGAAAAAATATTATTTTTTCTTTAAATTTGGTTGCAGAGAAGAAAGTTCAATAGAACAAGCTTTCTTTTTTTCTTTCTCAGAATATTATTTTACCAAGAAAAAATATTATCTAAAACTTTTGGTGATTTGTTTTGCATTAAAAGTGTTTTTTTTATATCAAACATTTTGGCAAAAATAAAACCTAGAAATGTTCTCCACAAATAGCAAAGTTCTGCAAGAGTTCTATTATGATTTGTTTTTGTTTAAGAACATCATGCAACATGCAATTAAACGCATAAAAGAATGGACTGTGCCATCTATCTGGAGTATAAATCTAATTTTGAGTTGGAGTTGAGGGGCAGGATTAATAACTATCTGTAAGTTTGATTATGGATACGGTCGGCATGTAGTAACTTTGAACTCGTGCTGGCCAGAGAGGCCTTCAAACATCGTTAAGGAAGGTCTTCGTTTTGGCGAAATCGGTAGAACTGATGTGAATCCTGTTTCAAGCCGTACTTATCGACACTTGATCGTCCAGGCGATCCCTGTTACCGGAAACATTGGAGTTTAGAAGCCTTACCTTGGGTTGGTTTTTAAGTTCTAGTAGATTCTGTATAGCAGATAAGCTACAGCATTATGTAAAGATTCACACACGAACCTCATTTAAGGGCCGAAGAATTCATAACTTTACTTGACATTTATAATTTATTATGTCCTATCGATATAACATCTTCCAATTTCTATGAAATATTGCTAAAATTCTCTTCAAGATAATTATTAAACGATTTTTATTATTGTTATGAGAAAGTATATCTACGCCAAAACTACACTTAGTTGTCTAAGTAAACTTAGCCACTAAGTAAACAACCCGTCGATAGTAAATCTTCTTAGGCGTTCAAAGTTTTACCAAACAAATAACCCCAAAAAACCCAACCTTGCCCCCCTCCCCCATTCCTGATGGACTATGAAGCATACGCTTTAGTGTGGCCCTTCAATCACTAGCCGCAGCTTCACGACCGGCCCCTAGCTCATCTTGCCTCTTGCCTTCGCCGTTAACGCCGAGCCCCTAATCAAACCTACATCACGATAACGCGTCCATTGAAGCGTTATAATGAATGTTTGCATTACAACTCGTGCTCGTCATCAGAATGCCCGGAGGTGGCATCGGGCCAATAAGCTAATTAGTATCAATGTGCAACCATCCACACAGCGGCCTCATCTCGTACGCCTCGGCCCCCCGTCAGTTCCATTTGCCCAAGTTGCCCATTAATCGCTCGTGGATGGGTGTGTATGAGGCTCGGCTGCGCTTCATCCTCAACTCAACCTCCCCGGAATCTGGCTAGCTGTTACCTGGTAGGTGCTGCCGAAACCAATCGCCGTACCGGACCATATACGAGGTAGGGACGGGGCAGGAAAAGTTCGGAAGTTTCGGAAGGATCAAGTGTCATTAGTTTGAGGTAGGCCAATTAGGGCAGTTAACAAGCGAACACTCTCGTTTTCTCGAAACCGACCTAGGCAGCCCAGGTGTCTCTGTAATGAGTGGGTAAGGCACCGGGGACAGGTTCATCAGAAGCCTGGGCCGGATCAGCAGCCTCCACTTGTCACCCTTGTTAGGGGCGAAGCTGCCGGGTGAGCAAAACTAACTTTCTCGGAAATAATTCCATTCGGCTGTGGTAGAACGCGAAGGACAGATCGCACTCAGTTTGTCGGGATCCGATAGACGAGAAAGTTAAGCAATTAAAATTAATTTCTCATTCACTAGTGTAGTGTGTATTAACGAAATCAAACGAAAAAAAAAACAACCAAGTTGCTTTCATCTACAGTGCTTCGGTATCCTTGGAATCTCATCACTTGCTCGGCAACCGCACTTTAAAACATACACATTCCTGCACTTCAAAACCCCGTTTCCCATTTTGCAACCTGACGCAAAGTGGAAAGGCGCAAATCCTTTCCCCACACGCTGCTTGGGCCCGCATATGCAGCGGTGCGGAAGGGCAATGCTTCAAACGACAAAAGTGATATATTGGCTCGGATCTCGGAGCTCGGCTCGAGCGCAATCGAGAAAGTGGAATGCCCCGGAATGCTCAGCAAATGCGACAGGCAAATCGCTACACAAATCGAGCGGAAGACGAAGCGCCCTCGTCGTCGACATCGTCCTTGCGAGAAGTGACATTTCGTGGAAGGAAAGCGAAACCAGATGCCGGAGCCTTTTGAGCTGCAATGGAATAAATTGAACTGTTCAATTGGAAAACGGAAGCAAGCAATTTGTCCTCGGCAGTCGCGGGGAACCGGTTAAGATGGCGGACCGCGTGAGGGTGGTTTTTGCTGGCGAGGATAGATAGTGATGGTGAATAAAATGTGACGAACGTTTGTCGGGCGAGCTTTGAAATAGCATGATGGTCGCTGAACACTTGTGCTGAAACAAAGAATATTTACTTTCTTAAGAATCCATTTCGACGCACTCGCGCTCCTTTCCTGCTATATAAGTCCGGCATTTAACCTTTCCTGCAAAATGGTAGCAGTAATGGTTTTGCCATGCCTGTTACCATTTGCGGTAACGTTATTTTAATGATCTCGAATAAATAAGAATCGAAGCAAACTTTAATGAGATAAAGAGCGCTTCTTAACGATGCTTCGGCATGACTGGAAGATGGAAGACGTCTTTCGGCGTAAATATACCGGTGGCTCGTTAAAGCACCAACAACACACACACAACATGCTCACGCACAACTTGCAAGAACTACATAACGGCCGCCCCGTCCGTTCGAGCAGATGCGAAACATTTTCTCCCTTTTCGCCGATCTCTATTGATATTCAGATATTCGTATCGTTCGTGGGTCATTAGACGGGGCGCTCCCGCCACCGTCCTGCCACTCGGACGCCTAATGAAGCGATAAATTGTTTTCTACTTCTGCTGCCTGTTCTTCTTACGCTGTTCGCTGCACCCGCCGATACCGCAATCTAATCGCATCGTGTAAGACGGACGGAATCACACGGCATTAGCGGTGTGGCGCTTGCCATTACATCTCCTGCTGTCTGGCTGTATCACGCGAAAGATGCTTACCAAGCGGAGGGTAAAAAAAAATGGGATACTTCTATGACTCGGTCAGCTGGCGTTTGCTAGCACGAAGAACGAACGAGTGTTGTCCTCCCGTTGTCCTGGGCCAGTCGTACGATCAACTACAAACTACGCGTGCAGATGAAAGCATCGTGTGCGAGAACCTGCCTCCATCTACCTAGTAACCGCTTACAGGGTTTTCGAGGATTATATAGACATGTTCAGCGAGTTGTAGATTCGTTCAGGCATATAATAGACTCTTTCAGCGAGATATAGAATTGTTCGGAAGTAGGCGTAGACATGTTCAGCGATTCTGTAGAGCTGTCATTTGTTTTGTTTACACACTGTGCCGCAGGGTTCAATTTTTCATTCTTAAAAGTCCTAAAAGTAGTTAATAATCATTACCCAAGCTGTTTAATACATAAATTAGTTGAAAAAAGCTCATTTTTTCGAAAACTGTTTGTTTACCTCCTGATGAGAATGATCCAAGCTGCAGTCCAAGGGGTACGAAAGTGACAGCTCTACAGTACAACCGAACATATCTACGCCTACTTCCGAACAATTCTATATCTCGCTGAAAGAGTCTATTATATGCCTGAACGAATCTACAACTCGCTGAACATGTCTATATAATCCTCGAAAACCCTGTAATGGTTTTTAAAGCGATCGTTAAATTTTGCGATCCAACTCACTGGCCAAAGACAAAACCCGCCGACGGGTCGGTCAACAATGGCGAGCTTGTGGCTTTTACAACGCTATGCTTACGAGCCATATTGGAAAAACTTACACACCATTACGTATTCGTTAGTGAGGTTTAGTGTTCTATCAACCCTGCACTGGAGTGGAACTGTATCGTTTTGTTTGGGTGCGATAGTTTAATTGCTAATAGTACTTTAACTACTTTGTGTGCGGGATAAGTTTGAAGTTGCACTCGTGTGTATTGGTAAAACATATGGGAAGCGTGTGTTCGTGGGAATAACATGATGCTAATAATGTTGATAGCCGGTCTCGTAGTACAGTCGGGTTCAAGCCCCAAATGGACCGTGCCGCCATACGTAGGACTGACTATTCTGCTATGGTAATTAATAGGTCACTGAAAGCCAAGCCTACGGTTGTTGAGCTAATGAAAAAGAAGAAGAATGTTGATAGCAAAAAACCGTAGATTCGTTAATCTACAAGTTCCACTAGTTCGGAAAGAGGTAAAATTTCATAAAATAAGGAACAATAAATTCGTTCATGTTTCATTTTTTTTAAGATTAACGAAGTTGTCAAAAAATTTCTGTTTTTTACGTTAAAATCACTTCAAATTGCATTAAATTAGACAATAATTAAAATTAAGTTATCTGCTGGTATTTGGTTGTTCAGGGTTATCTGCTTGTATTTGCCTCGGATCTCGTGTATCATTAAAATTTATTTATTGCATTTTCTCTTATTTTTTTGTTAACTAATGATTGTATATACAGTCAGAATTCAATAGTTGAACGCTTTTTAGTTGGCCTGTTTTTTAGTTGAATGCTCGATAGTTGGCTGACAGTTCAATTAAAAAGCATGCGTTTGTACGGGAAAACCGTTTTTTGAAAATTTCACAATTCATGGCCTGCCGGGAAAAAATTCATAAATTTTTTGTATGGAAAAACGTGCCAACTAAAAAGCACATATTCAACAGTTGGCAGGGAATCGAAGTTCAACCAGTGAGTTCAGACTGTATTCAATTTATTAAATTTGATTTTTAACATAATTTAAAAAAAATCATCTGTTGCATACTTTCAGGAGTATTCAGCGCCTTGTTAATCTTTGCCTTAGTTAATATTTATCCATGGTTAATGTTTGATATCGCAATACAGTAAAGCCAGATTTTAATGATGTATTAAAATCAATTAAAATGTGTCTGACCCCTTGTAGGCTATGCTGATGCTACGGTACGTAAATATTTTCTGTCGTTTAGTACGCCGCCGGAGGCATTCTAAGCAGTTTCACGGGTCCAGATGCTTTGGATTGCATAATTGATATTGATTGTGGAAGTAACTATCAACGTATAAACATTAGAGTTCTAACTTGCTGGGCTATTAATTTCATCAAACAAGTTAAACAGATTGTCCAAAAAACCTATTTTAACGATGAAAAACAATGTATAAACACACTTAAAACATTCGAATTCATCTTCACGGATGAAAGGGCAGTTGATAATTATTGCACACCTCGAAGACTCCATCCTTAACGCTTAAAACGTTGGCAAAACGGTGTATTCTACCCTCTCTATACAGTTAAATTATATCCAGGAAAAGCAAACCACTTGCACAATCTACAATCTTTATCACAATCTACCCTTGTGAAGGAGCATTTAAAATGATGGTACAAAGCATAAAGCTTCTAATTAAAGTGACATTCACATAATTGCTTAAACGTTACTGCTGCTACCCCTACGGTGCAATTCAATCTGCTCGATACGATGCGCGAGTGAAGAGATAGCAGTGAAAACTATTTTCTCTAAGCACACATCCCATCTGGCTCTTCTCTTCCCTTCAGCAGTGTGAGTTTTACCCCACCATTATCAAACTAAACATCTCGCAACGTGTTCATGTGTCGTTGGAGGCGGGTTTTGTTCCCTCCAGCACGCTACTGCTGCTCATAATACCCTTCTCTATGGCTTCCTGCACAAGGACGGGAGTAAGCTTTTGTTTAACTTTTCCATCTCGTCAGTGTGTCGTTTCCATCCACTTCAATCCAACTCCGTTCTCCGTTCCACCCTGTTCGTTGTTTTATTCCGGGACAGAGTATACATCCACACACACACGCCAAAAGCTACACCCAACACCCAGCTGCAACTGCTGGCAACAAATAATTTTACAAAACATAAAAGAGTTGTGTCTAAGGAAGGGAGCATGAAACATTGGCAAAAAAGGGATGCATGAAAGGCGAACAAATCCTTCCCGAGCTTACAGGGCCGGGAGTTTATTGTAACGATTTGTCGTTAGAGTTCCATTGTTTTTCCTCGCTGCTCTTCCACATGCTGATGGCGCACATTCGATGCTGTTCTGTAGTGGAGATGGGCCGCTTTTCCGAGTGGGTCCTTGAAGTAATTCAACCTGCAGACACCAGCGTGGGAAGGACACTGTTGCTTCTCCGAAGTGGATACGCTCTCCCGGTGCTGTTGCTGCTGCTGCTACGGCGGTGGCTTTGTGATGGTGTTATCAATCCTCTTAAGAGTTCTTGTGCCCAAACACGAACCAGGCACGTAGACACCTCGGAAAGCGGGACATGGAGCGTTCCGCCAAATTTCCAACATGTGTAGCAGCACGGGTTTTGTTGTGTTTGGCGAAAAGTTTAATGTATGTTACGTTCTCGGTAAAGCGGTGCTTTCCCTCGGTTTGGTTGTTCTACGCCGTTCTCCCGCTCCCGTGACGTCATTCGATGGGAAAAACTAAACAACGAAGCGACACAGAGCGGCGTTAGCACTCCGGTTCTTTGATTTTCCACGTCGACTGATCGCGCACGAAGCTGCTGAGCTGTGGAAAAAGGACGAAATGTGAAATTTTCGACTGCCCCACACAGTAGTAGTGGGTAGCAAACACGGACACGGGTTCCGTCATGCCATCGTGTTATGGCTTTTGGACGCTCCGGTTGGGAAGGTTTCATCCTTTGAAATCAAATACCATCACTTGATGGGGTTGATGGTTCGCGTTTCGGAAAGGTAGTCGCTGTAGTACTGCCATCGTTTCACACGAAAAACCATTTCACCGACACGCTTCAAATGGCGCTGCCAAGGGTTGCGGCAGACTTAACAGCTGCACCTTGATGGTCGTGCTCGTGCACCCAGGGTTCGCCAGCTTAGAGGATAGTTTATAATTTTCCAACAGCAACTTTCCAAACGCCTGGCATCGACAGACACTAGGAGTTTTAGAGCGTGGCAAATAGATGGCAAAGGATTACCACGGCTGCCGCCACCGAGAAACCTTTCAATCTGCTGCCCGCTTTGCTGAGTGTCGCCCCGAATGATCGTGAAAAGCATCCTGGAGCATCCATGCTCCTGCCGCACGACGACCTCGTTTCCGCAGCTCATTGCTTTTTAAGCTTGAATGCAAATGGTGGCACTCTTCTTTTTTCTTTAGCTGCTGTATTCCAACAGCTGCAGCTCGTATGATAAGCGTTGCACTTGACACCTACAAGCTCCGGAGGTGTAACCTTCTTTCCAGCAACGCCTCACCTCTCCGGTCTTAATGGCACAGGGGGCTGTATGTGTATGCATGCATGCTGATCTCTTGCGCTTAAGAAGCCGACACCTGTACCGTTTTGAATCACCTTCCAGAGGACGGAGAAAAAAAAAGAAAAGCAGCGCAACTCAGCTCAGCAGTGGTGTGAAATTAAAAGCAATGCTTGTGGCGCAAGACCTTGTACAGTGAGGTGAAGAGTCAACCTCCTCATCCAAACGGTGTATTATAAGCCGCGTGAATGGTTTGTTAACTTTTGCACCAAGTGTGTCGCATGGGCCGGGATATCCGTAACATCCGCCACCGTAATTGCGTATGTTTACTGAAATGGTGGTGTTTGTGCGCGAACGCGAGTCAGCGAGTGTACTTGACGAGAGCGACGTTTGCACGGATTATACGCCTGAAGGTAGGCAGTTACTTACAAATCGTCGTGTGTAATGCAATTTCGCTTACCGCTTGTTGCGGCTGGTTGTTTAGATAATAATATGAACGATTTAATCGGGAGCTGAAGGTACTAATGAAGTGTTTTCCATCATATACATTTGAAGAAGCATGCGGTAAAATTAGCTTGTGTTTAACTAAGTTTGGTTTAATACTTTTTACAACTCCTGTTAGATACATGCGCTCAAGAAAACATCAAGAAAACATAATGTGTTATAATTACTATTAACAAAATAATTTAGTTGGTTTATGAGTACATCATATTTCTGTTGCCCATAACTATGTTTATAAGCGGCACTCAACATCTCGCTTGCGAACGATTAAAACATGGTTATGATCAGTGCTCTTTGTACCGTGTCTTTTCATGTGACATCAGGTGCATTCTCCATTCGTGGAAGTGGTTTCTACATATACTCCGGGACACTTTAAGACCATAATGCTGCGGGAGCATGGAGGAGCATGGAGGAGCACCTAAAATGTGGCACAATAAACAAAGTGCTTTTAGAAAGAGTGTGGAAAAGAAATGTGAATATTTAAAAAGCTCGTACCATATTCATTCATTACAAATCTTAAACACGAAATTACCAAAATGATCAAACTCTCATTAAAATAGGTAAAAATCAACTGCTGGCTTCAGAACGCTAGTTTGGCATACAGGTACCTGACAAACCTTCAAGAATTAGATTTAAAACTTTTGGTAAGAAAGAGAAACAATTCTTACCCCAAAGACACCGCAATGCAAGCTATTTTAAATTAAAAATGAATAAATTTAAAATTTGCTTTAAAAATAATGATCCAATTTCTTCAAATAATGAATGTTATTTAATTCAGTACGCAGCTCTAGTTAAAATGCTGTTTCTATATGTTTTCCTTTCTTATCTAATTTTCAAATAGTTTCACAAATCGTGTTTTCGATCACATTTCTTGAACATGAAGTAAAATAATTACGAAAAATACAAATAAAAAACACTACAATAACTGAGTTATACCCATCACGCGACGATGTATTTGTATGATCATTCATGCATGTTAAAAAGCTACACCTTTTCTTTGTACCTAGTTAAAAAATACATTACCTCACGCCCTCTTCCAGCGGTACGTGTTTGTTGTCATGGTGAAGTTAGGGCTTTCTGTAAACTGTAAGCTTCAGCCGGCAATTTACATCCCTAAACCTCCAGCCAGACACGAGCGCGCACCGCTCCTTTATTACTTCCCTATTTATCCTCATTTCACTTGCGCTCCAATGAGCCTCCCTTAAGGGGTTCTTATCTAATTTATGCCAAGGACTGTAGTGCCGGCTCGCATCCTACTACTTCAGGTAGACACGCGCACACATTCTCATACAGCTCGTAAATCCCACTCACTGCAAATACTGCACACAGAAACACACACTACAACATAGACAGCCAAGCAAGGCCACCAAGTATGTGGGATGGGGAAGAGAACGGAGACTACACACCACGGGCCCCGGAAGCCCCGAAAGTCCCGGTGCGGGCCAATTCCCCCGTTAAAGATTTACAAATTATTCATCCAACATCCCGGGTGACATTAATCAACTATCAAACCCATGCCAGCCAGCCAAAATGGCGCTTTCGAGCGAGGTTTCGAAAAGTACACACTCACACACACGGACACAAAGTTCGGTAACTTGCAAACGCGCTTGCTTTCCCAATGCATAGCCCACCCGTAGTGCTGGGTGCCCCTGGTAGCAGCTGCCACACGCTGACCTGTACGGACGGTCCCTGTACTCTTGCGTATGGGAAATCGAATTTTCTTAGCCACATGCAATATCGCGTGTTGCTGCGATCGCGTTTCCATTGTTGTTTTTTTTTCGCTCTTTCACTCTCTCTCTCTCTCTCTCTCTCTTGCTATGCAGCAGTAAAGTTGTGCCCTTCGTGCAGCTAATTTCCTCTTTACCCTTTTGCCATTTTTCACGCCAACCGCTGACATACGAGGAGGTGATCCTGGCTGTGCAGGTGGCTCCGGTGGCTCCGGTAGTGTTGTTACCTTGTTGTTGTTTTTTTTCTTCTTCTATCCGCTGTCCAACTCCTCTTATCACATCCACGGCAGTCACCTAAAAGAACGAATGGTGGCATTTTTTTTTTGCTGTACCTTTTCCTTGCCTTCTGGTGGTCAACGGTCACATGGAAAATAAACGAAGTGGCGGTGACCCACCGACCACCAAGCAGCGTGATGTGTGTTAAAAGGTGCAGCAGTAACTGCGCTCGACGAAATTGCAGCATGCCACTGGAAGGAGGAGGGGTTGTTTTGCTTTTTTTGTGATTCGTTTGTTTACAAGGCGAGAATTTCCACTCAATTTCGCCAATTTCGCACCGCCAGCTAGATCGCTAGAGCTACCGGACGGTACCGGTCAAACACACACACACACACACACCAAAGGACCGATCTGACCGATAGTAGGGAATTAGTGTTGTACAGTGCAGGGGAAAGCTGGGCAATAAGCCAGCTTTGCTGTTCTTTTGTTCACATCACACACGCGCGCGTGTTGTGTTTCCGGGTGCATGCACACCTAAATGGCAAATCGAATTTCGATCGGTGCGTCCGCAAGCAGCAGGGCTTCTAGTTGATCTGACTTCTCGAGCTGAATGTTTTTTTTTGCATCCAGACCAGACGAACAGCATGCAACATAAGCCTTTCGTCGTCGCCCGTCGACTCTTTAGCCGTAGTAGTGCCGGCAGTGCAGGGTTCAGGTTCTGTTGCCTCTATGCGCGTACGCAGATGTTTCAAATTCTGCCCAGTATCAGATGTGCCGTATCAAAGTGCCGAATTAGGTTGCGTTTCCTTTCCTGCCAATGAAGGGGATGAAAACAACACACACAAACAAAGAAGATAATCTTCCGAAGCGAACAGTAATCGAACGAAAGTCCATCGTGTAAGCCGTCCAGAAAGGCAATGGCCAATGACCACCACACCGATTTTCGAAGGCGTCCAATACGTACTGGGGGTACATGAAAGCCCAAACTTGCTTTCACCCTTGCTATGCTCTTTTTTCACGAAACCCTTTCTCGGACGGCAGTAGACTAAGAGCAGGAGTGACATACCAACCCGCCAGCACGGAACGGACAAACACACACACAAAAAATACTGTGATAAAAACGAACGACACAATCCGAATGACCAGAGCGCCGGCCCTTTGCTACACGCTGCTTTCAGTTCCAATAAATGAAAACGAAATACCCAAATCGGGCCCGAAATGTGAACGGAGCCACCGGAGTAGTGGTGAAGGACGCTGTTTTATGGCTTCTAACCATGCAATTTTCATTCCATACCATTTATGGTGATATACGATCGTTGTTTTCATTCGTACCCTTCTCCGCGGCCGCGCTCCGCAACCGCCGCACGAGTCTAATTCATTTTCTTCCCTTTCGTTCTGTGCACAGCAATGCTCTTGCATACTTTCACTCCATTTACTCGCTTCGAGCTGGTGCGAGTTTGGTTCTGTCTGTGAGGAGGTATTTTTTTTGTTTGTGGGATTTTATTTTACTTTTTGATTATTTTTTGCTGTGCTTCTTCGATTTGATGCTGATTCTTTTGATTGCGTTGTTATCGGCCGTTCTCCACGGGATTGTATCACATAATTCTTTCCTTATTGGGGTAGGTTACTACTCTTCTTCTTGGCACCTTGCATTTCCGTTTGCGTCCGAAACGTTGCACACGCAATCGATAGTTCTATCGCCTCTAGAATGGATTTTGTTTGTCTGTTTCTTAGGAAACGGTTTCAAATTGGGTTACGGTCGTATGCGGCATGCAATCTTTTGTTTGCATTTTTTTTAATCAAGTTCAACTTTAATTAAAATGAAAACTAAATCGTGATTCAATTGGAGGAAACAAAATTAATAAGATTTCGAAATTCCGTCAGCTCAAGTTATGGGCACAATGTTCAAAAAGGAAACTCAACATTGAATGTTCCGGATGGGTAATGTCTCAGATAGTAACCCAGGAGCATAACGCGTAAGGCGGTAACATAATGACCGATTGTTATTATTACAAACACAGCATCTTTAGGCTCTAATGTACCTGATGTACGCTCTACTAAGATATGACAAACAATGGGTCTTTTCATTATGTATCAAAATCTCCTAAATCCTCTAGTGAGTCTTAGCTGCGAACGGAACATTAAGCTTTATACACCATGTCCAAGCTATCTATTTTTAGATAACTTTTATGTCTGATTTAATTTATACACACCCAGAATTTTGATTTATTTGACTTGAGGGACATCACGGTTACACCTCCAGGTATCTGATTGGTATGACCTTTATAATCAGACAAAGATCTTCTCTAAACCGGCTGTGCTTTAATGGCTGCAGCCAAATCAATTTCCTACCATATTGGATATGCTTTTGTAAAATGAGGAATACCTAATATCACGAACTTCACTCAAGTGCCACTGTTCAATAAAATGGCTCCACTAATGACAAACATTGGGGACAGTCCCGTGGTACAGTCGTCAACTCGAACGACTCAATAACACGCCCGTAATGGGTTCAAGCCCGGAATGGACCGTCCCCCCTTAGTAAAGACTGACTATCCGGCTATATGGTATTGAATAAAGGCTTGAAAGCCTGTATAAGCCGGCATGTCCGCGTGGGACGTTTACGCCAAATAGAATGACAAACAACCAGCATAGAGATAGAATCCAATAAGTCCCATAACAAAGCTAGTGACATCAAAACCTCCAATTCGAGTTTCTCGCTATGGACTATCAAATCGCACCGAACATTTCGCTCACAGGGACATTAGCTGCCAATGGCCGTCTAATTTTCGTCAAATAATTGATGACGTCTAAGTGTATGCCGCCAGACAGATTACCTGCAGCGTTATGATTCATTCCCTAACTGTCAATTCATTCCTGGAAATAGCGAATGCATGACTTTCATAACCTCATGACACAAATAGTATTTTTTCTTCTTAACTGTTTGGCCGACACTCCCTTACCTCACGCCCTAAGCAGAAACTCCTTCCAGAAATGACACATTACTTAAAAGTGATCGTATAATTTCAATTTATCTACTTTAACATCTAAGCGTTTCATTGCCATTTAACATACCATTAACGCATCATTTCAAGCTAACTTATCAACTGGCGTACTCATGTGAATAATTAACACCCCAAGCCAACTCCCTCTTTCTCTCTCTCTCTCTCTCTCTCTCTCTCTCTCTCTCTCTCTCTCTCTCTCTCTCTCTCTCTCTCTCTCTCTCGTAAGTCAATAGCATTTAACTAACCGGGTCCGGGTAATTAGATAAAAAGCCCTCCCTGGTGCAATCGCTACGAGAGGCTGTCATCGCTGGTGCAGCTTTAAACACAACATCCCTAATCAAATCATCAGCTAGGATCAAGTAGCATCGTTGCTCCTTTCACGCCATCACACCCACGTCGCAATGAACTACATTTTCCTCCATACCTTCACTGTCATCAGCTACGCAGCTGTGCTGCTGCTGCTAAATACTGAGCTGCAAATCGTGATATTGTACACCATGCTGTTGTAGCAAACTGTCTTAACGATGATGGGAAAATCCTTCCCGAACCCGTGCCGGAAAAGTTAAATGCTATTAGACGTTGCCGGTGCCTCCAAACGAACGTTCAAAATCAAACAAAATAGCTCGCAGCGGTGGTGTGTCGCTTTTGTACAGCGATGCTCACGCGAAGGTCGCTGAAGTTTAATTTACACCTTGGAAAGCAGAAAGATATTGTACCTTTTAAAAAATGAATGTAGCAGCTAAACGAAAGGCCGTGCAACATTAGCTAATACTTCTTTTTGAATTATTTTCTTCATAACCGGAAACTGATTTTCTCATGCCTCCAGTGAGCTTTGGATCAACCAAAAGACTAATTAACTTTCTTTCCGTCTTGTGGACAAGATATTCGATCCAATCACCATCTATTTAGTGTCTTTAATCAGCAGGTACACAACATATTATAGTCGATTAGGACTGTACGATGGCAAAGGTTTTGCTTAGGTAAACAAACGCCAACTACAGCAGAACGGAAGATGTTTGCAAAAAAACGATCCCATTTCACTGGGAATCGGGGTTTGCAGTTCTATGAGCCTTGAGTAGAAGACTGTTGTCTGGGTGCTAAGACTTCAGCCAAGCAAACCATTGTCTAGCTCCTTTTTTTGAGTCCATTCGGGGAAAAGTTAGGATCAACAGGAGCCGTGTTTTCTGAAAGCAAAGCCGATACCGCACGCTGTCTTTTAATCTCTAAAGGAAAATCATCTCCTCGCAAAGGAAAACGCGCTGATAGGGCTTGTGATTCGTGTCTTGTACAATTCGAATGATGAACGGTCCGAGTTTTTGGGGACACACAAAAAAAAGCCAGCCAACGTCTTCACCGCCATGGCTGTCCAGCCAGCCAAAACTGGTTGCAAAAAGGATGCAAACAACGCTAAATTTAGTGCACAAAAACGCCCACCGTTCTCCGTGTACCTCGGATGATCTTATCTCCACCGCATCACAACCAAAGAGAATGTGTTTCACTTTACCTCGTGCCTGTGCTATTTTGTAGCTCCTGGTGGGATTGTTTTGCCCGACCGAAATAAACTAGGCACGTTGGGCCATTTCGACACGGGGGCCGACAAGATAAATTACCGCCCCGTTTCCATCTCTGTGGGTTCGTCAGCCTCTTTAGCCGGCAAAAGTCAACCCCGGGTAAGGCTGTCTGCACAAAGCCAACGTTGCGGGCCCAACATGTCGAGTCGCTAAAAGCATCGTGTTTGGAGGGGGAGAGAGAATCCAACAGTTCGAACGGGGGGACGTCACACCGGGGGGACGTTCCGGTTTTATCGTTTAACTTTCGGTACAAATTGTGCAAACTGCGCTAAAGCCCTAAGTGAACTGGCTAGTGTAATTTCGGGGAAGCGAAAGGAGAAAAAAAGGCACACGAAAGGAGGTTTTTAGGGCGTAATGTGGAGTAGCGCCCTTAGGAGGGCTAAAACCCGCCAGCCCAAGAGGGGGAAATAGCGAAATGGGTCGTCGATGTAAAACCGCACGTCTCGAAATTTATCGACAGCCATTTCTTCTCGGTACGCCATCGTCTCGGCCTTTTGGGCTAGCAGCCAAACACGGTGACGCCTTTTTTTTGCCAATGCACCGCTTGGGGGATGGATGGGGATGCTTTCAATGGGAAAGGGTGTACGATAGATGAACGGCGATTAGTATTCTCATCATGCGTCCTGTCGGAGTGTTTGTGATGAGAGATTTTCCACTCGTTTTCATCTACTGATCGCTGGCGAGCACGAGCAATGATAGAGCAACTGTTAACTGATTTTATGAACACACCGTTTTGTTCGAGTAGTGGTGCCGGCTGTTCAGTTCCAATTCATCTTCCATGATTGAATCCAGGACGTGCTTATTGTTACTCTTTTCATAAAAATGAGCTTTTTATTGTTTCTATATTGACAGAGCCGAATGTTGGTTTTGTTAGCTGATCGGGTATTTCATGTTTTAGTAATAATAATTGGGATGCTGTTTAATTGTTCAAAATTGTAGTTTTAATTATTTTATTTTTCTAATATCTTTTTGCTACTGATATACTTCAATTTTTTTGTTATTCTATAAGCTGTGTAGACATCATTTTAGAACCTTATTTTATTTATTTATTTATTTATTTTATTTATTTATTTTTATTTTATTTTTATTTTTATTTTTTTATTAACTTCTTCATTTATTTATTTGTTTATTTATTTGTTCATATATTTATTAATTTATTTATTTATTAATTTTTTTATTTTTTTATTCATTTATTTACTTATTTATTTTTTATTTATTTGCTTATTTATTTATTTATTTATTTATTCATTAACTTATTTATTTATTTATTCATTTTTATTATTTTTATTTATTTATTTAGTTATTTATTTATTTATTTTTATTAAATCTATTATTACGCCCATTCCTTATTGTGGCATTTATTCTGACAAGTTTATATCAAATCAAATGAGTGTTATTTCCTCTCTCAGTCCTACCATATACTAGGCTTTTATGTTATAGTTAGTTAGTTTGCTATTTTACTTGCATATTTAAACTCTTATTATTACGCGTTAGGTACGAAACTATGTTCTCTCTTGATTGAATGCTATACTTAATAGCAAACATGATTAGTGGAACTAAATAGATGTCTAAGAAGTGCAAAATTTAGGAACAATTTGAGGAAGGGGAAACAAACCTTTATTTTAGAAAATGTCTGCATACAATCATGGTAAATATAAAAAGAAACACAATTGTCGCGACCCAAATCAACAAGCTTAAATCAGTTATGTCTTATCACAAATTTTGTAGCCATTCTTACCTGCACCCTTGCACATGCAGTGCAAGCCCCAAAGGCAAGCTACAATCAAACCCTCCAGACTGTAAATAAAAATTGGCAAGCAATGCAAATGAACTACTCCTCCGAACGCCGTTCCACCCGGTCCGTACTCCACCCTGCTGGCACATCAAATGCACCACAGAAGGCACCAAATCCGAGCAGCTTTCCCACCTCGCCTCGTACTCGTCGTAACTGACAGACTGCCTCTCAGAAGAGTAGCGCCTCACGATGCAGCTAAAAGTCGCGATCCGTTCAAAAATCCACTCGCCAAAGCTCTGAACGCACCGAAACGTTATCTTCACTCGGAATGTCTCGGTGCACATTCTGCACAACAAGAAGCCCGGCAAGATTTGCATCGCTTCGGTGGGGCACACGGGCACACGGTGAGTTCCATTAGTATTTCCTTCAAGCAGAAAGACGAGCTTGGCAGGCAAGTCTGCGCTTGAAAAGCTGAAGAGAGAAAAAATGGATGCAGAAGGATAAAGCTTGCCCATTCTTTAAGCTGATGGGTTTTGATGCGAGTCCTGTCAGCGTGGAACGAGCTTTGCTTAAGGTGCAATGGAAGTTTGAGAAATGAAACAAAGCGGAACCGTTCGTTTGTGCTGGTGGCACATTTTGTAATGGCTTATTTTTTTAACACAATCTTATTACTGAAGTTCATCCAGAGTACAAAGGGTAGTTAAGAGAGTTCCCAAGAAAATGGTACTGGGATATTAGATTTTTTGATTTTTACTCTGTGCTGAAGGAAAGCAAAATCGCTACAGAAATTGTTAGTCTCAAGCAATAGAAATGACATTGAGTTCCCTGTTATTCAAGCTTCCATTTGTTTCACATTGATGAGCTACACAGCATTTCCATTTCTCAACTCCACCAAATACAATATGACCTTCAAAATGTGGAGCCATTCTTCAATTTTTACACGCCATTATCCAGAGCCAAAAACGAAAAGCGACACGAACCCGCTCAATTCATTCGATATTGTTTGCCCATGGGATGCTTACGGTTGCTTTCAAGCATTGTCCTCCTGTACATCGCCATGTCCACCATTCCTCAATGTCGCTCTTGCACTCAAACAAGGCGCCCGTTGTTGTCTCCACCTTCGCGAGTCTCCAGGACTGTCCACCATCTTCGAAAGATAACAACGATAATGATGATGAAAATAACGATAATGTCTACTCCGTTCCCTGGCCTGTCCCTTCAGCCCTCTTCCTAACCTTCCTGCCTCGTTGAGCATAAACCACCACTTCCGTATCGCTCGCGGGATCGCACGGAATTACTTTGATCCGTTTGGACGGGTGCACTCTATGGCGCGTCGCTTTGCCCTGCTTTCCTGACACTCTCTGGTCTGCTGGTTTTCAAAAAAAAAAAACCCGAACATCTCGGCTCGAAAGTGTATGTGTTTGTGCGTCAGGGGGAAATAGAGAGATGTTTAGGGGAAGCATAATTTTTATTCCCGTCCTCGACTGTCCTCACCCGCCATTTAGGTCGCATTTTAGCACGCGAAGCCAAACTTAACGTTAACCGACCGCAGAAACGACCCGCCACCGGGGATGGGAGCTTTCCGGGCAGGAGACAGCACCCACCCACGTCCACCAGCTCGGACATTTAATTTAAAACTTAATTGAATTGAATTTTATCCACTTCAGCTGGTCGCGGCAAACCGTCCGAACCCAACCACCCACAGCGCGGGATAAAATGCTTCCAGTGGCAACTGCGTTGGGGTTTCGTGGTCGGACAGCAGGAATGTTACTACTACTTCCCAAGGCCAAGCCCCATCCATCCATCCATCCATCCCCCCCTGAAACGCTTGCTGACCAACCCGCCAGAACCGAAGCGTTAGGTGCCGTCTGCAAAGCAGCTGGTAGCAATTTCACTTCTGCTGGTGTTGTTTTTCTTTCTTTCTTTTTTCTGTGCCTTCCTTCATCGCATCGCAATGCAACTCCAAATTGTGAAGTGTTCCACATTTGGCACAGCGCTCCGCGAGCTCTGCCGTCGTGGGATAACGCTTTATCACAGCCAGAGAGAAATGAGATTGTTATAGCTTAAAGTGTTGTTTCAAGTGTCGTCTTAGAAAGTGCCGCTGCTATGCTATGCACCTTCTCCACCGCGCGCTTCTCCCTTGGTACTTCATTTCTGTTCGTAATTCTCAACATACTTAATCATGGTGGAAAAAACAGGAATAGAGAGAGCGAGAGAGAGAGCAAAAGTGTCTTTAATGTATTACTGCCCCTCGAGAGCAGTTAAAGTTTCGCTCACAAATTGTCGAATTAAAACACAGGCCACCGTGGTGCCACGTGTTCGGTGAACAGTGCACACTTTGGGGGAAACTATTCGGGAAACATGCGAGGTAATAGTGAGGATACGGGTACGGGATGATTTACTATTACTGTAGTTGATGGTCATAAAGAGGGAACAACTAGTTATGTGGTGGTGCAGCATGATATACTTTATCGGGATTATTTACGCACTCGCTGCGGTAGCGTGTTGCTTGTGCCTCGCTAATGGTTGTTTCATGAGGTAAGGGAAAATTAAACGGTAATGATACATTTGTTGCCTCTGCTGTTCTGTGGGAGCAACGTTTATCGCAGGTTTTTGTTTCTCTGCTTATTTGTTGCTTACACGTTTTATTGAAACAATTTTATTTTTAAGTTTCTGAAATTAAAATTTGTAAAATAAGGATGCATATTCAAAGGTTAGAGCCTGTTTCGTGGTACAGTCGGCAACTCGTACGACTTTACAACATGCTCACCATGAGTTCAAGTCCCGAATGGATAATGCACCCTCATACGTAGGACTGACTATCCTGCTATGGGTAATCTATGTTTTAGCGGTCTTTGCGGTCTTGGCCTGCCTCAGGAAGGTTCGAAACAGCTCACGGTTTCGCGCCTTCGTCTGCCAGTTCGTTATCCCGGCCTTACTGGCGGACGCCTCCACGCCATCAAGCTCCCTCAATTTGAGCCTGTCACGCTTCCTCTTTTAAAGGTTCCTCCTATTAGGTTTTAAAGGTTTTAAAGGTTCCTCCTATTCTTCTATCATTAAGAGCATCTTCCTCTCAATCACGGGCAATGTGAGTACTGGTGCTTTATAGGTGTTATATAGTCCCAGCAGTGGCGGATCTAACGGTAGGTGGACTAGGCGGTCGCCTGGGGCCCCGCTATTTAGGGGCCCCGTAGATCGCCATTCTATAGTATGCCGTATGGACAGAGTACTAGCGACAAGGGACCCCGGAAGGATGGCCGTTGGGGCCCCAAGACTCGCAAATCACCCCCCCCCCCCCCCCCCCCCCCCCCCCCCATCCGTCAGCATAAATGTTAGAACCTGTGACACAGGGGGCCTTAACTCGTCTTTCCGCCTAGGGCCCCCGAAACCCTTAATCCGCCACTGAGTCCCAGGTTCGTCCGTCGCGACAATATCTTTGAGGTGAACTGCTTTCTCAGGCTGTTGAATGACCGATTGGCAGCCAGCATCCTTGCGCGCAACTCACCTTGCATACGATTGTCGTTGCTGACCTTTGACCTTTGAGGTGAATTCTCTCCTACGTTTAACAAGCGTTTAATAACAAATCTTATTGGCAGGGTCGCTGATGTTGCCAGCTTGGTCTTTGCCTGGTTTATCTGCAGTCCGAGGATCTCTGCCGCCTGCTTGATCCCTTGGCAGGCTTATAAACATACTGCTACATGGCAGAGCCCCAGACCAATAATGTCAATATCTTCAGCATATGCCAGGGTTTGGGATGACTCATGGAAAATGGTTCTAGAAGTCTTCACCCTCGAGTAGTCAATAATTCACTGAAAACCAAGTCTTCTAAGTTGGTTCAGACAGGACTTGATCGACAACCGTTGTTGTGACAAAGAAGCACCAATAGTGTAAACAGTAGTTGTGGTAATAATACTATTATTTTCGGTGATATGCATGTCTACAATCCTGTCGTTCAAATTGAATCATGAAACAATCAACAAAAACTTGCATGCAAAATACAGATATGAAGTTATATTCTTTTTCAACACATTTTTATCATTCAAGTTATCCCAAAGCAGTTCATAAGCTCGTTGTCTTATAAACATTCCTGACAAAGAACCAAAAATGTGACAAATTTGAGACCTTCTGCAAATAACATACTTAGCAACAACATTTATTAAAAATAAAAATTATTAAAAATATCACTAGAGCATCAGAAAATAGTTTATTGACTCCTTTTCCATTATTGATTTTAATTCCATTTGCATCGGTGAATAACTGTTCATTTCTACAAATGATAAACATACTATAAAATATTTTTACAGTACCGCATTGAATAAATGAATGTAAACTTACAATAGAACGTCGTGAATATTTTATTGCTGTTACTATTCCCTATATCGCGTCGAGCCGAATCGAATGCATTCATTTCTCCCGGCCTGCTGAATTCAAAAACCACCCGTCCGATATTAGTACCACGAACGTACTCCGCACACTAGGATACTGCCAAAAGCTTTTCACCACTCTTTTCGTTTTGCTTTTTAACCGGTTTGGACCGCCCCGTCGAGTGGTGCACTCCGCTGCAAGGTAAAACAACACAAATGTCCATTCACTCCATTAGCGGATCTATTCTGTACCACGCGCGCTCGGTGATGTTTTAGCTATGAATTATTCATAACTATACTCGAGCAATTTTTGGTGCGCGAAATAGTAGAAACAGGAAGCGTACAGCAATCGACTGTAGCATAATATAGCGATAATGCAAGCATCCACAAGCGAGCCGGTGTATATTTTAGACACATTTTCAGTTTCAACAAAACGCCAAACTAACCATACCGGGCTTTGTGGTAGCGTTGGCTGGGATTTTCATTCAAACTTTAGTCGGAGCTTTAATTGTAGTTAAGAAAAACATAGTTCATTCTTCATTTAGGAAAACACTGCACAAAGATAGTGGAAAGCTATCGCCGATTCAGTAACGTGATCTTGAAACTAGCAAGCTTTCTTTGTGGTACAAGATGATCCTAGAGATTACCAACCGTTCGGTCGCTTTCATTCCACGACACGATCTACCATTGTCTAATGTTTGCGCCCGCTCAGGTAGAATGCTCCCATGATAAAGGAGTACACCTCGCCTGAACTCGCTTAACAGCCGATCTGAAGTCAGCTCAGATAAAGCCGCTTTTCAAGTCCTTTGCAAGTACCTTTTGTAGCAGAACCCAAACTCGTCCCACCTTCCCCGCGAACTGACGCAAGAAAATATATTTACCATTGTCAACAATCGCAGTCTGCTGCTCTCCTCTGTCTGTTCCGGGTTGCTTGCAAAGATTCTTAAGTATCTGCCTCGCCCTGTCACAACTCGCTAACCGTAAGCCTGATTTATCTTTCCACCGCACACCGCAACTCAAAAGTGCATTCCCATTTTCAACCCGTGCACCGGATTGCGTTGCCAAAACCTGTACCGAATCTGTTCCGGTCTCGGTTCGACAATGGTACAGTTGTTCCGGCTTGCCACATTGTTACGCTTTTGAGATTTGAGCCGACTCGATGAAGGACGATGATGTTGAGGCTAAGAACCCCGACTTGTAGACATTATCCTTCACCAACGGCACCGTATCCGTTTAAATACGATTCCGAAAAGACCTTTCTCTGCAGAGGGAATCGTGTAAGGAAGTGCCCAGATACTTTGAAGGGAGCGATTTCAAACGGAAAACGGAGGAAAATAGCCCTACAGAACAGTATCTCCTAGGTAGGGCAATGTAAACTGAACGCCATGTACAGTTTTGCAGCTCCACACAAGACACACAGGTCCGTTGTGTTTGTGTAGGTGATGACAGTGATGATGCATACTGCCGGTGCTGGTAATTCATCCATTCACTAGAAGCAATCCTTTCACTCGTTCGGACTCGTTGCTCTAGTCGGCTGCTTTCATATGGAGCAACGTTGACATATTACTTCCGGACGGTCCTTCCACTGCCTTCCGTCCCCTACAGTGGAGAGCTGTGGAGCGATTCCGAGTACGAGATAAGATGTAAATTACACGCCCTGCCCTGCTTGCCTGCCACGTTGCACTCCAGAACACGACGACTCCGATGACCTCCCCCCGAGGAAGGGGCAAGCAAACGCATACGAACGCGCGGATAAATGTAATCAGCATCAGGCTACTGAATGAATGAATGGGCTTAGGTGGAGCATTTGAAATGATTTCATCGCCACCCTGTCCGGCTGGTTCGCTGCCGGTGCCGGTCTTAAAACGATCTACCATCGCTCGAGGACACTGCCGTTGCACCGGAGCGTGGTGCTTTAAAATGTTTTCATTTGCGATAAAAGCACACGCCATCTAGCCGAGCCAGGTGAATCGTTTGCACCGAAATGGACACACCTGCGATGGTTTCATCTCTTTCCTCCTTTTTGACACCCGGCTGTGGCTACCAGTCACGTACGCGCTTACCGAAAAACGGGAGCCTTTTATTTGTGTTTTTGAGCTGCCACACTACTTGCAAAGCAAACGAAAAACTGCCACTCTTTGATGATGGACGTGCGATGGTGGCTACGGCTATGGGTAGTACGGGGCTTTTCTAGCCTGCTGTCCGGCACCGTTTGACAGCTCCATCGACGTGGGTTGCGTGGGGGTATGGGATGCGACGACGATGATGGGTCCTCTTCAAACACGATTTCTCATTCTCAGCTCGAAGCACGATGCTGCCCCGGACCGTTACTATTATGTCCACTTGGAGCAGTCCCGGCTCGAATATCAACACACAGAGAACGGGCTAGCGAACACATAAAACCCCTGCAACGAAGAAATGCTTCCCATCAGAGTGCTCTCCGTGCGTGCCCGGAGAAAACGGGATAGATAAAGAGGATCGCTAGTATTAGATTGCTGACCATCACAGCTCAGGTCCATTCTTTGCCTTCCGAGAAGGGATGTTGGTAGTTAAAATATTTACTAAACAAATGCAAATTCTCGGTGTAAATCGAACCCATTGCACGTTGCTTTAGTTGAGCATACTTGTACAGGGTAGTTTATAACAAAACGCTTCGGGACATGCATTGCATCATTTGTTGCAGAGTCATGCATTCTGCCCCAGACACCCTTTAGATCCCTGGTTTGGCAATTCAAGCCTGGAAAGGTTCTATTCACCACCAAACACGTTCGTTAAGCAAACAAATAGCTGTCCGCATCCCATATCAAGAAAGATGCGATAGAAATTTAACAATTTGGTTTAACAACACTCCCATGCAGTTCCGAACCTCCAAACAGCAGAATAAGGTCACAAAACGATTGACGATGACAGAAAATTAACTTTCATCGCTGGTTTGTCCCGAATCTGGATTATTGTTCAGGCAGGTTTAGCAGGTGGTTTTGCTCCGGCTATTGGACCCTTCCACCGAAGCTTGGATTCGACAGAGGCAACAAACGACTACGTTGACAAAATCCCTCGAGCCCGAAAATTGGGTCTCACCCACCGACAAGCGCCCGAGCAGAAAGTCATCCTTTGAGAGCACCGGCAACCTTTCGATACGCAAATTGTGCAAAGTGTGACAGCTCGCTGCTGCTGTGTGTGTTGGAATATTTGGCAATATTACTGTGAGCACGGCCGAAAAAAAAGACTGACAGTGCTGAAAGTGAGACTGTGTCTGCTAACCAACCCGACCAACCGTTCGCTGCTGGCAGCCGGAAATGGTAACAGTTTGTTCTATTCCCTCCCAGCAATGGTCGCCCGGGCAATGGTTTGTGCCGTCGAGGACGCAACCATTTCGGACTTAATTTGTGTACAAATAGACCATCGGTTTGCGATCGTGACCGGAATCGGGTAAATGCTGCTGATCCTGCCCGCCCATTGTTTGGCATACGGCGACGGCTGGAAGGATGCTGATAAATCCGGCAAGCAGGCAGAAGCGGTGGGATGGTTTCGGTTCGCTGATTAAAATTCCGCACGAAAGCGGAGAGATAAAATTTATGATACCTTGTGCTTGCGATTACTCAGGCCGTCGTCCATTATCGGTTCTTGGTTTGGCTTCCTACAGGCCAATGTGCCAATCTTTGTAGGTCCGACAGAGTGGAATGCAAAGAACGCCTCTGTGTATGTTTATCTATTAGCACTGAAGCGATGGATTACAGATTCCTGACAGCTTTCGGGGGGCGGAAGTGGCGTAAAGGCTGGTTCGTTTGAACAGAAATGGTACATCATCGGGATTATTATCTGAATAAACCACAATGAATCAACAAGATGGTGTGGATTTATTGGAAGCGGTTGCTACGCCACCGTGCTATAGGCCAAACTTCTCGGAAGGCAAGGATTTTGAAATTCAACTAGCTTGGAAGAAATGCTTACTGGTGCTTACTGGTAGCAAACATTATTCAGTTTCTGAACGTTAGGCATTGTATCACTTGGGCTGGGGATATGATGTACCGTCCTTTACGTTGAAGGGTGTGATAGATTTGCAAAGAAGTACATCGTTTTGCTTTGTTCAAACCTCACTTCTTGGGTCTTTAAATCAAAAGGAACGCGTCTTTTCCTTTAAACCAACCAGTCGTTCCATCGACGGAGAGTCACGATTTCCATACTTGCGCTTTACATGCAATAACTTTGCTCGTGTTGCCATCGCCCCTTTTTTACCCAATTTATCATTTCCACGTAACGATCGCTGCAAAAAAAAAGGGAAAAGCAAGCATCATCATCTTAAAATGCTCCAACAGTGTAGCGAGTGGCATGACAAACCGAAGAGCAAAAAATAACCATCATATTCCTCGAAAGTCGAGCCTCACTTTTGAAGACAAACAGAAAAGCAGACGCTGATGACATATTGAACAATGTAACCGAAACTGGTGCGCTCACCGGAAGGCGATATTACATTATCTGCAAGACACAGCTGGGCTGAGACAAGCTGGCGACCGGATAGTACACCACGCAGCTAGACAACGCCAGACAACGGCACAGCAAGTATGTTGGTTTTGTTTAGCGTTTTTAAAATTACTTCTGAACCCAATATTAACTCCCAAATGTATGCAATCCGCTGTGCGTTCGCTTTTAGTATGGGGGAATGAGCTTTTTAAAAGCTTCTTTTAAAACATTTCTTTTACTCTACGCTGTATAGCGCTACATGCTTATAGAACAAAATCCCATTATTCACGTTCCTTTAGATACTTAAATACACAGACATGACCTCCCGCTCAGGCAGAATAGATTTAACGCTAAAACAACATCATAGAAATGGGTTTGAAATTCATAGCCATACGAAAGGGGGGAGGGATGAGATTCATGGTTTTCGGTTTATCTTTAGCCCTTTTATCGAGGGTTCATTTCCATGCGACTAAATTGTGGTTAGCAGGTTTATGGCGTTTGAGTTGTGCGGGTTTTTTGACGGTCAAGAGGGGTCATATAATTTTATGTCTATTGTGGGCTATGGTCTATGGTGGTGCCACTGTGATAGGCCCTTTGCGGTTTGCATTTCGACAAGCTAGCGTAACAGTTTCGTCTGCAAAACGCATCGCAGTGTGTAAAAGGTTTACATAAGCAGTGCGAAATAATGTTTAAGCTTATTTTTCACTTATTCAGGAATCATTAAGAAAGTTATTCTAGCAGTACTGTTTAGCAAGCATTTATTTTAGCAAGCATTTATTTTAGAAAGCATTTATTTTAGCAAGCGAAAATCAGTAGGAATGAATAACAACTTCATTACGTCTACATGATTTATGCATTTTCATATTCCGCTCCATTCCCTCTTTCGCTGCTTCGTGAGAGTAATGTAATCAATGGCATTTGATAAACAACGTACACAGCGCTCATGAAACGATCACATCACGGTTAACAATTTCATCCATCACGCGGTGAATACTGTTTCGCGGAAAGGAAGTTAACTTTATGCCACTGCTCATTTTTCTCCATTTTCCACTCCTCAATGTTCGCGCTACCTTTGCGGCCTTCCTTCGGCCTGAACACTTACGCAAACAACAATCAACCCTATCAACACTTCTTTTTCGCCCAGATTGACACAATTTTAACACACTTGCTTCGTATTGTCCGTAGTGTTAGGGCTGGAAAAAAGAGCAGAAAGCTTCCGAAGGGCTTTCTACTGCATTATGTTAGCATCTTAAATCGAATATAATCTCTTCCCCAGCTGTCACTCGGTCGTCAGTGTTGATGTGCATGTAAGAGGTTTCTATAATACACTGAAAGAATGCTCAAGCTGACGGAAATAAACAAAACAAAAAGGATCGAAGGAGAGAGGTATAAACTTTTCCTTGAGCATGTCTGTAGAACTTGTTTGTTTTTCTGTGGTTTTAGAACATTTTTCTAGGAATCATGCTTCAGGTCAATGAATTTATGCAAACAAGCGAAACCAAAGCAAGCTGTGCATGCGGTTGTTTGGATTAGGCTATACTCCGATTTCCAACAACTTTACAAAGACTACAATCGGTTTTTTCAACTCTTATTTGAAGGTTCTTTTTTCAATTTTTGTTGGACATCTCTTTTGCTTTATTTCGTTTTTTAATTTCCATCTTATAGCATGCTATTCCATAACAATAACTTCCTTTGACTGTTTTTCTCCCAAAACCTACCCAAACCCACCGTCGCTTGATTACCTTTGTGCGAGTTCAGCACCAAATAGGATTTATTCGTCAACCTGAAATCCACTTACCATGCCGTACCATTTCATTCCATCGGCGCTTTGCGTGGCCTCAAACCGCACTGGAGCGATGCAAAACACCGTCCCTAAGTGGCAGTGGATGAGAATTAATCAAAATTAAACTGGAAATTTGACAAGAAAATCGCTACACAATACACTAACAATGCCACGTTCGACGATACGCCGCTATTGTGCTGCTGTTTTGCTGTTTTCTTGGAAAACGGTTGTAACTCAAATGATTGCTATCGCATTACTTACCGCAGCCACCAATGCGGAAGCTCTTTGTTGGCCGGGTCTGAAAGACGAACTTCCGGTCGATGTACGTTGCGTTTTTTTATTATCGGGATTTTAAGATTTTTTTAAATCATTTTATTAACGGAGCAATCAAACGAAACTTCTCGTTTTTTTAACTGTTGAATACACCCTCGTGAGGTAATCACGTTTATAGTTATTGGATCATTAACTTAATTCCAATCGAGATACAGAAATAGCACATCACTATTATACATTTCCCGAAATTATTTGCAATCGAAATAATTGCCACGAAACGGTTAACTGACGATCGCTCGTCGCGTGAGATTTATATAAAGCAAATTTTTCCGCAGAATCGGTTTATTTTGAACCTGTTTTGAGCTCCGAAAATGTTTTCCGTGCTCCGTTTTTGGCTCCGTCTCCGTCTTTCGCTGTTGCTTATCAATAGCTTCAATTAAAATAATGACGCTCATTTAATAGGATAGCTCAATTATTTTAAGCTATGCTACGGCTCTGCCACTGTCGGCAATGCTTCCGCAATGACGTAAACCGTGCATGGTAGGGGCTTTTTTCTTTTTTTTTTGGAGAATCACATAAAATTTATTTCTGCTCGTTTCATTATACCTAATTATGGGAAATTTTAAAGCATAATAGTATGGTTTGAAAATAGCGAACAAACGCCCACATTCACCGTTTGAGTGGAGCTATTTTCATTCCACTTTTAAGAGATCTTTCCATGCTAAGGCTTTTCTGCACGGGCTTTTAGTCCCGTGTTGACGCTAAAATTGGCTTCTTTTCTAGATTAGTGTTCCAGGGAAGTAAATGACATTTATAAATAGGCGCAGTTTACTTCTATTTATAACTCTGATTTGCTTTTGCATGTAAATTTACAGCGATCAAATGAATTTCATTTAATTAATCCAATTTTACTGGTTCAAGTGTGGATTATAGTTCGAGGCGTATTTTTTTTTTTGAGGCCTCTCAAAGAAGGTAATAGCAATATAAAGAAGGAAATATTATCGCGACATTGTCATATATCCGGACCTACAGTAGCGACCACCTAAAGTAGGACACGTACCTTCTGACTTTGAGGCTGCCTAGACTGTTTCCTATTGGTTAGCCCACCTATTGGAAAACTCTCCTCACACTTCGTAGATGACATTCTTTACATATGCTTCAGCCAAAACATAGCCGATGTATTAAAAAAAATTGAAAATATTATTAAAATCTGCAGTTGCTATTGGATTATAGAGATTGGAGAGCTATTGGATTAGGCCAATTAGAGTATTATAGAAATTTGTCAATCAATCAAATTGTTTTTGCTATGTTGCTCTGCCAAACTCTGTATGATTCAAGTTTTGAAACATTTTTCTGCAAATAATTCTTCATTTTACAATGCATCAGTAGTAAAAATCAGGAAAAACCCTGACAGATAAATTACAGTCCATTCTCTGATTGCTTCTCGATTCCTAGTAGCACACATACACGCCTAACATAACTGCCACAAACTACTGGATCCTCTCGTATGTGAAAATTACTACCACATGTCCAGTCAAAAACCTGCACAAAGGAAATAAATGTCCCATCAGTGCGTGAGCTATAACGCTAAAAAAGCAAGCGCACAAATGACACAGTTCCCAGTTGTTTCCATCCACACACGAACACGAACAGTGCAACGCCAAGCCAATGATATCGAAACGTTAGATTGCACATTTGTTGCTGCCCTTCCTGACCGGAGACCATGTCACTCAATCTGTTGCCCCGTTCTCCCAGCAGCTCCCAACGCATCTCGGCTGTAAAACGGATAGAATAAATTCGATTTCCAGCTGCGTACGTTCGTTGCACCCCGTTTGATGCACTGATGCAAAGCGTTTTTCCGCGCTTATCTTATCGACCGTCGGCAAAAGTCGAATGGCTCAATTTCCTGCTAGCAAAAGCAGCAAAATAATCGCCACTGCACGCAGTGCCAGAGGCAGCGGTCCAAACTATCCACTATCGAAAAGTCATTTGATGTGTTTTCTTGTTTTTTTCCCGCGTTTCGATTGGCTATGGCTGACGCGGCTCTATAGCTGAACCTAATCTACAAAGGAAACAGAGAGGGAAAGAGAAAGATACCAACTTTGACATTTTCATGTCGCGCTTGCGAGTAAAAAAAGGGTGGAGAGGGAACAAAAACTTTAGCCACAAAAACACTGCCACCAACGCTACGATTCCGGCACTCGCGCAATGGACATCGATGAAAATTTCATCAACCAATCTATAAGCGCTATCCACCTCCGGTTTTCCGAGGCCAAAGCTTGGGAACCCCTTTCGGAAGCGCAACTTCACTATTCACAATTCCCACTCAAAAGCAGGGAAAACAAAAACATCCAACCAAACACACTGGCACGATCAACAACTGGTACGACGAGCAACGAGCGGTACGTTTGCCCGAGCGAGCGAGCGTTCGAATGGCGAATAAAATCGTTTTTATTTTAATGAAAAGCAAACACCTCACATAAAACCATTTGCGAGAAGTGTACGTTTTGTGTGTGTATCTGTATACGTGTGTTGGTTAACGCACCATCAACAGCATTGGCCGAACCGGCGCCGAATGGTTGGAGTAGTTGGACGAAATTTCGTGAAAACCATCGCGCAGTAAAACTGTGGTAAATATTTGAACGTGCACCTACTGTGGGTCTTGCGGGCTTTGAGTTCATCAAGCGTGACGCGGCGAGTGGCGGTTAGATTGGAGGTTCTCCACAGTACGGGGCAAGGTTTTTAGTGGAAGTGTATTACGCTTATCTGTACGTGGCGCTGTTCCGGCAACGGTTTCTGGACCCATTGCCGGCCGACTGCAAACTGCTGGTTCAACGTTTTTTTGCTGGGAAGCGCAGGGAAAGCGTTTGGCACGGCGGCGAACGTTCCCCATATCGCGCACGATCTCTCAAGAAACTGCCTTTGAAGTGCAGAGGGAGGTAGAGAGCGCAAAAAAAAAACAAACAAAAAAGCTTATTACTGTAATTGGGTCAAGTTTGGCCGTTAGCAGTTATTTCGGTGTATTATTTGGCGCCATCAACTCGAACGACGTGCTGTGCATGTGCTCATTTGCACACATCCTGTGCCGCCAGGGAAGGCAAAAGCCAACGGAGAAAGAAACCCTCCCCTTGCCTTCGTTTCGGGGGAGGGAAACGATGAGACCGCCAAAAAAAAGCAACAAAAAAACAGTTGCTTCCCTTCGTCCTTGGACCAAAGGGATAACGGTGTTTTAAAATTTAAATATTAAACTACATCGCTGTATGGATTTTACTGCAGCTAGATTGGAATCGGGAGAATCAACCCACACCGGAAGAGGGGAAAATAGTGCTTTATTCCACTGAAAGGTGGAATGATGCGGGGTTGGGCTCATATGAAACACGTTTGAAGGACTGTTTTAAGCACTGTTTTTACAGGTAATTAATATCAAGAAGCTTATAATTATGTATTTTCATCATTTTTGGTAGTTCGGCAGTTAGTCTTGGTAGGGAAAGCGTTAACAGAATTCAACCGTTAAGTATCAAACTTTTGAGTTTGAGCTTTCTTAACGTAATCTACATTAAGTCATGATAAATTAAAGGCTAAACATATTCATTTGCTATACTTAACTTGCTTTTGCGTACAATTTCTTTCAATATAGTATTCTAAATTTAAATTGTGAAAATACCGCAACAGAACAATAAAATCAGAAACTTTACATTCACCCTTATCCCACCCTGCAGCAGCCACGGTACAGGGTTAATATAGCAACCTGCCCCGTTCGATCCTGCAAGAGCTTTTAACCTTTCCACCGTCATGTGCTGGCCATCGTCGCGTGTTGTGCGTGTGATAAAGGCAATATTATTTTTATATCAATTCAGACAACGACCCCCTGTTTGTCAGTGTGCCACCTGCTACAAAGCACTGGCACCTTTACTCACCGTCTGACGAGCTCCATGTACACGTAATCGAGTTGTGTTTGTGTCCTTCCATCCAACCCCCGGAAGCCCGGAAGTGCGTTGGTACGCGCGACAGCGCGTGGCTTTGTTCGGTAGAATTCCCGTCGTGGCTTGGTAGTACATAGTGGTGGCACCCACCAACACGCATTCACTCTCTCTCTCTCTCCTTTTCTCTTTCACCCATCTTTTCCACGAAGGTGACGCATCAAATGTGCTTCGTTTTGTTCCCCTATCCGCAGCACACGGCGGACCGAAGTAACTATCCGTTACGCCATTGTCACACCTAATAACTTGCCACTTGCCGAAGGTGCTGCAGCTCGACTCGAGACAGCTTTTGCCTTGGAAACTCGGTTCTTTCACTCATCGTGATGATCACGCTAGGTGCTAGGTAGGTAAATAGAAAAGCTATAAGCGTGGGTCGTTTGTCGCATGTCGTTAGTAAGGGCGCAAGGAATGGGGGAGCGTCGCCACGGGAGAGCCATGATGTTGTACTGTAAATACGGCGTATGCCTCAATTTATTATTCATGAACATGGTCAATCCCATTGCCGGGCGGTGGAAGGGCAGGGGCAAAATGAAGCCGGTGTGGAAGGAGTTCGCTAGAAAAAAAAAGTAGCAAGGAGTAGTACAGCGGTGTGCTACCGGGGCAAAGCTCGAACTCTGTTTGGGGAGAGTTATAGTCACTGTCCCGTTACATTCCTGTCAACAACATAATTAGAAAGTTTTGCCTCGAGCGATACTTTTGTGTCTTTTCCTTTTTTTTTTTTTTACTCTCCTACTCTGCTGTTTTCCTACATCCGTTTTAATGCACGACAGAAACTAATTTTCTCTAGCAAAGACGTATAAAAGTCATACCATGATCGAACGAATGCCAGGGATGTTTCTAGGACCTAGGATTATTGGTAAAACTTCACGACGTTTGCATGGGATTAATTGGAGCAACTGGTACGTTCAACAAGTTTAGTGTCCATTTCGTTCTTTTAGTTTCAGTTAATTTTTCTCGCATCTTTGGAGTTTTTTAACTTTCACAGTCACGATTCGTTCGTACTTTCAACCTGGCTTATATTTTTACCTATGATTTCTTTAGTTTAATCCATTTTGTAACACAAAAGTGATACAGATGATAATCTTTTCCATAGCAAATATAGTCTAAATTCAATAGTTGACCGCTTTTAGCTGGCATGATTTTTAGCTGAATTGTTGGATTGTTGGCTGATAGTTAAAATTAAAAAAAAGCATGCATTTGTTTCAAGGTGGCTGGATAGACTACAGGTGGGTTCTAAGCTCTGATTTTGGTAGCCATAATGCAAGGAGATTGGCAGATAGGAAGTTATTTTAATTATTTTTCCTGAGGAAAATTGTCCCAACTATGAAGTACATATTCAATAGTGGGCAGCGAATCGTTCTGAGTTCCACCAGTGAATTCAGACTGTAATGTACAGCTCACTGGCAACAGTAAGCACTTTAAAATGCCGTATAATTGCTCTTATTGAAGCTAAAATGTACATAAATGTTGTAAATAACAGTTTCGTTGTATAAATGTTTTAGTGCGCATTCAACGTATGCTCTACTCAAATATTTGAAGGAAAATCGCACGTTTTGATCAATTAAAATATCTCTTTTTGTTAATAATGATTGTAATTTAGGCTAAAATTAAGCTACTTTGAGGATATGTCGAACAAATGAAATTAGAAACTACTAATTGAAAAAGCATTAAAGATTAAGCTACTAAATCAAGTCCAATTTCCATACTTAAATCATTAATTGAGTTTCTTCAAAGAAGAATAATTTCTGCAGAAAAAGATATAAATATATATAAATTAAATTTAATTTACTTTCAAATACACGCCAACTGTAGCTAAGCTACAATAGATAACTATATTCGTATTACGGCGTTGCAAATCAAAGTATACAAAACCAGTACCCGTGGTAATTAGCTTACTTTTCATCCAACACACCTTTGCAAAAAGGATTTTCCCCGTTAAGCCCACTTTACGACCAAGCGTGTGCGTCAACAGGGGGGGGGGGTCACGCTTGGGACTGGGCCCAACAACATCCTTTTAATTAGAGTCATGAATGAATCATTTAAATCACGCCGCAAACATCGTGGCACCGTGCATCCGCTACGTAGTTGCTCCAATTGCGGAAGGAAAATAAATATTACCGAATCTACTTCACTGACGCCAACGCCACCGGTTCGGTACGGCCGTGTGTGACGCTACACCATTTACACTATGCCAATCTCAAACCGGTGACGCATAAAATCTTCGCTAATTCCCTGGAGCTAATGGGGCAACAACCCACGGGTTTCGCGCTAGTGCTGCAAATTCATCACCATTTTGCGACGAAAAAGGTGACCACGCTGACCACACTGCCTCCTGACACGAATAATGTAATAATGTAGGGTGATTATTTTTTTCTCATATCGTGGCCACATACACTGGCACACCATCACCATGTGATTTCCCCTTTCGTTTAGCGAGAAGCTTGCATTAAAAATGGAAAAAATAACATACTCTTCTACGTGTACCGAGCGTTTACCGCTACCGTACGCTGTGTAATTATAATCACGCGTGTAAACATGCGTGCTGCACACTACTTGGGCGCAGGGTGACATCACTCGACATCCGGTCCCTTCGTACTAAACTACCAGGCGGCTCCATCCTCGGCAAGCAAGCTGTGATTGTGACTAATTTAATATTTTATCATCGAGCTTTGCATGGAGGACCAATCTCAAAAGATTACGTCAAACAATGCCCACAATTGAGCGTATTATCTGTATGCAGCTGACCAGCTGGGAATTAAAACCGAGCATAAAAGAGAATATTATGTAAATTACTCTTTTTTTTGGCTATTAAAATTGAGCTCTATCTGTTGCTAGACGCTCGTGAGAGCTGCACCACCATAATGTATCCATTGTGTCAACCCATCCTTTCCTTCTGGCAAGCTCAACGATTATCCCTGCGCTATCCTAAACCACAAAAGAAGAAAATCACTCAACCGTGCAATAATTTCACCACAGAAGCTAAAATTGTACGAGCTTGTTCGGGCTGAGCGAACCCTCCCAAAGAATTCAATACCGTTCCCAAGAACCTATGTTTCGAAATTAAGATGGACAAAAGCAGATAGAGAGAGAGTATGTGTGAGTGAGGAAAAGAAAAACAAAAGTGGGGGGAAGTGCTGGAAGGAAAACTTCCCACGATGGGTTCAACTTTTCGCCCATTACGGAAGTGGCACAATATGATCGTTTTGTGTGGAATTCGGTTAACTTTCACTTTTCCGTTCCCCATGGTTGGGTTTGCTTCACTCGTGCAATGACTTTCGCAAATACGAAGCGTGATCATCTTCGTATCCGTCGGCGTCACTGTTGCTGCACGATGACCAACCAACTCACACACACACACACACACATTAGAGAAGCAGCAAGGAACGTGGTGAAGCTATTCTCTGCTAACTAACCTTTCTGCTCAACCGAGCGAAAAAATGAACGATGGATAGTGAATATTTGCCCCGCGGCAGGAAGGAGATGGGTGGCCAGCTGGAAGGATATGTACGCACGGCAAACACCGCACCGGCTTTCCGGTCGAGATGAACTGTCTCGATTACATGGCCCGGGAGAGATGAAAGTGAAAGCACAAACCGTGCACGATGACCACCGGACCGATAGACCCGTGCAACGTCGGGTGACGTCGATTTTTCCAGTGAACAGTTTAGCTACTTTTGTCGCTACCTTCAAGCGTGACATTTCACTGTTTGGTACGGTCGCTTTTGTTCGTGTCCTCTGGTTTTTTTGTTGTGAATCTTACCGGAGGCATTTTACACTCCAAGCACGCACTCCTGTACGTATGTGTATCGCTCCGTGCAAGTGTGGACACACTCATCCCAATCTCCATCCCGCGTGTCACACAGAAACCGGAAGGATATACGTTGCGAAGGGATGCTCGACAACCAATCCATCCAAACCGATACGATGACAATGATTGATGGAAAAGCGAAACGGATACGTGCGAGCACCGTTACGCTTGTCGGAGTGGCCGGAACCAGCGGGCGAACCAGTCGGTTGCATGCACTTTTGTGCGTCCATTGCGCATTGCCATCGGTTCGATAATTACGGTAAATGCATTGCTCAATCATCATTATCAAATGAACATATCTTCAGGCAGCGTGTGCGACTGTGAGAGCAAGAGCAACAGTAGAGCAGGACGAGTGGTGTAGGCCACTAGTATAATATGCTACGATAGGAGAAACAGAGGAAATCTAGGAGCAGAGTTGAAACGGTTGTGCGTATTAATGCAGATCAGCTGATAATGTCAATCAAGCAAGATGTTACCGATCGATGCCGTGACAGTTCAATACGAAGAGGGTTGAGTATGTGTGCTGCAATGGGGAAAACAGTCATTGTTGTGTGATGTGTTATAGTTTTATGAATAATAATAAAAATAATAATAATAATAATATTAATAATATAATAATAATATATAATAATAATAATAATAATAATAATATAATAATAATAATAATAATAATAATAATAATAATAATAATAATAATAATAATAATAATAATAATAATAATAATAATAATAATAATAATAATAATAATAATAATAATATAATTATAATTATAATTATAATTATAATAATAATAATAATAATAATAATAATAATAATAATAATAATAATAACAACAACACACTACTGATAAGTCATTTTATTTAATTCTTAGGTCTAATTTAATAATTGACATCTAAATTTATTAGTTGACATTGACAGTGCTAAAATGTATACCAAAGAAGCTATAATCCACTCTAATTATATCTATCAAGAGTTCGCAAACATACACCACGACAAAGGGACTCATGAATATGAATAAGTGCCCCCTAGCGTCTTACGATTTAATTTATCACCCTCTTCACGACGTCGTCTCACGCACTTTATTGAATCAAATACACTTTTCCACCAAACACCATCACCAGCGTAATCCATCCCATTTATCATCTAAATCTGCCCCTTGTAGTTGTAGCGTCTCACCCTTTTTCCGCTTCTCTTCGTACCGACCCTCGCATTCATCAACTACCTCAAGAACCTTCGCAACGTGGTGGTGATTTTTCACGATTAAAACACTGCAGTTAGTGCTGCAGTTCCTGCCCAGGACGTCTCACTGTTCACGTTAGCTAGAAGCAATTATTTACAATATCCGCAACGGCTGCGGTAAACCAACGGCCGCTGTCCAGTTGTGACAACACGCTGACCGCAGCACGAAACCAATTTCACTGCTGGAAGGGGATGCTTGCTTTTAATGTCTCATCAATTTGTGACCACTGAAGCGGAAACCGTCACGTATCTGTTAAAGACACCGCACCGTGCCTGTTGTGACGGCTCAACACGACTAATGTGAACTTCGACCAATCAACCGAAACGCCCGACAGCAACCGAGCTTGCCAGTGAAGATTTATGTCTCGAGGGCAAATTTCCGCAACGGAACTTCGAGGCGCTGAGGCGGTCCGCGTCATTCGGTGTATCGGCGAATAGTTTTTCGGTGCGTTTGGGGAGGCGAAACTGTGCAATAAGCTAAACTTTTCCCACATTTTGCTACAAGTATCTGTCGGTGGCATAGCTGCCCGCCAGCTATGACCTGCGCCACAGCATCAGATGTTTGCGAGCGAAAGTTCTGCCGTACGCTGCCGTATCGTGCCGGATAGTTGGAGCGAACACGCACCACACTTTCCTGCCGTGGCCGGGTCGCGAAAGTGGCGATAAAACAAATGCTCCATAATTCATCGGTTTAATGAAGTGGAATCGGACCCCCCTCCTCTTTCGTTCTTACTTTCGCTCACTCGAACACACTTCACTGGTGTGGAGAGACTTTTCACTAGCAAGGAAAATGGTTTCTTAACCACTTTTGCCACTTTGCTCTCATGGTGGTAGCTCGGGTGCCAACAAAAGTCAATGACACTGGACGGAGCATGATGCAAATGAGTGAACATTACGGACAATTTGCTGTGCCCGGGCGTTCCGGAATTCTGGAGTTAGTGAAGCTGAAATGAATGTTAAAGTTCTTTTCGCGAAAACAGTTTAACTTTTAATTTGATTACGGAAACACATGGAGATCTTTGAGATCCACATTGATAAACTTAACGACCGTTCGTTGCAGGGTCGGTATGAACAGAAAAGCCATTATGATCAAATAAACACAGTTTCAAACATCAGTATGAAGTATGTACAAAAAAAACCTACCAGACAACGTACCAATTTGCTAAGTAATTGGATCATTATTTGCTTTTTTTTTTAAATGATTTTAATTTTGTAAAAAATGCATAGTCGAACCTCGCATAACGAGTTTGATCCATTGCAGTGAAACACTCATCATGCGACAATGTCGTTATGCGGGGGGCTCCTTTCCATATAATTTGTATGAAAAGTGAAATTATTGGTTTCAGGACCGTAACAGTGCTGGTATAAGGGCATAAACCCATATCGATATATAAGAAATTTTCCTCATAGCACCAATAATTTGGAATATATAATGATATTTATAGTTTTAATGGTTGTAGCTCGCTATTTCTTAGCCATGGCGATTGGTCAATTTTCTTTAGAAAATGGTCGACTGTTTTAGTATTTTCTTGAATATTTTTCGAATCACACAAGTTCAAATTTGAGTCTCAAAACGCCAGAAACACTTGATAATATATCACAAACATGTGCGTCTTTTTTCTGTGCAAATGGTTTAAAAAAAAAACAAATCTTAGTATCGAATCTCTCATTTACCAGAGCGATAATAAAAATTCAAGAAATGCATAATGTTAACAGTTGTGCTCTTTATAACCCATCGGAAGTAAAACATATATCAGCAATACAAATAATATTGCACGTTATGCGATATTTTACTCGTTTAGTATTTGTTTAGTATTTAGATTTGCTCGTTATGCGAAAAACTCTTCGTTAGGGGTACTCGTTATAAGGGGTTTCACCGTACTTTGAATTGTTATAAAAATGAACTAATTTCTATTTTTTTATTCAATAGCAAAAAAGCATTCGCAACATAAATTAATATGACAAAATGCAACCGGTGTAATCATTTTCTGCACAAACTTTTAAAGTTTTTCTGCTAATTGGACCATGTAAAACGATGGTAGACAAAGTTTACTATCCAACTTTTCGCACGCGGGTTTAAAAAAAAAGAGTTTCGAGCATTTTTATTTCACTCTTTGCAACAATGTTGCACCCATGCAATCGGCACGGACAGGCAAAAAAAAAGTTAAAAAACACACACACACACACACACACACACACACACACACACACACACACACTTTTGCCCTCTATTCCTGCTCTAGTCTGCTTTGTGCAAATCGTTGATGATAAATGGACTCACCGGTTGAAATGCTACCGAGCGTTGCTAGTTGGTTGCTAGAGCAACCATTTCCCTCCATTAATCGTAAGCGTAGTCGTCCGCTAGCGTAGCTTCTGAATGTTTCGATTTCAACACCATTTTCCTTGGCTTCGAGAGTGGTTTCAACACAAGTTGTACAGCAAGACGACACAAAAAACAGAAGCAGAGAAATTGCAATACAATTTCAATCTAAAGTGCATTTATACTAATGACTGTAGTGGCAAATGAATAAAAAATCAAGCAAGCAAAAACCCTAATGGAACAGCGTTGGCGACAGTCTGGTCAAGGGCAGTGTTTAGCAAAAAACGGACCTCCTCTTTGTAGTGCTTGCACAAAACACGGCGCTCCGTCCGGGAGCCATTCACCAACCGGAAAATGAAACTAAACATTGACGCTTTTCATAGTTGCACAACCACGGACAACCTATGATGGATGCTGCATTGCAGGTACTACTGGTTCCGCATCGCTGCCGCTTGCCGCTAGAAGCAACGCGACCATTTACATCATTAATTCAACTGCCAACTGCTTTTGTTGTGCGTTCCCTTCTAATTCAATATTTAATTAGATGTTTTGCTTCGCGCCTCCTAACCTTTCGCTTCATACTATACAATCTAAAGAAAGGGCACTTCACCGTCCTCCGTCAGCAAGCAAGTCGGCATAAACAAACAAACAGCGTAAATTATGTAAAATCGAAATTAAATTAACAGCGCTGCAAAATTCCTCCCCGTGCACGGAGCACAGTCACCTCGCCGACGTCAAAAGCTCCCGGGCGCAGGTGTACCAAACATCAAATGCCAGCAGTAAGTGGTGTGCGGAACATTTTGCCGAAAAACTTTGCTCACCACACGCTCACCAAGCTGTCATTAAAATGTAAACCTAATGCACTGACACCTTACACTTGCTTCCCTACAACTCGGCACAAGCACCAGTCGCCAGCCGGCAAAGCAACAAAAAATCACTAACATGAATCTCGTCCTCGTCAGCTCCGGCAAACAACAAAACAAGGTAAGCGGTGGCTGTGATCTTCTACCAGGTCTGCCTCAGGTGCGGAAGAAAGGACTCGCTCTCGCCCTCCCGAGCAACAAAACAAATAAACCAAGTGTCGTAAAAACTGTGAAAGTTTTCATCCAAAGTTATTAGATTAATATTCATAAGTCTTTTTGCTCCGCGCGAAAATAACAGCGAACAACAGAAACAGATTCTTCCCACGGTATGTTTTTGGAGCTGCAAAGCATAACCCATTCCATCACCGTCTTTGTCCGAAAACCCACAGTTTGCTCGAATCCCTTTCCCGCAACGACTTTTCCCGTCAAAGGATTGTGGGATGATGATGCAACCGTGTCCTTACATTCACTCGCTGCGTTCCCAGTTTACGGATGCTTATTTACAACTACTCGTCTCATTCCATGGAAGCTTCCTGCCCATTGAAGTGAGTGTAACTATTTACTTTTTATCATTTTATGACCTCCGGCTTGAATCGTAAAGAGCTCTCCCGTTTGTGTTTGTGTGCATTTCAATGGGAGTCCACTTGTGTAGCCTTCTTGCAAACAGCATCAGTCACAGTACGAAATGGTGCCAGCTAATGCTACCTGCTTTCATGTTTTGCTTTCGGGATATTACTTTCATTGCACCGGCGCTATCACATTGGGCCTTTAAATCATCGACCAACCGGAACAGATGTCATACACTTGGTAGGGATTTCATTCGTGCACTTTTAAAATCAAAGGGGGAAGATTGTAAAGTATATTGCTGAAGTGACAGTGTTGATGAGGGAACCAGGGGCCAAATGAACATGCTAAGAAGTTTATTTGTAAAATGCAAAAAAAAATATTTATAAAATTCATGAACATTCAAAATTACTAATTCGAGAAGGATGAGAAACAAATTGTTGAAATTTATTCAATTCGCATAATCAACAATTTATTGAAAAATAGATAAATTATTTCCATTTACACAAGAGTTTTGGAAGCTCCATTGAATTAATGCCAGTGCTGCAAAATGTCATGAGCTATCACAAGATGTTCACCACGACATGCGAGTGTTTGAGTCAAATGTGAGTTTTTTTAAGCCGGAAACAGCGCTGCCAAATGCCCCTGTTTCAGTAATCACCAACACTCATGACTGAAACGAAGCTCAAATCAGCTCACGTTTCCAACTGAGATGATCAGAGGTGATACTCAAGCAGCAGCAGTGGATCAATCACATGCTTGTCGAAATTTCGACAGAAAAAATGCTCTTTTGTTTCTTGAAACCACTAGCAACCACCACATATCACCCGTGACTATTGTGATGGTCACAGACAGACAATATCACGACCAAGTGACTGACAAAGAGTTGATTGCACAAAACTGTCACCAAGCATGTGATGGCTACTTGAACTGTTTGAGTCTCACCTCTAAATTATGACAATAGAGCCAGTGACGTTGACAAGATTTGGATTCAGCCGGAATGTGTCATGGCTATGTCACTGACAATTTTGCAGAATCACAGTAAAACAAAGGTGACATGACATGTAGTGACTGACCAGGTGATGGTCGCAAAAATGTCTCCAAGCATGTATTGGTCACACCAATCGAATTGAGTGTCACCTCTGGTCATCTCACTAGTAAGGTGAATACGTGACATGGATTTTGTTTCAGTCAGATTTTCATATGCCATTGACAGTGACTTTTTGCAGCACTGATTATTGTTCTATGTTCATATGCCCTAAAATGCATTTCTGATGTCTATACTCAGTGGGTATAACTCTTACCTTTATGATACAGTAAATCCTAAAACGTCTCTCTCTCTCTTTCTCTCTCTCTCCTGATATTAAAAACGTTCAATGATTGCGATAAATTCAACAAAGTTATGATTTTCACGCGACGATCATATGGAGCGTGCCATAACATCATTCGCAGCTTTCTCTTTCCCTTTCTCTCCCTCTCTCTCTCTTTCTCTTTCTCGCTTTCTCTCTCTCTCTCTCTCTCTCTCTCTCTCTTTCTCTCTCTCTCTCCTTCGTCGCTCTCAATGTCTTCTCTTCAGTAAAAACTGTTTCAATTCATGGTGCACTTAAGCATCAAAGTAACATTTGCCAAAGATCCTTTTACATATCGGCCCGCCTCCTTACGCCTGGGTCCGTTTTATGATTATGAGGTACAAAAAGTTTTCTCCCATCATTTTACAATAACCGTTGCTTGCTCCGAGAACAAAGGAAATCATCGGAACACTCTTTGGCGAGTGAAGTTAGTCCGATTCTAGAGCAGCTCGCCTGACCGCACAGCCCGTAACAGCCACAGCATTCGCGAAGGGCGTGAATTCGTTGAAATAATTACAAACACACAAACACACACAACAAAAACAAGCACAACGATCTACATTCTTGTGTGGTAAAAATTAAAGCAAAACCACCTTTTGATTTCAGTCGCGTATGTATGTGTGTGTGTGTTGTACAGCTTTCTTCATCTCTTATGGTGTGTGGTGAACTTTACCATGTTCGATAGCGTGCCGTCCCGCGCCGCGCTGTACGTATCGCTGCACTTTACGAGCGCGACCGAAGGTTCGCCTTTTTTCATTTGCAGTGAAACGTAAACTTTTGTGGCTACGGTGTGCGATTGTGTCTATAAAATGGTTGCTTTCTTCCCAACCCCACACACATACAACTGTTTAAGGGCGATTCCCTTCTGCACGCGTCGTCGGACAACGGTGAGAGCAGATCGACACTGACAAAGCCTCTTTAAAAAAAACATCCATCTAAAGCGGCCTGCCTCCTACACACCACTCCAATAGCATCAAATAAAATGCCAATCTTTTTGAGGCACCTTGCTCCAAGCTCGAGCACCTCTCCGTCTCATTTAATCTTGGCCTTCGCCGTAGCTAAATTACAAAATGCAATCGAATGTGTTTATCTTGGTTTGTTGTTTCTTTGGTGTTTCGTTCCTTCGAGCTCTTCGATGCCCTCTGTCCTCCCACAATCGGGACAGGCTTTTGAGAAGCACCGTAGCACCTTTTGCACCTTTACAGTGGGAATGGGAAATGGCGAGTAAAAAAAAAAACAAAGACACCCACAAGGGATTGAACCCCGTTGTGATTTGCAAATAAAATCAAATTGATTCACACCAACGCAGCGCAGTAAAACATGATAGGAAGGATGGGCTGCCCCTGGAATCACAACTCCATATGTTTGACGAATAAAATGAAATTGAAAAGATGAACGGTGAGTTAGAGACTGTTCGGTACATCCATTTATTCCTTGTTTTGGTTCGTTTGAGTGAGCTTTTCGAAGGTGGTACTGAATAAATCAGTATTTCTGATCGCTTTGTATCGATGAAGAGTAAGGGTTTTATAGGGCTTGATCTGAATTATGTAAAATTCATCTATTTTTCTTGAGTTTTTCAATTACAGAATAGTCTTTCAAAGTATAAATTACTTACAATCCTCACTTTCCCTACTACGAACGTTGAACAGTACGATCGTTTGTATGGAAAGGAAAGAAGGCGTATTAACGGTGATTGTTTGCACTTAATGCACCATTTTACCTTAATGTGCATCAAATTAAATGAAAAACCGTGCACACATCACTTCACACTCATTCCTTATCGTCTTTTCGTTACTTATATTCTTATATATAAACTATAAACTCTTTATTTATACCTCACCCATTGTGCTGGTACAACTGCAAGCCCTGTTACACGCCCTTCACCAGATTTATAGCGCAATTTTCGTTTTCGCCTCTTGTCGCAAACCGGCCGGCTTTCGTTGCGATTATGTAAATTGCCTCGATTGCAGGCAGTAGCAGCAGCAGCAACGCTAATGAACGAGCAAATAAATTTTAAAACATTCTGATGCTGCCCCATTTTTTTTTTCTCTCGTGAATGCGGCACACGAACGTCTAACCGCATCCCGCACCTGTCGGAAAACGCGCTGCTGATAACTCACTTACACTGCAAATGGTGGTTTGCGATCGCTCGCAATCGTCTTTCCTTCTTTTTTACCGTGCTTTTGCAGCACCCAGCAACAATTAACCTACTTTTGCTAGCAGGAACATAATTCTCGATTCTCGCGTAACGATGCTAGACAATGGGAGGGAAAAAACACCGCTAGGGCTTAAAATCCCTCCAAGCCCTGACTTGACCTTCACAGCTGAGGCTTGAGGCATGAAAAAAGCAGGAAAACGATACCATTACCCGGTGTAAAACAAAACACTGAGTAAAAACATAAACAGCAAGCCGAAATCCCTCCAATTCATTATCACCAATTTGACGTCGGCCACGAACACAGTACACCGTTTTCGTTCGATCGGGCCGTGACTGCGGCAAAAGCATAAAATTCAAGGTTTTTGCTTTTTTTTTGCGTAGAAGGAACTGTGTTTGGTACTATAAAAGCTCCCCGCCCTCGGATTTATGATCCCCTGGATCGAATTAATGGCTGTAGGGCTTTACGAGTACCACCGTCCGGCCAGTGCACCATTCTTATGCAGCCAACGGTCGAAACATCCTTTTTTCCGATTCGGCGGGAGATAGTAACGATTTTAACCCGCGCCTTCCCTATCCAGCGCGTACACGCTCGCTGGTCAGTGATACGTAAGCGATGGAACGTATTATCATTATCATCGCCATCATCGATTAAACGCGTTAAACGTTTAACGGACCGTTGACATGCTGCTCGGTGAGGCGCATCGACCAGAGTGAGCTTAAATGAGTTGAGTTGAGGAAACCGAAATGGCTCACTGAACTGCAATGCCGTGATAGGCGTGGGATATGCCAGGAGATTGGTACCTAAAGGAGGTAAAGTGTCTGAAAATTAAATTGATGAGTTAATTAAACGCGTTGTCGAAAAGCTTCGCATAAAATGATATAAAAATATGGATCAATAATTCATGATATTTTATTCGATGAATCATTCGTTTACTTCGTTAAAAATAAAATGCGATAGAGTAGAATCGACACATTAAAAACTCATAGGATTCCCAAAAACGTTATAAAAATACTTTTTAAAAATCGTTTAAAAATGAATTTCTATAAAACCTTCCTAAAATATGTTTTTATGTATTTTTGGAAGATTTTTAAATACCTACTACCATGCGCCTCCTTTGCGTGCAGTGTGCTATTTTATTATATTTTATTGTGTTATTAACTTTATCATATAAAGTAACAAACAGTTAACCTTTTAAACTGATCTATAAACGACAAAATAATGCAGTTAATAAATATGTAGTGAAAACGATATTCCCTCAGATTAGTTTATACAATATTGCTTGCTTCATAAGATAGTGTATTCCTTTTATTTGAACTTTAATCGTTCAATTATACACACACACAATCAAACGCTACTGATGATGCCGTTAAACTTTGATCCATCAAACGCCAACAGTCAAGCGGCAAACCGAGCGCCAAATGCACAATCACACCACACACCACCCACATGCGCCTCCATCCCATTCACCAATCAAGCTCAAACGTCTCTCTCTCAGCATTCATCATCCATACGCTCTCGTTGATTTGATCAGTGGTAAAATTTTGTAAACACTTTTCAACTCCTTGCTCCCCCACACTCCCCACGCGCTCCGACAACTCGCCGTCACTGGCAGCATTAAACTGCTATTTCAAGCTTTTAATGGTAGTGAAACACGCCAATTTACGGCACGCCAGCGGCAACTGGGTACAGAACGCGCAACATAAACGCGCAATATTGAATAACGTATTATACCGATACGGACGGTAGTCGTGCGATGGGTGTACAGGGAGGGGGACATGGGAAGGAGAGTGGGCATGGTTCTGTTATAAAACAAAGAAAGGCACCATAATTGAATCCCCGCCAACGCAGCACCTGCTGCTCTGGCGCCGCCGGTTCCGATACGCCCGGCAGCGAATGCGAGGGCGAAAGCGGAAGAAATAAAGTGTCACGGAAGCCAGCAAAACCTTCGATGGACTGTTACTCACCCACCTGTATACACACACACACACACACACGCTGGAAAGAGCACTCAATCCAGCAGTGAAACCCGTCGGCTAAAAAAAAAAGCAAAAATAAAAAATCCCGAGCTTCATCCCACCTGTTTGCTCGCGTGGCATTAATAATAACAACCAGCAGCACAGACAAAAATGACACGAAATCATACCAAAAGCTACCATACCATCCTGACATATGACGCCCGCACCTTTCCCGTGCCGTTGCGATAAAGTTCGTTCCTTTTTTTTTGTTCTAAAACAGTTAGTACAGTCCCAGTCTCAGGAGTTGCACGCTCCGAGCGGTACACGCCTCCACGCCCTTTGACAGACTTCAATAGCTTCGATAGCAGTGCTGCTGCTGCTGCTGGATGACAAGTACAACGGCTCAAGGACGGATTTTTCTTCTGGGTGGGATTAAAAAATGACTTCTTCATTGTGTGTGTTTTGTTTCCACTCCACACCCCGCCCTCCCGCCACACGTTGTCACACGCCTCATAAACACAAAGTCACTCGTCGCCAGCGCTCTCCACCGATCCCCGCCATCGTTAGTCATTTGGGTTGATACTTTTCATTTCCATTTCGCACAACCCGTTCCTCTTCCTCTGCCCTCTGTTTAAGCTTTGTTTCACAGTGTCCTTTTTTGCCTCTGTCTCACCACGAACCCGCTTAAAGGCAAGGCTTAGTTGAGTTGTACTTTTTCCTTCCCAAAAACGTTGTGTTTTCTTGCGCGCCGAATGCTCGGTTCGTACTGGCACACTGCTGAGAGGTTTGTTTCGATGTTGTTTTACCGAATAGAATAGAAAACAACACACGACACACTGGGCGGTGGGAAAGAATAACGAAAGCAAAACCCGGTACTACCCCTGGCACGGAAGCAACACAATTGCCAACTCGCAACAAGAAAAGACATAATAAAGATGTATAAATAACGTGGTAGCAATGTCGCAATGGTAGACCGTCTACACCCGTCAGCTCATTGTCCGCTCGTTGGCACGTATTGTTTCTGGGGCTCTTCATTTCTTGTTGAAAAAAAATAATAACAACAGCAACTGTATTGGAAACTGTCACAAGCACATTATTATTTGCTTGAACTTGAAGATATACTTGAAGGATGTATTGGGAATGAGAAAAGGAAAGCACAAACACAAACTGATTATAAGTGAGTACGAGGTGCATTAATGTTCATTTGCCCCGAAAACCACTCAGCATCGCTCGGGTCGGCTTGAAAGCGTTTTCCTTTCCATTTCAAAAAAAGGGATACAGCCATTCTGTGCTGTGAAATACTGCGTGCGGTATGGAAATCCTTTTACAAACATTCCTCCATCACGGCTCGCACACACTTCAAGGGCAACCACAGCGTGGCAAAGCAAGCGACGAACCGGTTGAGCAGGAGGGGGCGGGAAGTTTATTGTTTGATTTCGACTACACCTGGGCGTACGTGCACACGGTTCAATACCGTTGGTAGCGTTCCTTTTACTCACACACGCAGACACACACTCTCTCACCACTCATACCGACCGATGATCCCAACCGTGATTACAATGACGCAGCCATAAAGAATCGCTTTACGCGATACGCGCTTTCGTGCTTCGCTCGCTCGGTACACGCTCTACAGGTTGACACTGATTGCAGGGCTGAACCGAGGGAAAGGGTTTATGTGAAAGAAAGAGAGAGAGAGAGAGAGAGAGAGGGAGAGAAAGTGGGGAAGGAAATGGTAGGTTTTTATTTCCACCGCCTGCTTGCAACGCTCTCTCTCTCTTTCCCGGTTCGCGCCCTACCCATGTTCGGTGAATCAACGTGAAGCTTTTCATCGATTTTCCTTTCCCTTCCCGTGATTTTGGGGCGCGAAAGTAACACACGCACACACACATAACATATACTCTCACTCAATATGGTTTGCACGGTACACGTTCATGGTCAAATAGGGAACGGACGAAGCAAAAAAGCCAACTCACAGCAGCAGCAGCAGCAGCAGTAACAAAAAAGCTCCGTGGTCATCGTGGCCAGTCGACTGAAAACTAACATTAAATTACCCTTGCGATGAGCGGCACATACATGTAGTGTGTGTGTGTAAGAGAGTATGTCGAGCACAAATGTCGACATTTGTTAAGGTCCTTTCGATGCCCGTTTTTTTTTTAAACATGCTGACTCAATAGATTGCAGTTTTTGGAGGAAGTGCAATGAGTGGAGGTGGGGTGGGAATGGGACACCGTCTGACAGTAGCGCCGGTGGTATAATGGTGTTATTGAAATGAAGTTTTTATTGTCGCCTGCGCCGTGCGCGTGTTGGTGGAATATGCTGCTCGCAAATTATTCATTCCGTTATAATAATGAACGAAAGTTGAGTATCGGCCGTTACGGCTTCCCGCTTCTCGGGGTGTTTTGTTTTTTTTTCTTTCTTCTCTTTTTGCTGGTTCTATTTTCATTTGTTTCAGTGGGGCATTGCTCGCGTACTGGCTTTTTTTTTTCTAAGTAAGAATAACAATTGATTCCTAGAATGTTAGGTTTACGGTATAATTAAAGAATTGCTCAGTACGGTTTTTACCTGGAATTTTTGCTTAGAAACCGGATTTAAATAATTACGTATTGCTGTTCCTTATATCTTTTTGGGTTTATTGGTCCTGAATATTTATTTTAAGTACCAATTTTTATATAAACGGATTAATTTGCCCTAAATTAATTAATAACAACGTATGCTGTAACTTTGCATACCTTCAGGCGCTGAGAAAAATCGGCGTGAGATAATCTTTTATTTTATTCTTTCGCCCTGACTTGCCGTATCACTTAAAGGATTATTTACCTATATCAACAATTACAATACATTTATATTGACTGCCTTTACTACTATATTTATTTTTGCTGGGGCCTTTTCATTCAGAAGCAGTGGCGATAAAAATCAACCTTCGAAATACATACACCTTGGGATAAGCCCACCTGTATATTATACTCACTTTGATAGCTACTCGCGAACTGCAAACAGCAAGGCAACCTGAAATTTCAGGTTACGATCTTAAAAGGGAAAGGGGCATATTTACCCTCTATTAGCATACTTTCAGGCGCAAAAAGAGCTTTTACGATCTTTTTCAACGACTTCTTGCTGCCATACAGCTCAAAAATCAAAACTGTAGCACACTTAACACAATCGATTTTCTTATCAATACACAAAAAGGTCTTCTTGGCAAAAGAACAATGCTAAAAAATACAAGTTTAGTTTAAAATTCCTATTGATATTTTTTAATTTTGTTTTGAGTAAAGACTAAGAATTAATATGCGTCATTAAATTATGAAAAAATTAAATTAGTAAATTATAACACACCACTTTCTTACAGTAATTTGTAATCCTCAGTTGAGATAAATAGCATTATGAAACGGATTACTCGAATTTGCATTGCGCTTCTATGCTGAGCAGCTGAATTAATTCCATTGAATAACCTCCTCCATATTCTACACAAGTAATAAAAATCAATAAACCCTACCCGCTCCCCTTAAGTATGTGCTGCATGGCGGCCTGAATGAAACCCCTTCAGTCCAACCTTTTTTCTCAGCTCACGCGTTCTTGCTTTACCTCGTTTTGCAATTGAAAAGTGCAATTTATCGAACTGCAGCTTCCCACCACCCGAAGGATCCCGATCATCCGGTCGCTCTTTTATGTGCGCTCTGCAGTTGCATAAACCCCCGGACGTGCATCAAGTGAAGAGGTGGGGGGCATGCAGCTCGCAACAACCAGCTGCTAGTGCTAGCGATCGTATTTATTTATGTCCGTACTCTTCCGTTACACTTCCGATCAATTTATCCGCATTTGGCCCGCCTTGGCAGAGGGCAGAGTCTAGCGTGTGTTTCGTATTCGATCCGTGTGTGTGTGTGTGTGTGTGTGTGTGTGTGTGTGTGTGTGTGTGTGTGTGTGTGTGTGTGTGTGTGTGTGTGTGTGTGCTCAACGCAGACGCAAGGCGCCTGCCGAAACACGGCATCCAGAACACAGCAACGCCACAGAAAAAGGCTGGCAGAAGCAGCAGAACGACCAGCAGCAGTACAGAAAAGGAAGGAAAAACAATCTACTCCGAGCGTCGGAAAGCCGAATAGGAAGTCTAATAACTTTATCGGATCGAAGTTTTGCGCACCGACAGGGCGATACATGGCGTTGACGGCGGCGTGCGGTTTGTGGATGGGGATCCACAACCTCCCAAAGCGCGGGGAAGGCAGTTGGCAGTTGGCCATGTTCGTTGAGACGGGGCAGCAGCACCGTCATCGTCGTCGGTGAGGGGATTGGGGCTGATGGGCTGCTCGGTCAAATGCACCGAAATAATAGTGGCACGCTACATGTTTTCCAGAAATAACAGACGGCGCCTCCCTCCCCCGAAACCCATTTCCTTGTCAATATTGACCTGAAAAGCCTTTGCTGAGGGCCAATATTCAATATCCTACTTTGCGAACGGCGAGAATGGCTCGTTCCCTAAACGATCCCCCGTACTAAAAGCCTCCCGAGCCCGACGCTTGATGTTTGGCCTCGCTTGATTTGCACTAAATATTTTCATAAATCAACCTCAACCTTGTCTGCAAGTTCACCGATGATCGCACCACTTCCGATAGAAACCCGCCCGAGCAGAACCAAACACAACCAGATGTCGCTGCAGAATGTTCCCATCGGAAGCGCCGGTCGAAAATGCTGCATCAGAGCACCGTCCGTCCGCTTCTTTCCGCTTCGAGTCCGGCAAGCGGCCAATTGGCCACTCAACGGTCGAGCTGGATGGAGGGTTATTGTGTTTTGCATACTCACCCGCTCGGGGGGAAAACTGACGGTCATGCCCCCTTTGGGAGCGTCAAGCCAAAACTGCATACGCTGGCAAACTGCAGCACAATCGTAAAACGAAGTTCAGTTCGATTGCCCGCAAACCCCGCAAAGCAACAGCAGGGAACATCTACATTAACCATCAATAATCCAAAACACATACCCTCGGGAAACTTGGGGCGGGAGGGGGGGAATAGTTTTTTTCTTCTTTTTTTTTCTTTTTTTGGATCGGTCCCACTTTACTGATGCTCACTCACTGCTTTCGTGTCGTTTGTCTCGTTCCAGCACGAACGGCTTCAGGTGCCAGCTGGTTCCGGCTTCTCGTTGTTGCTGACGTGGCAAAACTTATAGAAAACGTTTGGGGATGAAAACATCGATCGGAACCGAACACCGACAGCAACAGGATGCAGGTGAGTTGGCTTGTATTTTTTGTGTGTGTATAAAACTACCAAAGGAAGTGGTTTCTGGTTGAAGGGTGTACTACGAAGGTTTCCTTCGTTCTAGCTTAAAGATTGATTGTGCTAGCATGAGAGTCAGCAAGATTGATGGGAACTTTTAAGCAGTAAAACATTCAAAAGAAAGCTTACTCGTGCTTTAATTCTTACTCCTGTTTAAAGTGGCAGTTTTCCGAGTTTTTAACTGCTTTGCTGTAGGGGTATGACTTTCATATTAAAATGGATAAAAGATCAGACAATCGGTCTGCTATTACATCAAACAATTTCAAAATATTTACTTAAACAATCTCTTGTACGTTTTAGCCGCATGATAAAGAAGATAGTTTTAATATCGTTTGTTCGGCAAGGTCTTTTTGAGATACAATCCTTCAGTTCCAGTTTATACTGCGAGTGATAACGACGATACTGTTATTTATATTTATCTTTATTTATATTTTTAAGATAGGCATGTTAGTTTGGTAATAGATAATTTAATAATCAAAATATCTTTTTTAGTTGGAGGTTTTACGATTAATATCAACGTTATACATAAATATGATAAACGTTATATTCTAGTCTCATGAGTAGGTAGTAGTGAATATGTTTTAAACATGAAAATAGATACATACCAACTACTATTAATGTATTTATGACTAACGTGATAATCACCGACAGAAAATGTTGGGCGTCCAAGTGTTGGTTAAGGAAAATGTCACCAACCATGTGATGGACGTTCCAACTGCTTAAGTCTCACCTCTGATCATCACAGTAGAGCTGGCAACGCTGACATGTATTTGTTTCTGTAGGAATTTATCAAAGTGACTGACCAAGCGTTGATTGCTCAAAAGTCACCAAGCATGTATTGATCAAACTATCTGTTTGAGCATCATCTCATGATTATCACAATTGAGTACGCGACGCTGACATGGACATTGTTTCGGTTAGAATTTGTTAAGACATAAACAGTATCACTTTGGGTTTGAATGAGCTCAGAGCTTTGTTATGTACATTGAACATTTATCTAGTTTCTTGTGCTGTAGTTGTGTATACACGTTCGATTAACACTTTAAGCGCCGTGTCATATAAATTCGCATGACGGTTTTGCTCATCGTTCAGCTTTGCATCTGACGCTCAGTGATTCTCTTGAGAACGAATGAGGTAGGAAAGAGAGAACGAGAACGACATGTGCTACGCCACTTATCGCAATGAAACAAAAGAGTGATAACAATGGCCCGGTAAACTGTCGCTCTCATCGCTCTCTTGCCATGCGCTACGTGCTCACTCAAAAACTGTGACGTCAGGCCGGCGGTCAAAGTGTTAAAGTACGGGATGGTTGGCATATTACATATGTTGTAAATCTTGGCTGTTTTAATAGTTTAAGTGTATTTTGTATTCTTCGTAATTTGATCTTATGTGTTGTAGCACAAGAATTCCATAGTGAGAATGCTTAGGTTATATTGGAGCTTATGACATTAGTACAAAGCACGAGCTTATTACTAATATTCAATTGACATAACATTCTTTTGTCAATCTTAATCTAATCTATTCAAAAGCAAAAGAGCCAGATTAGTTAAAAAAAATACTTCCCACTTCGAAGTGGAAGTTTTCCAATATTTCACACCCTTTTAATCCAGTTAGAGACCAAAACGCTTGCCCAATTTAATTTCCGACTGTCCTCCCGGCAAAATGTTCAACTGGTTGCACAAATTCAATTCCATTTCTACTGCCCGACACATCCAGTCCCATTGCCCGAGCATCCCTTTACACAATTGCCGAGATAAAAAAAAAACTCCAATTCAAATGCATAAACGTACGTGTGCCGTCTGGGAAAGTTGTACGTCAAACCCGAAAGCGTTTCACAAACTAAATTAACAAAAACAAATGCTTTCGCAAACCACTTTGTGCTGCCACAAAAACCACCACCACCACCGGGTGCAGTGATTTCTCTCACACGAAATGATCATCATCATCACCACCATCATCATCATCATCATCTTCCCAGTTGGGTGACCAAGAAAAGTGGACTTTGTGCAATCTTTCCGCTCGCAATTTTTGCTCCACTTGCCACTTCACGAAACACTTTTATCCATTTTTCTTTCACCTTTTGAGGAATGTGGCTCCATTCTGCTTGCCAGCAGCCGCCCAAGCAGTAGGAGGAAAAAGGCGCCCCGATATGAAATATGAACGCATTCCACGCTCACACACAAATTGTTCATAGTTTGCACAAACAATGAGCGTTCCTGTTTGGTGAACAGTTTCAGCTTGGCCTGACAGGAAGGGCGAAGGGAGCAGCTCCTCTTCAGCTATATCTACCTAACATACTTACCCTACCCGTAGACCCGCCGACGTTGGTAAAGGGGATAGCGGGTGAATATTGCCCGCGCCAGATAGGTGGCAGCCCGGTGGCAGTGGTTTTCGCGCTGAACACTTGCGCAAAACTAGATAAATAATTCAGATGCCATTCCAAAGCTACTGCTCGTTCCCGCACCCGTTTCCTTGGCATTCGTGGCGTTTCAGGAAAAAGCAAAGCCCCCGCTCCCCTTTCCCTCACACACTGGATGGAGCTGGTGTACGAGCTGCTAAATTTAAAGTTATGTTTTCTTAGTTCCTCGTACCGCGCGGGTTCCTGCCGTTTCTCGGTTACTGTCACATAACTGTCTCCTTCCTCGAGCAGCTGATAAATCACGCTCAATGCTCGAGTCAACGAGCCGTGTGTGTGTGTGTGTGTGTGTGTGTGTGTGTGTGTGTGTGTGTGTGTGTGTGTGTGTGTGTGTGTGTGTGTGTGTGTGTGTGTGTGTGTGTGTGAGCGTGTGGCTTCTTATCCTTGCTATCATCGGGTCAAGGGTAAATCAAGTCTGATAAAGACGATATTCAACCTACGAGGTTAGCATGCGAACGCACCCGACCGGCAGCTCCTCGCCCGATCAACCATTAAGCCGATGTTGATGGAAATTAAATTACAAAATAATCACGACTGGCAGACTTTTTCTTTTTGCTGGTCTCATGCCCCGGAAGCGCTAACAGTCTGAATTCTGCCATTTGCCTGCGAGCCATGCAAAAACCGAACGTTTGGGTTGATTGAACAGTTGATACACTATTTTTGAAACGATGATGCATAAAGTCGCTAAATTATTTTTTTAGTATGTACCTTTATTTCGATACTTATTTGCGTATTTTTAAAACATCTTATCTTATATGTTTTGTGAAGTTTGTTTACATTGTGAATAGTTCAATCAATGATTAATCTTTCTGAATACTTTATAATGCTACGTCATAATCCATCAAACCACAAACACGACATGAATTGCTTAATTTCCCCAAATTCATTCATAATTTCAGAAAATATGCCAGCTTTATAAAATTATTAGAAAAATCTGTAAACAAAGTGCATAAATATTATAACATGTTATTAGCAAATCATCTAAATAACGATTATTGACAGATAATTGCTGAAGCGTGGAAAAAAAACTAGGACATTGGTGTAGGTAAACATACCAAGAGCAAACAAATATTGTAGACAGAAGTAGTAGCGACTGCATTAGCTGTAGTGTTTAGAGACTCAAAAAGCTTTTAAAGTACTTAAAGTACTTTTAAAGTACCCAAAAAAAAATAAAAAAATTGCTGTGCACCAAACTTCCCTATACACCTAAACGTGAAAACTCTACACGCGCCAAACGACCGAAACGACCGAAAATTACGCGTGGGACTGTGGACGGATGTAGTTAAGCGCACAAACTGCAACAAAGCACGGACTCATTTTTCCCTGCCAGCGCAATAAACAACGTAAAATGGCTACCGGAAATAAAACATGCCGCGGTACCACCCCCGGCACGCTAACCATGCGCCCCCGAATACTCGTGCTCGTGCTCGTATGCGACACTGTTGCGGTGTGTTTGCAAACTGGGGATCCTTTGAAGCTATTTTTCCATGCTTTACTGGTAGCCCTAGTTCTACTGCTGAAACCACTACTACTTCCGCTGCAGTTACCAGTACGCTCGCGCCGCCGGTGAACCGATCGCCGGGCTGATGCGGAAGTGATTGAATTTTCAAAACTCAATCATCATTAGCGTTCGAGTCGGTGGTGCGGGAACAGCCGGGAACGAAATAATTCGTAATTAATTCATAAACCAGCGGGTCGCCGGTTTAAGTACACACATGTGTGAGAGGCAGCATGTGTGTTGACGTGTTTGAGGTGTGATTAGAATCACGTCTAATACACGGTCGAGCCATTGCATGCAGGTGGCTGAAGTAGGGGGATATTGGAATACGCTGCTGGGGAAAGATTGATGGCAAAAGTATCGCGCTCACACGTCACGATGTTTTCCATCTTGCAAAAGGCTAGGAAATCAAAATTCAATTTTTACTGCTTACCTTTCACGGCACGCAGAAGGATCAATCATTGCGCGAGGCTCACGTCCAACAGCACATTGTGGTGTACTTTATCGAGTGGTATATGGTAAACATACTGCCCCGCATGCTTTGTGATTCTGATTCATTTTGACTTTAAGTAAGAGGTATTGATTTTTTTTCGAGCTATTGTGCTTTTGTCGACGAGACGTTCGACTCGTTTATCTGAAAGATGCTGACCTTGCTAAGGGAATAAGGAATAAATAAATGCTTTAACTACTTTAATGTGATTTGCCACACGAGAAGAAGAATTAAGCAAGACAGCGAGTCCTTTATTTCAATTGAAAAAAAAAACAGATATTAGGGTAATTTTCCATCTGTGGCACACTTAACGGAACAGTCAACATATTTTGTATGTTTGAGAGGGATAAAACCACAATATTCTTGTTATATGTGTCCAGCATATAGTACATGAATAGTACATAAAACACAGTCAAAATAATGGCACGGTGAGAAAAGGAGGCTTTGGCCTGTGCAATAAATAGAATCGAACACTATCTTTGTTCCAATAATTGAACACTGGACTAAAATAATTGTTTTTATTGTCTATAAGTAATAAATATGATTATCGTGAGAACTAATTATCTTTGTTCGATTTCTATCAAAATATACAGTTTAGGTAGTATACAAGGTGAAATAAACCTTATTTTGTGTGGCACAATTTATTTATTTATTTATTTATTTATTTCATATATAAACCGACGGACCATCATGTCTAATCGGCAACCTTATAATTAAATTAAGGAGCATATAAATAAACATCTAGTTATAAGCAAACATTACATGTGACGTAGACGCAATTTCTCCTTGAACGTGGAAGTAGACATACTAAAATCGAACAAATCTAACACTTCATTGAACTCGAGGGACATACGTATAATAGGGTGTCCCTGGCTATGGTTGTTGCGGGTACGCGGAACACGGAGATGGAAATTGGATCTAAGAATCCGACAGGGAGCGAACAAATTGATGCTGGCTAGTAATGCCGGGGAATCGATCTCTCCGTTAAGGAGCCGAAATATGAAAAGGCATTGGGCGTTTTTACGTCGAGAGCAGAGTGGTTCAAGTCCGAGAAGCAGACACCGCTGATGGTAGGTGGGCCGAGCGTGGTGGGATTGCCATGGAAGGAGTCGAACCGCGTACCTGGTGAGTCTCCGTTGAATGGCTTCGAGGCGATTGATGTCACCAACGCCAAGCGGGCACCAGATCGGACAGCAGTACTCCAGGCACGACCTTACGATGGCACAGAAGATCGATTTGACGCACATGGGATCGGTAAACTCGCTACAGGTCCGCGTAATTAAACCAAGTAGCTGATTTCCCTTCGCAACAACGCTATCAATGTGAGGGCGAAATGACATCTTCTGATCGAGTAGCACCCCCAGATCACGGATACATGTCGTGCGAGCCAAAGCCGTGTTGAGCATAGTGTATGTAAACGTGATGGGGTGACGGGCTCTGCTGAATGATATACACTGGCATTTATCAGCACACACTTGGAGAGCGTTTCTGCTGCACCAGCTATCCAGATTCTCAAGGATCGTTTGAAGGCGTACACAGTCACTGTCGTTTCTAACTGGAGCGAATATTTTTACATCGTCGGCGTACATTAGGTGTTGGCCTGGCGGTAAAACGAAAGATAGATCATTAATATAGATGAGGAAGAGTAGCGGTCCCAAATTACTCCCTTGAGGCACACCGGAGGAGCTGGTGAAAGAGTGAGAACGATGAGATCCTATACTTATGTAGTACGAACGACCAGTTAAATATGAACGCAGCCAGGTGATGTGCCAGTCGAGGAAACCGAGTTTTTTTAGCTTCGAAAGTAGAATATCATGAGAAATACTATCGAACGCAGCCCTGAAGTCGATATATACTGCATCAACTTGAGTACCACGATCCATGTTGTCGAAGCAGTAGCCAACAAATTCAGCAAGATTTGTGGTGGAAGATCTCCTTGGGAGAAATCCATGCTGACTAGGGCTCATATAGTTTTGAACTGCTGTGAGTAGCGGATTGTATAGAATGAGCTCAAACACCTTTGCACAAGCGCATAGGGATACAATGCCACGATAATTACTAGCATGAAGTCGACTGCCTTTTTTATGGATAGGAATCATTCGCGCGTGTTTCTAGGACTCAGGATACGTGCCACGCATAAGGGAATCATTAAATATTTTGGCAAGAATGGGTGCGAGTGATTGACGGCAGTACTTCAATATGTATGCGGGAATATTGTCAGGTCCAGATGATGTAGATGGTTTTATTGAGTTTTATAGATGGCGTTGAGTGTGCGCGCAATTAATGCTTCGTCAATTGTGGGTATAATAAAATCGATAGCATCCGATGGAGTATTGCGGGTGGCCTCAGCTAGTGTGTTAGGATTGCGAACAGGAAGGGTGAATGCATCAGCGAAACGATTGGCGAGAGTGTTGCAAATATCGGATGTATCGATACTAGTTTGGCCATTGTAGCTCATTGACGGAGGGATACTTCTTATATTGCGCCGTTTGTTCCAGAAGCTCCAGAACCGTGTCGGCTTAGAAAATAGCTGCCTTTCAGTACGGCGAATGAAGGAGCGGTAGAGCACACGATTATGTCGACGATAATTGTTCAGTGCATCGAAAAAAATTCTCCTATGCAGCGATGATCTCGTTCTACTGTAATCCGCGTAGGCTTTTGATTTTTTAGCTAACAATTTAGCTAACAATTTAGCTAACAATTTAGCGGTTTAGCTAAGAACAGCATACATTTGGATCGAAATCAGTTGAAATATATTCATTTGTCCTTAAAAATCGAAAAATTGCTCTTTTTAAAATAAAACAGTAGAATATGCGGCAGAAATGCTCAATGTACAGGGAAAAATTACTAACTTTCTAACTTTTATCAATTTTTCATAATTTTTTGGAAAAAACAGTAATACATACGCAGTGCGCAACAATGGAAAAACTACCCTATTTGTTTTACAGTAAATAACATTTTATAGATGTTTTTTTTTTTTGAAATAATTTAAGTAATATTTTGGTGTTCAAAAATCGTTCAAATTTAGTATTTTATTTATATTTAAACTCCTTCATATAATTTAAATCAGTTTACGTACGATAATTTACAATAAAATGATAATACTTATTGCCCTCGTGTGCCGAGTAATAAAATGTGCCGAGAACATACGTTAAGTATTATGATCGAGAAGCATTATTCAACGACTGCTGCCGCTTCCAATTACATTTTGATTGCTTTTTGTCATTTTCACCACAAACAGGCATCATTTGCACAAAACAATCAAACATTTTCATTTCCATAAACGTTTGTGGTGGAGACTTTTGCAGCGATGGGCGGGGACAAATTATCCAACAATACCTAAAATAAATGCCCTTGCTCATTAGCATTATGATCCCATTTTCCAATTAAACAATCGCCTCACAGAGCCGGACCGTTACCTACACAGACAGGGGGGGGGGGGTGTGCTCAGAGGAGTCAGATGAACTTCGCCGTAGCATTCACCACTGAATGGGACACGTTTGCCGGCCAGGTGTTAATTTAATTTACCGTACGATTACCGTTTTCATACGTTAAATACCTCAATTTATTCGCTTGCCTGCCAGTTGATGTGGGTGCTGTGGGTTAGGTGTTTGTTACAATGTTTCGCACGCAGCAGCAAACGGTGCAAACTGCACTTTACTAGACCGTTCATTATCCTACCAATTTTAAAACCCTCCACCACCACCAACACCACCACCACTGCTTCCAAGTTGGCACAAACGACCAGGCGGCTCCATTGTGTGACTTTTCCCATTCATGTCACACCACACTCGATTGCGCATCCGAAACAAAGCTTCCGACTGAGCATTCGAACCAAACCATTGGAAGGGTGGGCATGGGGATGCAAAAAACATGGGAGGAAAGCATCAAACATTGGTGACTCCCAGTGGGTTGTGCGCTCGCAACTACATATCTGCATCGCAAATGGAGCCAATGCATATTTACCCGCAAACCACCACTACCGGGGGCCGGAGATAATATTTCAACTGCAATTAGTCCACCGGGACCGGCGAAACCGAAACGGCCCAGTAATGGATCGTCGGTGAAATCGAGCTCCTGCTGGCATCGGATGCAGTTCATTAACGAGCTATAACTGACACGGCCAGCGCATGTGACGCTTCCCCTGTTGCTGTTTGTTCACGCATGAAGGGATATGTAAATATGGCGCACGGCTTGATACTACGCTCGAGTAGCTGCAGCGGTACGTGGGTGCATACAATACGTTTCATTATATGCGCATGATACTGAGCAACAAAGAAACTTTCCAACAAAGAATGTTCCACCAACCAATTGCTTGGTTTTGGGTTTGGAAAGCGTACGATGAGCCGTTTCTTGTCGTCACGCACACCACTGATTGCGTGGTTTTTCTCATCATCCAATCGTGGAAAGCGTTCCAAGAAAGCTGTTTTGCTAGCAAAAAAGCTTTCCGACGTGTTCCACCGGCTTCAAAAGACAAAGGCATTACAAAATCACTACCGCCACCAACGCCCCATCATCGCGGTTCGGGCGGGCTCGAATTAAGCGCAAATAATCGTGATAATCATCGACCGCCTGCCAATATTGCGCCAATACCCGCGTGGCTACCGTTTACCGGAATTAATTTCCCCAGCGACACATATTTTCACTTTCATTTTGGCGCGCTCCCGGGCACAGTGTGTAAGGCGAGTAGATGGGATACCCTGCACTGCATATACTGCCTGTGCAAGAAATCGGCACAAACCATTGAAAGAAGAGAGAAAGAGAATCGACACCGTTACGGAAAAGGAAACACTTCTTCGATCAGGTTCACTCCAATGGAACGGTATTGGGAGAGAACAGTGAAACGTGGTGGAAACCATGAAATGAAACCGCGTCGAGTGGCATCGGTAAGGTAAAAGGAAACCTACCGACACCCTACGGTACGACAATGGCACGCCGGGAAGGGCGATTTTTGGGGTTGTTACAAAATGGAAGCTTTTCATTCCCTTATTTCAATTGCAGTCTGTTGCTGTAGCTCAAATGACTCGTTAGCACCATGGTGGAATATGGTGGACGATGGGGAAAAGCAGACACTTCTGATCGACTCGAAATTTGCATGAAAACGAAGTTTAACAATAAGAGTTATTTGTTTTAATTCAGCTTTTGTCCTCTTGAGACAATCTCATTTTATTGGCAAATTTTTTGTTTTTTTTTTTGTTTTAAGTTTTCTTTATAGAGTTTTTACTGGATTAACTCTACATTATTTCCCATCAACTTCTATTCATTATCCACATTATTTTACACATGTTTTAGCAGGTTTCAAACAGATTAAAAATTCAACATGAATCAAAAATCTGCCGACCGATTTACTTCACATATTTGTCAAATATATTTGTCCTCAGCAGCAATCGGAAAACATTGCGACCGAAGGAACCAATTTCTACAAACATGTTCGTAGAGTTCTATGTGAAGAACCAATCTGAAAAACCAAGAGAATAACTGTGTGAAAGTTTTTTTAGGGTGTATGAACGGTTAAAAGCCGCCATCTCAAAATCAAAGAGCTGTACTTGGCTGGTCTTCAGTCAGCAGTTCACCTCAAAGAACCTGTCGCGACGGACTAAGCTGGGACTATGTAGCACCTATATAGTACCTGTACTCGCACACGCCTCTGATACATAGACACTGTCCAAAGCTGACGGAACCCTCTTGGCCGCGTGCGAGACGAAGATGCTCAGAAGGTTCCTTGGTCTCGTATGTGTGGAAGAACCACGGAGGAGCCGTTAGCTATACGAGAAGTACGGCGACCTCACTGTTGTGCAACGTATCAAGCTCGTCAGGCTTTCAAAGTTTCAATCCTTCCACATGATTTTCAACACATCACAAAGAACTAGCAACCTAAGTCCAGTGTGTTGAAAATCATGTGGAAGAACTGAACAAATATTGTTGAGCAAGTTCTTGAACATTTTCATTGCACAGCTAGGAAGTCCTTTCCAATACATACAAAGTCCTTAGCAACTCCCTATTTGCCAATCTCCATAGAAATCTCCATCCATCATGGCTGCCAAAATCAGATCTAAACTCCTGTAGTCTATCTAGGCACATTGGTTGACATCAAAAATTGACTCGGAAAACCCTGTAACTTCATAGTACAGGTAGTCTCCGCGATACCCCGGTGGTACCTCTTAAACGAGGGTTCGGAGATACGCGGCTTTCTAAATTTGACAGTTCTTTCACCAAATTGTACTGATTTGACAACATCAATTGTAGAATTATTTACCATTTTCAAAAGGTTTAAAACTGTTATATGTAACTGTTATACAAGGATATTTGGGCTGAAAATCACGAGATTCGACCTACTGCGGAATTTCGAGATACGCGGTATTTGACGGCCCAATAACCGTGTTTCTCGGGGACCGCCTGTACATCTATAAATCAACATTCATCTGACCTTAAATTTTTAGCAGCTTAACCAATCAACTAGCTAAACATTATAATTGGCAGTTAAGTCATCCAGTTACGCCAAAATCTACCGAATTTCAAGTACCGTCAACAGAGGTCGGGTTTGATATTGCTTCTCTCCCAGGAACTGCAATTTCACTTCTATTCAAACGAAAATATAAACTGCATTCAAAGAAATGCCATTCATTCGCTTGCTACCTTCAGTTGTTCTCATCATTCGGACAGTGCTATGCTTTCCTCCATCCATATTGTGAGTGTAGGTAGCCTCAGCATATTTGATTGTCCACACTCCATTTCCATTATCGTACATCAATTTTTCAAAGGATTTGCAGCTCTTGGAAATAGACAGCACAGGTGACAAAAACGTATATCAGTGCTTTTCCGTGGAAATTAATGCATTATTCAGCCACTTTATCGGAATGCATATCACCTACTCAGTACTCAGTCTCTTACATAAGTAATCTCGTGCAATACCTTCCTTTTGCTATCATGAAATTCCTCAAATTAATTGAGCTTTCTAGTATAAAAAGCTCGATCAAAATGCAATATCTCAATTAATACACATTCCATCGCACCATTATTCTTGCTATTAAAATGCTCTGTCTGCACAGCCCACGCTGTCATCCTTCATCCCACGTACACGTAGGACCAGCGCAAAAGAACTGTTGCAGTCACGAACCCGTTCCACAGGTCGGCAGGCCGTTTGCAGGTCGAGTGTATCGATGAGCGGGGAAAAAATAAAACATAAAACGCACATTGCATTCAACCTGCCAGTTCAGCACGATCGCCAAAGGATAATAGAGTTATTTATAAGACCCACGTCTACCCGTCGGACTGCACTGAAACGCACCCGGCCTTTGCCCGTCCCACGCATGCATCGCATCGCTATTATCGCTGCAATTCTTCCACAAGAGCGCACCCTGACATCAGCCACGAACCACTAGGGGGGAAGGGCGGGTTAGTAAATTTAAAAACAGAAGCAAAAAACACGCGCCGTTAGTCGACAGGAATGCATCCCAGGCCCGGTGCTACAGACCCATCTTGACCTCGGCCAACCTGCCGTTCGTCTGCGTTGTCCCGTTGGGGAGGGAGTGGTGGGGTGGAATACACCTTTGGTTCGTTAGCGAGGCAATTCATAATTCATAATCAAAGCGCATAGCCGGACCGGGCCTAACAGCGGCGCACTAGCTTCAATGTCCCGGGGACGGATTTCTCGACGCTTTGGTGTTCTCTTACTATTCGTAAATATCCCCTTTTTTTTCTTGCTTCTTCATCATCCTTCTCACGGACACCGAAGCGTAGTGTGCACGGAAGGTGCATTTAAAATTCTGGATGAAAATTTCACCCAAAGGCTCCGCTTTCAGCTGATGGTGGCGGTGTACTGGTGTGCAGGATGTGCAGCCAAAGTTTGCGTTGTCATTGCCGCGCTGATTCGCTAGGTTTTTGCTCAAACAAACGCGTACTGAAGCGTACTGAAGGGTGCTGCCCCCACCCCCACCCCCTTTTTTTGGTGTAGATGGTTTGATAACATGCCTAGATAAGCGAACTGTGCAAACAGAAAGTACATGACCATCCATCACGAGCGCGAGAGCGGCACCGTTTCGCTTCCACGGTGCAGGAGAAGGCAAACACACAAAACTCGCGATCTAGATGAAAGATACAACTTTTGCGAGCAGGGACGAAAGGAAGGGGTCAGAAACAACAAAAAAAGAACACACGCACACACGCACACAAACCCCCGGTGGCAGGTAAAAACTCCGATGCTTTGACGTCACCACTTTGCAGACTGACAGGCCGGCATCAGGCCAGCAGGGAATGATGCGCCCTGGCCGGTTTTTGGGTGAGTTTTTCACCCACCTTTGGTGTGGTATGGAGGTTTTTTTTATTTAGAAGCAATAAAACATTTTCCTCGCAGTAGGAATCTTTTTTTCTTTCTTTTTCTTTCTCTCTTCGCTGTTGGTAATGCATGATGAACCCGAACTGGACCGGTATCCCGTGAGAAATAAAAGTTGCACAGTCGCGCCGGGTATCATAATGTATCATCGTCACGTGTTTTACAAATTGTGTGTGTGTGTGTATTGGTGTGTTTGTACGTACGCAGAACGGGCTTTCAATGTATGAAGGCTTCTTTTTTTTTGCCGGAATTTTCCGAGAAAATTAGAAGCAAAGTGTAGGAATTGGATTAAAAAAAGGGAAGCATGATGGATATCTATGTTTAGGGAAAGTTGAGTTGGACAAAAAATAAAGTTGAAGCTTCTTCCTTGTAAGCCATTGTATAGCCGGTTATGGTTTGAGCACCGTCGAGTGAAGAATTAGACATATTGTATTATTTTCACTTTATGATTTTATTTCAATTGACAGTTGTGTATCATCTGCGTTATTCTATACATCTATCTGTCATTGATCTCATCAAAAACAAGTCATTTTTATTATTGAATTTAACGCTTAGATAATGCAGTCCAAGTCGAATTCATTTGACATTCAAATAAAGCTTAATTTATAATTTTTCGGTATTGCTGTAACATTTTATGGAATTTTCATTACATTTCATAGATCATTACATAGTTTTATTCAGTCATCAAGTTGATATTTGTAATGTCTATGTTTATGTTTCTGTTACAATGCAGTATGTTTGCTGCACGGACCTATTTTCCAGCACAAACACATCAGGAAACCATACATTTCTCGAAACAAATATTAAAATTAAACCTCAAAAGTTCGATGGAACTGAAGTAATGGAAAGCTTCAGCAATAAAAAAACCTATTGCAGACATAAGTATATGGCAATTGCTGACAATACTCCAATTCTATAAATTAGCTCATCAGTGATGTGCCGACGACTCGCATCTAACTTCGGTTATTTTTAGTCCAATTCCGTCTCCAGCAAAACTCCAGAACCACTAGTTCAACCCGGAGTCGGGTTCGTCCGAAGTCAGTATCGGAATCGGCAGGAATCGGAGTAGGCCAGAGGCAGCCGGAATCAAAATCTAATTGGAGTTATTTTCCGAAGTCTGGACTCTGGACGGCTCCATCCGATTCCAGACGACTTCGACTCTTACTCAGGATGGTTTTGACTCCGGACGACTCCGGCCGATTCGGGACGGCTCCGGATAATACTACTCTACCTTTCAGAGTAGGTCGGCGTAGGATTGGAGTCGATTTAGGATTTAAAAGAAGATAAAAGCCTATGATAGTAGCACAGTAGCTTTGAAGAATGCCGGGGTTCTCATATTAACTAGACAATTGAAGCACATGCTAATACCAATCCAGTACAACTCTTCAACTTGTTGAAATTAGATATGAACATGCTACAATAACGCGTTACATGGAAACGTGTTACGCCAAATGCCTAAAAACCATGGCTCCGGTTGATTTTGCTGAACTTCTCCGCTCATGCTGTACCATGATTCGATCGTTTTACTTTATTGTTCCAATTAAATTTCATGACTCGTTTTGCAGCACCCATACCTTTGCCATTTCTCCACCACATCTCTACATCCGCTTTTGAATCACACACACACAATCATCAATACTGACCAAACAATCTCACCCGTCCATATTTATGCATCCAATCGATGAAGGCGACTCGTTCTGCTGTTGCTGTCCCCCCAACGAATGCTGTTTAATTCTACTGCAATGCACCGAACCCACTGCATTCCTGTCGGAATTGTGTGCTTCACAGACCGTATGCACGAACACCGTACGCTTTCGCGTGAACGTAGCGAGACGGAAAAGGAAGACATTGTGTTCAATATTAATTAAATTTAATACTTTATGCAAATCGCCGTCTGCCGCTTCCAATCGAGCTACAGCTGAATCGTGAGTCCGCGTTAGTTCCGCATGCCCTGGCTGGCTTTGGTGTCCCATGCATGTATCGCACCCAATTCAGGGAAACGCAGAACGAGCAACGTAGCATCAAGTGTGCAAAGGTCTTGCAGCACACACCGGCTCCCGCCGGACACCGGACCTAACAGCATTAATTCACCGGCTGCAATCATTGGATCAGTGCGATGAGGGCCGGGATTGGGATGAAAATTAAAAACATATTTCCGTTAAATCTATCACCAATCCTTCGGGCTTTCGCTTGCGCGCGAAAGACGTGTCCTTTGCGCTACACATCCATCCCTCCGTGGGAGGGAGCGATAAATTATTGAAATAGCGGGTTTTGCATCCTCACGGAAAGTGACACCGAATGGCAGCTGGAGCGCGGACAGAGCGCCCCGCCGAGAAGAAAAATGTACCGTTTGCGTGTACTTTTAAAGTAATCTGCGTCGAAAAGGTCAGGCACGGTGGTGGATGAAGATTTATTATGATGAGCTTTGGCTCTTTCGGCTGTCCCAAAACGGTCCGATATTTACCGGCAGTTTTTTGGTTTTGTTGTTTTTCTGCGGATCCTCCTTCTTGCCATTGCAGTGCGGTCCCTTTTACGAGGACGATTACCTTTCGTGCATTGATGATCGCTGGGAAGGCTGCGTGCTTTAAATAGTGACGTCAGATTCGGAGCGCCGGGTACGGGTAAAGCACAGGCAATGGCCCAGAGAACGATTTGGTGGATTAAGCTTTTGGGATGGAACAACGAGCAACAATAACGACAAAAAAAACGGTCTAAGGGCTACACCGTCTCCACCGGTTGTAAACACCGGCGCAAACATTCGGGACGGTGAAAAATTGTCCCGTTTTGCAGTGAATTTCGTGCTCGGTTTATTTTGGCGCGGTGGAGCGCAATTTTAGAGTGCCGTTGGAAATTTAGCCCCCCTGTGGAACCATTTGCGGGGGCTGAGCTTGTTTGTTTTTTGTTGGACCTGCAGTGGTCGTAACGAGGATGTAGTCGCTTTGTGTGTTTGGGGGGAGGGAGTGCTGACAATTAATCAAGTCATAGGTAAGGCATGCGGTGGAAAACGATAAATGGAGAATTCTGCTTGAATTAATTTGGCATTTAAAATGTGAAGAGTTTTAAAAACTGTTTTGTTCTGAAACTAATATTTGAGGTGATCGTAGTGCGGAAAGAATTGTGGAATTATCAGTCCAAATAAAACCTAATTAGAAAAAACACTGTATTCCTATGGTAATGTTGATGCTTCTTCCATTTAGCGACGGATAGCCTTTTTTATAGAGACTTTGTGCCGATTGGCCTCATTCGGCTCTTTCAATTGGTTGATTAATTCTAACCTTGAAATCTAACGTTCTTCTTTGCAAGCCATTTATGGCTTGCAGTTATCTTATACTGGTTAGTCTCTGTCTGTTAGTCTCGGCTCACTTAAAGCTATCCGTTGATTTTATTGTCTGTTACAAATGTGGTTTTGGTTAGATTTCTTTATATAAGTTAGTAATACGAAGGAATTTTAAAAGTTTACGCTTGCAATCGCTGTCTGGTGAGTGGATGATGTCGATGCTGTTGGTCCAATTTGCAGTTGATGCGTTCCGCTATATATCCATGGTATTCGTTTAAGATGTGGTGGACGGTGCTGTCGATGCCACATGGGACGCCAAATGCCAGCCTATACAGGCTTTCGAGAATTTTTGAGTACCACGCAGCCGTGATAGTCAGTCTTTGCTAAGGGGAAGACGGTAACTTTGAGGATTGATGCCATGGCGGGCATGTTATCAAGTTGACAACTATACGACAGGAAACCCCCGGCACAGTCGCTCCATTTTTGGTCACAAAAATCTTGATCGCAAAAATGTTGGTCTCAAACATCTTTGAGACGTATCAAAGTGTAATGTCCATAAGATTCATAAAAAAATATTCTAAAAATAGCCTCTTGAAAGAAGTCAAAATGGGGGAAAAACGCTATGAAATATACTCTGCAAGGAAGAACATCTCTTCTTGAATATCAAAATGTATTGTAATTTTCATTATCGTCCAACTCTACCGCACTCAAATTGCATCTTCTTTTCCATCGTTTCCCCCCCCCCCCCCCCCTTCGAACAGCAACAGGAAAAGCGACGCGAGCTGCGTTTGAAACGATTCTGGCGCACCACCACCAAACCGCCGACGTCCTCCGAGGAGTCCGGCGGCTGCGAAAGTCCTACAAAACTCGGACGAAAGGCGTTCCAGCAACCGTCCGGTCCGGCCATTGCCGCCAGCAGCAGCAGCAGCGATAGTCCGCCGAAGCATCCGACCTGTTCGCTGCCGCTGCTACAGGTGTGGCCCAGCCAGGACTCGCCCCGGGGTGAAGCGGATGGGCAGAGCTTCGTCTTTCCCATCGTAGCGGACGATCAGGTTGGTAGGCGGGCCAAAGTGCATGGTGTGGTTGTAATCGTGTGTCTCATGTCTGTGCCGTTTTTGCAGCAACAGAGCGCCAATGGCAGGCGGAACTCGCTGTTCGTGGATCAGCTGCAGGCGGGTGACTCCGGTATCGATTCCGTGCAGGCGTCACCCTCACCGATCGCCATGCCCTGCCATCCGCTCGTCGTGTCCAATGCCATCTCACCCAGCGCATCGCCGACGGCCGGTTCGCCCACACCCTCGGTGGACCGGGCGACGCGGCGTCCCTCGACGTCGCTGCTGCATCCGGACCATGCGCGCATCTTCGCGCTCCGGGCGCCCGCCTCCCCCGACCAAGTGAGCCTGGCCAGCCTGCCGTTGTTTGACAATCATAGGACCTCTTCCACTCCTCCCCATCCATTGCAGACTTCGCTCGAGGACAGTACGGAGTTTAACGGGCCCACGACCAGCAATCATCTCTGCACCGCCAGCTCCAGCACGACCTCCTCGCTTACCTCGGTAGCCGTTGCGACTCTTGGCCAACACCCGCAGCGGTAAGCGTTCGGTGTTACAACCCCTCTATGTCGCTCTTTCATTTCACCTTCCATCTCGTCTTTGACAGGTCCTCCGATCCCTGGCTACGGCCGGAGCGTGACAAAGACAACCTCGAGCTCGATCAGCGCCGTGCCTCCACGATGACGGCCCGGCTGTCCCTGTTCGATGCGCTCGATCTCGAGTACGCACTGTTGCGGGCGGCGGCCCGCGGCTCGGTCGGACCCTACTCGCTCAGCGAGTCACTGCACAAGCTGACCTTCACGCAGTCGCTCGCCTTCCCGGCGCTGGCCCGCGGACTGGCCACCAAGCGGCGCAACTCCACCGAGCAAAGCTCGTCCCGGCCGCTCAACCCGAACGAGTCGGGCCTGAACACGTTCGCCAAGGTCGTGACCGCCTGTGTGCTGGTGATGGTGAGCTTTCTCGTGTTTCTGGTAGTGTACAAGTACGTGCGGACGTGAGGGTTGCTCCTGGCCCCGACAGAGGTCGCCACCGTGCAGGCGACCACTACCATCGCCACGACGTTCCACCAGCACGTCGCGAACAAAACGATGGTGTCGGGGTTCAGGAAGCTCTTCAACATTGAAACGTAACGCCAGCCGGTAGTGATCGGTGGTGCAATGCGCCCGTTTGAGTGTGTCCGTGTGCGGTTGTGCGAGAGCAAGAGCGTGTAGTTTGTTCCACTTGTGTGCTGTGCAATCTCGTCTTATGTCAGCGGAATTTCGTGAAGCTCGTCCTCAATGTCCACCAATCTCCTTCGAGCTCGCCCATTCGACGTAGTGATAGTACACTCATGCGAAAGCAAGTGCATTCAAAATGCACCAAAAATCAAATCCCACAATCTCTATGAAAAAAAACAATGGTTCAACCTTAAGCCCCGCTGTGTGTGTGGCGAGAGATGAGGGCTCATGAGGAAAAACAAGAATGCTAAAAGATAATCGGTTTCTGTAGTGCAACGGTACAAGCGTGTAAAGCAACGTTTCGTTTCGCGTGTCTCGTTCGGTAGGAAATGGTTTGTACGATTCGAACAACAATCAATTTACAATTACAGTAACCTACACTTCGGAATCGGAAGAACCTTCGCTGCGTCTAGAAGCATATCATTCACTGATGGGTGTGAAAAGTAGCTAAAAGAGGCATCATTTCAATTTTCAAACAAATGTAATGGCATTTTTATTGATATATCTTTCGATTTTACGATTGAAGACAATAATCCAATAATTTGCGACAGCTGTATAACTTTTAGTCTTTTTGTGGTTGCTGTAGCTACTTCGTTTTTTTCTTCATTACATTCACATTAGATAAAATTAATATATAACTGGGATAAGAATTCATTAGACTCATTAGAATTGGTTGTAAAGTGAACGTATTAAGAGGCTTTTTTGTTCAAATGAAACTAATGTGTAATGCAAATAGCCTGTTTGTAGGCGTTGCAGTTTGTCGCCTCAATGTATGCAATCGGTATCGCGAAACGCCTATGCTTATGTATTATTTATCAGAAAGGATTAGTTTTATTGTTATTTTATTGTTATAAAGCAAAACATTTCACGTTTTTAATTAAAATGTATTCATTTAAACTATTTTTTCATAAAAATTGATCAGTTAAAAAGTTTAGAAATTCATTTGTTTATAGTTGATTTATTATCTCTTTTAAAATTATAATTGGCCATAAATTATCTTACAGTTTTGGTGAAACCCTAGAAAAAAAATAATTTGCTGAATTTAGAGGTTATTTAAACTAATAATCATGCGCCTAGCCTCGTTCGATCGTTCGCATCGCTAAACGTCAGCCATCCCTCTCTTACCCTTAGACGCAACTAAGCCGGAGAAGAATATGAAGCTACGCTCGTGTGATGATGCACTATTCGCATGTAAATAGCAATGTAGAAGAGGAAGAAGAGAATTTACCGTAAAAATAAAACAAGATACAACAAGTAGGCTATATACATATAAATATATATAAACATATTCTAAGCGGGGCTGTGCGTGCGTGTACATACGCTCCGCGCGTGAAACGCCAACACGCCAGCGACACGCGAAAGCAACTCTACTCTGTGATCAATACGCGCTAAACATGAGAGGACAAGAATAAAATTGGAATGAAAACCACACCACATGTAAACAAACACTCACACACAGACAGACAGACAGACAAAGACACCCACACACACCCTTCATGATGATGGTCCATGGAACCAATCCAATCCCTCGAGTGTAGCGAGTGGGAATCGTTTCCGAACTAACTTAACAATGTAAGAACCCTACGAACCAAACTGAACCTTAACGAATTACCTAGTCCAGTAATCAAGCCGACACTCGTCAGCAGTACCATTAATATTTTACTCATTTTCTTAGCCATTTTTCATCCGCTTACTTTTCATACTCGCTGCAGTTGCTTGGTAAACAACAGAATTAAACTCCTAGTCAAATAAAAACCAACTGCATAATTAAGATAGGACCTACCAAAAACCTCCTAAAGAATTATATTTATCACACACATGTATTTGATCGAGCAACAGCAGGTTATATTCCAATCCAGCATGCATCCAAAATCAAGCGAAGAGATGTTGGAGGCGAAAATAAGTCACCTTGACCCATATCCCTATGGGAAAGGTGTGCTGTACATTTAATTCGCCGGCACCAAACCTAACCAGACGGCCCCCTGCCTGTGTGTCTCTTCAATCCCATTCAAACAGCACTGGACATTTTTTACCGGTAACAGTTTTAACCCCAAAACACTACAATCAGCGTGAGTGTGTTAAGAAGTGCAGCCGAGAAGAAGAAATGCAAAAAAAATCATTAAAATCATACCGAAACGCAGAAATAAGAAACAGGAAAATTGAAAAATCTGCTACACAGTTGATCAGCTTTAAAAATGTAAAACAAAAAAGGAAAAATAAACGAACGCCGAGGAGATGATAAACAACAAATCGAATGTAAAATAAGAAGACAGTGTGAGAAAAAGCCTACAAAAATGCAAAAAATACATACGTGCGTACGTGACAAGGGAAGGAGAAAGCGTGTGAAGAAAAAGTGGGTAAAAATTAGAATTCAAGTTGGGTTGTGCTTAGGCTCTACGGTATATATCCGGGGGGGAAAGGTAGAACATGGAACAAGTTTAGAGAGCGATATGAAAATAAAAGTCAATAAAAAAAACAACTGATCATGTTCACTTTGTTTGAATGCTTTACTGTTTTGAAAAATTAGATTTTCTTAATTACATTCTATTGCAATACTTCAAATTAATTATTACACTTTTATGTTTTCTCAGTTACTTAGCTAATTAATTGTTCTGTTTTCATCCAGTTTTTATGTTGTTTTATTTTCTATTTTTCTGTTTCTGTGTTTCATTAAAGTAATAAATAATGAATATTAATTAATTAATTATTCCTTTAATACTTCCATCATTACATTACGTAAGGAAGGTAGGTACAGACGGACATTTCTTATAAATACACTATAAAAGTAATTATTACAACTTCAATCAACAAAAAGAAGAGGTATTAATATGACATCGTTCAGAAATAGATGAGAGATTCTATGGGATTAAAAAGATCAGAAATGGGTTGACCTATTATAAAAGTCCCTCATTAACTCGCTGGGATCGCGGACTCTCCATTGAATAATTTCCTAAAGGTAAGTTCTAGCATGTTGTTGTTGTTGTGTAAGCTGGAGCTGCTAGTGTCCGATGTTTCGAAAAAAAAGCATAAGATTCTACATTCTACGATGTGTTAGAAGAGGCGCTTAAAATTCCTAAATTTACGGCTGAATGAACCGTCGTTGCAGTTGCCAAGATGTGTTTGATGTACGTATCAGGACATGGAATGCATTAAGATGTATTAAAATACTGTAAACTTTCTTAAATTTTTAACATTTTCTATAGGTGTCCATTTTACTCTTCAAGATATCCATCTTTCCCACATCAGGTGTCCGTTTTACACAAATATTTCAAAATTGCACGAAAAAAAACCTTTAAAATTGATAGAAATTTAACAGTTTCAACACATTTTCTGATAAAACATGAGAGTAAAATAGAGTATGACCATTTTCATCGGCATTGTATTTATTTCCCTAGATTTTTTACATTTCCCGTAACGTGTCCATCTTTACCCAGTCCTCCCCTAGCATTTTTTTCCATTTCAATGTCACATCATGTTCTATTGTTTTCTTTCGTATTAGTTTGTTACTTTTAATTGTTTTATTTTTTTATATTTCATCATGATGGTGACTAAAAGCGCTCTTCTTTATTTTTATCTTAATCATTTCAATTTTTTAATGCTTCTAAATGTAGTGCTATTTTTGTAGTTTTAAATGCTTGAACGTGTAATTTGAATATTAAACAAAACGCCTCACTCTAGAGTAAGTTAATGATCATCCATTAAATTTCCATTAAAAGTCCAATAATTAATTCATTAATTTTATTTAAAGCCTATTCTACATTTTGTTCTCGTTCCCTTCCCCCTATCACTGGAAGCATCAAACGCCACAAGGCTCTCACCCCCCCCCCCCCTCCGCCCCAGCACCCTCCCTACAGACAGCCACAGCTCTTAACGACCATATTTTTATACTTTTTCAAATTAATGTTCGCATCGTCGATATGATACAGCACCGAGATCGGATTCAGCTTGGTCGGTGCACAGCACGGCTTCGGGACGCGCGTCGGATGCATCAGATGCACCAGCGTCTGTATCAGCGCATGGTTCGTCGCGTTCATGTGCGTGTTGAGCGGGAAGTTACACTCGCCGAAGCAAAAGAACGCCCCGAACCCGTCCGGCGCGATGATCCAATCCTGCCAGTTCAGATCCCGGAAGCTCACGTACAGCGTCTGTATCTGGCAGCTTTTGTGTCGTTCGCCACCGCCGCCGAACCGCTCCAGGAACGGATTTCGCACCCGATCGCTGCGCTTCCCAGTGCCGGTTCCCGCCTTTCGCCGGACGCTGCGTTTCGAGCGCCCCCCGACCGTCCCACTGCCACCGGCAAGGGCTGCCGTCGGTTTGACCAGCTCCGGCCCCTTGCAGTAGCCCACGAGAAACGGTTGATAGCGACCGAACCGGTTCGACAGGATCAAACCGACCTCGTGCGGCAGAATCTCCTTCCGTGGGCTTTCCGCATAGTAAACCTCGACGAAAATGCCCTTATTGGCGACCCGCTCGACGACCCACCGTTGCATGGCCTGGGTAGCGTTCAGCTCGACCCAGCCGTCGTAGTTGTACGGTACCGATTGTTCCGCCACCAGTTCCAACCGATGCCCGTCCTTTGCCGCATCGTACCCACCGATCAGTGACGCACGCACCACTATCTGCCGGCCCCGGACGATCGCATCCCAGGGCCGCTCGGTCGTGCGGTTCTTGTACATGCGCAAGCTCGCGTACAGCAGCTGATTGTTGTCCCGCTCCGCATCGATCTCGGCCGTGTCGAACCACAGCCGATGGCCACCGCGATGATGCCGGATCTTGGGCAGATGGCGGTTGGCTTTGTTGAGAAAGGACATGATCACGTCACTCTCGCCGATCGCCCGTTCGTCGGCGATCGTGAGCAGGTTGGCGCCGTCCGCGTACCGTTTCCGCCGCCGGCCACCGCTCATTTCCTCCGTAAACTTGTGGTAGATGTTGAGCAGGAACTGGGGTGCTGATTTTCTGTGAGGGAAGAAGAAAAAGCAATAAAAAATGCGATTAATTTCCATTCCATGTTTAATCATTACATTTCGATTGTAATGAGTATCCGCGCTCTACCTTAAGGAAGGATGCACATGCTGCTTGTTGGGGCGATCGGGAAGTCCCAGCAGTTCGAGAATTTCATGCTCAATCTCTTGCCGCTCGTGCAGCTCGACACTCTTCTCCCGGACGGTTTGATCGACACCATTGTCGATGTAGAACCCGGTTGAACTAACCAGCCCGATAAAAACGTACAGCACTATCGCAACAGCGCACAAACTGTATTCCCTAAACATCTTGGAATGATGCGGATCTTCCGACGAGATCACGATGTGCTGTGATCTTGGTTTGAAACGTAACTGACAGCGTACCACGATCGTTTGGATAGTTTTTATAACAAATCCATAAATTTTGCCCCGGAATGTGCGTATGTGCGTGGGTAAGGGTATACGAGGGCTTAGGTAAAGAAGGGCACAAGAACACCCACGAGTTACGGGAAGAGCCAGGCGCCAGCCAGAGATGGGACGAGAGCGCGCCGGCTCTCCGGGTAGAGAAGTCCTGTAAACAAAGTGTTGCCTTGAGAATTGAGGGCTGTGGAATTCCTATTGGAATGGTTGTGGTAGGTTCGTGATGTGGACTTTTACCTGAAATGGCATTTCACAAGAAATGTAAGGACAGGTGATTTTTTTTTAGTTGGATTAGGTAAAAATTTTGGAATAAAAAAGAAAGGTGTTAAGAAATTAGTGATGAGGGAGACTACCTATTATTTGTAAGGTGGCTAGTGAGTACCCGTCATAGTCGTAGACGGAGCTATATGACTTAACGCTGTTGGATGAATTTTAGTTTTCTATTAATTTACAAGAAAATCCTTTCAATTAAACTACAAAAATATATGTTTTTTTTTGCAATTTTTTTCTTTTATTTATTGACAATGATAATGATCTTTATGATGATGATAAGACTTTTCTTTATATGTTATAATGAAAATTAGGGAAAAACATATGTAAGAAAGAGACAGCATTGGTTTAACAAACGCGTGCGTACAAGAGGACCAACAAGAGGGGGATTTACTGTCTGCAAAAGGTCTGCGAGGTCACAGCAGGATTCAATCATTGATGATTGCAAGAGGTCAATTACAGATCATTAGGTTCACCTGCTTTAGAAGGTAGTGCCCTGGAGCCAGCCATTGGTGCTAGAGATCCTGGAACCAGCGGTTGGCACCAGTGGAACTGGCCATATGCATGTCTCAGCTGTGTCCTGATAAGTGGTGATAAGGATGGTTGGGAATACCATGATATTCGATGGAGTATGATCTCGTTTTTTCTTGATGAAACTACCCAAGTGACATTTTCGAGTAGATTTTTTCGTTTTTCGAGCTGCTGGAAGCTTAAAGAGCAGGCTTAAAGTTAGCTTAAAGAGCTGGCGATATCAACGACTTTAAGCTTATTATAACAGTTGAAACGTCAGAGTGAAGCGTTTTTGCTGGTGCCATTTTGAGAATTGTCATCACGTTGTGCAAAAGCTACCGGCCCAAAAAAAACATGTGTACTTTTCAATCCGTATGAAACAAAAAGTATATTGTAAAACACTCTTTCACTTTTTTTGTTGGTCAATGCGCTTCCCTGCTATTCTGATACTCCTGGATAGATCGTTTATTTCTTCTTACTCAGTGTTTTGATTGTTGTACACCGAGGACGAAACTGCAAGCTTCCTGTTTGCCCGGCTTCTACCGAAGTTCTGACATAAACTTCGTGTGTTGTTCACTCACACACCCATGTTTTCAAACGTTTATATGAGGCAATGGGTTAAATCGAGCTGTTCACAAGTAGTTTAAGCTAAAAATGTAGAACAGTTGTCACCTGGGTATGTTGATCGTCTTGGGTGTGTGAATGACTTGGGGGGTTCCGCTGAGGATGTGCCGATACCTCCACTTGCTCGTACAAAATATTTCAATATACCTATCAGAGTAATATTATCGTAAAGATACCTCCGTCCTTCTCAATCCTGCGTTAGGGTAATCATCATGAAGTGGAGAGGCATAATATATAAAAAAATATTTCAATATTGAACAGTCATGTAAAAGACATGAAAAATCATTGTTTGACATTCTTTTCTTCTACCCATAGAAATATTCTCGTCACTGTTGCCCGATGAAAATGCTACATGTTGTTTTAGAACAACAAAAAAGTGGACAGTTTTAGCACACGAATCTAACAATACAAAATTAAAATATTTTCTTAAACTACACATTACAGACACATCACAACATAATTAAAAACTATTTAAGTGAAGACATGTTATAAAAAAATGCACCCAACTTTACATTACACGATAACAAATATGCTGTACTAAAATGACAATCACGCACCGCGTCCCGTTCACTTTCGAAGCACCTGAACCCGCCCTTATAAACCGGACCATCTCGTCAAAAGTTCCAGAGTGACCAGAAATATCGATTTATCTGTACAGGCGGTCCTCGAGATACACGGTACCGCTTATACGCGGATTCGGAGATACGTGGTTTTCTAAATTTGACAATTCTTTGAGCAATTTGTACTGATTTGACACATCAATTATAAATTGCCAAATAATTTCCGTTTTGATCGAATGTTAAAAACTGTTTCAAAAGATTTAACACTATTATGTTCAGTCAAAATCATATCAAATAACTCATAAAGTGACTAAAATCGCCCCCTACTTGCAAAATTGCACGAAAATCAGTGATATTTTAGCTGGAAACCACGAGATTCGACTTACGCGGAAATTCGAGATACGCGGTATTTTGCGGCCGTTTTCGGTCCCCATTAACCGTGTATCTCGGGGACCGCCTGTACAGATAACTCGGCATTTCTGGTCACTCTGACCGTGCTTCGCCAGGCAGCGAGAAAACGACAGAAGTAAAAAAAATGCAAATGGCGTACGACGGTGGGCTGTAGTGAATTTTTCCTCGTCACCGATTTCTCGTGCTTTGCGATAGTTTGCGCGATGTTTTGGCGGCCGATCGGTGCGTGAAACTGTGGTGCGTTCGATGCCGCAGCTCGGTACGCTGGAGTACGCCGAGTTGGATGCGGTTCTGTGCGGAAATAGGCCAGTGCATCTTTTTACCCAAAACCGACCTGCTGCTGCTGCTGCTGCTGCTACGGCTGCTGCTCCGTGCAGCTGAAGCGCTGTGCCCTTCTGTGCTCTGTGCCGCAGTAGCTCGAGCTCGAGAGCGTTTGGGAAGCGAGCAGCGGTGGTGCGTCGTGCGCATCAAAACAATCCGTGACGCGTGTGTGTGATCCCGCTTTTGGTGGTGGGGTGGGGTGGGTTTTCGAGTGTGTGTTTATTCGTATTGCCTTTCGTTGTGTTGTTGCTGGTGGATAGTTTGCGTTAGCTGCGCAGTAAACAGATGCATACGGACCGTTGGCGGGGGTGCAGCAACAGCAGCAGGTAGTTTTTTGTTGTTGCTGTCGTTGTTGTTGTGGTGTTGCCGTAGGCCACTTCCTCGCAAGAGTGCCATATCGAACGCCACGGAACACGTACGGAATCGGGTAGTTCCGGAGCACAACGACGACAGAGTGAAGCAGTTAGTTCGTTTTGGCGGGTTTTTTTTCTCTTCTTCAAGAGCTATTTTCGTTCCCTCGCACACACGACTACCAAGACGATAAGAGACGGAGGAGAGGGAGGAGGCCTGGCTACACGGTTCGCGCGCACCAGCAAAACGCAACGGGAAAAACGGCGCGCTTTTTTCTGTCTAACGATCTCCCACCACCACCACCCCGCCATCGCAGGTGAGTAGCATTTGGTGATGCTAATGTGTTTCCCCCTTTTTCTTTGTAGCATATGTTGTAGCGATCGTTACGAGGAACAACAGATTTTTTTTTGTTGTGTGTGGAACCGGTTGCAATAAACGCAACAACCACCATGTGACACCTCGGCAGGCATCGCGCTTCCCCCGAATGTTGCACGAACGTCCCGAACCAATTCAACAGAGGGGAGGGGGGGGGGGGAAGCTCCGTCATAATGCGGCCAGTAGCACTAAATGCAGCTTCCGAAAGCATCTGTTTACGATCCGCTCATGTGGCGGAAGGTGTTTGCCTTTTTTTCGTTTTAGGATGCATCTCATCACAACGGAAGGAATGCTCGTTCGAAAAATGAAATCTCAGTTGCATAGACAACGGTTTGGCAAGCGATAAGAAAGCTCTTTTTTCACGTCGTTTAACAGGAAATCCGTTAAATCGACTCCAGTTGATCCTGGGGTACTCTAATACTTCAAGTTCAGGGTGAAATATTTGGTCTTTGGAATCAGAGATGGGAACGTTTTCTTGTAACTAATGCAAATTACTAGTAATTCTAGGAAGAATCAGAACCTCAGTAAACGAAAATCAGAGAGTCCCAATAGTCTTGTCAACCTTTAAAACCTTTTATAGCGATTTTAAATTAGCTACTTTTAATGAGCTTCTTTTGACTAGTTATGTTAGAGACTTTCGTTAATTTCATTGTGGATATCAGCTACTCGTTATTATTCGACAAAAATTAAAAAAAAATCTCTTTTATTTTGATTAAAAAAGCGTGTGTAAAACTAGCTTAGTTGTAGCAGGATAAGTAAATATAAAAAGCATAAATTACTTATCATATATTAATTTAAATTGAGTGCAATAACTGATGCATACGCTGTTTATGTTGGGAAAAAGCGATTTAAACTTCTAACAATTGAAATTAAAGAAATTGTACTGGAATATTTGATTAACTAATTTGAAATTCATATATTTTTTTAAATTAATTTAAGTTTCTCTAAGATCATAACCCAAAACCGTTCCATTTTATTCCTCGTTTCAGGACGAAAGCCACAACATGAATGACGTTGGCATGAGCAGTAAAACGGAGAACATACTCCCGGCGGCACCGTCCGCCTGGGACCAGCTGACCAACCCCTCCCTGGCCGAACAGCAACACCCGCAGCACCAGCAGCAACAGGTGCCACCGCTCCACCAGCATCATCCGGCCCAATCGCCCCAAATGCAAGCGTCCAGCCCGACCACCATCAGCGCCCCGCTGCTAACACCCACGAAAACGACGCCTCCCGACGTGGCGCACACCCCGTCCGGCGCCGCCCCCGGTGCCCCCGGTGCCAACTTCAACGAGGAGCTGGCGCCCGAGCTGACGCAGCAAGGCTGGCGGAAGTTTTGGTCCAAGCGTGAAGGGCGACCGTACTTCTGGAACAAGCTGACCGGCGAATCGCTCTGGGAACCGCCCCAGCTGAACCGTGGCCCCCAGTTCGACCCACTGACCGACCCGCTCGGCATCTGCAGCACCAGCCCGCTGAACGGTCCACTGCCGATGCACAACAGCACCGGCTACAACAACAATTCCCATCCCTCGCCCCACAGCCACCACACGCTGAAACGACGTGCCTCGGAGGACGCAGCCCAGCAGCAGCCGCAGCAGCAGCAGCAGCAGCATCACTCCGCCCATCTCCCGCCCGGTGCCGGCAGTGTCGGTGGGCCGCCACCGCTCAAGAAGTACGTCCTGCCCGGCCCGTGGGATCTCGAGGTGCCGACGAACGTGCTGATCTACGAGCGACTGCCCACGACCTTCCCGCAGCCCTACCCGGAGGTGGAAGCGTTGCGCGGTTCGCTCACGCTCCGGCTCGCCAAAACGTACGAGGATCTGTGCAATAAGCGGGAATCGATCGCGCCGCCGAAAGATTCCTTCCAGCGCTGGCTGATGGAGCGGCGCATCATCGACCAGGGCATCGATCCGCTGCTGCCCAGCCAGTGCACGCCCGAAATCTCGCCCCAGATGTATCGCGAAATCCTGCGCGACATACCGATCAAGATCGTGAAGCCAAAGTTCACTGGCGACGCGCGCAAGCAGCTCTCCCGGTACTGTGACGCGGCGAAAAAGATCGTCGAGCGGCGCGGCGCCAGCGAGGAGAGCAAAAAGATCGTCAAGTGGAACGCGGACGAGGCGTACGAGTGGTTGCGGCGCACGGTCGGCGCCAGCTACGAGGACTTCCAGGACCGGCTGACGCATCTGCAGCGCCAGTGCGAACCGCACATCATCGCGACGGTGCGCGTCAGCGTGGAGCAGCTGTGCGCCAAGCTCTACCACCTGTCGATGCAGCACGCGCGCAACATCCGCGAGCGGCACGCGCAAATACTGAAGGAGCACGGCATACCGGAGCTGTCCGCGCCGCTGCAGCCGCCCGTCACGCGCAAGGTCTGGTGCTATCCGGTGCAGTTCGCGCTGCCTTCGCCCCGCATGCCGCAGATCGACTACAGCAACGATCGCGACCACATGGTGATCAAGTACACGAACACGGCGGTGATGGCGGCGCCGGACACGCACGTCGTAAACATATCGCACCTGCAGAAGCTCGAGCAGCTGTACCGGTACAACTGTTTCGATGACAAGAAGTTCGATTTCTTCATCGGCCGGGCGTACTGCATGCTGAAGCGGTACGCCACCTTTCTCGGCAACAATGCGAACCCGAACCAGCAGGAACCGGAGCTGACGCAGGCGGCCCTGCCGGCGGTAGTGTTCGAGTGTTTGCACCACCACTTTAACGTGACGTTCGAGTGCTTTGCCAGCCCGCTGAACTGCTACTTCCGCCAGTACTGTTCCGCGTTCGGCGATACGGACTCGTTCTTCGGGTCGCGGGGCTCGTTTCTGGACTTTAAGCCGGTGTCGGGCTCGTTCCAGGTGAATCCACCGTACTGCGAGGAGCTGATCGATGCGAGCCTGCAGCACATCGACCGGTTGCTGACGGATTCGGTCGAACCGTTGAGGTAACGGGGAGAAATGTTTGTGCGATATTGAATGCAACTGATTGGAATGTTTTTGCCATTGCCTTCACAGCTTCATTGTGTTTCTGCAAGAGTGGAAGGATCCGCCGCTAAAGTGTCTGTCCAAGATCGAGGACAGCCCGTACAAGCGCAAACAGGTGGTCGTGATGGGTATGGAGCACGAGTATCGCCATGGCCTGCAGCATTGTATACCAAAGTGAGTAATCGAAATACACAAACATACCACATCGGTTAGTGGGACCGGTTGTAGTTGAGTCAGCAAATCATTAAACCCCCCTCTGAAGCGGGCACATTTGTCGCAGGCGTTTGTAGTGTGCGTAATGATTTACTTGAGCATGTGTGCTAACCTTCTTTTGATGGGTAATTGTTTTATATATCCTAGAAAACTCGGTAAGCTAAGTCACTTTCGAATGTAATCATTGTTTTTCACCGAGCCCAAGAAGTTATTTCTCATTTCATTTTCATCATAATTTTCAATTTCTTTTGCATGATTTTCAACCAAGAGAAGCCTTTTGTTTACTTCTAATTTTCTAAATATAGTGCTTTAATTCCATTCACACGAAAAGTAAATAACTTATTCGGCGAATCCTGCTGCTTCTGCTGCATGCAACGAATATTGAACTTTAATTTCCACTGCTACATACTATTAGTTGAAAGTAGGAAGCTTTGAACATTTTGCCACAAAACATCCTGAATTTAAATAATTATTTTTGTATAATTTTTCAATTTTTAGGTTTTGTTTAACGAAGATCGTTTTGTATTTGTTGAAGATCGTCTGAATTTAACGAAGCTCGTTTCGTATTTGATGAAGCTCGTCTGCAGGGGCGAAATGTACATGACATTGTTAAATTAAAGTGCTATAGCTATAAGAATCTGTTTAATTAAAAAAATATAAAACAAATGCAATTCACTCATTTCACCAGCAGTGTGCACCACCTCACTAAATATATCAGCAAAACAAATACCTGTAGGAGCAGCGGCAATTTATGCTCAACTACGAATCTAATCATACGCTTTTTTTCTTTTGCACTTTTGCAGATCGGAGGTGAACTTTAAAAGCATCGTCGGCACGATGGTGGTCTGGTTGCAGAATGCGGCCGGGTACGCCCGATGGGCCCCGACCGAGGCGCGCGTCGACGCCCTGCTGGAAGCGTTCCGTCCGGGGCGTGAGCGCGACCGGGACAAGGCAATCGCCACCAGCACCGTACCAGTGCAGCCGAGCTGTTCGGCCACCGCCAGCTCACCGGAACCGGGTATGGCGGGGAACAGCGGCAGTGGTGCCGGTGATCTGTCGTCCACCGGTCCGAGCAAGCCTTCGACGCCGGCCACCGTTTAGGACCGCTCGTGTGGTTTATGCAGAGTATAAGCAAGGATGCGCCAGGTGTCGAAGTGGGTCGAAGTAAAAAACCGGTTAAAACAATAATAGCAATCAGTAACAAACGTGTACCACATAGAAAACCCCACACCAACCGTACGCAATGTAGTTTTTAAGCGATCTACTCGAGAGCGCCAATAGAGAAAGACATCCGTTAGCGGGGGGTGGTGTACCTTTGAAGTGTACGCGCCACACCAATGCTTCCCTCTTTAGTTTGTAAAAGCCAACAAAACAGACCAACCAATACATTCATAGCAATCACGATTCAGTTTGATGTGTGTTTGTCCTGTTTATTTGTTTGCAACGCACTTTGCGCTCTCGTCGACCACGGGCAGAAAGGATCCGGTACGGTACGGTGGGCAGTAAACACGCCTAGAATGGTTTACATGTATAAAAGGATTTACATTTCTTTTCTAACTAGAACAAACAAGAGAAAAAAACAACCGCGAATCACGTTGGTGGTAAGGAAAGGAATTGGTAGCATAATTCCGACGGGTGGAAAATGTGTGTCGTGAAGGAGGAAGGAGAAGGAAAAACAAAACCCGAGATCTCTATTGCCTCTACGTTGCTACGTTTTAGGCCGATAGTAGTTGTCACCGAAGTTGGGGCATAGCTCCAGATCGGGCCATATTCGAACGAAAGTAACGATTTATATATATATACACACACACGCGCGCGCATATTTTGTATGTACAGATGAAAACGTATATTATCTTAAATTAATTGCCTCTTCAAATCGTTTCGCTGGTATAGCGACAGCATGGTAGTGAAATAGCAACAACACACATAATTCCCATAGCGTACAGGGAACACATTCACAAACAGCAGCAAAAAGGTTTTTAAAAATCACAACACAAAAGGACTATTTTGTCACTGAAAACTCCTTTGCATGGTAGAAATTCAATGCATAGTACAGAAAAGGTTCTTTACCGTTCGATTTATTCGTTCGTTCGTTCGTTCGTTGGCTAAATCTAAGAATAGGAATGTTTTAAAGGTTGGCCTCACCACCCCATCCTATGTAAAATGTGTCCCCCCAGCCCCTTCGTTTATGATTAAGGTGTAGGAAAACAACGGCCGCAGTCGCCGATAGGTACAGTTAAATGCAGATTTATATATTTATTAAACACACACACACAAAATACGTACGATTGAGGGCTTGAGTTGCGTTTGAGCGTAAGAGAAAGCCCGCAAGGGCAACCACATATGGTAAGGTGTGTACGTAACTTCTCTCTGGGTCTTACTTTATATATTGTTGTGCGCGAAGTGGAAAGCGGAAACAGTTGGCTATACTGTGTAACGGTGGCAATTTTATTTTTAAACTAAACGATAAGATTTATTCAAATAACAGTGAGATTACGTAGCGTGCGCCCTCCAGGTACGTTGGTTGGTAAAAAGCGCTTCTTCTTCTTCTTCTTTCACGATCGGAAAAAGAAAGATCGAGCTTGCTGTAGAGAAGGTAGTTTGTAGCATACCTTTCCAACCATCCAACCATACTTCGAGTTTTTAGACGGTTTACTAATAGAGAGCAGAGCGGACGATTAGTAGTAGCAATAATGAGCGGTTCTTTCAGCGATCAATTCAGATCGAGCGAGATCATCCTTCTTTTCCAACAAGCGTGCAGCGTGTATTCGTCGTGTTTGTATGTGTGTGTGTGTGTCTGAGGATCAAGGTTAGAAGCAAAAAAAGAGGTCTTTAGTAACTTTGTTGTTCAACTAGTGGTTAATACACACACTTTCCACACTTACAAAAAATCCGCTGACGATATCGAACACAGCGTGTCAGAGTATACAGGAACCGGAAGATGATAATATCCACCCGATACGTAACCCACTTAGAGGGTACGATCGCGTGTCTATTTAAGCGCACTCGATTACAGTAAACAAACCTCATTCTCAAAAAAATTAAGTAGAATTTTCTTTCTGTGTTACTGTGTTTTGGCATTACATGATCGATCAAGGGCGCACGGCACAAGTGAACGTCCACGCGTATATATACACACACACACATAAATTATTAGTTCAAAAGCAACAATGTACAAATACAACAAAAGGCACTCTATTCTTGTAGGGAAACTCCGGTATCTCTCCCCCCAATTCTTAGCAACGGAAGGAGGAACAGAAAAGCTGGACGAGGACGTAACAATGCTTATTACTCTAATCAAATCAGTTTTTAGATCGGAAATATAATGTTACAGATTGAACCAATAAATAAGGAAAAATTATTTAAAACGTTAATGTTTACTGCTGTCGGGCCGTGTATTGAAGGTTGTTTGAACGCTTGGGGATAGAGTGAAAGAGTACCTTAGATATACTGATCCATGGATGAAGTTCTCATTGAGGCTTCTCCGTCATCATCTTGGGGTCTTTACATCGACTTACTAGACTTATTTGGTGTCCTTGGTGATGAGGCACCGTCCCAGATGGGGATATTGTTAGGATTTTTGAAATGGATCTCATAAAACTCTTATCCGTACTAACTGCTGCCTAATCCTATGGGTTAACCGACGTTCGGCGCAGTGAGGATCACGGCGCGAGAGAGATGTGATGTCCTCATTCAAGCCTCACCTCATTGTTGATGGTCTCAAATAGCCTAGATCTCGACTATTTCTTCATTAAGGACCTTGAAGACTTCCTATATCGCTCTCTCTCTCTCTCTCTCTCTCTCTTGTTGGCCTGCTAGCGATAGAGCACGTCGTCGTAACATGGCCCGGACAAGAATTATTCTCCAGGATGTTCGGTCCCTGGCTACAGCCTCTTGCATGTAGACACCCAACCTTCGAAAGAACTCGCTTCATCTGATCCAGCAATCGAGTTCGCTGTGCTCCCCTGCGACTTATGCCGAACTGGGGATCGCTGTCGAACACCTTCTTGGTGGGGCATTAGTTCAGCATCCTCATGACATGCCCCAGCCATCGTATCCTATCAGCCCTTGAAGACCTTATTGTACAGTTATCTGTAAGTTGGCGCTATCTGTCCTCCTTGAATGCCTATCAGTTGGGTTTGTAGATTTTGGTACACTCATATATGATGGTCTCCTAATAGTCTGTACATATCGACTACATTGTTACTGAAGTCCTTAATGGGCTTATATAGATGTCAAAAGGATAAAGCTGGATGACTTCCCAGAATGCTTGCCAGTTGGGTTTTTGGATATGGTATCAGTTGCTTGATCTATGAGCTAGAATCTGTACGTTATGCTTGTTAACATAGAAGAAACACCAGCTTCGTTTAAAACAAATAAAACTTAAGATAAGATAAACGATAAAACTGAGTCTAACCAGAAACTTGATAAAAAGCGCACAAGGCCTGGTTGGTGGTTAATTAGTGTGTGGCAGAACCTGCTGCAATATTTAAGTACACATGTAGTCAATTTACAGGAACTCTAAGTCGTCGACAGCTATGCCACAACAACCCTAATATCATGGCATCCTCAAGACCGAAGCCGAATCGTTCCTCGGTCCAACGTCTGCAACTCCAGCTGGAGTTATCTAGCTTCTGGTTAGCTCATAAATCATTAATCTAGATCTAGATCTAGATTGTTCTCTTCGAACATTCAACGAAATTTTTGAATCAACATAAACCATTCTTTCAAACAGCAAGACTAACACTACACCACTATAATTATTCACCAAAAAGGAAACAAAATTACCAAAGAGCTGAGTTCAGGGGGTTAAAACAGCTCCCAACCGACGCTTCGAATTTCGAACCCGATTTGACGTTTCGTATCCGTGCGCGCTGTCAAAGTTCGGGCTGCCTTCGGGTTGCTTCGCGTTCAGCCCTTCCAAAACGGCAAACGCGGTCACACTTTCCCACACACACACACACATACACATACACTATTCCGTCTTCCAGCCCGTGCGAGCCCGTAGTTTGAAAGCTGCTGGGCTGCTCAGCACAAGCAAGACCTAGGTTATTTCTGCAGCAGTTTTTGTTCAATGAAATATCACCCCCAAACGTACACCTGACCCCAGTGGGGAGAATGGACCGAAACCAAAGTGCTGTGATTTGAAAAACTGGTGCAATAGCTGTCCACACTGTTGCAAGGTGCAACGAGGGATCACATATCCAAACCCCCCCCACCCCTGCCTCTGGTGGACTTTTCCGTGCGGGACGGGTGCGAAAGAAAGTTTGGTGCCAGGTGCCCAACCTCCTCTTCCTCGGGACACGCGCGGGGGAACAATTATACAAGTTTGATCGGTTGCCCAGTAATTTGGCATACAAACACACACACACACAGATAGAGGGAAGTGCTGGCTGGCTAGCACGAGTGTAAAAAAAGTGCTCTATTAGTGTGTTGGAATTGAAGGCAAAGTTGTGTAAAAAGTATAAAAGTTTTCCAACATCTCCAACATATTCTGGCCGCCCCACAAACGGGGTGCAAAGCGAGATGGGGTGGTAAAGTGTGCTTGTGTGTGTATGTGTGTGTGTGTGAACAGTTTTCCATAGTGAAGCGGTAGCAGCAACAACACCACCAGCAACAAGAAACGAGAAGAAGAACGCGGTTGTGTTGCCTTTTTTTCTCACCAGCATTCACATCAAACGACGACGACGACGACGACGACATCTCGTCATTGAGTGAGTCAGAAAGGCAGAGTAAAAGAGAGAGAGAGCGAGAGCGAGAGGGCACGATAATAGTGGTGGCAGAATCCATCCCGCAGATTGTTGTTGCGACCGCTGCTGACAAGATTCCAATGCACACGGGAAACAATGGCCTGTGCTAGTACCTCGTCCACGGCCAGCATGGAGCTGGTGGGTCCGGCTGGGCCGACAAACGTAGCGGCCGCCGCACGACCTTCACGCTTCACGATGGAAGGCGTCGGATCGCGGGTCATCCGCGGGCCGGACTGGAAATGGGGCAAGCAGGTGAGTTTCAGTAGAACATTCCAGCACTGGCAGAACTGCCGGGCCGAGCCAGTTCCGGGATGCGCCGGCACAAGCGCATGCGGTTCCCCGAACCACGAACACAGCGGCAAAACGAGAGATCACAATTTGGGTCATAAAGTGTGTGTGTGTGTGTGTATTTATGGAAAAAAGGGAAATCCTCTTTCCCCAGGGGAAGAGGGCTCATACTTAAGGAGGGCGCACGATCAGCAGGTACCAGAAATTAAATCCCGATTTTGTGCGTTTTAGAGCGAACCGAAGAAGCGAACCGTCTGAAGGCAATGCGAATGGCATAATCTTTATCTGTTGCTGATGCTTGGGATGCTGCTGAATTTGGGATTTATGTGACCGACCCGTCCGACCGCTTGAGAGGCACGCACCATTATTAGCATTTACGGCAAAGCGAAGCGATGGTAAACGCAGGCAAGCGAAGGGCAAACGACCGTACACACGGAGAAAAGGAGCATCCGCTTACAAGAATGATGCAGCAAAGCAGGCCACGAGAGAGAAAAAAACGGCACACATAAAGCGGTTTGTTTGTGTCTGTGTGTGTGCGAGACCTCCGGTCGGCTCCGGTTGGTCGCTGGAGTGAAGAAGGCAGCGCAGCGTTAATTTAAAATTTATTATTTCATCAATCAACGGCCAACAGTGCCGATGGTGGATTGCGCACGGAAAACAATTGCAGCACCGCCGGGAGTTGCCCGCTCACTACGGTTTACCGATTTGTAACATTTGGCAGTCTGGGGGAGGGGGGTTAGTCGTCTCGCCTACTAAAGCTAAAACTAATTGGGAGTGTGCAAGAGAGCCTGCTAAGTGAGGCGCCGCTGTTATGCCTTTTTTTTTTCTTCTCACAAGCTTCCAGTTTGTTTTTCGTTTTTAGAGCGTCCTCTGTACTAGTGGATGGAGCTCGGAATCGAACCTACCCGATTCCGATTGCATGGTCTGAATCAATTCCGGAGCCGATTCCGATGCTGGAATCGATACCGATTCCGGAGTCGATTCCAGAGTAGACTCTCGAGCCAATTCCGGAGTCGACTCTGGAGCCGATCCCGGAGTCGACTCTGGAGCCGAACCCGGAGTCGACTCTGGAGCCGAGTTGAATCTAGAATCGACTCTGGGGGGACTCCGTATCAAAGCCGATTTCGATTTCGGAACCAATTCCGATTCCGTAACTAGTCGATCTGGAGTCGATTCCGATTCCGGACCCACTATCTGGAATTGATTCCAGAAAACTTCGGAGCTAGCTGGAATCAATTCCGACCAAAACTTCATTTTTCCCATCACTACTCTGTACCACATAACCATGGCCAATGAAGCATTGGTTTAATTACGACAAAACGATGCTGCGGAGACTTCTTCAAAAATGCACCCCTCCCAAAAAAAAAGATAGTAAATTGGTTTATTTATTTCCTTTCAACGTCGGTTATGGCAGCGAGGGGTCGGACCCCCGAGCACCGCGTTGCGCAAAAGTCGCCGCCACCTTCAAAAGCCGTTTGTGTGATCACTGGGGCAAAGGAAAACAACAACACGGCCCGAGACGCCGGGACATACATTGGGGCATACGGTTCACGCGGCCAACCAACCACCACAAACCGCAGTAGTCACATGGGAACGAGAGACATCGCGCCACTATTAGATCGCGTACGCGATCATCATGCCGCCTGCCATGTCTGCCTTCTCAGCTCTCCGCGCGATAAGCGCTTGACCCCGGACAAGATTTCCGCCTCGATGTGCCGGGGTTGTTTTCATTCGATTTTGCTGCATCGGCTTTGCATCGGGCCGCGCTGGGGAATCTCTTCCGGCATCAGCCCTCTAAGCTCGATTTCTATTTTGATTTGTTTTTAATTCTCTCTCTCTCTCTCTCTCTCTCTCTCTCTCTCTCTCTCTCTCTCTCTCTCTCTCTCTCTCTCTCTCTTTCTCTTTACTTTCACTACGCCCGCTGGTTTGCAGGACGGTGGCGAAGGGCACGTCGGCACGGTGCGCAACTTCGAGTCGCAGGAGGAGGTGGTCGTCGTGTGGGACAATGGGACGGCCGCCAACTACCGGTGCGCCGGTGCGTACGATCTGCGCATCCTGGACAGTGCGCCGACCGGCATCAAGCACGAGGGCACGATGTGCGACACCTGCCGGCAGCAGCCCATCTTCGGCATCCGCTGGAAGTGCGCCGAGTGTAACAATTACGATCTCTGCTCGATCTGCTACCAGAGCGACAAGCACCATCTGCGGCATCGCTTCCACCGCATCACGACGCCCGGCGGCGAGAAGACGCTGCTCGAGCCGCGCCGCAAGTCGAAAAAGATCGCCGTGCGGGGAATCTTCCCGGGGGCGCGGGTCGTGCGCGGCGTCGACTGGCAGTGGGAGGACCAGGACGGCGGCAATGGGCGCCGGGGGAAGGTGAACGAGGTGCAGGACTGGTCGTCGGCGTCACCCCGGTCCGCCGCGTACGTCGTGTGGGACAACGGGGCGAAGAATTTGTACCGCGTCGGGTTCGAGGGCATGGCCGATCTGAAGGTGGTGAACGACGCGAAGGGCATGACGGTGTACCGGGACCATCTGCCGCTGCTGGGCGAGTATGGGCCGGGCCGGGCGCCGAACAACTTCCAGATCGGCGACCAGGTGACGGTCGATCTGGACATCGAGATAGTGCAATCGCTGCAGCACGGACACGGCGGCTGGACCGACGGGATGTTCGAGTGTCTCAGCACGACCGGCACGGTGGTCGGCATCGACGAGGACCATGACATAGTGGTCGCGTACCCGAGCTCGCACCGCTGGACGTTCAATCCGACCGTGCTGACGATCGTGTCGTCGCCGATGATGCTGCTCGCCGACAACCAGCCGCAGCAGTTCGCGGTCGGCGATTTTGTGAAGATCTGCAGCGACCTGGAGCGCATCAAGATACTGCAGCGGGGCCACGGCGAATGGGCGGAAGCGATGGTGCCGGTAAGTGGGAGTTGTGTTTTTGGTTTGGTTAGCGATTGTTAGCCGTTTTTGTTATCTGTTTGTTATCAGTTATTCGTGCTATCAATGTACAGCAATCTCCGATGCCATTTTTTTATATATTGTAAGAAGCTTTTTAAGCAATACGACTATTTGGTTCATTCCTGCTGAATAACAAATGCATTTTGATCAATTATAATCCTCAATAATGTTATAACTAACCCCTCTCAGGGCATCCTATAGATTCCATACTAATAATTCAGTAATATTTAGATAGAAAATGGAACAAATACTAATTGATTAGTTTACTAACTTTAAAGGGGTTCAATTACAGAAACAAATTCAAAGAGGAAAGTAAATCAGATAGGGCTAAACGGGGCAAAATGGGCACCCTTTATTTAAGCATTATTTCACTGGGCCAATGAATGTGTATTATTATTACAGGGTTTTCCAGGAGTTCTCATAGCTGTGGGACACTTTTATGACTCTTTCTTACTCGAAATGAACTTAATGTAATGGAAATTGGACTCTATAGCACCCTTGTCAGACAAATCCAATAGGATTTTCCAAGGAGCCTGTCCAAAAAGAGTGCCACAGAGTCCAATTTGACCATATAAGGGAAGTTCACTTCTGATAGGAAAGAGTCAAGGAAGTGTCCCAAGGGGGGTGAAAAGGGTAAAATTAGACATAAATACGTAGGCAGTAAAGTGTGCGACCATAAAACGGCTTTATATTTAACAATAATCACTTTTGAAATGAATCACCGCAGCTTTGAAGTGTTTGTTATGTGGATTTGTGTCACATTAAACTTTTAAACAAAATAAGTTAATAGTTTTTTGCCAGAAGTAATAAATTTTCTTCGCTGACTATTAACTTTTTGAGCCATGCGTTTGAGCTTATGACTGAGTCATATGAATCGTACAAAAAAATGGGCGCGAGTTATCTGAAATGAATCACTTTTCCTCAGAATCAGACTTCCATCCTTCGCTATGATTGAGTCAAATCAAGCTGTTGTCATGTTGTTGACTTAAACCGGGTTGAAATTAATGTTTTAAAAGACAACGACCTTTTTCTTAGCGACAATTAACAACATCCCGTTTGCTTCCTTCAATTACAGACGCTCGGAAAGGTGGGCCGCGTGCAGCAGGTGTACCACGACAACGATCTGAAGGTGGAAGTTTGCAACACATCCTGGACGTACAATCCGCTCGCTGTGACAAAAGTTGTAAGTCTGCGACAAACGAGCCACCCCCGGGGGAAATTCTTCATTTAACGTCCCAACTTTTCTGCTCTTCTTTCTCGCTGCTTAGGCTTCCTCGTCCGACGGTGCCACGGCCGTCACAACCAACGGCGAGCGGCTGTCGGCGATACTGAAGAAGCTGTTCGAACCGCACGCCTCGGGCGATACCACGGAAGAGCTGGTAAAGGCCGCCGCCAACGGTGACAAGGCGAAGGTGGAAGAGTTCCTGATCGGTTCGGCCGGGGGCCAGAACGTGACGCCATCCTCGTCGTCGGCGGCCGGTGCCGCTGCCAGCCTCGGTGAATCCCAGTCGGTCGTCAAGGTCGACGTGAACGGTGTGTTTGCGGGCCATACCGCCCTGCAAGCGGCCAGCCAGAACGGCCACCTGGAAGTGATCGAGGTGCTGCTGCGTCACAATGCGGATGTCGAGATCGAGGACAAGGACGGCGATCGGGCCGTCCATCATGCAGCGTTCGGCGACGAGCCGGGCGTGATGGGCATGCTGGCAAAGGCGGGGGCTGACCTGAATGCACGCAACAAGCGGCGCCAGACAGCGCTCCACATCGCCGTCAACAAGGGCCACTTCAATGTGGTGAAAACCCTGCTCGAGCTAAACTGCCATCCGAGCCTGCAGGACTCGGAGGGTGATACGGCGCTGCACGACGCCATTTCGAAGGAGCACGACAACATGCTGGCCCTGCTGCTCGACAACGGGGCGGACATAACGCTCACCAACAACAACGGGTTCAATGCGCTGCACCACGCCGCGCTGAAGGGCAACCCGAGCGCGATGAAGGTTTTGCTGACCAAAACGAACCGGCTGTGGATAGTGGAGGAGAAGAAGGACGACGGCTACACGGCGCTGCACCTGGCGGCGCTCAACAATCACGTCGAGATCGCGGAGCTGCTGGTGCGCATGGGCAAGGCGAACATGGACTGCCAGAACGTGAACCTGCAGACGGCGCTGCATCTGGCGGTCGAGCGGCAGCACGTGCAGATCGTGAAGCTGCTGGTGCGCGAGGGCGCCAACCTGAACATTCCGGACAAGGACGGCGACACGCCGCTGCACGAGGCGCTGCGGCACCACACGCTGTCGCAGCTGCGCCAGCTGCAGGACGTCGAAGGGTTTGGCAAGATTTTGATGGGCTTGAGAAATGTACGTTTTGTGTTTGGCGCTTTGTTTGTTTTAAACATTTTGTAACTTACATATGTTTCCTTTTTTTTTTGGTAGAACACGGACAAGAAAGCGTCGGCATCGATTGCCTGCTTTCTGGCGGCCAATGGGGCCGATCTGACGATAAAAAATAGAAAGCTACAGACACCGCTGGACCTGTGCCCGGATCCGAATCTCTGCAAAACGCTGATCAAATGCTACAACGAGCGCAAGACGGACGATATGGACAGCATGACCCTCGGTATGGCGAGCCACACGGGCGGCGGCGGCGGCCCCCCTACCATGCCACTGCGGCGCGGTGGCTACCGCCCGCCGGACGAGCCGATCGCTTCCACGTCCGCGGGCAATCCGGGCACGAGCGGGCTCGGCTCGGGCGGCCTGAACCACGCCCAGATCGACGCCAACCTGCTGATGGGGCTGAGCAAGATGTCGATCCAGCCGAACGCGGCCGGCGAAGCGAACACGAACGTAAGCGTCAATCACAACACGGCAAGCGGCGGTGGCAGCGGCGGCGGTGTTTCCGTAGCCTGCAGTGTCGCAACCACCACCGCCGGCGACAGCAGTGGACCGCTGGACGAGTGTCTGCTGTGCTCGGACCAGAAGCGCGACACGGTGTTCAAACCGTGCGGGCACGTGGTGTGCTGCGAAAACTGTGGCCCGCGCATCAAGAAGTGTCTGATCTGCCGGGAGTCGGTGCTGTCGCGCGAAAAGATCGACGAGTGTCTGGTGTGCTCGGACCGGAAGGCGTCGGTGTTTTTCAAACCGTGCGGCCACATGGTGGCGTGCGAGCACTGCGCCCCGATCATGAAGAAGTGCGTCCAGTGCCGGACGCAGCTCGAGCAGATGGTACCGCTGTCGGTGTGCAGCGGTGGGCAGGGCAGCGTGATCAACATCCAGCACCCGGTGGAGGACGGCAAGAAGGATCTGCTGCACAATCACAACGCATCGCAGCAGCAGCAGCAGCAGCAGCAGCAGTTGCTGCAGGGAACGAACAAAGCAGGGCTTGGCGTTGCCATGAACAACACGATGTCGCCCAATGCAAGCGCACTGGCGGCGGGTTCGGGCAGCGGCGGCGTTGCGCTGGGCAACAATGGGCAGGCGGTCGGGGGCGCCAGCAGCTCGACGGGCAGCAGCAACACGAACGCATCGCTGATTGTTTCGCCCAACAATCTCAACCTGGTGGACGATTTCCAGAAGCTGCAGCAACAACTGCAGGACATTAAGGAGCAGGTTGGTGTTTGGGGCGGGAGGTTTTTTTTTGCGTGAAAATACTAATTTATCTTTTCTTTCTCTTGTCCTACTCCTACCACGTCCTGCAACCAGACGATGTGCCCGGTTTGCTTCGATCGGATCAAAAACATGGTGTTCCTGTGCGGCCATGGCACGTGCCAGATGTGCGGCGATCAGATAGACGGCTGTCCCATCTGCCGCAAGACGGTGGAGAAGCGTATTCTGCTGTTCTAAGGACACAAAGAGACAAAAAAAAAACGGTGGATGGAGAGGGGTCCCCATCTCCTCCCGCCGTTTCCATAGGCTTTAAAAATGCGAAGTGGTTTACGATCGGTCATGTTCGAAAAACAGTTCGAAGGATTGTGTTGTGCCGACGTTTGGACTCTTGCCAATGTTGGAGATTTTTCCTGCCCGGGTTGAATTTCTACCTGCCGTGGGAATCGGGCCAAACAAGAGGGATTTTGAAAGATCTTTTACTGACGAATTTGTCAGTATTTTGTCTCATCTCAGAGTAATACAATCGTAACTTGAACTGGTTCAACTTCGATTGCCTGTTAACAATTGAATTTGTGCATTTTCGGTTTCTTTTACTACAAAAGTCATGGGATTTTTGTTGTATTTTTCTTTAAGACTAGGGTTTTCAAACCAATACAACGCAAGAGTTAAGAAAGAGCCTAAACATTATGAGAACCCCTGACCAACTCTTGTTTGTAAGTCGGTTCCATACGATACACGGCCAGAGCATGAGCAGTTCTTTCGTTCTTTTGCAAACAGCAACACCTGCAAAGTCTGTGAATCGGTACTCTATTGGAAAATCGGTAGAACTACAAATTAATCCGTTGGTCTGATCACATGAAAAATAAGCCAATATTATAAACACTCTATCATTTGACCCTAGAAAGCGATTCACGCAAACAGTTTAAACAAGACCGTTTCTTGTTTTCTCTTTAAATTTGCGAATGTTGGAGGGTTTTTCTGTTCGTTATAACAAAATAATCATGAATGTTTGGACTCAATTTTATGATATTTTTTTGTAATTTTGATGTATCAAAAGAACCATGGCATTCTTCTCTTGTGAACCTGTTCATTCATTGTTTCCACGTGAACTGAATGAACCGTATGGTTCTGGTTCATTTGGTATACCTCTATCGAGCAAAACCACGCGGATTTCGCCCCATACAAACGGGAACGAACGGATTTCTCATTGAAAAGTGAGGCACTCATGAGTGCAAATGAGTTAAGATTGGGTGTCGCGGCGAACGCATTCTCGCGAACGGAGTCCATGCTCTGGCCGACAGTCATATTATGTCGTACGACTTTTACGACAAGCCCGTCATGGGTTCAAGCCTCGTATATGCCGATGTCGTCATACGCAGAACTGACCTTTCCTGCTATAAGTTTTGCTTCTTCGTTCGACCTCTTTTTATGAGCAATTTTATCTCTCTAATGGCGAAAGTAATTGCACAAAACACACTCCCACTGGCCCTCAGCCCTCATCCAATGAAGGTTATGAAGCCCGACAAAACAAAATCTTTTTCGAACATGTCGATCGTGTCGATACCTTCCCATTTAGGTCTCATTTACGATAGTGGCTACTGTTAGGTTAGGTGTTTTTGCACTTTTTTTTTTTGTTTTACATAAATCATCATCCACCGACCACTCCTGCCACCTCCCCATCATGCAGACACGAGACGACTCCCTTTGCGCCAATTTGTATTGTTAAGTTAGTAGTAGTAAACACTATTTTGTTTTGTCAATCTCCAAAAACCCTTCGATTACCGATCGTTGCCGTCCACAGCACAGCAGGTGTTTGCACAAATAATCAAACGCTTTCTGCCGCACAACGGAAGAAGCAAAAGAACTCCCCTAGAGTGTGGGAAGATCATGAGGTTAAAATGTGCAAAAAAGTTGACACAAAAACAGGCTTTAGTTATTTTTTTTAGGGGGGGGGGGGGGGAGTGCACATTTCAGGTGCATTGTTTTACACCTTTTTTTTCTACTCATACAATTTGTCCCATTTGTGCCTTTGATTTTTGCTTAAATTATAATTGTATCCAATGCATTAAATAGCTTAAATAGCTTAAAAATAGGTAATTTTTTATAGTGTACGTTTAAAACCATGAAAAAAGACAGTGAACCCCGGGGTAAACCGTGTCGGTCGGGGGCCAGTGTGGGGTGGCACCGACCGTCAAGCAAAACAATCAACCCTTTTTCCGGCACGCATTTATACGATGTATACCCATCACCGAAACAACTTCCGCTCAATAGAACTGTGAATAAAGCAACATCAATAAACCGTAAATAAAATAAACGACGAAAAGTAAAGCACACGACTACACGCACTTTCTCTAGAACGTATTCTATTTTACGGGAATTAATGATTATTTCTCAACCTCCTTCGCCTTGCTGGCCGCTTCCGCCACGATCAGGTCCTGCAGCAGCTCCTTCTTCTGCTCGAAGTAGCCCCGGAACCACTCGATGTGTTCGCGCTTTTCCTGCGCCGTAATGTAGTGGTTCTTCGACAGCCCCACGCACACCAGCTCCATAAAGTGGCGGACCGGGCCCTTGCGCGGGCACCACCCTTCCAGCTGCTCCTCGAGAAACACGTGCTCGGTGAACGGGACGGTCGCTTCCGCCTCCCGCCCCTGCTCGTTGTCGATCGGGAACTTCCACAGCTTGCCCTGCTCCGTCCAGAGGGCCATCTTTTGGAAGTAGTTTGCGGGCGGATGCGTGACCGCCAGCCGTAGCTCGCGCTCGTTCAGCCGCTGCCAGGTGCGCAGCTTGTCGGGGCTTTCCTTCAGCGCGGCCTGGTCGGTAAAAATGCCCAACGGTTCCTCGCCGAACAGCTTCACACTGCCCGGTCCGCCCGGTGCGGCGTGGGCCGTCTGCTTCGCGCTGGACCGCTTGCGCTCGTACCGATCCTTCGAGCCGAAGCGCTCCTGCTCACCGCCGGCACCTCCCTCTTCCGTGCGCCTTTGCTTGGCCCGCTTGGAGTCGATCGATTTCTTCACCAGCGTGCTGCGCGTTGGCTCACGGTCGCCCGATGCTTGCGCCGCCTTCTGTGCCTTCCTGTCCACCGCCATGCCGGTAATGATGTCGTTCAGGTTGCTTTCCCCATCGGCGGCCGGTGCCGCCGTACCGAGCAGCTTCGAGAGCAGTTCCGATTCGGTGCGCTTCGCGTCGCCCCCGAGCGCGCTGGCCACCTTGCGCGTCGCTTGGGCGAGATCTTTCGGGCGCTCCTCCTCCGCGTCGGAATCGGAATCGCTGTCGGAGGATGCTTTTTTGTCCTGCGATTTCTTGCCCTTGGGACGGGGAAGATCGACCTTTTTGACGAGCTTCAGCTCGCTTTCGGTGTTCATCATGGCGAGCAGCTCGTTGAGGCGGTTCAGGGCTGCGGACGATTTTTTGCTACCATCGGCTTCATTCGCGTCGGCGTCGGCGGGTCGAGCTGTGGGCTTTTTTGGTGGCTTTGGTTTGTCGCTCCCATCGCCGGGAGTGTTCGAGTCGGTGGAAAAGCCATTGCAGGACAGCAGCACACGGATGCTCTGTGACTTATGTAATCTGGACAAGCGGCAGCCGGGTGATGGAGAAAATGGGACAAGCTTAGCTTTGTTTGCGGAAGCCGACGAGCGTACACGAATCTTACCTAAACAAAGGTGCACGAGCTATATGGAACATGGTGGAGTGATATCTTTACAAGTTACAACTTTCCAATGAAATGCCCCTTGCCAGACCCGGCGGTAAACCGAACAACAACTCGTGGGATTGTTTACAACCAGGCCCAAAAACATACGCGATGGCAACCAGCAGAGTGACCAGAAATACCGATTTATCTGTATTCCTACCGATTTTTATATGCCTACCGATTCACAGATAAGCCTCCTAAAACTACCGATTTTCCATTTATCCTACCGAAAATCACAGATATTTGATTTTTCAGTCGTTTAAGATTAATCTGTGACGCTTGGGATGCTGTTTCAAGGATTGCTAACCTCATTTGTTACTTATCGCGCTGATGCACGTTTGTTTGTCTGGCACTTTTTATTTTTATCCGTTACAATTTAATGTTCCTAATAAGTAGAAAATGAAGAGATTTGAATCTCGCTGTCGGTGGTTAAAGCTTACCCGACAGACAAAGAGAATGAAATTTTCAGGCGAGGGGTAAGTAAAAACACACGGTGGGGGTCCGTTCATTTTGCGCATTATTACCCCCCCCCCCCCCTCCCCATACCGCTTAACACTTCTTTCGCTTTCATTTCTTTTAACTCGAGTTAAGTTTCGAGTTAACCTACCGAAAACTACCGATAAAATTTTGATGCGCCTACCGAAAACCGCCAAAATAATCTGGCCACACTGATGGCAACTCGATGAGCTGTCAAATTCAAAATTGACAGTTGAAGATATGCTCGGACCGTTACATTGTGGAGGTGAAGCACGTGGCTGTGGTGAAAACTGAATTTAAAGAAAGAAGAAGCAAATTCATTCACTCTAAATGAAAATCTTCTTTTTCAATGTATTTAAAGTGAAAAATAGTTGCTCGAAAAAATACTAAAAATAGAAACGCGTTGAAGCGAGCGTTCAAAATGTGCGTTCCTCCCCATGCGTAACAAACTAACTCAAATGTAACCAAACAACTTTTCCGCACTTCTACCATGTGATTGTACCACCGAAAACAAACGCACACACACTAATAAACGGAGCTTTCCCATTCGCTTGGTTTCGCTTTTCTTGGCAGCAAACAGCAAACAAACAAACCACCACGCATCCCTCGCCCAAGCTTTACGGATGATTGACCCTCCACCGTTCACCGTTGGATGAATTTATTTTTAAACAGTACCCTCACTTACTCACCAGCGGCGGATACTCTCGGTGGATGGCTTCCGATGTTGCCTTTCTTGCTAACCAGCGCCAGTCAGCGGTTTGAGTTCTAACGATAAGGAGTGCTTTCCCTGAAGCACCGTTTTGTCCCTTAAGTGCGTGTGTGTGCGCTAACAACAGCAACAACAAAAATGATGGACTTCTTTATTGCGAAAAACCATAACACTCCTGTGGAGGCACCAGCGCCGGAGATGGAGATGCTCACGTTACCATTTCCCAAGGAGGACGGAGAACATACAAACGGAGTTGTTGAGACGAAGAAGAAAAAGAAGCCTAAAGCTGCTCCCAAACAATCAACGCCCGAGCCGGAGATATTCACGGGCTTTAACTATCTCCCAATGGAAGTAAGTGTTAAGGAGATCCTCTCCAAAGAGAAAAGGTAGTGTGCTGAGACATCCACGAAATTCAACTAACTCCCCAACCGACCATTCCTCTCCAACAGCTTCTGCTGAAGGTGATGAAACAGATCTCGGTCGACGATCGGCTTGCGTGCGGCCAAACCTGCCACCGGTGGATGGAGGCGGCCCACTACTACCTACCGTTCAGCGATCGCATCATCTACCGCTTCACGAACGTCAACTTTACCGACTACGAGCCGCCGATCAAGAGCTTCCTAGGCGCGTTCCGGATATTCCCGCGCATCGCCATCAAAGCGTGCACCTTCTACGGGAACAGCCAGTTCTGGCCGCTGTTTGGAGAGCACGTGATCGAGCTGACGATAAAGAACTGCCTGATCAAGGATACCGAGCTGCTGTACATCTTGGAGCACGTGCCAAATCTGCGCCAGCTGAAAATAGAGCAGTGCGACGAGCTGTTTCGGTCGTGGTATTTCGAGAAGCGCCAAAGCTGCTGCGAGTCTCACTTTGTGCTGCCGGACCTGCTCGACGTGTCGCTCACGAACAATGACTTCTTGGACGAGCTGCACTTTAACAAGCTGATGACGCTCGCACCGAATATTGCGCATTTGGATCTGTCGAACTGCTTCAAGATGATTGCGTCCCATCGGCGGGTCGCGATGGTCGAGCACATTATGCGCTTTATCAACATGCACCAGTTCCAGCTGCACACGCTCAAGTTTAACGGGACGCTTGCGATCGACGATATCTGTCTGAGCACGCTGTCCATGATCGAGGGGCTGAGCTTGGAAACGTTCAGCATGACGTTCTGTGACAAGATACCGGCGGCGATCATTGATCTGCTGAGGCGTCAGCCGGACCTGAACATTACGCAGGACCTGGAGTGGAAGGTGGGCAGACATCCGATCAAAGCGCCCGGGTTCATTAGCTTCCTGGTGCGGCAAACCAATCTGGTGCATCTGGATCTAACCTCGTCGCTCGGCATTACCGACGAGGTGATGGAGCTGATCACGACCTGTCTGCCCAAGCTGAAAACGCTCAAACTACGGCGCTGCATTCTGGTGACGGACGAGGGCATCATGAACATCGTCAATCTGGTGAATCTGGAGGTGCTGGATCTGTCGAACTGCTATCGCATCTCTGACCATGCGATGTACAGGGGTGTGATCGGGCGGAAGGTGAAAAACCTCCACGAGCTGTACCTCTGCGAGCTGCCCACACTGAGCGACTACTCGCTGATACAGGTGACGCTGAATTACGAGATGCTGCAGGTGCTGGATTTAAGCAACAGCCCGAATGCGGCAACGGACGCCACGATGCAGTACGTCAACTACTATCTGGTGTCGCTCAAGCAGCTCCATCTGTACTGCTGCACGAAGCTGACGGATTCGGGCCTAACTGGGATCGATCTGCCCGTAAAGCCGATGATCACCTGGGACCAGGAGGAAACGTTCCCGCTCGATCGGCTGTTTAAGCTGCGCGTACTGAACCTGATCGGTTGCTACCGCATTACGGACCTGTCGCTCGAGAACGCTTTCAAGCTGGCGGAGTTGAAGGAGCTACATCTCGCGCGTTGTTATCAGGTGGAGTGTCAACTGTCCCTTTACAGATGCTATTGCTCTATGACTGTATGAGCTTGTTTAATGTCTGGTTTTTTATCTCTTCTCCTTCAAAAAAATAGATATCAGAGAAGGGAATTGCCGTCCTGAGCCAAGTGGCAACCGCGCTCGAGTTTATCGATCTCAGCGAATGTCCGCTGGTGAACGATAACTGCATCGAGATGCTGACGGCTAACCTGAAGCGGCTGCGAACCCTCAAAGTGAACAAGTGTCCCCAGCTGACGAACGCCTGCCTGGAGATAATCGGCCGAAACTGTAGCTACTTGAAGGTAAGCTTCGTGCCCGTCAGCTAGGCACACGCACACACAACCACAAACACACACACCGTTTCGTCCGCACTGTATTTTGTTCCGTGTCGTTCCGTGTGATCCACCTTTCGCTTATGTGCTTGAAGTTTTCCTACAGTACCTGCACATGATCGACTGCCGGCGGGTGCGAAAACCGCGCGAACGGCTCGCCAACCATTGCTCGCTCAAGGCGGTCTACGTAGAGTGGTAGCGGCGTCCCGTCCCCAGATGGTGAAGGGTTCCTATGACTACTACCACTGTACCAATTGTACTGAAATACGATCAATAAACAAGTGAAAGCCAAACGAGTAAAAAGAAAGACGGTGTAGCTCTATTTTAAAACCACCACAATCGCTTCTTAATCGGGCGTAATAGTCAGTAAGGTAAGCGTAAAACGGGCGTCATGTACTATTACGAAATTCTGGTCTTGGCCCCCATTAATCCGAACCAGTGAACTTTTGCGGCGCGACTTTTGTTTGTAAACAAATTGAGCGATCCTTGCTGCAGATCGGATGTGCTTTCGCGCAGGCGCACTAGGCGCTCTTCGGTTGCGCTCTTCAGTGTCAATGTCTCGGTCGCCTCGAACGGGTGTCGATCGTGACCGATCGGGAGCTTAATAATAGAACTGCAGAACCGAGCACACCGAACAGACGGAAACGGGGTTTGATAGAATCAGAATTCCACCAGCGCGCTAGTCAGCAGTTGTAGTCTGGCATCCGAACCGTGTGTCCGAGCTGTGTCGCTGTCTCGTGCGTTCGCCTACAAACCTACAAGATGGAGATGTCGATAGAGAGTTGGTTCAATCTGCACTACTACGGGTTCGGGCACGGTGCGGACGGTGGCGGGTACGATGACGACGAGGAGGAGGAAGAAGATGAAAGCGAAGCGGAGGAGCCAACACCGAAGGAACCGATCGAGGAAGTCGACGATCGTGAGTTTCCCTTTCACGACGATGTGTTTTACATCAACCTGAAGGGGCCGCGTGTTCGTACCGGCTTTGACAATCTTCCAATGGAGGTAAGAGTTGCTGAATGGTTTTGCTGAATGCTTACAAGCTTCCCTCGATCGCCAACAGATCTTGCTGAACATATTTCGCTTCCTCAATGGGGTGGATCGTGATGCGGCTGCCCTCACCTGCAAACGGTGGTTCGATGCGATGGGCTACCGAGAGTTCCTGGACGAGGTGTGTTTCCACTTCGAGGAGGTTAGCATCTGCGACGGGACGCCCCCGATCGCCCTCTTTCTGCGCAGCTTTCGTCACTTTTCCAACATCAAGCTGACGCGCGTCCAGTTCAACGGGTACTGCGAGTTCTGGGACGTGTTCGGGGAGTATCTGCGCGAGATCACGTTCTGCAACTGCATCACGCTCACAAAGTCCAAGCTGACGATGATACTGAAGCGGCTTCCGTTTTTGGAGTGCCTGGCGCTGGAGGAGGCGGACGAATTCTTCAAAACATGGACCCCGGTTGAGCTGAAGCGTATCGAGCCGGTGTGCCGATGTTTGCGCAAGCTAGCACTGAGGAAAAGCAATGCGTTCACTGTCGATCATCTGTACTATCTGGTCGCGATGGGACCGAACATTAGTGCGCTAGAGATTTCCAAGTGTCTGAAGCAGATCGATGCACCGACGCGGGTCAAGATACTTACCACCATTCTGACGATCATGAAGATGCGCAAGAAGAAGCTGCAAGCGGTCGACTTCAGCTACACCATGTACGATGATCTGTTTCTGAAGCAGTTTGCCGAGATCGAAAACATGTCACTGAGTCAGATCAGTCTGTCCTTTTTCGAGCGGGCGCCGATCAAGGATCCGGGAATTATTGATATTTTGCGCTGCCAGTCGGCGATCGTACATTTGGATCTGTCGTCGTTTTTGAATCTGACCGATTTTGCGCTGATTGAGATTTCCACCTCACTTCGGTTGCTGAAAACGCTCAAGCTGAATGGCTGCTGGTTGCTGACGGACTTTGGCGTCGAATCGATCTACAAGCTCGATCGGCTGCAGGTGCTCGATCTGTCCGACTGTGATAAGATCAGTGATCGTGGGTTTATGAAGGCGATCGTTGACCGGCGACGGGATTGTATGAGCCAGCTGTACCTGAGCATGCTGCCGGGGCTGACGGATAGTGTGATCTTGAAGATTTGTCTGACGCTGCTTAACCTTACCGTGATCGACTTCTGCGGTTCGGATTGCATGAACGACACCTCGGTACAGTTTCTGTTTTGCTATCTAAAGTGTTTGCGTATTTTGCGGCTGAATGGATGCGTTAAGGTATGTGAGCGGGACCTTGCGCTAGATTGTTGTTGCTTTCATAGTTCTTATGCATTTCTGATTTCCAGATTTCTGATGCCGGGCTTACGGGAGAAAACCTACCAGTAGCGGTGATCGAGATCTGGGACACGCAGACCACATTCGCCATCTGCGAGCTGCGCAGTCTGCAGGAGCTGCAGCTGTCCGGGTGCTTCAAGGTGACCGATTTTACGCTGACCCATGCATTCCGCTTTCGAGAGCTGCGTGAACTCAATCTGGCACATTGCGTGCAGGTGGGTAAATGTGACCTTAAAACCTCTGCCTGCAGATAAAAGCTGTAACTTCTTATTGTAGATATCCGAGCCGGGGATTGAAGCAATGTCCCTCAACTGCCCTGCGCTGGAGCAAATCGATATGAGCGACTGCTTCCACGTGAACGATCGGTGTGTGGTGGCACTGGCGAAAAATCTCGTGCGGCTTCGTTCACTCAAACTCGTGCGCCTTCCGCTGCTTACGGTTGCCAGTGTGGATGCGCTGGTAGAGTACGCGAAGGCGCTGCGGTACATCAACATACGCGGCTGCCCCAAAGTACCGAAGGATGCACCGGAGCGGTTGAAGAAAATTGCCACCCTACGTAATATACCCAAGTGTTAGCCGCTGTGTGTCTGTGCTCTGTGCTGTCCCATCGTGGTTATTCGTGTTCGTGGCCAAGCGTCCAGTGTTTAGTGTCGTTTGTGTCCTGTTGTTGTTGACCGTAGACTTATGGTATTGAGATATGTCAATTTTTCTTCTTTCAGGCACGTCGGAATAAGTCTATTGGATATATGTTGGATCACCCAAAAACCACCTGTGTACTATGCGAATCGATATAAATAGGAAACAAAACATAACCAAAAAAAAGGAATAAACCATAGAAATAGTTTACTTAAACAGTTTTATAAGTTATTGAGAAACCATTATTAATTTTCCTAAATTTTTCTCTGTGTGCTATGAGGGCATTTTGAATAAAAAATGAAATCGATCTGGTAAAAATGAAGATTGTAGAGCCTTAGCGCCCGAGGGTATGCAATGTATTTACGAATTAATTTTTGAACTAGTATCGTTCAAACTAGTAATCTTCCATTTAGTCCATTAGCATCATCAGTAAGTAAAACAAGTAATTCAATACAGAAATGCAACAAATTGCATACCTCAAGGCTCATAAGTTAACCTTTAAGTAAATCTCCAAAAGCTAAAAAGTATACCTTTAGGCGTTTAGTACTAATATACGTAAGAAGCAAAATAAAATTAAATGGCTAAACATAAAACAATTGATTTATGCATAGCCAAATATAACCTTTTTCACATTATTTCGTACATTCAGGCAAATAAATAGCCTAAATATATGCAATCCAACACGTTTTCATTGGACAACAACCAATATTAAATGCACAATTCACCATCAATCCCTCACCCGTTACGGTAAATACTTTCGCTTTCATTCGGCAAAAAATACTCACCATATGAATAGCGATGCGCTCGCGTTACCGTAAAACCCGTGATTGCATAACCCTACCTCGCTGCCGTCCCGTTCGGTAATCGGTCGGCTCGATCCGCTCGGAATCGGTTGCGATGGGGGAAGAAGGATCTAACGCAACCGTACCGAGCCTCGGATTCAGCTTCAGTCAGTCTGTCAATTCCGCCCGCATCACATGCACCACCGAGACGCGATGGATTTTGTGTGTCCCGTGAGTGTGTTCCTGCCCGCGAGAAAGCCTCCCGCCAAGGTGCTGTCCCGATCAAAGTCCCTCGATCAACCGCCACCAATGGCCAGTGTGGAGGAAGATGGTGCAATTGGCGAGTCAAGTGGTCAGACAAAACAGCCTGACAGTAGTCGAAAGTCGAGCAGTACCAGCAGCTCCAAAGCGGGTTCCTCCTCTTCGTCCGGCTCGGGGTCATCGTCGAGGAAAAAGACCGAACCGAAAAAGGATGTGGTTCAGGAAAAGCGCAAAAGAAACAGTATTTTCACGCTCTTTCCCAGCGTGCAGTGGAAACCGACGGTGGAGGAGAACATTTCCGTGCCGGTACAGTACTGCGATTGGATGGAACCGTTTAGTTGTGAGGGTAAGTTCACCGCACGCTACGATCTGCTGCCGATGGAGCTGATCCTGAAGATCTTCAAGCAGCTGAACTATAGCGATCGGCTAGCGGCCAGCGAGGCCTGCCGGCGGTGGTTCGAGGCGGCTCACTACTACGAACCGTTCCAGCGCCAGATGTACTTCAACTTCGATCGGATCGAGTTCAATGATGAGGAGGGGCCGATTAAATACTTTTCGCAGCCGATGCGAACGTACCCGTACTTGTCCTTCACGTTTGTGGAGTTTACCAAGCATAGTGACTTTTGGCTGAACAACGGGATGTACATACGGGAGCTCACGATGCGCTGTTGTTTGATACGGAAGAAGAAGTTTATCACGATCATGAAGAACCTGCCCGTGCTCGAGCGGCTCGAGCTGATGCAGTGCGACGAGCTGTTCAAGCACTGGACGCTGGACTACAGCACGGACGAGCCGATGTTCCCGTTTACGCTGCCCCACCTGAAGCATCTGTCGCTGGCAGCGTGTGACTACTACAACGAGTATCACTTTGAGCGGTTCATTGAGGCGGCGCCGGCACTGGAATCGATCGATGTGTCCAACTGCTTCATCAATCTGTATCTCTCCCGGCGCATGACGATGATATCGCGCGTCATGCGCTTGGTGAGCAAAAATCGGAACATTATGAAGGCACTCAACATTAGCGACATTCCGTGCTTTGATGATGTCGCCTGGCATCTGCTGGCGGAGATGAGCGGCCTCTACCTGACGCACTTTACCGTCACGTACACCGATCGTATTCCGCTGAAGGATCCGGGGATATTGAAGTTCTTCAGCGTACAGACGCGGCTCACGCATCTCGATCTAACTTCGTCGATCGGGGTGAACGATGTCTGTCTGCAGCTGATCGTGGAAAGCTGTCCACTGTTGGAGGTGTTGAAGCTGCGGCGCTGTTGGTTGCTGTCGGATGAAGGGGTGCAGGATTTGCACACGCTGAAGCATCTGCGCGTGCTGGACGTGTCGAGCTGTGAGCGTATCTCGGACTATGGGATGCGCGTAGGGATTATTGGGAAGCGACCGCGCCAGGTGGATGAGGCGTACTTCTCGCTGCTGTGCACGCTGAGCGACTACACGATGTACTATCTGGTGCTGATGTTCAAGAACCTGCAGGTGCTCGATCTGGATAGTAATGCGACGATTACCGATACGTCGCTACAGTATCTGTGCTGCTACTCGCAGGATCTACGCAATCTTAACCTTCAATCCTGTGCAAAGGTAAGTGAAGGGAATGGGTTGTTTGAGTGTTGCGTTATTAGAACTTTAAGCATCGCTGTTGGAAAAGGGAAAGCAAGCGCATCCGCGTAATGATCGTCATTTGATATCCGCACTTGTCGCTGCCAAAGGTTGGTGCCGTACTCAAAATAGGCGCAGCGAAAATAAGCTTGCGCCGCGTCTCTCGAATGCCTCTCGCTTGTTGTGTTGCGTAATAACAACAACAAAATGTCGGCCGCACGCCACATCACGACGCGGTAAACGACGAGCCATTTCCTTGTTCGAAGAGCAAACACTTTCGATCGTCGAACCGACACCGAACCACCGACGCCCGAGCGATCATTATTTAATTCAAGCCGGGCAGCTGCAGTTCACTAGCCGACCATCGGAGCGATCACAGTCAAGGATGCGCTACCACAGAAAACCGTTGCCAATATTTCGGCCCCAGTTCGAGCTGCTGCCCGTCGAGGTAAGAAGTGAAGCTTTTCATACGAAGCGACTGTAAAAAAAAAACTGAAGCATAACATGCTCATCTTCTCACAAAACAGCTCGTGGTGCAGATCTTCAAGTACCTCTCGACGAGCGATCGCCGGTCGGCCTCGTACGTCTGCAGCCGCTGGTATGAAGCGTCCAAGTACTGCCGATTTGCCGAGCAGATGGTCCTACACCTGATAGGGGTCGATTTCGATGATTTCAAGCCGCCCGTGATGAACCTGATCCTCGCCGATCGCAAATACCCACTAATCAAGCTGTCCCGCGTCAAGCTGAACGTGTACAGCAAGTTCTGGGAAAACTATGGCCCGTTCGTGCGCGAGATCACGTTCGAGAAGTGCATGATCTGGCGGGAGCGAGTGATCTCACTGTTTAAGCACATGCCCAACCTGCGCGTCGCACGCTTCGTGGAGTGTGATCTACTCCGGGATGATCTGTTCCGGACGTGGAAATTCTTCGACAACGGGCTGTACACGATCGACTTCCCGGGCGTGGAGACACTCTCGCTGGCGAAGAACAACTTCAGCCAGCTACAGTTCGAGTCGATGGTAGAGATGATGCCAAATCTGACGCGGATTGACTTTTCCAACTGCTTCCGGCAGGTGGAGACGGGTCGCAAGATGTTCCTACTGAGCTGCATACAGAAGTTTATCGTGCGACGGCAGTACGTACTGCGAGCGATCAACATTAGTGGCATTCCGGTGGATGATATCTTTTTGAGGGGTTTAGCGGACGCGGAAGGATTGCTGCTGGATGAGCTAAGCCTAACGTATCTGGAGAAAATGCCCACCCGTCTGCCAGCGATCGTGGATCTGTTTCGGAGGCAAACGAATCTGCGCTTCCTGGACGTAACAGGCTCGAACGGCATCACCGACTACTGTGTCGATCAGATCGTACGCCACATAGTCGGGCTGCAGGTGGTTGTAATGACCGGCTGCTGGGGCATTTCGGACTACGGCATTCGGCAAGTGTTTCGGCTGCAGCAGCTCGAATCGCTCAACCTTTCCAACTGCATCCGCATGTCCAAGCATGGCATCATCGATGGGGCCGCGTTCAGCAATCGTGCGATCGTGAAGGAGCTGCACCTCGAGCTGCTCGATACGCTCGACGAGGAGTGTGTGGTGAAGATTGGGGCAAACTTTCCCAACCTGACCGTGCTGAACATTGGCGGCTCGTCGACCTGCATGACCGACTGGTCGGCCCAGTACATCTTCTGCAATCTGGTCAATCTGGAGCATTTAAACATTGAGCGCAGCACAAAGGTACAACGGTGCGGGCACTGCGCTTGCCCAGCGTGTAATTAACACCTCGACCGCAAGAAGCTTGGGGATAGCTTCGGCGACGCGGGAAAGGCAAAACGTGATCGACGCATTCTTTAACATGCCTAACCTTTTACTCTCTCTCTCTTTCTCTTCCACTCCAGCTGACGGATGCGGGCTTTACCGGGATCGATCTGCCGGAGAAAACGTTCTCAATCTGGGACGTGGAGGAAACGTTCGCGATCGATCGGTTGAAGAAGCTACGCGTGCTGAAGGTGTCCGGGTGTTATCGTATGACGGATTTCGCGCTGCGCTACGGCTTCCGATTTAACGAGCTGAAGGAGCTTAGCTTATCCCGGTGTCATCAGGTAAGGTTTGGATGGTTGTGACTGTTCGCAGGGATTGAAATTGAACGGTTTTTCGATTCTAGATTTCAGAAGCTGGCGTTGAACGATTAGTATCAACCTGTCCGACGTTAGAGTATCTCGATCTCAGCGAGTGTCCCAACATCAACGACAACTGTGTGAAAATGATCGCGATTCAGCTGAAGCGTATCAGCACCCTTAAGTTGGCCAACTGCCCGCTGCTGACGGAGATATGTCTACACTATTTGGTGACGTTCTGCAAAAACTTGAAGGTGGGTTACAACTTTTTGAACTGGTTGCGAAGAAAGCGATACTAAGTACAATGTTTCATTCCTTCTATTCTCATTCTCGTAGTATCTGTACGTAAGAGGATGCTTTAAGCTGCCACCGGACATTGCGGAACGTCTTTCGAAGATACCCACCTTGAGACAGGTGTATAAGTCGTAGGACGATCATTTTAAGAACATATTTAATCTCTTATGAAATAATGAGCAAACATATTTTAACCCAATGAAATAGCTTTAAAAGAAGGTGATTGTGAACGCAAGATAACTCCGTAAATATTAGTGCTATTTATACATTATTGTGAGTTAATAAAGCATAAAGTATATGAAGTAGCATTTGCTTATCGAAAATGAGATCTGAACTAAAACAAAACAAATGATGAAGAATGATTTCATCTAGATATCAAGATCTTTTATAGGCCATAGATCCGAACGACATAAACGTTCTTGTTTAAATGTATTAATCTTCATACAAAAATGTATCAACTTTCAACTCGTTCTTCCCACGTAACCGTGTTGCTGTGTTGCCCGTGTGTCCTTGCAAGAACGCAGAAAATAACCTCCACCTGTAGCCAGCACGTAATAGAACGCTTTCACATGCGCAAATGCAGGCGGTTTTTTTTGGCAAAGGGATATCATTCGTCACCATCGTTGTCGTCGATTATGTCACACGATCTAAGAACACGATCTACGGCTTCGATCTTCTACGAGGCAGGGACGATTACACACCCGACACGACCCGAAACGAACATCGCATGGTTCTAGCGCAACAAACAAGGAAATAGACACACATTTTCGGGACACTCTCAGTTTTAGTCGATCCTCATTCACTGACCCGTTCAGTTCGGAAAGATACTGCGGCCGTGTTCTTGTGTGAAGGTGAAACTTGGCGCTTGGCACAAAATTTGTTTGGGTCGTGCCAAAGCAGAATACCGGCAAAAGTGTCACGAGATCGGTGTTGTGTTTGGGTGTTGTTTTGATTTTCCGGAAATGGCTTTAGCTCGGCTGGTAGAACGAATCGAGCGAACGCTGTACGTGCACTACGAGGATAGCTTTGTTTACTTCTTCGAGCCAAACTTTGAAGCACTGCCACCGGAGGTACGTCGGGGATGTGCCGTCGTCAGTATTGAGTTGAGTCCTTGATGTATAGTTCATCTTTCTAGCTTCTGATCAAACTGTTCCAGTACCTCAATCCAAGTGATCGCAGTGCAGCCGCACTCGTCTGCCGGTCCTGGTACGATGCGTTCCGCTACATCGAGTTCCAGCGTGCCGTTCGGCTCCACATCCACGACATAGAGTTTGTTGACAATGGGCATCCGCTAAACAAACTGATGACATCCTTTCGCTACTTCACCGACGTCCGCATCACGAAGGTAGTGTTCGGCAACAAGAGCGAGTTCTGGAGCGAGTTCGGCGACGGCATCGAGGAGCTGACGTTCGACAACTGTGTCATCTGGAAGCACAAGCTCGTCTCGATCCTGAAGTATATGCCCCGGTTGCGCCGTCTGCACGTCCTAAACTGTCCCGATCTGTTCAAGGCGTGGAAGCTGATCGAGAACACCACGGTCACGTGGAATCTCGTCATGCCCGAGCTGCGGCACCTTAGCTTGGCGCGCAACAATCGCTTCCAGGACTTTCACTTCGACCAGCTGGTACAGCTGGCCCCACAGCTTGATTCGCTCGACGTGTCGGAGTGTTTCAGCAGCATCGAGGCGCGGCAGCGCGTGCTCATGCTGAATCACATTCTCGAGTTTGTGCGAACGACCTGCGATCGGTTGCGCCATCTCTTCCTCGCCGGTACACCGATCGACAATGTGTTTCTCCGCGGCCTGGCCGACATTCGCGCCCTCTCGCTGCGCAGCCTGGCGCTGATGGTGTGTGAAAAGATTCCCACCAACGAGCCGGGCATTATCGATCTGCTGCGTGCTCAAACGGGGCTCACCCATCTCGATCTGTCCAAATCGCTGGCGCTGAACGACTACGCACTGATACAGATCTCCCGCTCGATTCCGCAGCTCGAGACGCTCATCCTCAACCGGTGCTGGATGATTACCGACTACGGCATTACGGCGATCAAGAGTCTGGTGCGGTTGCGGCACATCGATCTAACGAACTGCGAGCGCATTACCGATGCCGGGCTGGTGGGCGGCCTGTTCACACACAATCGCCGCAACGTGCGCAAGCTGTACCTGGGCCTGCTGACCAACATGAGCGATGCGGCACTCACGAAGGTGTCGTTCGAGTTCTGCGACCTGGTCGTGCTCGATCTCGGCGGCTGCTCGAACAGCATCAACGATCTGTCGATACAGTACATCTTCTACCACATGACGAAGCTGCAGGAGCTAAATTTAGACTGTTGTGCGAAGGTAAGTGCGAAAAGCGGCGGGGTTGGGGGCAGTGGGGAGCATGTTCTTACTGCTGGTAATAGTTTCATTGTTAGAGATAAGTGCTGCCATGAAGGTGGTACATTGTATTGTTGCAGGGGGTGTGAAAATTATTAAGTATCTCTATTTTTACAACTATTGTAGCTCATTTTGGGGCTATAGATATTTTGATCATGCTTTTCGTTCTTGCCAAAAGTATTGATTTCCTTTTTAGATCAGAATGGATATTTAAACTTGAATGTTGAATGTTTCCATTATTAACGTATTCTAATCAACGTTTGTTTTGTATAGCTAATACTATCGTCTTCATCGATTGCATCGACCACCTCTTAAAATCACCATTGTATTGAACTAAACTTGTGAATCATGATATTAAATGAGTAATTGTCAGACAAAATGAAAATGTAAGTAAGCTAATAAAAATAAACTTGATCAAATTAGATGACATTTCAAAGTGCAACAGTGACTGCAACACTCCGATCATGTGAAATAATGACGGCGAGCACCGTATTCACAGAAACATAATACAGTGTTTACCATTAGGTCAGCAATTGCAATAATATTTAGTATATTAGAATATACCTTTCGCGGGTTTAAGACTCATATAGACCGTCTCCATAGCAAGGACTTCTGCGTGGTAGTAAGCTTCGAAAGCCTGTATGGGCCGGCATGATCGCGTAAGACGTTGTGTCGTTGTGTAGAAGAAGAAGAAGAAGAAGAAGAAGAAGAAGAAGAAGAAAAGGAATAAGAAGAAGAAGAAGAAGAAGAATAAGAAGAAGAAGAAGAAGAAGAAGAAGAAGAAGAAGAAGAAGAAGAAGAAGAAGAAGAAAAAGGAGGAGGAGGAGGAGGAAGAGGAGGAGAAGAAGAAGAAGAAGAAAAGGAAGAAGAGCATGCTAAACTCAATTTTCATTCATTTGAACGTGAAGAAAGCCGTCGGTTAGTCAAAATGTCAAAAAATGAGACAAAAAGGCAAAAAGTTTATATTTTACAACTCGTTGAAGTTGCCACTAAATGCCACCAGTGGCGGATTTAGGTTTGAGAGTCCAGCAGGATGAAAATTTGCTTATGAGCAGAGAGAAAGAGGAGGCTTTCAGCCCCCAATAGCGACCTCGAGGACGATAAGCGAAAACTTTATTTGCGTAGTGATTGATACGTCCCTGACTTAAGACGCCTCCATCACATTTCCTCATCACTTCAAAAAAGACCAGCATAATCCAAGAAAACTAATTACGGACTCATGTCAAGCATCTTCGCTTCATTAACCAAATGTTTTGTATTTCAATACAAAAATCATAAAACGATCCAATGCCTTTTGCTGTAAGATGATTCCCCTTTTTTCTTCACAGATTTCTGATGCCGGCATCACCGGTGTCAACCTTGAGGAGAAAGCATTCGCTATCTGGGACATCGAGCTATCGTTCTCCATTGCCGATCTTATCGGCCTGCGTTCGCTCAAACTATCTGGCTGCTACAAGATCACCGACTACTCCTTCGAACGCTGCTTCAACTTCAAGGAGCTGAAGGAGATCAGCTTGGCCCGGCTGCTGCAGATCAGCGACCATGGCATCGAGCGACTCGCGCTCGGCTGTCCTTCGCTCGAGGTCGTCGATTTCAGCGAGTGCCGCACGATCACGGACCGCTGCATAGAGATCATCACCAAGTGCGAGCCACGGCTAACCACGCTGAAGCTCCAGAACTGCACGCAGATCACGGACAAGGCGATCCGGCATATCGTGGAGAACTGTCGCGTACTGCGGGTACTGAACATACGCGGCTGCATCAACATTTCATCGTACGCGGAGAAAAAGCTGTCGGCAGTGAAATCGTTGCGATATCTGCACGGCACCACACCGGAAGTGATCTAGGAGAGGAGGGGGGGCACGGTGGAAGGTGTTGTAAATTGTGTTTATTTAGGTAAATAAATGTATTTCGAAAGTGCTTCTTGCTTTTTTGTTGTTGTCTCTATCTTCCCATCCCAATCGCTGCGCTCAAGGTCAGAATCTCTTTCCCCACTTGTTTGCAGCCACGGCAGCCTGTTCCCGAACGTCTTAATCCACCGCTCGGTTGGGGGTGTTCGAAAGAAGCCGTTTCGAACGAACAAGCAAAGTGCAGCTAGTGTATCCCCTTTCATCCTGACCGTCCCGTCGCTTCAATCGACCGATCGATCTGAACGAAATGGTGGTCCCCGAACGCGCGGTGGGCGATGTAATGATCAGTGAAGTTTTTTGGTTAATTAGTCGGTGATGCTTGAGATAAAAGATCAAAGACGATGCCGCTCAACGGACGGACGGACATCGAGTGATTGAGCTGCTACTGGTACTCTCTCTCTCTCTCTCTCTCTTTCTCTCCGTCGGCCGCCCACCTCTCCGCTCATTCCAGCCCACCCGATGGCGGCGGGTGGCGACCATCGACGTCCGTTTCCCAAACAGAACCTAGGCCAAACGGAGGTTGTCTCGGGTGGAAAAGTGCACGCACGCACGCACGCACACTTAAACACTTCAGAAAGTGACGACAAATCCTCGTCGTCCCAAAACAACGAAAAGGGGGATGAAAGCACTTGCGGCGGGCATTTGGGAACCGGACGAGCCGGACGAGTCCAGCACAGAGAGACACCGAAACAGGGGCAACATGCAGAAGTAAGTTTATATGATTTAATAAGTTTATTGCACGCATCTCCGGTGTTGTTGCTGTGTTTTTATGGTAGGGGAACCCTAAACGGAACGGATTCGTCGTCGTCCTCGTCATCGCTCGGTGTCGGTGTGGAACAGACAGAGTGTTCCGACGGTACTGGACATCGGCCACTCGTCAGATCTTTCAGATGCCGACTACCGACTCCAATGGTCAGGTTTTTTTGCTGTTTTGTTTCTCTTTCTGGATTTGATTCTGTTGCTTCCGTCTGTTTAAAGCTTTTTTTACCGCCGTCTTACCTTTTTGGTGAAGGTATGTTTCGTTCTTTTGGTGGTGGGTTGATGCAAAAAAATATATGTATGGGCAAACAAAAGCACTAGTAAAAATGTGCCTCAAGAATGCTGTTTATTGAACGGTAGGGTTTGGCATTTAAAACCCATCATTTAAAATTCTGCCACAGAAAAAGGCTAATCAAAATTCTATAATGGTGAGCTTAAGTGGTGCAAAAAGAGATTTTTTAAATTTAAATGGAATTAAATTGCAATTAAAAATAGACTAGAAATCAAGAAAAGCTTGCAAAGCAGTATGGTAAGGCCGTGGGTGGATCGAATTCAATTACTGATATGATCTGGCCAGTAATTGGTACAGGAGTAAGGAAATAAGTTCCCGGCTAATGAGGTCGAGAGATCAGCAGATAATAAAAAAGGATTTTTTTTTCTATCCCAGTCTAACTATGAAGAGAAAATTAAACTCCAATTGATCTTAAGCATTTGTATTGTATTGTAGTATTGTATTGCAATATTGTTGTTTATTGAAGAAACGATTGAAGTGGCATTACCACATAATGTTCTCCTAAGCCCTATCTCTTAAATCCGGCAAGAAATGATGCTAAAAAGGTCCAAAGAAATACACTTACCAACCCACAGCACATTAAGCTTCATAGTCCAAGTCTTTAACAATAGGTCACAGAGTGTCAGACCCTGTTATGTATCTTATGTATCGGTTATATAAACAGATGTCTGATGTATCTATTTAAAATGTTGATACCAATTGCGCCTACAGCTCTTATTCACATGATGAGACAACCTGTTATCCTGGACGTTTCTGTGGTTATTAATTCCGGTTACACTTTTTGATGTATTTCCAATTCTTGTTGATGTGACCCTGTGACATAGCTGTGCCAGGGTGTTTCCTATTGTAAGGGTTCAAGGTTTTACCGAACCCATCTACATGAAAATCCCAAATATTCTGCATTTAAATTATGGAATATATTGCTTTACTTCTTCCGTTTGAATTGCCTACCCCACCCAGATGCCACACTATGTTTCACTTCTCGTGACTGATTCAGTGACTGAAGATCAATATTATTATCCGTCCCCGCTTTTTTCGATTGTTGTTCTTTTGAAAATTTAGTTATGAAATTTAAAAACATTACTGGATTAAATTGGATAATGTTTCTACCCTTCTGATCATCAAAAAATTAAGCAAAAAACTAATGAGCGAGAGAGCAATAGAAGAAGTAAAGCGAGAGAGAAAGCAGAGAGCGCATGAAAGTGTCCAATGGAAAAAGAGAGAAAAAGTAAGCTGATCAATGTAGCCTAGTTACAGGGCTTGATCTTCTGTTTCATAGTTTGCACGCGCCGTAACAGACGTAGATGACCTAAGATACAATATCAAGTTTGTTTACAGCGATCCTGCTTACTAAGGTTTTGTTTATCGAATGATCCGTAGTTTTTCTGATGCATGTTGTCTTAAAGCTCTTTTTTGTGCTCTGGTACGTGCAATATTGGAATACGTTTATCGTAGTAATTATCGTGCCCTACCAGAATTGGGTAGATTCATCGGTTAGAAGCCGTACAAAAATGGTTTACACGCTTCATGTTCCGAAGATGTGTGGGCAGGGATGTTCCTTTACCGAGTTATGTTGAGCGATGTGACCTATTTGCACCCTAGAAAACTCTAGAAGAGCGACGTTTAATACGTTCATGCGAGATCTTTTAGAAATCATGCTGTCCTTTATATACATAGAGCCTCAACGAACTGTATTTGGTTGTAATGATCCTTTGCCGCGCTGCATAGACATATTCAATAAACGTCATGGGTTCAAGCCCGGAATGGACCGTCCCCCCGTAGCAAGGACTGACTATTCGGCAACGTGGCACTGAATAAAGCCTCGAAAGTCTGTGGAAAGCCCCAAATAGAAGCAAAGCTTTTAGCGAATTACATATTTTTCTTTCCTCTTTACAACGGCCTGGTGTTAAGTTGCTAAAATGCCTAATATCAAACGTACTGCACGGCCTGCTAGCAAGAGATCCTGGCGAACGCTGAATGGGACGCATGAGCCTTAACAAGCATCGAATAGTAACGATCGGCCTACTGTTTGCTTCGTACGTATTCCTCCTCACACAGCCTTAATCGAGACAAACACTGTTCCTCACAGTGGTACACCTTTTGCGTTTGCCCCTTGTACATTGTAAAAAAGAAATGCATTAAGCTTACCACTTTACTGTTGATCTTTGTTCAAACTGGGGCACTGCAGCTAGACGGGCTACGGTAAATATCAAGCCTTTCCTCGCACTGGCTTGCCGTTGCCCGAGGATCATGGCAATAAAATCGATCCCCTACAGCAACAGCACCGAACCAAACACAAGAACAACAACAAAAAAAAGGAAAATAAACCTCTCCAAACAAATGCACTCGGCAAATAGGCAGTGTGTGTGTGGAGCAGTTCGTAGCAAAACCGGAGTAGCCATCCGTGGCGGATGCTGCCAGCAGCGGGGACGAAAAGCAAATTCCTTTTCTTCTCCCTGGGGCTGACGTCGTTTGGCCGGTTGTTTGTGCGTGTACGTGTGTGTGTGCGCGCGAGTACGCGCGTTATTGTGGCAATCTGATCGTACGAATGGTGTGTTTGCTCATGCTCAGCATAACGCAAACAATTGAACGACGTGGTCCACGACGACAACCACAACGGCAACGACGAAACCGACAAAATGGAATCGTTGCGCGACATTGACGGCGACTTTGGATGGACCTTCCCGGGCACCTACCGGCCACCACTGGCCGGCGACCTGACAGCTTGGTTCGCTTGAATTAATTTCAAGTCACGCCAAAACCTTTCAGCCCCGCTCGGCAAAGGCCATGTGGAAGGGTGTTCGGATTCGGTTGTCTCACTTTTTTCGGTGACGACCTGCTCCATCAATCTGCGTTGCTTTACCCCCTACACGAAAGCAGCACCAAGCAGCGTTCCAGAGTCAGATGGTAGAGGGCAAATGTTTGCGGGAAAAATTAGAGAGATTTAAAAAAAAACGGTATCACGACAGCGGCGACGACACGACCACCGAGTGATGGTGTTGTTTTTTGAGGGGATGAAGAAGAGGATGCAAGAGCAGGAATGATACAGGGTCGATCGTTTGTACAAACGTTTTCGATTGAACGTTTAAATAAGATCATTGCGTCCATTTTTTCTTCTTCAAATGAGCCCTACATCGACCACGGGCACGAAATGAGGCGAGCTAAAACGTAAGCTTTCAAATTCCACTGAAAGCGGAACACTCGGAAAAGAAAGACTGCACAGAGTTAGTTTGCATTGCTTTGATGTCAAGTATAAGAAGCTCTTATTTGCTTTAGACAGATTATTTTGTCATTTTTCTTTCCTTGAGCAGTAAAAACATTTAAAACTTTTCAAATGTTATGGCCTTTTTTGCTGTTTTTATCTTTTAAAATAAAAATGGAACGACTTACAAAGTTACATTACATAAACTAACGTTTCATGTTATAAAACATGATAAATTTTGTAGATAACGCTAATGACAACGATTTAAGGAAACAAATTACAAGTATTCCTGTAATCAATGGACATGTAAAAAGAACGAAAATTAACAAAACGATCGAACAACATAACAAAAAGACATTTAAAAATAAAAGATGAAAAAGCGAGTTAGATGTTATGAGCTCTTTACAGAAACAAAATACAAGAATACAAGTAAATGCATTTTCGATTAAAGAATCACGAATCGGCACCAAAAATAACTAATGGAGCGCTTTTGATTATGAAAGTAAATTACGCACAAGCAAAAAACAAAATCTATAAGGCATAAAAAATCAAATATAAAAAAGAGTAATAAGGAGAAGAAATATTGTTGGCTGATTTTACTATATTCAATCTCAATAAACCTTACTGCAGCATTGCATTAATTAGTATTAGGAGCGAAAAGAAAAAGAAAAAAATAAACTGCAAACGCTAAAACTAAAGTAACCGAAACACTAAAATCGTTTCTCTTTACACATATGCTTTCGATTAGGAAATATATTACCCTGAAATTAGTAATATCGAAAAGAAATGTGAAACACGGTAAACTACAACAAATGATAAGAACAAAACACAAGTAGACTACAAAAAAGAGTTGAATAGAAAAAAAAAATAACAACACAACACACCAAAACACAACGCGGCACATTGTGCTCGAGTGGCCATAAACGTTTACGATCCACCATAACGATCACCCTTGGTGTCCAGTGTGTTGCCTTTTCTCAGTGCCCGAAAAGGGAGGAGCTAAGCAGCAACCGGACGGGCCCGGTTGCCAGAGCAACGACACCACACAGGCACACCTGATACTGGTAGTGTGCAGCGCAGTTGGAAGGTGAAAACAAGACAGCCAGTGGTTTTGTTCCCGCACCACACTCTCCATTACACCTGAGCCGTAGGGTTTCGTTTTAGTTTTCTTGTGTGTATGTTTTTTTATCTGTTGCCGCCAAAGCGCACACCAGGCGAGATGGGTTTGCCATGCTGCCGTTTTACACACTCTGCTGCCGGCCATCATTGCGTCGAGAAGGACCTCGCGGTAGCTTGCGGTGCGCGTTTGCGGTTCGCTTTCGGTGTGAGTGCGTACGGCGGAGGAGTTCAGTAAGCTTTGCAAGCACGATCAAGCGACGAACCTTGTTGCGCGCAACGAGTGCCTGAGGTGTTAGTTTCAGTTCAACCAAAACCATTCCTCTGTACAGCCTCTAAAAACAGTGCGCAGTGTTGAAAAGGTGAATTATTTATGATCTCCCACCAACGGGTGTTTGCGTGTTAGTGATTGAATGTGTGTGTGTGTGTGTGTTTGTCTGTGACAAGTGTGCCAAATAGGATCCGCGGGTGTGGGACCCCCAATTAAGGAGAGGAGAGTGTGTCAAAGTGTCAATCGAACCATCGAGTCCGTGGAGGGTGAACCCGTGTGTGCCGGCAAACGTCCGACAAGGTGCGAGCAGGAAGTGTAGGTGCGCGCGTGGGAAGATGTTGATTATTTATAAAACATTTGACAAACCCATACTAATTAATTAGTGTATATCCATAGCATTATTACAAAGATTATTATTAAAATTGTCCATATTTGTGGACCAGTGCGTGCACGTGTATGTGTATAAGGCAATGCGTCGTTATTCTTTCACGTATATACGATTTTATTCATCATGCTTCCTCTCTAACATTGATCCGACCTGTGTGTGTGTGATCTTGCTTAAAAAGTGAATGATCTTTGACACCTTCCCGTCCCGACCTCTTCAACACTTGTGTGCGCTAGAACAGAGGTCCTAACGAGGTGCAAAACGTTGCGTTTTTGTGTAATTGACGCGTTGTGTGTTTGTTGGTGTGTCTGCGAGAATTATGATTGTCACACTGCAGTTCTAATCATCCTACCGAACCGGGCTAATAAATTTACAGTTTTGCGAATTGTCATACCAATCTCTTTGGCGGTGTGATAATCGGTGTGCCAATGCTCCAAACTTGTCCAAATTTTATGTGCGCTTGTGTGTGTGTCTGTGTGTGTGTGTGGTCAGCAAACTGACTAGTGTGTGCTTACGCTCCCTACTGTCACTCCAATAGGCGTGCTTTTGCCGACGGGAACTCCTCGGCACAGCGGACGACGCGGGTGCCAAACGGTGCTTAAAGAGGAGATAATTTTCCTAATTGCACAAGAAACCCACCCCACACAAAAGGCGGTGATTAACGGAATCCAGCCAATTTCATCCGCGCTCTGCTTCTGAGGATCTTGCGCGCGCGCGCGCGCACACGCGAACACATCTCCCACGCGCATCGTTCGCACCTCAGCACCTCAGCGGGAAGAGAAAGAGGGAAGGGTAAGTTGTAGTATTGAATTTTGAAATCAACATTAAAACACTAATCCTTTGGCATACGATCCCGATCTCCAGTCCCTTCCTCTCGGCTCCCCCCATTTGGAAGCGTGAGAAAATTCTGCACTGCAATGCGACAAGCTCTGCTCTTTGTGCTGTGCTTTTTTCTGTAGTAATTGAAGATGGACCACCCAGCCAAATCAGTGTGCGGCTGTTGGACAAATAGGTGTATAATTTGAAGCTGGCGGCTGACAAAACATGATACGACATTGGCAAACACTGCCATGGAGGAGCTGTGTGTAGAAACATCCATGGAAGAGCGGTGTGTGCGTATGCAAATGATTGAGATCAGCAACAACTAAAACAGAAATGGAAAACAAAGCGAGAGAAACTTAACGGCCTGCGATGACGTGCCGTTGTGTGTGCTTTGTGGGAGGGAATGTTTTATTTTTTGGCGATTTATGCCGTGTTGCTAAGGTGGATGGGTAGGATTTGCAACAAATCCTCACGACAAACAAGGATTTGTGGACTTGTGCTGCTAGAAGTATTTGATATCTAATAACAGTCTTTCGAAACAGCGTTTTACCTTTCATGCAGTACGGATCGCTCTATCGCAAGTAATGAAACGCTAAACTAGCAATTGAAGCGATGGTATTTCCACAGTTGAATTTGAATTAACTTTTTTAAGTGAACATCATAAACCAATATGTTAAAAATCGCAAGAATGCTTATACTCAATTCATTTTACTATTTTTTTATAATTGAGCAGAAATTTAATTCCTTTTAATTGAGCTTTATTGAATTGAACATCAAGATGAACACTGCTAAAGTACACATGCTGTAATATTATTCATTTTTTCTGTTATTACGCTTTAGCTAAAAAGTAATGCTTTAGCTGGAATAAAAATTTGATATTGAAATTGATAGGCGATTTTTTGGTGTTTATTTGAAGTAAAGTAAAATTTCAAAACCGTTATAAATGATACAAACTTTTAAAGGCTTAGGATTAATACTCCAAAAACCATTTACAGATATTTATCCTACAACGCCATCGGTATCATTAAGGGATTACATGGCATTCTACAAAATTTAACAGCATGATTTAATTTCCTTGTGAGTATTCCGAACCACAACAATCAGCTCAGAATATTATTTTTTTCCAAGAAAAAATAATTTCATGTTTTAATATTGTCTTACTAGAGCCGGGATTTTGATACCTTTCTAGTTGCCTTGCGATAATTAGCGATTGTTGACATGATTGTTATTAACGTATTTGCATGAATTTTAAAGCATTGTAAAACAACTATTAAAATATCTGCTATACTACCTAAATTGGTTAGCTTGGTTCAGGTAATCTTCCACGTTGAGTAATCAATCGTTTTATTATAGCTGATTTCTAATTCCATAAGCGCTACTTTAATCTCTATCTTTTTAAATGTTGTATATTACAAAAAAATGTAAGAACATATTTATAACGAAAATGTAAAGTAATAAAGGTTCAGCATAGTTTTTGACAGCATGACAGCTCAGGAGATCATGTTTTAAAGGGAAGAATAAACGTTGTGGAAAAAAGGTCCTTTTTTATTTGATGTATTTCATCAATAACTAAATCAATAACTCAACAATCTAGCTAGTAAAAATCATTAATAAGAACTGAATGATTGACTTCCCAACTTGATCTACTTCTGGATTATATGCTCTACTAGTGAAGACTATCTAAAAATCATATGCACCAATCAAAAATCATCTGGTTGCTACAGATGATTCAAAATCCAATGTCTATTTTTATGATCTTTTTTAAAATAGTTTCTCTCCAACAAACGTACATACATTTCCAAACAAGCTCAGCGAACGTACAAAACATGGTTACCCATCTGATCGGTGAATTTCCCAACAATGCTCTGCCATCATCGTCACACCGAACCGATGAACTAATTTTTCCCTTCCCGGAAAGTATGTTTTCCGATCGATTCTTTCTTCGCCCCTTCCCTATCCTCCCCCTTTCATCCACAGAACAGTCTCTCCGCGAACGTTTGTGTCGCACGCTTGGGCAGAAAATTCGGTCCAAAATGTGGCCGGTTCGCTCGCTCGCTCGCCCGGCTCAGAAATGTATAAACACCTAATTAACACATCATGACATGTAGCCTGCCACTTAGCAACACACGAAAGTGATACAATTCAAATTACGAGTTAATTTTTTACGACGGCAGTTCGGGCCGTGCGTTGTGTGAGCCTGTCACACACCACCACTGCCACACTACCACCGAGCGATCACCTTCCTTTCCTCCCTTGCTCGCATATCTTGCTCGAATTCTTTTCGGTGGTGAAGTTTTGGTTGCCTTCCCATCGATGGATCGATTGTTCGATGAGTTTTATTTCGTCTATGGACGTGGAGTTTGATGCCGTCCGTTCGTCGTTTTGCGCATCGTTCAAGTCTCGCGGTGACTTGACACGCCAATCTAGCGCGATTTGACCTCTCTCGCCGGGTTTTTGCTCGCTTGCCAAAGCCAGTTTTTTTTTTGGTTCGATCATCACCACAACCCCAACTCGAGGATGGATTATCGAGCGCCCCATTCGAGTGTCTTTACAACCATCGGAAATGTCTTAATTATTTCAGATCACCGCCCGTCACCGTTCGCGGGCACACCTCTTGAGCACCGCCAGCAGCAGCAGTGGTAAAAGCGCGCGAGAACAACAGCGCATTTGATGGACTTGATCGCGGTTTCGGCATCACATGTAAAGGAATATCCCATGCCATAATACTGCTTTTATGGCAGGGTACTCCAGTGTGCCGGCAACCGTTGGTCCACCCGGTGTCTGAAGTGACGAGGGCATAAGAATATGGTCTTCCTGCATCCCGTCGCTCGATCTGACGCGATCGTGCAGCAGTGTTTCGGCTTCTAAAGAAGCGAATCATGTAGAGGAAGCCACTCGGATTGACCAAACCAACCACTGCATACCATACACCCTTGCTTCTTCTGGACCCAATATCAATATTTTATTATTTTTATCTCTTTTATTGGAAAATATCATTTAATTTTTATCGCTTTATGGGCGTCAGTCGTTCTGGCTGCTGCCGCTGCTGCTGCTGCTGCTGCTGATGCTGATGATGCTGCTGTCAATGCGTGAATGTGTGCGCTCGCGCAAAAGGGTCTAATCGCGGGCCGATGTACCGCCGGGGCCTTTAAATCCGTGCCCGAGAATGAGGCAAACGGGCACACCGAAAGTACAGAAGCCGTCCGTGCCGGTGCCGTTCGAATGGTCGTACGGACAAGGTCAAACGTTTGGCGTGATTCGTACCGCGCTGAGGTAGGAGAGATTGCAATTGACTCTTGCGCTCCTCTAGAAGAGTGCGCAGAAACCTTTATTGTAGGACGATAAAACCAGCGCTTACAGCTTGAAGCCGAGATTAAAAAAGCTCTAATTGTTTGCGCATTGCATACATTCAGGCTGATAATGAGCATCAAGGCGCCCTTTGACCCTAACTGAGAAATCTTGAGTAAGGGCAGATAAAACCCTGCCTCAAGCGTGAAATGAGAACAGCGTTTCCTTGCCGCTACATGCCGATGAACCTTTCCCGCATCCACACACACACACACACACACGCACCAACACGGTCGAAGTGTAATTTACAACGCTTTAACCTTTTTTTCATCGAAACGCACCTCTACACTCCGTCTCCATGTCCCATCCGACCTTCGACCGTGGTGGGAAAACGAAATCAAAAGAACTTTGCCGAACCACAGTTTCGGTCCCGGTTTGGTTTCATGATGGTACGTGCAATCTTCACCGGATTCACCCGGTGCCCGCCAATCTGGGAGTTTGAACCGTGCCGCGGCAACAGTGCAAAAGCGGCCATAAAACCGTGTTCCCGTGCTCGAGTGTTTTGTTGATGAATCAATTAATATTTCTCTGATTTATGTGGCCACGCCGTCGATCGTCTTTCGCATCGTTCGTTCGCTCGCCCTGTGGCTCGATCGCTCAGCAGCCCAAGCTTTTGCTGCTTTGTTTTATCTGCTTCTTCCGATGAAGCCTCTGGTAGGACGATGAAGCTTTGCGTGCCGGGGTGCTGTAAGCCAAACACGTTTTGAGTGCGATCGAGAGAGAAAGAAAAAAAAAACGTTTCGGCATTCAGCAGTTTTATTGGAGGTGCCGGATTCTTTTGATTTTGACAGCAAAGCCCTACTGCCTCGATCACCAACACCGGTAGCAAAAGTCCCTCGGTCCGGTACCCTTTTTGTGCGCGATAGTTGGTTGCCAATTTTGGGCCCGGCATATGCCTCTTGATATGGTGGCAAATTTCCACCTTTTAACAATATCAATACGCACACGCGCGCGAGCCGACGATCAGCGGAAGAGGGGGAGAAGGGGGGTTTGTTTGCTCACACACTCATTCCACATTTAACGCGCTCGATAAGCTCCGAACGTCTGATAAGTGTTACGTGTCCGTTGGGGTGTGATTGCGTACTTTCGTGACGTAGCGAAGTGACCCACGTGACGGATACGTCACGCACAAGCAACAACAACAACAAAAAAGCGTCAACGCGTTCGAGGAAAAGCGCAAAACAGGGTTCGTCACTTCGTTCGAGATTCTGACTTTTGGTAGACCAATTTTCCATTGAACGTACAAGCATGCCATCTGATCTGGCATCGGTGTCACGCCGTTACGCACGCTGCCCTATGTGCGTTGCCAATTTGCAAGCCCGGCGACGTAAGCATCGAAATGTTAATTCGTTTATAATGGTCCACATCAAACGGAGGTGGTTGGGGGCAGGGTTTTGATCGTACCGGTGCGGGCCGGCATAATCCGTGTGTAAAACAGAAGAACCCGAACAAAAAAAACCTGAGCTCTGCAGAGGAAGCGGAGAAGCTTGGTTCGACCGGTTTGCAGTAGATTCAAATAAATTAGATGAACATGTTCGCAGTTGCAACGGTTGACTGGGAACATGTGTTTTATCGAATACGGTTTTGAGTGCGGCGTAGCACACTTCTCGCTTGATTTGTTGATACTATACTTAAATTATGTGATAGTCTATGTGATAATTAGATTTGTGCGATATTCTAAAATGTATTCATAATGGATTAAATACATACGGATGTTTCTAGAGTCTTGTCGTTTGGGTTTCTTTTAATGAATTTATCATCGCTCAAAACTCATGTCCTACCGGTCAGAAAACAATTTGATCGTGCCCGTTTCATGGAGTAGTTTGAAATCGAACTATCTAATAAAACGATGACCTTGAGCTCCAAACTCGAATGTATCAAAATCTGCCCGTTAGGAGATGGTTATTGTTAAGCCAAATTCGCTAATAATACACGTTCCTAACAACGCTCTTTGTTCAGCATATTGATTACGATTTGTTGCATTCTCTGCATTTCTAAGCATCCTGGTGTTCTTAAATTAAGATATTAGGTGACTAAATTTAATGTTTTGGCGTATGATGGAATGGTCAATCATTACTGAAAGGTTTAAAAATGACGCTTATAATAAACAGTCTTGAATAAAGCAATGTGTATACCTTTAGATGATCTTTTAGTCTTTACAAGAATTACTTGTTAGTTCTTAGATATTTTAGTTTTTAAAGGAATTAGTTGTTAGTTTGAAGATGAGTTAACCTTATAGAGATGTTTTGCCAAGTTGAACATAAACTGTTCGATTTAAATAATATTGGAATTTTGTGCATTTGTTGATTGTGGAAGTGGTAAACGTTTGCAATAAACCACTAGCGTTACACGAATTTTCTCTACTTGCTGGAAGTTAAAGCTTAGTTGATTCATTATTGATGTTTTGGTTAAAGTTCTGTGCTTTTTTGTCTTATTGCTGCAAATGGATGAAAAGCCCTGTAAATCTGTTGTTTTAGTTTGGTGGATTTTAACTCACTGGGTGCATGAAACATTGATGCTGTGACGTAAAAACGCTGTTTTGCCTATCCGTAACGTATCTGGTCACTTCACTTCACCTGGGTCACTTCACTACGGTAAAACATTTGCATCTTTGCTATATATTGGAAGTTTAGCTCTTTTTAATTGAATTATTTATTTTATTGGTGTATCATATTAATATTTCTAAACTTTGGGGTGAATTATCAGTCATATATCTCATTATTTCTTCAAATGAATTATCGAAGCGATTGATTATTTTACCTTCAACTTTCGTTGGATTAAAGACCAATATAGAGGTTTCAGGAGTTCTTATAATGTTGGAGCTCTTTCTTAGGAAAAAGGCAATTTATATGACGGGAGTTGGAAATCTAACAGCAATTCACAATAAGGGTGCCCAAGAGTCCAACTCCTATAACTTAATGTGACTTTCGTTAAGAAAGAATCAAGAAAGTGTCCCAGCATTATGTGAACCCCAGAAAAGCCTGTCCGCTTTTTAAGTCTATTTTTGGATGATACTGATATAGTTTGGTGTGTTTGAATTTACTGGTTTTATGAACCATGTAGGCTGTGCAGTGACATATCTACACAACACTAAGTTATATATGTGATGCGTCATAATATATAACGGGCATAATTGGTGTAGACTTTACTCAGCTTTTTTTTATTTTTTAAGCTACCTATGGTAAGAAGTGAAAGTCGAAAGTTTGGAACAAGATCAAAAGGGTGTATTCAAACTGATTTCTGAAATCATGAATTTAGATCTAGAAGAAACCTCTGCGATTCAATGAATATATGCAGCCAACATTGCAACGCTCTGCCTATGTTTTTTAAATTGTGAAATCCACCATCTTTAACAAATGCGCCTAACGCAATGCTGCAACAAGAAAACTACCACCATTTTATGCGTACACCTGAGTTCCTCTACACCCTTTCTTTAACCTTCGCTACACCCTTTTAGCTTTGCTCGAACACCGTGTTGGTTTTCCTGTTTCGTCGCAGATCTCATTCCGGCGGCCATTCCTAAAGAAAAAAACCCACTAGCCCGACGCCTTTTTTTTGGTGTGTGTGGTCCATCGAAACCATTTTTGTTTTTTTGGTTGTTGGACGCTTTCCTTTAACTTTTCGTGTTTCGATTTGCTCACCCTGCGCGACTTCAATTCCAAGGATTTCGATTGTGGGGCCCTCGGAGCTGTGGTGCACGGACGGGCAGCGCTTGATCAATTCTCCCGGGGCCCAGGTTGCGCGCTCAACCGCGTCAACGCACGCACACGCAGACGGATGGGCATTATTTTACGATTTGTTTGCACCCGACCGGATCGGTGTTTGAACAAACGATCATTTTTCATAAACGTTCCAGGTTAAACCCATATGTTGCCCCTTGGTCCGGCTTGGCCATCGCACCGGTTTTTTGGGGCGTTGATCGTCGCCCTCTCCCGGTCGGGCTCACATACCAAAAGAGCGCGATGATGAACAATTTGTACATTTCTTCTCGACTGAGTGTGTGTGTGTGTGTGCGTTTGTGTGTTTTCTCTCGATAATGTTTGCCGATCGAGGGCACCGTGTTTACCTATTACCGCTGGCAGCAGTTACAGTCGTGCTGCTTTTGGTGTCGTTCCCGACACCCGTTTGGCTGCGGACAGCACTTGGCTACAAATCTTGGAGTTTTTTTTTTTGGCCCCAGAAGCATACCGCGTTTGCAGAAAACTTTCCAATAGTCCCCGAACGTCTTCGGCGACAGCTTCCTTCCCCCTTTGCAAAACTGCTAACACATTCCGGGTCAGCCAGCTTGCGCGATTTACACGCGCTGTAAAATGCACCATTTACCAGTTGTTTACTAATTGTGTTTGCCTTTCTAGCTGCGGCCGTAACCAGGCTTCGAAAACCTTCTCACAAGGGCCAGCAGTTCGATGCGATCGGTCGATGAGATGGCGACGTCCCACATACTGTCCGCCATCGATCCAATTATAACCGGGTCGGCAAACACTCCGACCGGCGGTGGAATGAACGGTACCGATGCCGGCTCCATTTCGAACGGGGCCAATACGGGTGGCGGTGGTGGCACCACGACGCTGCTGCAGTCCGGATCGACGGTGATGGGACGCGGTGCGGGTGATCGAAGCCTCTCGGTAACGCTGGACGATCGGGATCTTTGGCTGCGGTTTCAGAACCTTACCAACGAAATGATCGTCACCAAGAATGGCAGGTATGTATAAAACGCTTCTGGTTTGCTAGTCGAGCATGATTAGATCTATAACTCTTGAGGTAATAGGGTTGATTTAAATATAAACATAGAAGGATTGACCGCTTTTTAGCAGCATAAAGTAGTTTCTGACAGGATAGGACTAAGGAAAAGGAACTAAGTTTAAGTAAGGACTCGTTGAAGGCAAATTGACGCATAATTAAGTACCAAATTGGATCCATTATTCGAATGAAAGCTCATCGAATCTTAGGTTCTACATTCGGGTGTGGACAGGCTGCAACTGCGGCTCTAGATTGCTGCAAAATACCATTTTAAACTTCCCGTTAAATAAGCACAAAAAAAATTAAATAAGCACACGAAAGTAAGACCTCACATAAACACAAAAAGCTATTAAAAGAGTTGCTGAGGCACTGAATTAACAATAACAATAATCATAAGATAACTTCAATGTTACCAATTGATTGGAACTTTTTAGCATTCCTAACTTATCACTCTATTTAACAATTACATTCCTCTTACTTAGTGTAATCCGAGTAATTTATGGCTTATTTCTTTAGAAATACGGTAAACCGTTGGAATAAGAGGGCATTGGAGATATCAATCAATGTAAATTTGCTTCAAAACATATTGCTGCCAAATCCCGAAGTATGGTTTTGAATACTCCTCATCTCATGCTTTTTGAAACTACTGAAACGTGTAGTATTATTTTGGTATTCGAAAATGTTGAAAACAACTTAATTTCGATTTGTTTTTACGTCCTTAGGCAGTATAGAAAATATTTATCTCTGACGATTCGTTCATAAACATTGGAAAGTTGAGATATGCATATAGTTAAGTTTCGTAAAAGATTCTGTTTATTATAGTTAGGTATGCCTATCCTGTATCGGATTTTTGCTCATTGCATTCGTTCTTTCATTCATTTATTAAGTCCAGATCACCCGTTGCATATTTGCGAGATGATCATAGAGATAGTACATCACGGAATTTACGTTAGATATATGACGCATACAAAGTGATATTGAGCTGCTTCAATACCTTGGTTGATGATTAACGAATGAACAAATATTGGCCGTCAAATAAAAACACAATAAACTATGAAAAAAGATAATCCAGGCACCAGGGTTTGAAAAAACCGTTGACCATGAATTCTCTAAAATGTACTTTCATAGTGAAAGTATTAGTTTTTAGTGTAGCATCTTGTTCACTAAATAGTCATATAATTCACTTAAGAGAGATATAATCTTATAATGAACTTCCAGACCAATAATCACTTGCAGATATGGTATTGTACCTTAACTCTCTAAACTAATTCCCTTTAACATGAAGATCCAGGGTCTTGTTGATCATCTACCAAATCCAATTTTCTCTTTTAAAGGTGTCACAGGGACAGATCCAAATCATAAAAATACCTATTTCAATACAATTCAACTACAATTTCTGTTTTCCAACCATCTCGCCATCTTCCATCCTAGACGCATGTTCCCGGTAGTTAAGGTGACCGCAACCGGGCTCGACCCAACCGCCATGTACACGGTACTGCTGGAATTTTCCCAAGTCGACTCGCATCGCTGGAAGTACGTCAACGGCGAATGGGTAAGTTGAGCGGCCACCTGCAAGAGAGCTTTGAGCGGCCGCGGCATCCGGGACGGTGGTGCATCACAGTAATGATTAGACAAACACACACACACACACCCACACAAACGCACTGTAGCGATTTCGCGAAACAGTTTGTGCACGCGGACAACAACCCTGAAGCGGCCGCGGCTCTTCATCTTGATGGTGCATCCTTCCCTTCTTTTTTTTTACTTGCCTTCTCCTCGCCACACCGTAAAGGGCTCTCACTTGTACAGATCTACTGTGTGAATCCACTAAAGAGCGCTTGTTTATTCCGTAACAAACTATTTACATTACGCTAATTAATGCACAGAAACAACAATTCCTCCCCCGTTCGACGGTGGTGCTAATGAGAACGGACCACACCGATGGCCGTTATTGCAAGGGCTTTTCGTGTCCCGTGCATCTCTGCCTCCGGTTCCGGTGCACCCGGCACAATTGGCAACGAACCAACCGCCCGGGCCCCGCGATGCACACCATCCATTCCGTTACTGTACGGTTTTCGTTTCGCTTCTGCTTCTCTTCGTCAGGTTGCTGGCGGTAAGGCGGAAGCACCACCGCCGAACCCGGTGTACGTGCACCCGGAGTCGCCCAACTTTGGCCAGCACTGGATGAAGGAACCGATCTCGTTCGCCAAGGTGAAGCTCACCAACAAGACGAACGGCAATGGGCAGATCATGCTCAACTCGCTGCACAAGTACGAGCCGCGCGTCCACCTGGTGCAGGTCGTGTCGGATGCGCGCGATCAGCGCAACGTTCACACGTACCCATTCCCAGAGACGCAGTTCATCGCGGTGACGGCGTACCAGAACGAGGAGGTCACCTCGCTCAAGATCAAGTACAACCCGTTCGCGAAAGCGTTCCTCGATGCGAAGGAGCGCCCCGATTCGGTGTACTCGCGCGAAAGCTCCACCTACGGCTGGCTCAACTTTCATCCTTCGTACGCGACGGCCCAGTCGCCGCTGCAGGCCCAGGTCGACCGTTCCTACCAGCATCCGCACACGGTCGCCCGATCGAACCGGGTCGCGCCGTACACGACGCAGCGTTCGCGCAACACTAGCGGAGGGTCGTCGCCACAGCACAGCTCGTACCTGCCGCTCGATACCGTTTCGTCACCCGTCTTCTCGTCCTACCCGTCCACCTGGCAGACGCAAACGACGGCGAGCGGGTCGTACTGGAGCAATCCGACCGGGTCGGCGGTGCAGCAACCACTGCTCGGTACGAACCCGGGCAGTCCGAACTCGATCGCTCCCAACATTTCGCCAACACCCTCGAACGGGTCACCGTCGTACGCGGCTTCATCGCCATCGTACCCGGCAAGTCATCCGGCGCTGACGCCACAGCATCCGCAGTACATTCCCGTGTCCAGTGCGCAGATGGAAGGCATCTACCAACCGTCCGGGTCGCCGCAGCAAATCTACACGCCTTCCAGTCATCAGGTAAGATGCTTTAGAGCTCTTGAAGTGACTCGCACAACAACTAACGGTGTTGCACTTTTAATTCGCACAGATTTACCATCCAACACCGACACAAGCATCGCCGAACCATCAGCTGTATGGCAATGTGCTGAATGCACCTTCCATTACGAATCTCGGGTACTCCACCTCCTGGCACAGTGCCAGTGACTTCAGTGTCTACCAAAGCACGTACCACTACCCGACGGCCGAGTACATCCCAATGATAGGAGAGATTAAGTAAGGTTCTCTTTAACATCACCATCGTAGGATCATCTCGTGACTGTAGTTCCTTCCTTTCGTAGCACTTACAATCATCCCTCGGACATCACGGAGCTGACATCAGTCGGCCCGGCTACTCATCGGCATCTAGAACCGGCGGCTGCCCCGTCCCCACTGCAGTACCATCACCATGGGCATCATGTGAGCGAAAACTCATCCACCTTGCTCCCTTCACACCATCATCATCCACACCACCACCATCAGCAGCAGCATCAGCAGCAGCAACAGAGCCACGGAACGGCAAATGTGCAATGTACCGAAAATCAAAGCCCCGAACCGGCGCCCGGAACGGTGGCAACCAGCAGTGCTGCCAGTACACTCGGCTCCTCTCCCGGAGCGGTCGGAACGGCGGGCCAGCTTTCGCACAGCCCGAACGGTCGAACGTCGCTGAATGCGGTTGGCAGTGCCTGGACACCGTTGACACCACCACAGACGAGCAGTATCTGAGCAGCGAGACCACAGTTACAGTGAACAAACAGGGAGGAATTGTAAGTTTTCGTTTTTTTTTTTGATTCAGTCCCAGAAGAGGTCTGGGGAACGCGGAATTTGTGCTCCAGTGGTGTGAAAGTGTATCCAGTGGGAGATGGGGCGTTGAGGATTTTAAAACGCGTTAGTTTTAACTAGAGATGCAATTTTAAATTAATGTCCAACTAGATAGAATAAAGCTTAAGAATGTGTGAAATTTAACGGTGCGTTTTAACCTTGGTGAAGCTTGTATGAGAAAATTTGCTGATTGCTAATGCTTATCTCGATGGCGCTATTTTTGTAGAGCTCGGGAACGCTCATTCATTCACTCGTTTCAAGATACTCCATGCAGTTATTTTCAACAGAATCGTTTGGAACTATTTTAGATATGTTTTATAATACAACTTGAAATATAATTAGTATTAATGCTCGTCTCTGTTCAACGCACGTGGTTTGTATTTGCTTGTAATTAGAAGCAGTTCATAGTGCCTGGGAACGAAAGAGAAACGGTGCGACACGTTCAACAAAACGCCTAAAAGTAGGCAAATTACGAAAGCAAGAAATGCAACTTAAGGTCCATTCAGCGTGTAAGTGAAAGTTAACCTAGAACATTCAACTACAGGCGGTCCCCGAGGTACATGGTTAATGAGGACCGAAAACAACCGCAAAATACCGCGTATCTCGAATTTCCGCGTAAGTCAAGTGTAGTAGTTTTTAGCTAATTTTCGTACTACCTGTATAGTGAAATGGATGTTATTAGCATCTCTCCTATCAATCTCATGCTTTATTCAACCTGCCTTAGACAATACAATTTACAATTGTTATTGTTGATAACGGGAAAAAAATACAATGACATCTAACCCACGTTACTGCTCGACTGAGGGACTGATGGGGCAAGGATCGAGCAAATTGCAAGCCCGCGAATTCACAATGGTGGAAAGGTATAAATTGGACTTATTATCATTTTTCATCATCATAACCGCTAATAACACTGGACATTCTTCTTGAAGAGACGTAAAATGTATAGAATATCATGGGACCGTTCAAATGTTCATCTTAAAAAAAAAAAAAACAATTAATCTTGAAGAGACTGCAGCTTAGAGAGATTTCACTGTATCTGTGTGCTGCGTAAAGGTCGCAAAGGTTACCGATATTTGATGTTGCTCTTCTGAGAAGTAGGATGGCGTGGAATCGAAGTTCTACTGAAAATTACAACACGTGATCCGTGTTAACTGATGGCTTATCGACTGTCCATGATATGCTTTAAATACTTTTTATCTATCCAGATGAATTGCTTGCTTTTGATCACACTACAATGAAATTGAACCGTTCCAATGGTTGAATATATTGGTTTATATGAATTCAAACACCAAATGACACATGCGTAATACCATATCAGAAGATACATATGCAAAATTTGCAAGATAAATATCATGTGTAAACATATACATTCTTAATTCAGTCGAATCAAATCGGGCACTGGCCACGATGACTCATGGTATGTATTGGCTGAGAAAAGAATGATACACACATACGGCTTATGTTTAAGAGTATGATTAATAAAAAAAACACATAAGTTTAACTAGACTTAGGTAGATCAACATATCATTTTTGATAATTGAATCCAATGGATCATTCGTTACTCGTACGTGTCTTGAACGTGACACAGTTATTCAGTTGTGTCGCTAACGTAAAAGGAGCTAGGTGCAGTCACGTTTTGTGCTAGTCGCAAAAGGCATCATTTATAAGATTTAGGTAAAGTTGGTGAAAGTGGTTGAGTGCGAAGCAATCCAATGTGAAGGTCGGAGGCATATCTAGTATTGATAAACCATATTCGAAACACTATTCAACAGAATATTCGTAATGGATCAGATAATCGAAAATCCAATGGAAGAGGCGATCGAAATCGTCGAAAAAATGGACGAGCCTAATGTACTCGCAGCAGACGCAATCGATGCGTGTGCAAGTCCAACAGACGTTAAGATAACTGTATGCGTACAAAAAGGAGATATTCCGTTGGAATCACTTGGCACTTCAGACGAACAGGATTCAACGTCTGATCATGAAGATACAACAACATCCGCCTCACCGAAGCGTCGTCATCTGCCGAAAGGCATCGTGTCCAGCGCGCTGGACATCTCCCTGCTGACGGCCAATGCTAACCAGTTGCGTCTTCTGCTAACGTACAATGAAAAGTCTAGAACATATTTTGTGTGCATCTCCTTGGTCATTATCTCGCTTGTGATGGAGGTCATGCAGGGGATGGGTGTCATCATCATGAAGGTGTGTACCATTTTATGCATTTGGTTTGTGGACAATTATTAGGATTCTAATCTTTGTCAACATTTTGTTTTTCTTTAGAGCTATCCAAAGATTGTACCAAGGATGGGCATAGCCATATCAATCCTTGTTGCTGTCATAACGGTCGTCAACGTACTGCTAGCAGCTTTACTTCAAGTATAAACCAAAGAAATGAATACAGTCGGTTCTTTCATATCACAACGTGCTATCAATATGTACCAAGGAAATAGTGAGTTCGCTCTCGAAAGATATGGTATATGATGGGTGTTGAAAATGATGAATAAAAATGATGTATAAAAAAAACGTTCTGAAAACAGAAACAAAAAACGGTTAGTTAGTCATTTATGCGGGGGAGGGAACGGCTGATTCTAGGCCTTGAACCCATGACGGGCAGGTTATTGAGTCGTGCGAGTTGACGACTGTACCAAGTTATACGCTGTACCATGTAGCGACAATTTAAATTCCAATTGACGATATCAATGCAACCGACAACTTAAAACAGTGTTCGCCCTAAAGTATGCAATCCATAGTACAATCGTGTTCTAAACTAATTGCAGAACTTGATGACGCATCGAGCACAACACACACACACATACAGGTAATTATTCGGTGCTTTGTTCTACATTCAAGACCGTTTTGCTGATGGATTCGATTTCGATAGAACAGTTTGAAACAACTCCTTCATAACGAAAAACGTCAAACGAATCTGTTGAAATTCGTCATTTGTTCTAATTTCCAACGGTCATTTCAAAACATTGTTCGGTTGATCCGTGCCCGAAAGAGCCAACAGCACACATCCCGTGTCCCCCGCCAACCGTCAGCGGCAGCAACCACGGTCGAACAAAAACTCCACCGTGTAAACACGGGCGCCCGTTTTCCCCTCCGGCCCGATACCGAACGACCGAGCCCTTCTCCGCCTGCGGTGCGTGCTTGCTCAACGCCGCGTTCTCATATCGTAGCAAACAGTTGGACAGAACGGGTCGGCCGAGAGCGAGCTCGCGTAGAGAAAACAAAAAACAACACTGGGTGTGTCGTCGTCGGTGTGTGTATAGAGTACGTGCGCTAAACAGAGGAACCATCTACCAAGCCGTAGAAAGAGCGTAGTGCCATTTTTTTTGATTATCTTGTTTGTTTCAATTATACACTGCCGGGTGATTATACTACTACTACACGTGATGTGCGAACGACGGGTTCACGATCAAGGATAGCTTCTTTCAGTGTGTGCAAACAAGTACGTATACGATGTGGTTGCGGTGTGGTGCAAGCCGAGGTTGTCATTGTTTGCGAATCGTTTAATTGTCATCTCTTATCAAAAGGGGGGGGGGAGAATTAGAACAGCACGCACTGTGGCAGGGCTGGCCACACACACACTGTAGCTCGGACAATACCAAGGTATAGCACACACCTTGTAATTGCGCTGTGTAAAGGTGCGTGGAGTAGAAGCAGAAGAAGAGCTAACAAAACGCCCGATGGAAGATTTTTTGCGGCGGTACAAATTAATGCGTGTGTGTGTGCGAGAGGTTGTAAAATAAAATCGGCCACAGCCGTGTGTGGCGGCGGCCGCCGTCAAAAGGCGAAACGGTTTGCAAACGGAAAAGCAAAAGGAAAGAGAGAGAGAGAGAGCGCGCACGAGGCGAGCGAAAAGGCGAGCAAGAAGAAAACGTCCGTTACAAAAAGGATAACGCTGCTTACACATCCTGCGTGCACACGTGCGTGGCGTGCGGTAGAAAGAGAAGCTCTTACAACGGCGCGGCATGTTGCAAAGAGAGAGAGAGAGAAGAGCACAGATACAGTACAGTGCGCGCCGTTTTTTGTTTTCGCCCGCCGCTGTAACGATTTTTGAGCAATTTTACACCCCGCCCCGGATGGACTCCCGGAGTCAGTAGGAGAGGGGTGTGTGCGTGGAAAGTTTCCTGTGTCCGGAAGCAGGTAAAGGAGGAAAACGGCCTCGGCACGCCAAATACGCTTTTTCGGTTGCCATGGAAACGGGGCCCCTCGGCCGACCCGCTTTCGCGTACGTGCGCGTTAGAAGGTGTGCAGAAGCGGGTCAGGTGTGTGTGCGTGTGTGTGTGTGTGTGTGTGTGTTTGCGGAGTTTGCTTTGTGATGCTTCTTTGGAATTCCGAAAACGAAAAAGGCGCGCATACTGTGCTGTCTCTGTGTGGAATGTGATTATTGCAGCCAATGCAACAGCTGTTTGCAGCTCCATGTGTGTGCGTGTGTGCATGGTTTGCATGTTCCGTTGCACTTTACATGGTCACGCCACCTTCTTCAATTTCCCTCTCTCTTCGCCTTTTAAAAACGCTGATAAGCAATGCGCTGCTGGTGTGTGTGTGTGTGAGTTTCCCGAAGGCAACCTGTTACACTCGTGCCCGCAAGCAAGCAAAAAAACGCAACTTTCAAGCTGAATTGAAGCCCTCTCACGAAGGGCTTTTGTTTACATCACACACCCACACACAGCGCCCTGGAACGCAACGAAAACTGCATACATACAGCAAAAAAAAATCTGGAAAGAGAGAGAGAGAGCGAGAAAAAGAGCAAATTCACGCAATAGAAAGCAAGAAGAAGAAAAAGTCTCCACGGGCTCTCCCCCCGGGCCACGCGAGAGTCGTACGATGATGGTGATGTCAATCACACTTCCAACCGGCCCCACAATCAGTATACGGACTCTCTCTCTCTCTCTCTCTCTCTCTCTCTCTCTCTCTCTCTCTCTCTCTCTCTCTCCTCTCTCTCTCTCTCTCTCTCTCTCTCCCTCTTTTCCATGCTTGTGTGTGTGTTGGTACGATTGACCGCAAAGTAAACCAACGGGGGGAGAAGGGGGGGGGGGGGCGATAGGCGGTCGGTCCAGCAAGGGGTGAAATACGGTCGGGTAGGTGGTATAAAACCGCGACCCCAGCTAGCGGTCAGCTTTCAGTCTACTTCCGGACGAGCGCGAGTACGTACACGGCACAGCACAGCACGCTCGCACGTTCGAAACCGCTTTCCAGCCGTGTTTGACCCCCCTTTTTACGGCCTTTTTTACACTAATTCACCAATTCAAGTGATTGGTAGCGATCTAAACGGTGGCGAAGGTTTTTTGGTGTTTGGAGCACAAATCATCAATCCCCCGCTGCACACGGTACGGAACGACCTTTCCCGCGCAGCAACCGCGGTTTTAGCGTGTTTCCCTTTCAAACATTTTCCACCGTCCAAGCAGGCCAAGGGGTTTGTTTGTTTACTGCTCTCCCCCGTGTGTTGAATGTGTGTGAAGGGAAAGAGCTGCAGCACAGAATCCCCTTTCCCCTGCCCTGGTATTCTAAACTAATTTTCCGCCTTTTTTTCTTCTCTTTCTGTCTCGTTTTAGGGCCGACAGAATGTAAATCATTTCACCGACATCGGAAAAACAAGGACAAGGTTTCGTTTCAGTGCGTGAGGGTGTGTGTGTGTGTGGTTGATTGTGAAGTGAAAGAAAATAGCTGAACAAAACACACCCCCACAAGGACGTGAGCGATCATTCACATTCCGAGCGTCAAGTGCAGCGAAAAATAATCATCTTTAAACGGAAATATTCCATTCCAACAGGAGTGTGGTTTGAGGGGGTTGAGGTGTGCCGTAAATACTACTTGTGGGCCGTGTGTCACGTGTGAACCCCGAAGTAGACAACGAACGCAGTCTCTGTGTGTGTGTGTGTAGTGCGCGGAGTGTTTATAAAGTTTTAAAGCTACAAAGCAGCATTTGTTTTGTTGGGTAAAGCCTTAGAAGAAGAAAAAACAAGTAAAAAAAAAAGGATAGATTTTCTTGGTGATTGTGGTAGGAGGAAACCAGCAAAAGCAACGCCAGCGACAACAAATTTCGCAACCACCAAAGATGAATCTATCGTTCGCCGGGTGCGGATTCCTCGGCATCTACCATGTCGGTGTGGCGGTGGCGTTCAAGAAGTACGCGCCGCATCTGCTGCTGCACCGGATCAGCGGTGCATCGGCCGGTGCCCTCGCCGCCTGCTGTCTGCTCTGCGACATGCCGCTGGGTAAGTTGCAGTACCCGTGTTGCTGCCGAGCGCCGAATCCTTACAAAATCCTTTACAGCTTAGCAGGCCGCCCCAAAAACTGGGAGGGAAAGAGGAGCACGTGCAAACGTGAGGCATGAGCGGTTTCGGTGGCATTGACGTGATGGGAAATTAAGGGTAATTAAAGCCACACCAAAAAGAAGAGGTACCCATGGAGCAGGTAGTGTGTGTGTGTCGGTGTCAATGTCCAGTTTGTTGTTCAGGTGCATTAAAATCTGCTTAACAACTTCTTCTACCCCTTAATAATTGTCCTCATTAATGAAGGCGTTTTTTCTTCTTCTTCTCCGCACCACTTGTAGGAGCGGAAAAGTACTGAAGGTGTGGAGGGTTAGAAGCCGGAGAGACAGCGATTATGAGCCCCGTCTGCCGTCACTGAAAGCCCGGGGCAGACTCACAAAGAAAATGGGGATGTGCCCGTTGGCTGGCAACGACCTTTTTGATGCGTTTTGATGCACTGACAATGCAATTTTTGTTTGAAGTTGGCGGCACGCTATGTCAAGAGCTTCAGGCCGTACAGGCGTCAAAGTCCGGGTCTGTTTGCCCATGCCTCATCACCCCTTTCCACTCCCGGGCGCTGAGCGATAGAAGTCCAAACAGTCAATCTCTATCGATCTCTAGCAGCAGCAGCAGCAACAGCACAATCGCTGGTTTGTTTAGCCTCGAAACACGTGTCCCGGGCGTCGATGCTTCCCGGAAGGCGGCTTTAGTGGGAAGGGGAAGATTATTCGTCACCAGACAGTGGCGTGTATGTTAACGCGCGCGCTGAGAAGCCTTTCAAGCTGGCCTTTGGACCGAAATCCCCGCTCCAAACAATAAGGGCGCGCACTGAGTTGCTGCCGCCATGAATTAAGCCGCGCGGAAGAAAGATCCCGGAGAGCCACACAGCACGATGAGTCGCGCCGTTGAAAGTGCAAGTTCTTTGTCTTGGGAACGCGGGTGGGCGCCCGTTGCATCTGAACCCGGACCGGTCCAAATCGGCGGCGATCCTGCTTATCAATACCGCCGCGAAACGAAAAGGGGGAGGGGGTTTGGGATGAAATTTAATCCATTTTTAATCAATTCGGAAACTTGGGAAAGATAAGCGTCTCGCGGTTCACGGCTGACGTCGCGTGCCGTAATCCTTATCGGCATTTCAACACAAACCCTTCGTCCCAACAAACACACGCACACACACACACGGAACTAAGACAAAGCGATGAGATCACTAGGCTTTGGAGAGGTGGTGGAGGGATTTTCGAAACAAAACGAACAGAAAAAAGCCCACCAATGCCCTTTGGACACGTCCCGGGCTTGATCAGGTGTGTGTGTGTGTCTGTGTGTGGGCGTGTAGGGGAACTTATGCGCTTCGAGAAGGAAATATAGACATCGTTATCAGAGTACCCCTTCCCTGCCTCCTCTCTTATCGATGACGCTGGGCCGGCTGCTAAGCGGGTTTTGTGCGTTGTTGAATTGAACCACAGCCCGTGACAATGTTGATGAGGATGAAGCCGAAGAAATGCGATTTTGGGCAGTGATTGAAAATGAATTAACGCATCGCATAATCGAAACCCCCCCCTCCCCCTCCCAACCAAACCTCCTCAGTAACCTTGAAATGCTTACTGCGCATTAGAATTCGGGCGCCAGAAATCAAGTACCACCGGCGGTCGTGTCGCAAGCAAAAGGGACCGAGCGAAGGGGTGTACCGAGTTGATTATGACGCAAAACGCAACGCGACTGATGCGGGACTGTTGGACGTTTAATGGACACAGCGCACTGTGTGTGTGTGTGCTGGAGTACGGAGTTGCCTAGTTTGCCATTCCTTCACTAGAGCGAACCTCTCGGTGCAATTAATATAAGGCTGCTGGGGGGGTTATCAGCAATGAACCGGGCAATGTTGTACGTACGTGATTCGATGGAGAGCAGGGACGCAATAGATCTTTTGCCCCCCCCCCCCACCCCCCTCTTTAAATGGGTTTTGGGTGGAATGTTTTCGACCTTTGGGAGCATCTTTTCCCACCCGCCGAGCGTTTTTACCTCGGCAAATCCTTAGGCAATTGTTGCGGCGCGTTTATTTGGGTTATTGAACCGCGCGGCGGCGTGCATTTGCTTCCGCACATTATCATCTCGTTCGCGTAATCGGCCTGTCCAAAGCAAAAGAACGGCCGAGGAGGGAACCGCATTTGGTTGGCCAATGTGTGTGTGTGTGTGGTGTATTGTTGCTCTGTTTGTTGCCGTTCGGCCAGCAGTCTTTCCGAGGCGTCTCAGTTTGTTATGCTACTCTTTGCTTGCTTACCGCGCTGTATGGTGACACAGTTTTAATCGGGCAAGAGACAAAGCACAACACAGAAATTAGGTCTCCGTAGCGACAACTCAATTGCCAGCCAGCAATGTGGAATTAATTAAACGCAACCTGCTCGCTGCTAGGTCAGTTCTAGAAGCGTTTACGCAAGGGAAGGCGTCGTGGAAGGCCGAAAATATGTCTAAATGATTCAATTGTCGCGATTTACGCGATCGTGTGTGTGTTGCCTCATGTCCACGTGAGAGTCGAGATCATCGTGTACGATCGGCTAACAAATGCAGTTACGGTTGCATTGAGCCATACCAGTCATAAAGGCTGTTTTGTTGTTGTTGTTGTTGTTGCCGGCCGCATGAAACGCTCACGAAACACTTTCCCTTGTGACGGTGGTATCACACACTTGTGCCTACTTCGCCTTTTTGTCTAGCCTAGCTGTATATGATGATGCAGCATGGCGAGGGCGAGAGATGATGGCATCGGACGGACGCGTTTGCCCAATACGGCAACAAGATTGCGTGTGAGTGCTGTGGCCCTTTCACTTGTCTCGATGGAACAATTTCAGCTCACTCACGTGCAGATGTCGGTGCCTCCATCATCATCCGCCTGGCACATGGCCGCAAGCATGCTCAATTTGGCGAAAATTGCGCCAACGCGACGCACATTTTTCGCACAAGGTCAAAACCACGTGCTCTATTCGCTCTGTCTCTCTCTGGTGCGGGTGAGCGGACAAGATTGTTGTAAACAAGTTGTTTTGGTACCACGCGCTTTGCGCCTTTCTTTCGCATTGGTGTGGCAGTGGAAGCCATAGAGAGAGATAGAGTGGGAAGGAGATTAACAACGACGAAGGGCAGCATTGCGGTTGAGGTCATACGCATGGTGACATTGCGTGAGTGCTATTTATAAAGACAGTTCTCGTTGATACTGAACCCATACTGGTGCTGCAACTGATACTGAATCTATTCCGGTCCTTGAATTCATGCTGAACCCATACCGATCCTGGAACTTATCATGAACCCATACCGGTTCTGGAATTGATACTGATACCATATCGGTCCCGAAACTGATATTGAGCTTCTACCGCTCCTGAAAAAGCTCCCAGTTTGATTCCTTTCTGGAAACTGTACCTGGATCTGTTTCGGATTCGAAATTAAACATGAACCTGGTTCGAATCTGAAACTGATAGTGAACCCATTCTGGTCCTGGAACCGTTCATGAACGTGTACCAGTCTCGAAACTGATGTTGAACCTATACCGGTCCAGGAACTGATACTGTATCCGTACCAGTCCGAAAATCGACACTGAGCCCATATCGGTCCTGAAACTGATCATGACCTCCTACCGGTCCAGGAACCGTTCATGAACCTGTATCAGTCTCGAAACTGATATTGAACCAATACCGGTCCAGGAACTGATCTCGAACCCATACCGATCCTGGAACCTATTATGAACCCATACCGCTTCTGAAATAGCTCCAGGTTTAATTCCTTTCCTCGAACTGTACCTGGACCTGTTCCGGATTCGAAACGAAACATGAACCTGGTCCGGGTCTGGATACAGTACAGTTTCTGTTATGATCTATTAACAGATTCCGCTAGTGGACAAACCATACCCGACAGTACATGTGTAGCCTAAGAGTTAGGAGTAGGAATTAAGCGTAGACTAGAGGTGTAAGAGTGCTCAAAAGATCCAATACCTCTGCAATTGTGTAAACAACAACAAGAATTAAGCGTAGGAATATTAGTTCTACTTGTACAGTGATTCCAGTGGTCGGCCACGTGACAGGAACCACGGTGGACTTTGCCCGTACCCCACGAGACAGATGAGTCAGTGTCCAATTACGACCAATTTTTGCAACAACGGACGACATGTGCCAGTACGCTCGTGCTGCTGCACGTTGCACTTCTATCACTAAGCACGCTAGCACGCTGCCTCTGTGGCCGAATGCAAACTTCCTGCTTGTCTCGACACGCTTCTTCCCCCCCCAAGACAAAGGCAAACCGGTGGAGAGAGAGAGGAGACCATCACCAAGCGTAATCGGCGTGCAACTTCACCGCCAACCCTATAAAAGCGCCTGGATCGGCCGTGTGTGACGCAAATTGATGGCATGATTTGTTGTTGCGTAGCTACAATAGAAAGCCAACCGACACACGCACACCACACCAGCAAAATGCAATGTTTATTAGAGGCAGCTGTTGTTGCTTCGCCTCTCTTAGTGCATCGCCTCATCGGCCTTACACCAGCGAACAGCCGGGGCGATAAGAAAGTGGGAGTGGGGACGCTGTCGATTGATCAATTCAATGTTGCTAACAATACATCCCGTACCACCCTTTGCTTGCTCAAACCTACTACCCACGAGTCATCGCTGTGATGTGGTGGTAGTGCCTTGGGATTTTGGCCGAGACAACAGCGCTCAACAGAGGCTCCGACTATTAGTGTGGTGTGCCCTTTATCAGGAGCTAGGCTATTGGTTGACCTGGAAAAACGTGTCGGCATCACAAAGAACCCACCAGCAGGCCAGCACTTAGTTAGCACACTAGTCTCAGCAACACAAAGTCGAGATAGTGTAGTGTGTCACGCGGGAAAGTAGTCGTACTAATCAAAGGGGATGATCATATTGGTCGAATGCTTTGCTGCTCCCAATATAGACACAATGGTAGTTTTGGTAGCAAAATAAAGCCATCCTGGCTGATCCTTATCAAACAGTAATCTGCAGCCTCTTCTCCATTGATGAAGTTGTTCCCTAAGGTTCCCCTGGGGGAATGGTGCTCCAAAATGTGACCTAATTGACTCCCGCCGACATCGTTTAGCGATTGTCTCGGTCGGACGAGCTGTGTAGTGGAATGATCCTACTGACCCCGACAGCAGCGCGACCCCCAGGGTCTCGCTGTGTGTTGTTATGACGCGATCGAAACTCGGATGATCCCAACGACACGTTATGCTGCTGGTGGTTGGTGAATTATGTTTCTTTCTTTCTTTTTTTCGTTTTTACTGAAGTTTGTTATGCTGTCCGCCGTTTCGTAACACTTTCCTTCCTGGCAAGAGAGCGCCGCAAGCTCACTATGCCGAGGGACTTGTTGGTTGGTGGTGGGCTGCTGATAAGAACTCCCCGCGCACACCGCATTGACGTCAACATTCGCATTGAAAACGCGGCAAACGCGATGGAGTTCGTGTTCCAAGTGCGCGTTGTTTGGGGTTTTCTGGTGAAGGACCACACGCTCTTTTTGTCTATTTAGTGTGATGTCTTATCTTGCCTAGAAAAGTATTCTTCAATTGTTTTGATTTCAAGGTTGCAGGTCATATTTCGATCTAATAAATAGGAATTTAGTTCGTTGTTTCATTTTTAATCTCTTGCAAAATAATGATTAGATTTGGCAAACGTCGCCAATGACCTTGAGGTGAGTTTTGGGTTTTATCACGCTTAATTGGCAAGAAAGTCGGAAGACTTGTTAATCCGCCCTTATGCCAAACTTCCATATAAACGCTCACGTTGATGACGTTAGTAGTTGATAGATTAGATTTAAAATAGCACCACCTGGGGGCCGCCACCTCCTCTATCACCACGATGAATGGGCGGGAAATTTTGCCAATTTTATTATTAGAAAAATAGCGAAAAACAAGTGCGCGATATTTACAAACATCAGAGAGCGAACCTTGCCGGAATTAGATCGTGCTCTGTGTTCAATTAAAAACATCCGCACTTTCCAAAACCAAACAACAACATCAACAAGCCAGTCTGATGCGCAATATTCCCCAGTCTTGGGATCTCCAAAAACTGCCAGCTCCTCCATCTCCCCTTTTCCGCGCGTAAGCCGGATACACAATTTCGGCCAATCTAAGGCAACCGTCTGACCCGCGTGCGTGCGCGACGCTCTGCGCACGACGCACGAAGGGCTCGTCCCGGGCGTGTTGTTGACACACGGTCCCCTCTAGGTCTAGAGTGTGACCTCGAGATTTTATCTTGTTCGTCGTGTCTCACCCCATCAGCGTGCCGCCCTCCACGCTTTAGTGTTTAACTGCGACGCAAAAAAAACAACTGACACCCGTTAACGAAACGGGAAGGGATTGGGGGTCTATTGAAAAATGCCAGTCGTGGAGACGGGCCTCCAAAAATCTAATCGTATTAAATTCCCGCCCGGGACACACATACAGAGAAGCACGTGTGCCCCATTCCCGTTACGGTATCTAGAAACTTCTCCAACACGCGCGCGCGCTCCACTGCCACTGTTGTGAAGGGTGTGTAGAGTGCGTACGGGCCCTTTTTTTGGTTGTATTTGTATGAGTCACGCCGCAGATGATGCGCCAAAGCGGGAAGGGAAGAAGCATGAAAAGGGAATGTAGGTGCGGGACGGTATGGCGTGATCGTTCGGCCCCAGCCACACAACAACAACAACAACGAACGGACGGCAGCTCCCGACGGTGTCGAAATCTATGCGCGCCGACTTATGTTGGGAAATATCCGCCACCACCAGCGCCTCTCGCAGCTCTCGCTCGAGCTCGGCCGGTTACGTCGGCCCTTTCTGTAGGGCGGGAAAGGGAACCGAAGGGAGCGTGTTGGTGGCAAAGACCCGGTTTTTTTTGTGCGTTAAAGCACGTTTGGCCGATGAGTTGGTGGTGGTGGGTTGGTGATTTTCGCCTCTTTTTTGGAGGCCCGTCCAGTCGACTGCACCGCGCGCTGATGAAGGGGATGCTGAGAGAGAGAGAGAGAGAGAGAGGTAAAAGGGCCTGAAAGAAACCTGAAGATGACGAACGAACGAAAAAAAGGTGTGTCTTGATGGTGGGTTGCATGACGTCGACAGAAACTTTCGAAAACAAAAGCGAGCAAACGGGAAAAGAAAGAAGAAAAAAACGGACTGGGCGATGCATTTGTGCTGCATTGGACAAAAAAAGGGTCTTTGTGAGAAGGTAGAAGGAGCCTGGGGCAAGCAAAAAACCCATTACCGGGAATTAGATGCGCTTTAATGCTACCGATCAGACGTCATTAAAGGTGCGCAATCAATTATCTTGCCCACTTGAAAACAGGAAGAATGTGTTGCGCGTCCTACTTGCTTCGGGGTCGAGATAACTTCATCCTGCTCTAAACCTAGCACTTGTTGCTTCTAGTGCTAAAGTCCACTGACTAGTAAACTATCAATTACACCTACTAACACGTTCTGCCGTGTGTGTGTGTGTGTATGGCACCGATTGCTTCTCGCCCGTGCTATAATTATTACGCGCTGCGAGATCGTGTGTCAGGTTCAAGTGGTTAACCTTGCGCTCAGTTGCGCAACGCTCGCGGGCTCTTGATTGCGCATGCGCTACCGGGGGGTCACACTATCCTGAAGTTATAGAGAGGGAAAAATCCAAAACCATCCCAAACTGTAAACTCTAATCCAAACTAATATAATAAACCCTTTTTTCCTTCATCTTTCCCCTGCCAGGTGAAATGACGTCAGACTTCTTCCGCGTTGTCAACGAGGCCCGGTCACACTCGCTCGGACCGTTCAGCCCGCGGTTCAACATACAGACCTGCCTGCTGGAGGGGCTGCAGAAGTTTCTGCCGCCGGATGCGCACGAGCGCGTCAACGGCAAGCTGCACATCTCGCTGACCCGCGTGTACGACGGCAAGAACGTGATCGTGTCGCAGTTCAACAGCCGGGAGGATCTACTGCAGGTAAGCGCTCATCCGCCCTTCCAAGAACTGTCTCTATTGTGCTCCTTTTGTGACCTTTTTTCTCGCCTTTTCCCCCCCAGGCTCTACTGTGTGCGTGTTTCATACCGGTGTTTTCGGGCCTGCTGCCGCCCCGCTTCCACGGCGTGCGCTACATGGACGGTGCGTTCTCCGACAATCTGCCCACGCTGGACGAGAACACGGTCACGGTCAGCCCGTTCTGTGGCGAGAGTGACATCTGCCCGCGCGACAACAGCTCGCAGATGTTTCACGTCAACTGGGCCAACACCAGCATCGAGCTGTCGAAGGAAAACATTAACCGGTTCGGGCGCATCCTCTTCCCGCCGAAGCCGGAAATACTGTCCTCGTTCTGTCAGCAGGGCTTCGACGATGCGCTCAACTTTCTGCACCGCAACAATCTGATCAGTTGTACGCGCTGTCTGGCCGTGCAGTCGACGTTCGTGGTCGCGGAGCAGCCGTCCGCCTGCCTGGAGGAGAAGATCCTGGAGGAGTACGATCCGGAGTGTAGCGAGTGCCAGGAGTGTACGCAGCATCGGAAGAATGCGCTCGTCGGCAGCATGCCGGACAATGTGCTGACCGTGTTCCAGACGTACATCGAGCAGGCGAACAAGGGTTTGATCAACTGGGTGTTTCGGCACCGGGGCGGCAAGCTGCTGACGGCCCTGTCCTTGCCGGCCATCCTGCCCGCCGACATTGTGTGTGCCACGCTGACGAAGTAAGTGTGCGCGCCGGTCGTTTGCTTCTTTTTTTTTTTTGCTTAAATACTTCCTCACTGCCAGTTGCACCCCAAAACGCCCCACCCCATTACCTTTGTGTGTCCATTTTTGTTTCGCGTCCCAATCAACCGATTGATGTCAAAAAGCTTTATCAATCGGTTAAGAAAAAAAACTGCATTTATGGCGTTTTTTATCACCAACACTCACGCTTTACAGCCTCTTCCGCATTACAGGAGTTTACAGGAGTTCTCATAGCTTAGGGGACACTTTTTTGACTCTTTCATATGTGAATTGAACTTAATGTAATGGGAATTGGACTCTATAGCATCCTTGTTGGACAAATCCAATAAGAATTTCCCAAATCCAATAATAGGCTGACCAAGAAGGTCCAATAGAGTCCAATTTTCATCATATGAAATTCGCTTCCCATAAGAAAGAGTCTAGGAAGCATCCCAAAACTATGAGAACCCCTGGAAACCCTGTATTACACCTCACCCACCCACCTCCAAAACACACACACACAAACACCGCTAAAGTAGTTGAAGTAGAATTCGTAACTAACCGCAAAACCGCCCTTCCCGTCTCTGGTCCTTTCCTCTCCTTCCTCAATCCCGCTAAATTATTCGCACCGTATTACTTAGTATCGTTGGTGGCATAATCGAGCAGCGACAGTTCCGCTACCAGGTGCTCGGCAATGTCGTCTGCCCGACAGAACGTCCAACAGTTGGGCACCACCAGCACCACCACCACCGGCACCACCAACAGCAGCACCACCGTACCAAATGTTGTAACCATTTTGTATGCTCCTCCTCTTCCTCCCCGTCTCGATCGATCGTTCCCCTTCCGTTTCCTCTCGACAGACTGGCAACGTTGGCCGTCCCCGATCGGATGCGCTTCCTGGCGCAGCTCGAGAACCGTCTAGCGTACCGGTAAGCGTAGGCCGGAGAAATGTTAACCTTTTTTTCGGCCCCTTAAAATTCGCAACCACGCGCTGTGTTTGTGTGCCTTTTGCCTGTGTGTCTTCGTCCTTCCCCATTTGTATATACTCCTTCCCTGTTTGTGTATTGGTGGTGGGCGTTCGGGTGTGTGCTGCCGTTGCTAAAGTGCTTTCAAGGCCTCTTCCTGGAAAACAGACAGCTGCCTGCAGATGTGTATGCTAACTATGCCCTTGTATCACCCCGTTTAGGCTGATGGGTGCCGCACCGTCGATAGGCAAACAGATCTGGGCGATGAGTGAGTTTGTGCTGAAGAACCTGAACACGATCCTGCTCCGGGTGCGACGGCGACAGAAGGTAAGGCGAAAAGGAAACTGTTTTGCACACGTGTCCGCTTGAACCGGGGGAGTTTGCGCTTTTTCTCTTTGCAGCAGCAGCAGCAGCAACTGACCGCGAACCTCCAATGCCAGATAGCGCTTACCGAGTACAACCAGAGCCAGCAGCAGCAGCAGCTGCAGCAGCACCATCAGCACAGCCATCGCAGTTCAATCATCGACATGCGAATGGAGGACGGGTAAGTGTCGTACGAGTACGAGGCTTTTTGAAAAGAAGTGACACATAAACTACTAACCGCTAAAACTCTTCCCCCCGTTTTCACAGCAAACCATTCGGCAAAGAAATTACCCCCAGCTACAGCTCCGCCGGGCATCATTCGGCGATGGGCGACCTCGATACGTTCGATCACATCCTGCAGGTGTCGTCGCACCACGACGCCATGTACGCTTACTACTATATGGACGAAGACAATAAGGTAATTGTTGCCGCGTGTTGTTTGGCGCGACGCTTCCTGCATTATAAGCGACGAACCCTTTTCTAACCTTTCCCATATATATCTCATCGAACGATCTCGTACGTACGCAGGTTAAGGTGACGGAGATATTCGACATGAGCGAAAGCGACAATCCTGCCCTGCAAACGGCCAACGAGCTCGAGGCGAACCAGCAGCTGGAGTTCGATACCGACTGGGAAACGACACAGCCAGGTACTGCTGCTGGGCGGAAGAAGCGTTATAGTTGGACGTCCACCATGGCACATTGTGTATGTCCTCCTCCCCCTCACCAAGTGTATCCCATCCCACATGTATCATTCGTTTGCTAATTGTGTAGTTTTGTTTGTTTTTGTAGGGAGATTGTTACAAAAAAAACTGTTTTACTCTTAGTATAGTACAAAATACCGAAGCGTCGTGTTGTTTGTGTTTAATGTGTTTAATTTCTTTTAAATTTTGCAGAACTTCTACTCCCCACTCGCGGTGTCTAAAGTAGTGTTGGGTAAATCTGATTCAGATTCATGAATCAGAATGAATCTTTGAATTTATTCAATTAATCTGAATCTGAAAGATTCATGAATCTCAAAACTTTCAATGAATTGAGCTTTTTATTCGTCTTTTTCTTCTTGGCGTAACAACCTACGTGGTCATGGCAGCCTATACAGGCTTTCGAGACTTCTTGGCAATACCACGCACCCGGATAGTTTGTACCTTGAAGATTCGTGAATATTTAAAGATTCATGAATCTTTGAAGATTCGATTCGTGATTCGAATCACTCATCACTGAAGATTCATATGAATAAATCTCAACGAAAGATTCATGAAACCCAACACTAGTCTAAAACACCCAAGAGTATTATCTTTTTTCTACTAACCACACACTGCACCAATGCACCTTCTAGTTCTATCACCAATTTCTATGTTGTGTATGTTATTTATGTTTTTTTTTTAATTGTAATGATTGTTGGGGCTTTTGGTAATTGAATGTAATTATTATATTATGGCATGTGTAATTAGTGCGGAAACAATTGAATTTTTTGTGGTTAACTTTGCTTGATTTGTTCTAATCCTCCGCCATTTTTTCACATTTTTTTTTTCTCGCCCAGATTTCCTCTACGCCAACTCGTACGGTGGTGACAATATAATTGACATCGAAGAGTTTATCGATCCCAGCGTCTTTATGAGCGGCAACCACCATCATCTCATGAGCGGCAATAACAACAACAACAACAACAACAATGGTACCAGCGGAGGCCCCAACACACTGTCCCAGTATCCGATCAACCCGTGGGAATGCTCGCAGGTCGAAATCGAGGAGCTGTCGGCGGACTTTAACGATCCCTCGCTCGAGCCGGAAGCGGACCAGCAGACGAGCCTGATGTCGGAGTCGGCCACCCTGCTGCTGAGCAAACCGCCCTCGTCCTACTCGATCGAGATGTAAATCGTTTGTCGGAGAGCCAGACTTTTTCTGATGGCATGAAACAGAAAACCCAAGCGGCGCGCGCGCCCGACGCGTGAATGGCGCAGGCAAAGTAGAATCGGGCGTGCCTTACCTACTACTAGTACTACTACAACAACTACTACTACTACTAACACTGCTGCTGCCGGCTCTCGTCTGGACGAGACAAAATGTGGGGCCGCTGGCACTCCCACGAAAGCAAAATCGTGCAACGGAAACGTGTTACCGGAATGATATTACCATTTAGTAGTGACCAAAGTTACCTTTTTTTGGGGTGGCGCAGTGGCCCCACCGCTCCCTTCCGTGCGTGCCTGCCATGGTGCGGTGGAGGCAGTAAGCTTCAAAAGCCAAAGCGTGACGCCAAGAGAGCAAACCGACCACCCCGCGTGTGCAATTGCTCATACACTCGATTGGCACGAGAGAGAGAGAGAGAGAGAGAAAGAGAGAGAGAAAGATACGCGGGACCAAAAGCGCGGAGACTTCTCACCATATCAAAAGACTTAGCAAACGTTTACATAGAGAGAAACACATACACTTACACGCCTACAGAGCGCGGATTAGTAGAGGAGCCACGTGTTTGGTAACGATAATAGCTGCAAGCGCTGAACTAGTAGGAAAGGTATTTTGCACGTAGGCAGGAACCTATCGTATTTTGCTGGTGACGGTCAGCTGAGGCTCAATCGATCCACGGCGTGTAGTGCGTTGTGTATGGAACCACCGGAAGCGTACCTAGAGTATTTTGTTGTATTTTTTGTGGAATCGAGCAAGCAGATTGTCTGAGGATGAGCTGCAAGCGCGGAAGATGGCATGATCAGACGATCGCGTAATAATGGTGCATAGCTAATTTTAATCCTTAGAGTTATTTTTTATTTTATCTCTCTTCTCTCTCTTACACACACTCTCTTTTTATCATTCAATCATTCTCTGTACAATATACCATTCTCCCTGCTGGTGTGGAGAATTTTTAAGTGTAAAAAATAATCGCAAAAAATCATACAAAAAAACACCAAGAGATAATAATTCGTACACAGCTTAAGACAGCTTGCAAAAGAGGCAACTTTTAACCGAGATGTGATTTATGGTGGTGTGTGCGTGTGTGTTATGGTTCTTTAGGTTAGCGCGAACGCGATCGATTAATTTATCATCCCTTCCCTCTTTCGCTCGAAACGCTTCTCCCCTTCCCACTCGTCGCCACCGAATGATATTAGACCAAGGGCTCGCAAGGGCGGGTAGGTGGTGTCGTTGTGAGGTGTGGTACAGCAGCGAGCGACAAAAGAACAAAACAAAACAAAAAACCGCGATTTTCACAAAAAGGCTGTGCAATAGAGAGAAGAAAAACAAAGCTGTTTTGTTTAAATTAATCGTGAAAAGGGGTTTGAGACGAGACGAAACGGAAGGGCGACAGAGTGTGGTAGTGTGCGCCAAAAAGGGAGGTAGTTGTGCTTTAAACTTTATGCTGGTGTGCTAGAAGGGTGGGGGTGTGCACTCTATTGCCATGAGGGAAGAGAAAGGATTTTTTTTTTGTTTTTTGGGTTTTAAAAAGGACCTCGTGAGTTAGATCAGAATCGGACAAGCAAGAAGGTGAAAGCAAGAACGACAAGAGAGAGAAACCATTATGTGTATTTTTACAAAAAAAAAAAAAAGATTTATATGTGTAAAATTAAACGATCCTTTTGTGTCCCACCCAGTTCCTAGCGCGAGGGAAAAATGTGACAGTTTGTTTATTTATATGTACGGTTGAAACTAAGTGCTAGGTGTATTTTGCGAAAATAAAGAAACGCCAAAAGTAACGAACGCGGTAGTTTAAATTCAACAGCAGCGGGCGCGCGCCCTTTTTAGTACACATGCAGACTCCGAAGCACGTGCGGCCCTGGCACGCGAAACATGTGTATACTTACGCGACATATTCGTCCTTAGCGCGCGTCCTGGTGTGTGTGTCCTGCACGCTTCTTGCGTGTCATGCGCAGTAGCGGACGGGTCGCGAGAAACGTCAAAACCCCTTTTTGGTGGTTGGTCGTCAAACAACGAAACGGAAAAAACGGGGAAAAAAATCAATCGATAGAAGAATATTTTGTAGTCGCTAGCGGAGGGACACTGTGGCTGTGCTGCTACTGCTGCGGATTTGGTCATGGTGCTATACTGCGAAACCCATCACCATCGCGTACCGTGACAAATCGGGGCTGTCCGAGCAAAAACGGTGACGGAATTGAAACCGAAGCCCCAAAGTGCGGAGCGTCCGTGCGTGTGCCAAAAACTCCTCAAACGCCCCTCGCTTCCCCGCTGGTCCCCAAACGTCCCCGAACAGCACCAGTACTACTTCCCTGCCAGGATGATTCCCCGTAGCTAGAGGACCAACAGGAGTCGCGTAGTGGCAGCAGCAGCAGCTCCAGCGGCACACAATCCACACCTCCTCTTCCACAGATCCGAACAATTCCAAGGGTAGTTAGTTTGCCAAAGAGGGTGCCCAGTACCTTCCCCCTCCCATCCACTACTGGTAGACCACAATTCCTCTACAGAGTACCTCGTGTAGACGACATAGGGTAAAAGGTAAGCAGTGGAGGCCTCAACAGCAAAGCAAACAAATACTGATGTACTTTCCTCTTTTACCTTTACCAGGATTCGAGTAAACGAGCATGAAAAAGCAAAACGTACGGACCATCTCGCTGATCGTGTGTACGTTCACCTACCTGCTAATCGGTGCCGCCGTGTTCGATGCCCTCGAATCAGAGACGGAGAAGAAACGCTGGAAGGCGCTCAGTGGTACGTACTACGCGGTCTGACACCGGCTGAATCCTCATCCAATCCTAAACCCCTTTCCAGCAATCGAAAATGTCCTCATCACACGGTACAACATCAGCTCGGAGGACTTCAAAGTCATCGAAACGGTCATTATGAAGTCGGAACCGCACAAGGCCGGCCAGCAGTGGAAGTTCTCCGGTGCGTTCTACTACGCCACCACCGTGCTGACGACGATCGGGTACGGCCACTCGACGCCGACCACGGTCAGCGGGAAGATATTCACGATGTGCTACGCCGCGATCGGCATCCCGCTCGGCCTGGTCATGTTCCAGAGCATCGGCGAGCGGGTGAACCGGCTGAGCAGCGTGATCGTGCACGCGATCAAGACGTCCTTTAACTGCAAGAAAGCGATCGCGTCCGAGGTCGACCTGATACTGGTGGTGACGACGCTCAGCTCGCTGACGATAGCGGGCGGGGCCGCCGCGTTCAGCAAGTTCGAGGGCTGGAGCTACTTCGACTCGGTGTACTACTGCTTCATCACGCTCACGACAATCGGGTTCGGCGATATGGTGGCGCTGCAGAAGGACAACGCGCTGAACAAGAAGCCCGAGTACGTGGCGTTTGCGCTGATCTTCATCCTGTTCGGGCTGGCGGTGGTGGCCGCCTCGCTCAATCTGCTCGTGCTGCGGTTCGTGACGATGAACACGGAGGACGAGAAGCGGGACGAAGCGCAAGCCATACAGGTAAGATCCTTACCATGCTCCTCTCGCTGCCGTACACGGTCTAAATGCTATTCCCCTTCATTGCAGGCACTGCAAATAGCGGTCAAGCTGGACGGTGACATCATCACGGGCAACACGGACAGCGTGGACGAGCGGTGCTACGATCGCATCTCCGTCATCAACCCGCTCACCGTGTGCCACAACTGTCCGACCAAGTTCGACATGGCGCCGGAGCCCACCGGCGGCGGCGGCGGCGGCGGCGGCAACGGCTGCTACATCGAGACGAACTATCGCTATCCGCTGATGGATTGCGAAATGACGCAGCTTCGTTCGCCGGCCGGCTTCAATGGGCCCGGGAACGGTAACCATGGGCCGCAGCAGCGGATGCAGCCGCCGCTGCACGACTTTGAAGCGGACGACGATGGGCTGATACGGCCACTGCGGTACGATTTCCATCCCAACCGGGGCCGGGCATCGGTTTGAACAATGATGACCCTTGCGACTTTACACACACACACACCAATGAAACTCACACATCCAAAACACACACGCACAGTCACCACCACCTGGAGACATGGGTGGGGAAGGTCAATTAGTGGCCGCGAATCATCATCTTCCTACTCTAGCTACTTTTGTAAGAAATCATCCCTTCACTATGCGAGAATGCGTACGAATTGGTTTATATAAGCGTAACACATAAGAAAGAGAAAGCAAGAGCGAGAGAGTCCGCGTGTGCGTACACGTGGTCGCGGCGGCGGTTGATCAAATTTTAGCAATGATAAAGATAAATTTAAACATTCCGGGAACAATCGGTGTTGATGCGTTACTTGAAGTAAAGTGAGAAAAATAAATATAAACGCACACGCGGCGTGCGCGCGCCCAGCAAGAGCCATCCTTTTGCGCAAGCAAGAGCCGTTCGCAGTAAGTCTATTTCCTTCCCGTAGAGAAAGAGAAAGGCGAAAGAAAATAAGAGTTTGGGGTTGTTTGCTTGTGTGTTTTGTACGCCAGCTGCAGCGGGATGGCATCCCAAGGATCGAAATAAATCTTGTATATTTATGACGATATTAATTGCGCTTTTCGACCGTCCTCGTTGCCGGAAGGAGACCGAGATAAAGAATATTGTCATATTCAATTTGTTATTTTTGTTTTGCTCAGAAATTATCCATTTTCCACATGAATGCGACAAAGAGCGAATGAATTTCTAGAATCATTTGGTTAAGAATTGAGTATTGCTTGATGAAAATATTTGTGAGACATCTAAATGCCTTACACAAAACTAGGCTTTTTCAAAGTTATTTATCTATCTTTAATAAAATTGTTTAAAATAAGCTTTAGCTGTCTTGACAAATAAGAATTTACAATGCACCAATTACCTCATCTAACGGTAAAGCAAATTTGTTATAACTTAAACACAGCAGCACCAAGCAAAGCTCACAAGAGCAAGTGCTTCGTCGGATGAGTTCCACAGCAGCATTTCCCACAGCAGCAGCAGCACCCGCCTGTCAGTCCCGCGGTGGTGCAGTAATCTCACCCCAACAAGAAAGCGCCAAGAAAGTAAAAGTATTTCTTGATTACTATTTATGAATGCACATAAAAATATGTAAATTGGGCCACTCGAGAAAACTGAATTCCCACCCGAATGGCGCAAAAAGGCGGGGGAAGCATATCATCTCTTGCATTTCCCGGTGTGTGTTTTTATGTTGCGTTCTGTTGCTGCTGCTGCTGGATGTAAAGGATGAAAAGGGCAAAAATAGTTCTCGGAAAATGGGGGCAACAAGCATACGATAACAAGAGGAAGAAAATAAAGTAAGGGAAGAGGTGAAAGCAAAGTGGCGCGGATGAGTTAGAAGTTGTACTATCTGCTGCTATGAGTAACGACGGCACGTCGGGGTGTAAGGTTTTCCCGCGCGATTTGCAAAGGGCCGACTACCAAGACTGTGGCAATATTTATTACGGAATAATCAAGCAGGTCGAAGTTTTATGCAAAAAGAAGGAAGGAAGGTTGAAAGAACTGCAGCTATTTAACGCTAACATTTTGCGTGCGTATAGACGTATTCTTATCTTTTTATAGTTTACGCTGGGTTATGGTACCGTTGTAGTGCTGAAATCAAAATTTGGAAAAGAAATCTTCGGTTTGATTACGCGTCTCTAGTATGGCTTAAATTGGTTTCTTTAGGTCAGTCTTCAGTCAATGCCCGGTGGTATAGTCGTCTAGTTGCACTACCTAACAGAAACATAGCACACCCATCGTAGGCTCAAATCTTGTATGGACCCAGACCTTATATATTACGGTTATGCTGTTTAGTGACGACTATTCTGATAATCAATGAGATACCTCACACCACCAGACATGTCAAACATACAATACTACTATTAAATGGCCTATGTTTAGAACATTGGCTATGCTTGGTTTTCGGTGAATGTTTTTAGATAGTGATTTTACTCTATTTTGGCTATTTTGTTCAAATTATGTCTTAAAAAAATGGCGTGGAAAAAAATGTCTTCTCCAACTATCTATGTTCCTGTTTTGAGTCAATTCCTTTGTTTATAGTCTCAAGCCATTGTCCTTAGTATTACTCGTGTGGATTGAATCAAGTTATTTTCAAAGAGATAACTGTTCATCTAGAGAACATTCTATATTTTAGACATATTTAGGGTAAAAACTTACCGCAATTGCTCACAAGAACGCGCGTTTGTCTTATCCCGACTTCCGCGTCGGAAGCCTCCAAGACCATCTAACAAAATAAGTAAAAAACAGATTTTTAGAATTAAAATATAGTCTAAAGAAATAGAGTGTGATGAAAAATGAGTAAAAATGATATTTTAATAGTGATATGCACCGATAATAAAAAATCTAGTTTAAAAAAAAAGCGTCACTCAAAGTGATTCACAAGCATTCAAATTAATGACTAAAAGACCAAAAAGTCAACATTGGAAAGATGAAAGAACGCTTGAATACAAATTATGTGCTTTCCTCTCATACTACTTCCGTACCTTACTTCTCTCAACATTCCCTCAATACTGTCCGCACAGAGTAGGATTTATCGTCACGCTTCCTTACCTTCGCTAACGCCAACCTTCGCTGACCAAACATAACAGAAATAACATGGTAATGCGTCCTATCATCAATATTCCCATACGACACCCCCTTACAAACGCCCAACGTGAGGTGAAAAACATGGGGAGAAATTGCACGACACACAGCAGCGTTTACGGGAAGTCAATCGATGCAAAATGGGAAAGGCCAACAACAGCATTGGGGCCAACATTAAAGGATATGGTTGGTCCATCCCACAATCAATGATGCTTAACGCTGTACCCGAAGCCAAGGGTTCCAACGGTCGTTTGATCCTTGATGTTCTAGCCTTAATTTTTATAGCACTTTCTCTCACAATTTGTCCGAAAGAAAAACATATTCATCCACACAATTAGATATCGTTTTTTGTGCTCAACGACCTTTTTTGTTGCTGTACGCTCAAGTGGCTCGAAATTAGTTCCTTCCGATAGTACCACTCCTTCCATTCAGTGTGTCAGGCGTGATGTGACGAAATTTGACGCCTAAATAAAATCCTCACATGCTTCCCGTGTGCTTCCCGTTGTAGTAGGGCCGAATAGTAGCTTAAATATTCATGAAGCTGGCTGGGAGGTGTGCTTATGTAAAACAGTCATTCCCACGTTCGCGGATAAAATTGCACCCTTCATCGGGGGAAAACGGTTTCATTATGCCGATTACTGTGTAAGGTGTGTGAGAGATCGGCCGTATGAAGTTCCGCACACGTATGATATTTTTTTTTTCATCATTCACTAACAATATTGGCTTTATTTACCAGAATACAAAATTACGTTCTGATGCATGCATGGATAAAAATATCCCAATCAGGCGCTGGCTGTGTCGTACAACAGTATCTATTATATTCTCAATTTCCTACAACGTTGTGGAATTTATACACGTTTCGAGGGTAAAATCTAAGACCAGGGGATCTTTTTTCCACCCTGATCAGAGTTGATTAGAAGGGAACATTTTTAGCTCCATTCTTATTCTTTTGTGTACATCCAAATCCGATTGTTGCAAACACGTGGGTAAAGCTCTAACGGGAGACTTGTAGCGTGAGCTTTCCTTCCTGATTTCATCCATCCGAAACTATACCAAGATGACCGTACATTCTGTACCAACGCCCCACTCCCTGCCAAATCGTCTCTTCTTCAAGCAAATGGTCAACGAAATAATCCTTTTTGGTGCACAAAATGTGTGTCTCATCGGAAACACAGTCCGGATATTGAAGCTTCTAAGCTCCATCGATATGGTTGAGTGATTTGAAGATATTTGTTACAAGCTACTACCAACAAGCAGCACCACCACAGCACAAAAATAAACGAAAAGTATCCATAGGCCTTACCCTCACGGACACACACACACACTCTCTCTCTCTTTCTCTCCATCGAGACGGGATTAGCATAAAAGCTCTTAATGTAGCCGACGACTCTATCTAGCGCCATGCCAGCAATTTTAGCGTTCGTAATAAATTGCCACACCTTTATCATCGAACGACAATTTTGTCCCGTATCTCGCCTTCCATCCCTTTTAGGTCGGGCCGTTTCATTTCCGAGCTGCGAAAGGATTTTAGCCATCGTGCTAGTACCCAAAAATAGCCGAACCAGAACGTGCTAAAGGGTTGGGTGATGTAAAAATACAACGGGCACATAATATTTACGACGACACCAACGAGCCACCAAGCGGGGAAGGGGGTCATGTTTCGTACCGAAACCGAGAAAATGGACCCATCATACAAGTGTGTCGATAAGGAGACGGAATTACTCAGCAAGGTCAGTACGGTTGGAGCATAAGTTTGGAAATTATTTTCCGTTGCGAATATATTTATGCCGGGAGCACTCGGTGGGGTTCGAAAGGGGACATTAATGGAATTGTCGTTCCATTTCGGACTTTTGGCTGCCGGTTGGGCAACCGGGCTTGTATGGGTGATCGTTCGTTTAGTACCTGACCCTAGGAACGTTTTATCCATTGGTCCACCGACTGTTCCATATTTATGAATGGTGAAGCTGCTGCACATTAAAAGTAATGCACCAATTTGTACAGTCATCTCCTTCCCTGGTGTGTAACGATCGGAGAGAAAACACACACTTAGGTGCTTAGGTCGAGCGTGCCCCACTGACCAGCATCCGAGAGTGTACATTAAAGGCCACCCAACTATTCGAAACTGTAATAAGTATGTTGTTCTTGCGTTTATTTCAAAAGGGGATTTACATTTTCCTACTGAATTTATGTTTGCTCTAGCTGGAAAAGCTTAAATTCGATCCCATTCGAAGTTTGGTAAAACAAATCGGAATGATGATGCTCTTTTTTTAAACAAATATTTGAAAAAATGAATACCCCTACTGCAAGGGTGTTTATACTGATAACAGAATCAACCTCTTTTTTTTACTCAGGAAACAGTATCATCTTATGCTGCGATAAAAATCAGTACATACTTACAGTACAGTGGGGAAAAAGACAAAATAAAAGAGCAAGAGCAATATTTCTCTTCTTTGTCACTTTAAAGCTGGCTGTTCCCATTAAACAGCGTCAAATGAAAATTTCTCATTTCTGTGATGCATTGGAAAACAAATTAGACTGGGCTCGATTTATGAAAGGAATAGATAAAAAGTGTAATGTTTGATCCAGTGGACAACTGTGTAGCATTTTTTTGGATTTATTCACCTAGTTCCCAAGTAATTCCAAGCCAAACGGCCGGGTCGTCTCTTCTTCATTTTGTATGGCACGTGTTGTGCCTGCCATTGTCGGTCAAGTCCTGCCTGTACCACTATTGCGCTTGGCTTTCAGTGACCTATTGATTATCCTCCAATTCTAAAATACATTCTAAATAGCTAGTAAGCTCTCGATTAAAATTAATTAAAATAGCCATGTGGTCAGATACACTCTAAGTGGTACAGATTAATCCTTAAAAAACTGTAAAATCAAACAACCACAAAAATGAACGCTTTATAGCTTCAGTGGTTTTGCTCAATAGATGTCGCTTTACAACTCATCTATATTTTGCTGTCCTTTTCTGAAAATGTGCTTCGCCTACCTTCATTTAAACAACCCAAGCGTAACAGATAAAGCTTAAACGACTGTAAAAACAAATATCCGCACAAAATAACGAATGCTCAATAGTTTCACTGGTTTGCTCAATAGATGGCGTTTTACAACTCATTGATATGTTGCTGTCCTTTTCTTGCGATTTGTTTCGCCTACCTTTATCTAATCATGGCCTATATACCCTTTAACTTTCCGAGAAAAAAAAATTAAAAACAAATGTTAAAAATTAAAAACAAAACTTTGTTGCATTTCCAATTAGAGCAAACATCAAAAAAAAATTGCCTACTCACCTCTATGTTCTTTTTTTGTTAATTGGGAATCCAGCACAATCTTGAATTTTGACAGCAGATTTGTTGGTTGGGTTTTTGATGGAGTTGGCTTGTTGTATTGGTGGTGAAGTTTGTTCTACGCTTTGTCGGCCTTATTCTTTCATTTCTTCGCAACTCTCCGAGCTGAAAAGAGGTTTTCTGGAAACTTTAACCACATCACAACTTCGCGTTACTTCTATCCAGGTAAGAATCTAACTAAATGTGATGGTGTCCTGAACCAGCTCGATGTAGAAATTATAATTACAATCCGTTCTTCATTCTCCATTTTTGGTTCACAGCCTCACCGTGCCGGCAAAGACGATCGGTGTAATATTCTCCGTGGCGTAAGATAATGGCGTACCAGACCAAGGCTGCCGAAAACATTCTACTCTACCAATCTGATACATTTTGTTGCCGTACCATGGAGCGCCCTGCTACGAAAGCAGGCGGCCTTCTCGTATGGCAACAAAATTATCAGAAATTTAAGTGGTTGTTTCATGATGATGATCCACATTACTTTAAGGCGCACGCATACTGTTGAACATACGGAGAATTCGAGGGAAAATGAACTTGATTTGGAACTATACTGAGACATGTGAAATATGAAATGAAATTGTGAACAGCTGCATTTCGACGATAGAGTGAAGCAGAAATACAAGAATTAAGAACCGAATTTGTCCCCTTTGTTGTGTTGGTTATTTTATAGTTAAGATTAAGATGGATTTGTAGGAAAAAGAAATAGCGCAAAATGGATTGTTTTTCCCACAGGTAAGAGTCTGCTTCGATTGTATGTCGGCGTTAGAATCACGGCTTGGGCTGTCCTCTTCTTCCATGGTTGCTCTGCTCCGGGACAGAAGGACACCACGCAGTACGAACCATGTGCTTACAGGTAGCCATGGAACAAGTGTGTACTTGACCAAAACCATTTCTAAATGGTTGATTAGATAACGTGCGCCTCTGGCCAATAGCAATGGCGTTTCTCAGTCCGTCCTCATGATTGAGCAGTATTGTATTGCAGTTCTTGTCCATTGCATTTTAAAGTATCAGCATTACCATGAAGCCGCGCTGCCGCCCCGCGGCATCAAGTTACCGGCTGATGATTATCAATCGATACCACCGGCATTGGGGGCTGGCTCTGTGCCCGCCGGCTCCAATGCATTATGAAATTCAGCCGTCCAAGCGCACGCGTCCCATTTCCCGTCCAGCAGCGACTAGGGCCAGGTGTTTCTAATCCTTAAGCATTGCATCCGAAAGTAAGCAAATTGGTTTAGTTTGTTAAAATTTCGATCCAAAAAAACATTCGGTTTCGTTTTTCAGAACAAGGAAAAAAAAGTGACGCCATTCGCAGTGGGAGAGTTCCCTCGTGAGTTCCCGCGCAGTGAAAAGTGCGGTTTAGGTTATGTTTTTGTTTTGATTTTGTAGTTGGTGTTTCGCTACGTACCGAGCAAGCGCTCGGTGGCTCAGCGTCGCAATTTGTTGTGTTGGGAAAGAATGTTTTGTAATGTGTGTAACTGAAATGGATTAATTTTTAGGCTCATCGAAACGCTGGCTCAACGACAGAAGTGGTGCTGTGAATTCGCGAATGTTTGCCGTAGTGTAGGCAATTTTGGATGCTGCTACTGTTGTAAAATTGTGTCATAAATCGTAACAAAACACAGTTGAAAGAAGCATGGAACAGGCAAAGGCCAGAAGTGATAAAAACCACGACCCAAGGCCACAGCATGAAGAGGAGATTGGAGATGTGCCGCGGGTGCGAAATTTGCTGCTACGCTCGATGTGTGCCGTTTACCTGATGGCTTTCGTGAGCTTCTATTGTCAGGCAGAAGGTAAGCAATAATTTCTGCGGAATCGCAAACGGAGAGCAAGAAAAAAAAGTACGGGTCTGTTGTATCGATTTCATTTCTACCCGGTGCTTTTGTTATTCTTCTGCAAAGATGCGAATGTGTGTGTGTGCTCGTCCGTGCGGTCACTCACTTTGGCTGGAAAGAGTGCCCAAGTAACAAATTAAGCAGAAACGCCAAACGGAAACTCTTCGGTTGAGAAAAACGCTTAACTTAACGGGCGGTCAGATGGTCGGCTCGTTTTTGTCCGTTTTTGTTTTTGTCCGTTTGTTTTCGTAAAGCAGTGGAAAATAGATTTCTCATCTAGGTGAACAATTTTCAAATATAAGTAAATGATAGTCAAGTTAAAATTTTGCATTTAATGATACTAAAGTTGGAATGCATCAGAAGATAGAAAGCTATACAAAAGGTGACGATTATTTTCAAAAATTTTAAATTATCCTATTTAACAAGATTTTTTTTAAAATAATTGCTATTTTCATTGAACGGCATTGAAGGCGTTCAGAAGGCATTAGACATTAGGCATTAGGCTTTAGTTAAATTTAATGGTTCGAGTTGTTGTATTTCTCGCCTGTTTAACGCCAACGGCAATGGAAATATTGTAGAAACATCGTAAAATTTGTTCAACGAACACAATGTTAACAGTCATATCGTAAAAGGATTTTCAACTTTACAGACGCAAGCGGAAGAGCAATAGCAATTAATTTATAAGTATTTCAGCGTATTTAAGTGTCGGTTCATACTAAATTCGATCCCAAGATGGGCATGATGTTAGACAATGCATTTGGCAGCTATACTATGCGACTGGTGCTAAACGATCCGATCAAAACGTATGGAGCATCGAACAAAAAAGATTCAAATGTCAAAAAGATTCAAATGTCAAAGTGATAATAATAACTCATTTATACAACGTTTTTGTTGGAGTAAGCGTTTCATCCGTTTCCTCGGTTAATTGAACGTTCCCCACTGTTTGAAACTTACAAAAACGCTTTCATCTTCTCGAATTACTGACATTTTTCTTAAATTAAAACTAGTTCCTTAAATTAACTTCTCTTTTCCAATACATCTTTGCTCCAAATTCCTCGACTTGTGAGGTTTAACGTTGTTCGCCTAAATACATTCTTCGAAATGACTGAAAACAAATTCTACCTACCCCTCTGGTACGGATCAGCTGTTTAAACAGTGCTTTGATACCATCTCAGCCAAGGGGTTAGCCACTGTTCGACTGTCTGGAGAGGGGTGTATGTGCTTTGGTAATTGAATTTCTTGGCCCAATTTAATACGATTCAGTGTCCCCTACTTGTACCAGTGGATCACTGTAAATTAGATCGATTTTTTGTCAATCGTCAGGGTCAGAGAAAATGATGCTACTATACGTGCTAGAAAGAAAGGTTCAACATCTTCTGGGGTCGCGCCTTTCATCTGGCCTCTCCTGTCTGTCTGCGATTCGGCCAGCCGACGAAACGAAACGACCGGGTCGTCAGCACATTAGGAATTAGAAATCAATGATGGCAAACTATGACAGCCTGGGCTCCTTGGAGGGAGAGACACGGCAATAAATGATGCCGTTGAAATCGAGCCCTTTGGACCGGGGGTCCTTAGGGTATGCTGAAATGGATCCACCGCATCTCAGCCATCATCGGCAATTTGATTCCTCGGCGTACCCTTATCATCTCCCACGAGCGAAACGGGAATGCGAATGCACAGCGAACAGCGAGCGATGATGTAATTTAATTATCGCTCAATTTGAGAAGAAAACTCGCCGGTAATCGATTCCTGGCGTCTCGGTTGCACAATCCCAATCGTCATCGTTCGCTGGCCTTTTCGTTTCGGAACATTGGAGACGGCGAGAGCGACATGTCCGAATCCATTAGAGCGCTTCGATTAATCTCAGATTCCGACCTGGTGGGACCGAACGGGACTATGCTTTTTCCCGCGGATTCATCTCTTCTCCTTCCCCACAGGACTGTACGGCGATGGGGGCATTCTGCCGGCTAGCCGCATACTGGCGAACGGCACACTGAAGGAGCGGCTCAGCCTACTCCAGCTCGCGCCCTTCGTCGGGCTGGGCCACGGTCACGAGGCAATCGATTTGCTGTGTCTGGTCGGCGCTACCGTCGCGTTCCTGGGGCTCATCTCGCGCGCCCACTGCCGGCTGCTCAGCTTCATCGTGATGTGGTCGGTGTACTTCTCGCTCGTCCAGATAGCGCAGTCCTTCCGCCAGCAGGCCGACCATCTGCTGCTCGAGGCGGGCTTCCTGTGCATACTGCTCGCGCCGACCCGCCTCACCGACCGGCGGCATCCGATGGAGGCGATTGCGCTGCTGCTGCTCAAGTGGCTCGTGTTTCGGTTCATGTTCGCGTCCGGCTCGGTGAAGCTGGCGAGCGGCTGCCCGCTCTGGTGGTCGCTGGACGGGCTGAAGCGCCACTACGAAACGATGCCGCTGCCGACGTCGTACAGCTGGTACACGTACCAGCTGCCGGACGCGTTCCACCGGGTCAGCACGATCTACGTGTACCTGAGCGAGCTGGTCGTGCCGTGGCTGTTCTTCGCCCCGAGTCGGACCGTGCGCCGGTTCGCCGTCTGGTGGCACGTCTTTCTGCACCTAAACATTATCGGGTGCGGCAACTACGGCTTTCTGTCGCCGCTCGTGCTGACGTTGCTGGTCGCACTGCTGGACGACGAGGACGAGCTGGTCGTGTGGGTGCAGGAACGGCTGGCGGTGGACGACACGCGCCGACGCGCTGGCCGTGCAAGGACGGCAGCACGCAACAGCACGGACGATTCGGCCGACCGTTACGGTGGCCGGCTTGTGAAAGCGATCAGCCTGTTCATGGTCGTCGGTTCGTGGCTGTGCTTCAGCGTGGGAGTGTCGAAGGACGACGGACAGCTTACCTTCCAGCCAACCTTCACCCAGGACCAGTACCTGAACGTGATGCAGACGATGGTGCGGGCGGCGCCACTGCTCGTGTTTGTGCTGCTGGTCAAACAGTTCCTGAAGCTGCTCTCCTCCCAGGACAGTGTGGGCAGTTTGGTAAGCGAAAGTGGTGCCGATAATGAAATAAACAAACACTCACATTTAAATCCTTTTTTCCCGCAGGCGGAAGGTATGCGTCAGTTTTCGAAAAATCTCGGCCTGCTCATATCGACAATCGTCGCGTTTACCGTGTTCTTCATGTCGATTGTTCCACACTCGCGGCTGCTTCCGAGCACTGCCGTCACCTCGCCGGTGATGACACGCGCCTACGGCGGCCTGCACAGCCTGTACGTGGTGAACCAGTACGGCCGCCACCTCACCAAGATGCGCCCGATGCGCCGGGAAATCATTCTCGAGTACGGGGACGAGCTGAACGGTACCTGGCACGAGTACGGCTTCCAGTACAAACCGTGGACGGTGGAGCGGGCTGCCTCGCTGCCGTACGGCTGGCTACACTTTCCGCGGTTCGACTTTAAGTTCTACGATGCCGCCGGCTCCAAATCGGACGCCCAGAAGTGGATCTACCCGCTGGTGCAGCGGCTGCTCGACCATCAGCAACCGGTGCTCGATCTGCTCGACAGCCGGCACGTCCCAGCGGAAGCGCCGCGGTACGTGCGCACCTCGCTGTACCGGTTCGCGTACACTTCGTTCGCCGATGCCGGCGGGTTTTGGACGCGCGAACGGCTCACCGACTACTTTAACGTGTTCTCCCGCGAGGATGCGCATCTGCGGGACAAGCTGAGGCAGATGAACTTCCGCACGGCCGCCGAACAATCGGCCAGCGGTGGTGGTGGTGGTTCGTGGAACTGGTTGCTCCGTTGGCTGCTGGATGCGGTGCGTCGGTTTGTGGGTGCAATAGAGGGCTCCTACTTGCTGATAGGACTGTTTGTCGCCGCTGGGATGGTGTTATACACGCAGCAGCAACAGCAGCAGCAACAGCGAGTAGGTCAGTCGACTTAAGCGGAGTGGCACAAAACATTACAAAAAAAGAAATGCCAAAACGGTGTCAATTGTAGTCAAATTATTAGCAACAACCCACACACGCAAACACACACACAAAGCGAGCGGAAAGGAAGGACATATATGTAGACGCACGTGCTAGAGAGTAATCGCACCACACATGTTGCACCATACGGAAAAGATCTCACCTCGTCTACACTTCCTGTTTTGGGGCGTTACCGGACAGCCGTTTGTATCCTCCCGGGTGGACACAAACGATGATCCACCGCTTTCCAGTGGATAGAGAGGCTGTATTACTGTTTTCTCTATCTCCCTTGGCGCACACACACGGACTAGATTCTAAGGCAAAAAAGTGCAAATAAAGACACATTATCACACAACAAAAAAATCTTCAATATCTCAACATGATCAGGTGTGATCGGTTCGTTTTTGCTTAGTTAAAAGCCTCCATTTTTTTGTTTCCGGTTGAACGATTTTGTACTGTGAATGAGTGAGTGTGAAGTGATTTTTCCTTCAGCGCATACACACACACATCCGGTAGATGCCAAAAATATCACGAGTAAATACGGACCAAACATGACGGGTCAGCAGAGGCCGTCCGTTTGTTAGAGACGTAGCGTTTGCATTTTTCATCCGCTTCCGACAGGGCCGAGTTTTCGTACCGTGTCCGGTACTGGGGCGGGGAGTCTCTGAGCTCCCGAATCGCAGTCCGAACCATTAGAAAGATTTGTTAAACACATCGGCACAGCGGCACTACGGCAAACGGTATTGAACACTGGGGGGAGGGTAGGCACTGGAACAGAAGGTTCCTCTCTCCTGAAGTCATGCAGCAAATTTGAGAAAATGGAACTATTCCGGCAAGCTCTGGTGTGGCGCACGTTGCATCCTTATCCCATCCTTTATCACCGGCCCAACCTCCTGACGTACGTAAGCAATAATTCATAAGATCAGAGAAGCTCGGTGCGATTTTTCTCCGGAAAAAGGCATGCTACCCATTGTCGTAGATTTAAGCGTTGTATCCATCAGGTCTCTGTTGCCAGCGCCAGGTTTTGGGGGGGGGGGGGGGGGCAAGAATGGATGGTGCCTCAGAATCGGAATCGGTTCACCTGCTCCTCATCTGCTGCAAACCGGAAGCGTTTGAAGTGTGGAAAATTTATAGATACGGGACGGCGATTTCTTTCGCTTCGCTCCCGTCCTCCTTTGTTGCATCGGCACAGATGCTTCCCAGCAGCTGGTATCGTCATCATCGTGTCAGCCATCCAGCTTGCTCGGGTAATTTGCATTTCTTGTATCTCTGTGTGTCTGCATGCAAAGGGGTAGGGAAGCAAGCAACGAACAGGTAAGTGGGAGAACGAAACTTGAACTCGAAGAATTGAAGGAAGAGAGCACTGCATTTTGTGCTGTGTGTCCGTCATAGGTTTTCGGAAATGTGGTGCCTGGCCAGTGGCGGATTTAACGATGCGCGGACTGAGCGGCCGCGGGGGGCCCCGTCAATGTAGGGGCCCCGTGTATGGTAATTCCAGCATATAGAACAATGTGCACAGTAGTATCAGCGAGAGCTTCTGTGCTAGATAGGGATGAATGGATGAAGGGACTCATAAACTATAGGGGCCCAGTACAGGGAATTCTGAGCACCCCCCCCCCCCCCGTCAGCAAACCATTAAAGTGTGATTGATTCAAAACCTAATGCACCAATATGCACCCCCCCCCCCCCACTCGACACCAACCGTGGGGCCTCCACTCCTTTTAACGCTTAGGGCCCCCAACACCCTAAATCCGCCTCTGTGCCTGGCCCGCGTGTGATGGCGGATTGATGGATGGACGGATGAATAATTGACCGATGTTGCAGTGCCGTGTTTTGCGGATGCATTTTTGAGCTTCAGTGTCCAATTTTTTTGGGGTTTTTCTGCGATTGTGGTAAATGATTGACTGGTGGATACGCTGTACTCGTTCGTCGTCGCTCGGCGGATGGAAGGGTTCGTCATCTTGCTCGGAAAGATTATTTTATAATGCCACATACACACACACTTACCCCGGGTTGAGCCGAGGTCCGTGGAGGTGTGATATAAGAAAGAAAGAAGCAATAAGGAAATGGCAGCTCGGTACTTATCCCACCGGTACTTGTAGAAAGTGCACAACAATCCCCGTTCGTCGCCTTGCACAGGGACGCGCCCCCAAGGAGGGGCCCTCAGCTGAGTCATCGCTCTTGGGATTGGGTTTTGCTTTGGATTTAAGTTTTGCCCGACCATGTAATCCCCTTGCTGCATGGTTGCAAGCCTTGAGGGTGGGGTGGTGTTCAAGCGGCTGGAATTTAATGCATTTGCTAGCACCGTTGTACCGTGCAGCACATTGTTCGGCGCTCGGCTACAGTGCGGTGTGGCGGCTACGTACGGGGCTGCTCTCTCGAGCGTGAAAAGATGTCTATCTTGGTGCGAGGCGTTGGCATCATCGTCGTGGTCGCCTTATCCGCTAATACCTTCGGTTCCATCCGGTACAAGGAATCTGCATTATTTCAGCGGTGTTTCATCGGCTTGGATACGCGTGTGGGCTCGCACGGTTCACCAAACGGCGGGGTGGTTTTGATAATACGGGAGTCGACCGAGCGAATTGCGATGTCACGGTTGCGGTTTTCCCTCGGCACCGGTGAGACCATCTTCAGGGATCAGTTTCTCGCGAAGGTTTCGGTGTCGTTAAGAAGCGGATGGTGATGGCGGTAGGATGCACTAAGTTTGTGAAGTGGCGATGTCATTAGAGGTAGAGGTGATTGACAAACAGCAAAATGGGTGAAAAGTGCAATGAAAACAAAGTTTTAACTATCATGCGGGAGAGAGGGGTGCTTTGCTTTGCCCTTGTCAAGATATCATTAATGGGAGAAGGAGTTTTAATTTAAACGTAAAAAGAGCCAAAGAAATGCATTTTTCTCATGGTTTTCAAGGGGCTGGATGATAGTTATTACAAGAAGTGCTACATTGGTTGGTTCCATGGAAAATTCACAGAACTCCGAAAGAGAAAACAAACAACATTGCAGAACATTGAAGAACATTTGAAGTTCTCAGGAACATTGGAAGCCTTGGACTTTTTTTGAAAAATAAAACTGTCATCTCTGAGAACCTCAACAAAATGAAAGAGTCAACATGAACCGTCGTATTTATGTCCATGAAAGCCACTGTGTTGTTTTAAGACTTCCAGGACATTACGATAAAAGTGTCACGGTAGCTTTCAAAATAGATTACAATAAATCTGATTCTTAAAAAAGGTATCACGCCAAAGAGTTGGAGCTTTGAAGTCATCATGAGATTCCTTGCAATGTCTCACATTTGTGATGGTGTATACCCGTACGGAATATCCCATTTTACAGATGGTTATCACCTCTGTTAGTTCATTTTAGTTGTTCCCTTGTCATCTGTTCGGCGAGTTCTTTCGGAAGTCTGACTTCAGTGATGAGAGCCTCAGACCAGCTATGCTGATTCTCTTCCGTAGAATGCGTTAATATACCAGAATGATTCCATTTTTAGAAACTATTTGGCTTTCTAATTTTTAATCTTCAACATTTGTATTGCTCACTTCCACTACTGTATTGATCTTCTTTGTCGGGCACAGTGATTATATACTTAATTAGTTCGGTGAAACCATTTCGGAAGGAAGTAAAAAGTATAAAACAGCGCTCGCAGGATCGATGGAAGGGAGTTGGTTTGAAAGCACTGATAGAAGATCTAGAAGTTCCTCCAAAGGCATTAAATATTTGGTAAAGAGGGGACAAACCCATCGATGTTCAACGATATAAAGTAGTTTAGAACTCCATCGCGCTTAAAGACCAACTAAAAACTGAAAAGAATTGCTTCAAAACCTCTCAAGCAATTGAAAGTAGCTATAATTCTGAGGCATCAACTTTTCTTTTACACGGAAAATATGCATAATGTTAACCGTCTTTCCTTATTGGAGCCTTCAGCGAGAAACCAGCGCGTTATTACTTAGCAACATTAATTCCGACCGGAAAGAGATTCAGACGCAAAGTTTCACAATTTTAGGTAACATCTCATCACACTTACCATTCCCGTGCCGGCATTCCCGGACTGCAAAGTGTAGTGTTACCATCCGAACAAATTAGCCCATTTATCGCCTTCCGTTTTGGTTGTTAAGGATTTTGAGGCATAGCGCAACTCTCTCGTCTTTCTGCTTCTCGTAGAAACAAATGCAATCCGGAAAGATAGGTTTTCGTGCGAAGGTAGCGCGTCAACCGCATGCATTACTGGAAATGAAAAGCAACACCCACAGAGGCAGTAGTAGTAGTAGTAGCTTACAGTAAATTGCTGTTTGTGGAGCTCATAATGGAAAAACTTTCCGTTTGATTCCGGGGTTTTGAATTGTGTTAAGTTTGGTGTAGTTTAGTTGAGCGGAACAGAGAGAGAGAGAGAGAGAGAAGTAAAAATTCATACACAAAACCAAACCCGCAGTAATAATGCAAGACGCCATCCTGAGCTTTCCGACAGCTGGTACCGATGGAAATGTACACACACACACACACGCTCGCTTTTAAACGATGTCGACAGGCGGATGCAATGAAACCTTCTGCGAGATTGCATTTATAGTGCACGAGAAATGAAGTGCAAGAAGTTAGCGTTTGCTTTCTTTGCGGTACAAATTCCATCGCTCATCCGGTTCCTGTGCAAACATTTATGCATGTGTGTGTGTATGGATAGCTTCCGTCGAGGAGGGTTCCGAGGAACCGGGGGTAGTATCTCCGGTCTCGGGGCGACGAAGGCATTTGCGGCGTATCCGGCAGAAATGAAATGTGTACCGGCGTAAGCGTCACACGGGGAAAGAAGTGGTGGCAAAAAGGCATAAAAATCCCCGAAGAAAGTGTGGCGCGAAAGGCGGCCCCGAACGGCACAGCTTTCTTGATGCATTTCTTGATTTCCGCCCGCACGGGGGAGGGCGTGTGTGTGTATCTACATGTTCGTATAATTTATCTCTCTGACGGTGTGGCGAGATGCACTTGCACCGGGCACGCAACCACAAACGCCTGCCTGCCTGCCTGTGTGTGTGGGACGTTTTGTTGAGGACGCCTCGCTTTGCGTCGTAAAGACGAACGTAAGAAAATACCTCGCTCCCCCTTTTAAAAAGGTACTGCAGCGCTTGCAACAACAACAAGCCGGATGGGGGCCGGGGATTCCATCGGTGACGTTAAGCTTCCGGCAGTCCGGAAGATGTGTTTTGTGCTTTTCCATCCCACTACTCCGGACCATGGCACAATGGCGCCGAGGAGCCGACAGCAATCTGGAAGTAGGAGAGGGAATTTATCTTTCCAGATCGTGATTCGTAACAACGCGTGAGCGCAAGATCCTTACCTCGCGGTGGAGTAGTATTCGGGGACCCCCCCACGTCTAGCGCGCCTTTGTCACTCACTCACCGAAACTCGTTCAATTTCGATTTACACACTAACGCGCGCGTCAACCACAATGCTCCTCTTCAACGCCCAACAAAACAAAACAGCACTATCACACTCTGTCTCGGAAGATGCACAATACTGTTTTTTCTTCTTTCAGCAGTTCACTCCCCAACACCGGAATCTATCTACCAGACGTGGAATAGACTGATGTGATGGATCGTAACACCGGAAAGAAGATGTCCTCGCGTACACTTCCGGTGCATTTTGTAGCACAATGGTCCCTTTTCTTCTTCGCGCGAGGCTAGTTTCCAATGGTATGTTGATTCATTTCTTCCAGCGCGACAAACTCTCGGCCTGCTCGGATGCTCGGATCATACTGCTCGACAGCTCGTTAGCCGTATGTAAATGTCACCGAGACTGTTTCTTCACCTGCCGGGTGTGCCAGATGTGTTGCAGTGCTAGGAGAATTTGGGATATTGGTGACTTCCTTGGCGGATTTACAGGTAAGTCGATAGAGAATAGGAGTAGAGACTAGCATTTGCTCAAACAAACTGTAAAAAAATCTGTTTTAGCTTTGTCTTTGATGTTTTGTTTCGTTTAGGATGGATTGTGAGGCGATAGCTGCCTCCCCATTGCACCAGAATACATTGCAACTAACTTCAAGCAAGTGCTAAATGGAAACCCTCCCAGTTTCAGTTGGAAAGTGTTTACTAATTCGGTTAAAACTTTCACTCCACTCAGGCAGGAAGCTAAACTTTCCTGTGTTTTAGCATCTAGCCCAAGAACGACCTGTTGCTCGTTCGTTCCCAACAGTAGAGTCGCCTCGGACGGACTAGTGCCCCAGAAAAGCATCAAACATTGGAAAATCGTGAAAATTGACATCACCAGTCCACTCGAACGTGGCAGAACCGAAAGCTTTCACCCCCCGAGGGGTAAAGGTCGTAAAGAAAAATCTTCTACCATTAAACTTTACAATCTCGCTCCGGTGCAATCCGGTGCCAGTGCGAGGGGGCGAGGGCGAAAGTTTCGCGCTCTACCTCCATCCAGCACACTCAGGATGACGGAATTATGATCAAGACAGTGCAGTAAAGTCTGCTGGGTGGTTTTAGAGCTTTTGAAGGACGCAAACGTCCGCGGTTAGCGTGATTCCGGGGCGGTCACAATGGTGGGAAATTATTATTTTAAGACTCACTTTCTGGATCGCTAAATTGACACTCATAATTGAATTTGAAGAATGCCCTCGGGACGCTAGCGCTCGCACTCTCTTGATGTTTTGCTCCCAGTGGGTTGTGGGTTATTATCGCAGTTTTTGAGATGATGAATCATTACGATCGGCAAAATTGATAGCTTTGCTATAAATCCCGGTCGGTGTTATGGGCTCGGGAGAGTGCACTCTCCACAAAAGGAAGCACTCCCGCGCGCACATAAAACATGGAAAGGTATGTAAATTTAGTACACCTTTTTCATGTCAACCGCTGGAGCGCATTGTTCTTTTAACCTATCAATTCTCATAAAATCTCAGCGTTTTTATGATACATTCCTACAACCTGCTCGTTTGTGGGTTTGTGGAAGCAGCAAAACTGGTCGTTTCGTTCTCCGGGGAAGAAATTGCTGACGAGCATGCCCTTCTGTGTGTGTGTGTGTGTGTGTGTGTGTGTGTGTGTGTGTGTATGTGTGCCAAAGTGCGGACCATATCAACAGTGCGATGATAAGCGAAGGACTACTCGGTCGTGACAGAACATCACCATAATGGTAGTGTGGACGGAACGGGGGACCTGCAAGCCCAGCCCAATGGAACGCAATTGTTTGCAAGATGGTGCGAGATACTCCGGTGGCCTGATGATGGGCATGACGGTGCTCCCGGACTTGACTAAGTGACACAACGACGACGGTACAGATGGCGACAGACGGAATGGCTTTTTGATTATTTAACATGCTAGCTGTTTTACACATTATGCTACACGTGCATGTGTGCGTGTGTGTGTGAGTTTATCTTCATTTTCACCTGTTTTATTTCGCATCTCCGGGTTTCGGGTGGTGCCCGTTTTGGGTACCGTTTTGCACCGAGTTGAAGGTGTTTCGGTGTTGCGGTTTGGCTGCTCGGCACGGAAGAAGGCGGACATGGCAACGCGTCACTGAGAAAACAACGTACGGAAACGATGCTGTGGCTGTGTTGCCCTTTCTACCTCGCCTACCGGAGCATCTTCATTTTTCCTTCTGAGCCGGGCCGGAATGGGTGTGTGAATTTATTTGCTGTAATTTGCATACTTTGACGGGTCTGCATGCCGAACCTAGTACCACCCGGGGGGCGCGGTTTTGTGCACCGTTTCGAAGAAAATCGAAGGAAAAGTGCCAACACCGAAAGCAGGAAGGGGTGTGTGTGTGTTATCTCTGCGTTGTAGTTTTTGTTATCCTCCCAGCAGGCTCGTTTCAACTCCCCCTGCCAGGGGTACTGTTTTATTTGTGCCGGTCCCTCTCTGTATCGTCATCATTATGCCGCACGGGCTCGCTAGTCGGTAGTAGGTATTCCACTATTTTTTCTGCTCTGGAACAGGAACTGGTGCGTAAAAGGACGCTTTTCTCACACTATTTTCGTGCCAGTGTATTACTGCTTCCTGTTCTATCCACGTCAAAAGCAAGCTCTATTTGTATCTATTGAATCTAAATATCCAACTAACAATACTCGACTATAGAATGTTTTTGCATATTTTGCACCATCCATCTTTTGCTTTGAGATATCTTTCTTAGTTTAAATTTCATTTAATTGACTTTTCAACTTTTGTATTTCTACACTTAATAGTGTTTTTATTATGCTGTTTTCTTATTATGAATGATTTTCTTTAATCTTTTTATTGTGTTGTTGTATTTTTTATTCATGTACTATTAATGCTTACCCAACATTCTTCTTCTTCTTCTTCTTCTTCTTCTTCTTCTTCTTCTTCTTCTTCTTCTTCTTCTTCTTCTCTTCTTCTTCTTCTTCTTCTTCTTCTTCTTCTTCTTCTTCTTCTTCTTCTTCTTCTTCTTCTTCTTCTATTTCTTCTTCTTCTTCTTCTTCTTCTTCTTCTTCTTCTTCTTCTTCTTCTTCTTCTGCTTCTTCTTCTTCTTCTTCTTCTTCTTCTTCTTCTTCTTCTTCTATTTATTTATTCTTCTTCTTCTTCTTCTTCTTCTTGGAGGGTGGGCTTGGCTCTCAGTGACTTATTGGTTATTCACAGCAGGATGTCTGTTCTACGTATAGGGTCACGGTCCATTGGAGGTTTGAACCGATGACGGGCATTAAGTCTGCGAGTTCACGATTGTACCACGAGACCAGGCAACGAAGTGTACTGCCTTTTTTTTTTTTTAATCCTTCAAGCTTATTTTTCTTCAATTATGTTTATGACAAGATTCGTCCGAAAGGTAATGTCGGTTCAAAACAATAGACATTAATAGTACCATCCATAGCGGAGCGGCATGAATTCCAAACCTATAGTAAATCCTTCCGAGTATGGACTCGCTTCAAAAACGACGCGCATTTCCACCGAAGGCCTGCGCCAGACAGCACCAGCCCCTTTCATGGCAGTTACACTATTTCGTCTGTTAGCTTTGCATTTTAGAGGAAGTTTGAGCGTTTGTGTCCTTTGCGTGGGTTTGGGTCCATCTAACTGTAGCAGTGTTTTTCTCACTCTACAGAAAGCATCGTTTTTGCGCTGAAGTCGTCACTACTATGCAGCATTTATTGTTTCCTTTTCCTCTTCCACGTGTACTTTCATCGCGCGGTTTATTTCGCAGTTTTTGTTATGGCTTCTTTAGAAAACTTTGCATTTGAGGCTTATAGCTCCAGGTATCATTCTGTTAACACGCCGTTCCTGTTTTCTATAGCTGGCGAATGGATAAATTGAAAGCAATTGTGGTGAATGATGATGACAAATGCTTCTTGTCGTTTTGAAAAACACTTTTGTACCTGTAATAGATAAGCAAAATAGTGTCTAAAATACCACAAACATTCGACATGTCTATCTACTTCACTACTCGGCGAGTCATTCAATGTGCAATGCACCGTATCCTTTTAGTGTAATTGCGTCGTGCTTTGTGTATTCCTAGAAATAGTATCTTGCTTATTTTTAAGTAACAAAAGCTAATTCTACTCCTCAAGGTAAGCTGCGGATTTCTTTCTTCCGCCTTTCGACGATACCTTGGTGGGCAAACGCTGCCAAACGCTTTGTACATTCTACGAAGAAAGAGAAACGATCGTGCTGTTTTATCTGTCTCTCACTCCAGTTAGCGCCCCATTACCTTGAGTTAGACGAGAAAATGTGATTAATACCTGCGAGGCTACTTTCCTAATTACTTGCTGTGCAAAATGTGCGTTGTTCTTCTTCTCTACAGTCTCATCTGTATTTGCATTTCAAAGGCAAGCAAGCGAACGAGTGCGACACCTTGCTTCAAGGCACTACGGCCGCTACACGCACCACGGCCACCATTGCGCTGTTAGTCTATTTTGTGTGAGGTTTTGTTTCGTTTCGTTTCGTTGGTTAGGTGTCTTAGGGAGGTAGATAGATGTAGAGAAGCATTGAAATAACTTGGAACCACAAAACACACAGTGGCAGCTTGCTTGAAGCGAACAACTTGCCTGCAAGTGGCACCGGGTTGCCCACCGGCAAAGTTGCAAATGGTCCAAGATAAACGGAAAAACGTGACTAGGAACGCAGTCCACTGCAGGAGCTGTTGGCGCCCGTCTGGACGTGGTGCCCGTCCCAACGCTCACGCCTTTCGGTCAAATCTCGAAACTAACAGAGAACCCCATTCCATTTTTGGTTACCATTGTAGTAAACCCCAAAAGAACAAACCAAGAACTAACGCATTCTTAATCCTCCTTAAGCAGCCGTCGGAAGGCGTTGGTACGGTAGTAAGATTTCTCTTTCCTTCTCCACTATTCCGCCGCCGCCCAGATTGTTGGTCCAAAGTTAGGTTACGGCCGCACGAAAGTTCACATTTTCTTTTGGGTGTCGCACGTGCTTGCACTTTTTTTTTCTTTTCTTTTCAAAGTTTGAGCAGTCTACAAGTCCACCAAAACCAAGTGGTGCAGGTGCACTTATGGATGCAGTGTGGTCGGGTGTTGGCTCACGGGCATAAGTAAATTGGGATCATTACCGCTGAGTGGTGGCCGCGTGTGTGTGTGTGGGATGTCTAAGAATGGGCGCGTATGTATAAACGGCCAGACCCGGCAATTCTTGCATTCTTCCTTCTTGCGGCGATATTCCTGCAAGCGTTCTCTAATCCCACTTTTAGTGGTCTTCAGCTCGGTGTAGGTTACAGAAAGTGGGAGAAAAAGAGTGAAAGAGAGTATGTAAGTTGGTTGGCCAATTTCAGGACCCTGCCGTCCCTCCGTCGGATCCTCCGCCGCTGGTAGATGGAAACGACACCTCATAAATTATCAAGATAAATTACAACACTCACTTTCTTGTTTCGGGTGGTCGTTTTTTCTTCACACGCCCTCCTGTACTTCGCACGCTAGAAGACGCTCGTCAGGAGTGCGAGTTTGGTCCCTAGGCTTTGAGGTTTGACGAGGAAAACCTTGCTGCTGAGCTGCTGCTACTGCTACTACTGTGCGCTACCACCAGCCCGTGGAACGAGAAACACTGCACGGTAAGCTCTCTGCCGTCGGCCGGCGTCTAGTCAACTTTACGCTTTTGTTTCCCGAGCCCGTAATCCTTTATGACAATTAACATAAAGTTTTGCAAGTGTTTTGCTCACTCGGTGCGTTGTGTGGTGTGGTCCTCTACACCTTGGAGGAAGTGGTCGTAAAAAAGATGAAGCGCCAAGAGATTTACGGTACAGCTCTTTTGGGGGGGGGGGGGGGGGGGGGGCAGCAAACGAAAGCCACGGCATTAAACGGAAAGAAAGCGGATGGGTGGGTTTGAGGAGCAAAGAAAGGAGGAAGAAATGGTTTACCGCAAGCCCGTTGGATGCTGCTGCTGCTGCTGTGGGGATCGTGGTAAGATAATGTCTGCTCACGGCTAGGACTACGGCTGTTCCGACGGATGCGGTCAGTTGGATGGTTCAATTCAATTAAGCTCGGACCGAAAGCTGACAGGATGGCGAGTGCCTCTGGGTCGTTAGATGAATGGTTTAGTGTGGCCTTAGTGGGCCCGGTCCCAGCACAGACAGCTCCACTGGTCGATTAGGGAGGGGGACGCGTAACGGTGTGACATCATGCATCATCATGTCGGTTTTGCGATGATTGGCCGTTCGGTGTAGAGATTGCGCTTTTGTTTTTGCTGTGCCGTTCGTGGGAGAGTTGTTTTGCGAGTGGATCTGTTTATTAGCCATTGATTATTAGATAATTACATTGGTTACGGTTGAGTAATGAAGTCCATTTCATTGCTAAGAAATGAGGAATAGTTATTTTACTTCAAACGGCTAAGAAATTAAAAGTCTGAAGAATCTGAAACAAAAGCTTGGGTTTAGTAGGATTACTATTGTGATACTCCCTAGTCTAGTCTGATAGCTGAAAAAGATGAATGTATAAAATGTGGAAAATGTTCCTTGTCTGACCATTAAAAAATCGTTTTTTCATGAACGTCCAGTAACGTGTGCTTTTAAATGGTGTTCTAATTTCCAATTACTATGAGTATATCAAGATCTGAGCTTGAAAATGATGACATCAACTGTTGTATGGGAATATCATATAGATAACTGATGAGTCAAACCTGAACAAGCGTAGCTCCAAAACTGCTAAGAAACAATGGGAAACGGTGATATTTGAAACGTGCTCGAACTACACCGGTCATGTGTTGAAGTCAGTGTGATCTGGATCGTAATCTGGAGCTCAGCCCTAATCTGACTTCGGTTATTGTTAGTTCGATTCTGACTTCGGCAAAACCGCAATCACTTAGCTCCGCCCGAATGAGTAGGAGTCATTCGGAGTCATGCGGGTGTCGTCCAGAGTCGGATTTTCTTTTGCTTTCTTTTCGCTCTATGTAAATAGGCCTTTGTTTCTAAGAGTAGCGCTTAGCGACGACAGCAATGCTTTGTATTATCATCCTTCCACTGGCGATCCCCGACCCAGACACTCACTGGCTCTCGTCAATTCTGGTACATTTCGACTCCGACTCTGACTCTGGATGACTCAGAAAGGGTTCAACTCTGGACGATAATGTTGGTTGGAACTACCTTCCGGAATTAGTTTTGAAATTTTTGGAGTCGGATCGGAGTCAACTTCGGATTTTTGCCAACTTTACCCCCATCACTAGTGCTGCCAACATGAGGATGCAGGAGTATCATTGACAACATGAGATTCAGTTTCATGGTATGAATTTCAGCATGAGTTTCAAAGCACTATGTCAATTGTGCGAACTGTAGCCTGCGGAATTTTCACTGCTGTTTGAAGCTTGACTGAAGCTTGAGCCTATTTGCTCCTTTGAGACATTGTCTAAATTTGACGAATCTCTTTGGGGTAGCGAGGGAAAATGCTCTTCCAAATACTTCAACATATGTAACATAGCATATGAACGTTAGAAGAGAACATCGTTTATTCAACGCTTTGTTTGTTCTTCTTCATATTTTGTGTCCTAAACAGGGACTGCCTTTGAAGCACTAGATCTGGAAAGAATGATACCGGATAGATTAGTATTTTGTGTAAGTTGCACTCGATTCTTATCACCTTGATTACAATGTTCTTCTTTGTTTTGAATGTTTAAATAGAAACTAATTGACTACCTAAGTCACTAATGAGGTTGGTTGTCTGAGCGTTATAAATTACATTATACTCCATACCAGTATAGCCATTCAAGTCGTTCGATCAAGCTAGAAACTATACTAGACTTGAAACCTTTCCATGAACATGTTACTAAGCCATGTATCTTCCCTGCTACGCCAAAGGAATATTTCACTGAACCTCGGTAGAACGAATTGAAAAAGCAAGCAATCTGTTGCCATGCCTCAATATCTCAGCTTTCATGTTAAACAATTTACAGGAAAAAAGTTCGAAAAAAACTGCATCGCTCTCTCTCTCTCTTTAAATTAATCACCCTTGCAAATGTTTTCTCTCCCACTTGCCTAAGCTACCATCTCCGTTCGTGCTGTGTCAGTGTTACTGCAAAAGGACAGCACAACAACAGCTCCATCATTCCCTTCAACAAGCGTTTCGAATGAATAAATTTCCTGTCGCTAATTACCAGAAAGCAGCCTGGTTATTTTGCTGTGTTTGTGTGTGTCTGTGCACTTTCGTCTCGTCTGTGCTTTTCTTCATCCCGCCCCGGCCCAGCTTTTGACAAATGGAACGTTTCCGCCTTTTCCCGCGGTGTGGCCCAGTTCCATCGATCAACCTCTCGCGTTGGGTTGGGTTTGCGAGCGGACAAGCGATGCAACACATTTGCAGCACCCGCTGCACACAGCAGCAGCAGCACAAGCAGCAGCAGCGGCAGAGTAGTGTTTTGCGTCGTGTTCTCGAATTTACGAAACAATCATTAGCTTTCTCTACCGGTTGGCTCTCGGGGTTTGGCGCTCAGGAAAGTGTTGTTTGGGGTGGTTATTTTTTACAGCTGCTGCTTTTTCTATTTTTGTCTTCTTCTAGTTCCAAAACTTTCCCCATTTGCGTTCCGGGGAGGGGGCGGTAGGATGGAATGGCCACCAAGTAGAGGACATGCCGTTGGTTGCGCATCGCAACGTCTGGTCGTGGTCCCTCGATGCACGATGATGCTTGAAAGTGGCCACGGCGTGGAGACGCGGCCCAGAATTAATTGGTAAAATCTGACTTGGCATACTAATGCGCCGTTGTCATTAGTTTTGATTAAATTTATGAAACGAAACACACACAAGAGTGCTCTTCCCCTTGTGCTTGCTGCCCACTTTTTGGCGTTGGCTTTGGGCCTGACTAGCCCGGGTGGCTCTGGTGCTGATGCTTACAGAGATATTTTATCACCCGGCGGTTGGCAGCGTCGGGTTAGGTCCAAACAACTCCGGCGCAGCGAACACAGGTGTAAGGGCGGCAGCAACGGGTGAGCGCAGCAGGAGGGACAGCGGAAGGTACTCGTAAAAATGGCAACAACTTACGCGTGCGAGCGGCCGTAGTCAAAGTGCTGACGAACGTCCTATACCGTCCGTCGGGGGCCGGAAATGTTCTCTTTGCCAACTACTGAAGGGCGTGTTGCGTGTTTAGCAGGCGGTGCCCCCGGGGCGGTATGTTTTCCCTGTCCGGTATCCACTACACCCGGATGGATTATGCACCACCCTTTGGGCTGGCACACCATCGATTGGCAGACAAACACAGTGCTGCACGCACGATAGTCACACGTTTGTCGGTTGAGCGCACGATAGAGCTACGGTTCACGCCCGCTCTCGTCATCGTCAGTGCCTTGGTGACAAAGGTTTTTAAAGCAAACAAGTCCCGTCCCGTTCCTGGCCCTTCCGTTTGCCTCTGTGACAAGTGGTACCATTCCTTGCCGTTCGTTGTCGGGTGTCGGTATGAATGTAAAGTTTTCGTTTAATTAATTTTGATAGGTGTACAAGTGCGTTTCCTTTGGCTTTTCCGGTGTTGCAGGGGCCGGCTGCAGCACGTGTCGACTTTAAGCACGACTCGGGTCGGGATCGGCATTAGAGTGCATGTCGGTGTGTCGATAGATTGCGTGATTAATTAAAGTCATTCTTTTATTGAGCGAGCGTGAACGTTCATCTGCATTATTTTGTGTCCTTTTCTTTTCTTTTGTTCGCTATGCCGTGATGCGTAAATGTTATGGTTTGATAATTGAATTGCACATGCAAACACGTGGTACGGGTGAATTGTTGCACCCTTGATTGGGGAAGCAGAAATGACAATACAGGAAACGAACGATGCAACAAACGAGTTGAATACATCGGTGAGAGGACACATTGAAGTGTTCATTTATTATTGCAACACAAAAGGTTTATTTTGAATGAAATGCTGAAGAGCATGAGCCGTTGCAAGAGAGTGATTAAAAACGTCCAAGGCTTCGTTTTAAAAATGAAAATAAATTGGCTTCGTTGTTCAACTGTTTCCGTTTTTTTACCAAAAATTTGGCCAAAAAATAGAGTAATTTAAACTAAAAGAAATTGTGTATAAATCAATTGTTTTTTTAATATATTTTTTTGCTTTCGTTTTGTTACAACTTAGTTTTTACATGTTTTTTTTTTCTCAAATATTCAACTGAAACAAAAGTCATTTGTATTGGTCAGATATATTTTTTTTGTGGTTTATGTTTATTCTTTGTAGTATTTACGAATAAACCTTATCTTAAATATTACCTACGTACATATTATTGTTTTAATATTTATATTTATGAAAAAAACGTCAACAAATGTTAACATTTCAGCTGTGATTCATATTACATACTTATAATCTTATTCTTGCTTGCTAAATTTACTCGAATGTACAGTGGAGCGCCGTTTCTCGGGACTTTACCTCGCCCGGATATGCGAATAACACGGATAATGAGTCAAATGATATATTTTCTCATCAATTCCTGATGAAGTTTTAGAAAATTTTCTTTTTTTTTGGATAAAAATAACCCAGTTTTACTAACCTCATGTTTTTCCAATGGAAATATTTGGAATTTGCCATGCATTATAGTGTTTTTTGTTACGAAAATATGCTCTTGTAACCGCTTTTTTAAATATCCTCCTCATAACGCAATGTCACCTTTGTATTGAACTGTCATTTCTCAACAGCACGGATAAACGGAGAGCCGGATAAAAAGTACCCGGATAAACGGTGCTCCACTGTATCTTAATCGTCTTATAAACATGCAGTTCTAAAAGCTCATAATTAAAATGTCTGCTATTTAAATTAACTTTGTTCTTTATTATCCCCGCTGAAATACAGGGTTTCGAAGTCACTTTCGAATGTAAACATTGCTTTTCACCGCGTGCATGAAGCACTATTGTGCTATTCCACATCACGCTGATATTTCATTTTCATCATAATGCTTTTTAATTTGACCTGGAAGAAGTGATATTGTCTATACACCTTACAAACTGATAATTACAATGTATGGTGTAACTTTTAAGGTGGCGAAAAAAAAGGATCTTGATGTTTGGACACAAGGTTTATAACAAGTCATTCTACAATGTGTAGTACTAGGGAAAACGCGAAGGTATAAATATCTATATATTTCACAGTGTAAAAGACATACGTTAGCTTTTTTTTATAATTTTTGATGTTATATTTTTGCCATAAATTCCTGCATTAAAATCTAAAAATAACAAAAATGATTTTCATCCCGGTCTATTTTCACTGTGCATTGGTTCTCCATTTATCAATCCATAATCCTTTGAGTAGATGCTACATGGATAACGCATAACGCAAATTTATCGCACCGGGATATGCTTCCTTTCGTTCGAATTATTGTCAATCCATGCAGCACATCATCGACAGGCAGCTATTGAAAATCGGTACATTTTCTTTTATTATAATCCTTTAAGAGTACATCCGGGTTGACTTGTGGCAAAGTGCATCGTGTTTTCTTTTGCAGTTGCTGTTGGTGCACTTTTCTGCTATTGTGCAGAGCTTCTCGGAACTCGTAAGCAGATGGAATCCGATTTAGATACCGAACAGAAAGCAGTGCTGCATGCTGAATGGATCGATCCGGAACCGGTCTTCAGTCGTATCGTTTCACACAGACACGCCATGGCACATGTGGATGTTGAATACTGGCTTTTATCAATGCTGTCACCTTCCATTCACCCCCACCTCACCGCCTGCCCGCCGATCGATGGGACTGGCGGGATCGTTTCTCGTCCTGTGCCTGCTTGGCCCTGCTCGGGCCTATCTTGAGCCACTGTTCACACTTCTTGCGCGACACTTCCAACCGGTGCCAGGGCATCCGCTCGCGCAGCAACCACTCGAACCGCTCGTCCTCGTACAGATCGTACTGGCCCTCGGTGATGGGGAACCCGTTCGGCTCGGACACGGCATCGAGCATCCGCCACACCCCGGACAGGGAGTCACGTTCGGCCGGCTCGAGGGCGTCCTTTGGTGCAGCTGGCGGCGGCGCCTTGCGTACCCGCCGTTGCTTGCGGCGATGCTGATCGCGCTGCCGCTTCCTCTCGTCCAGATGGTACTTCAGGTCACATTTGAGCAGCATCTCGTCGATGAAGCTCTGAAAGGGTGGGCTGAAGCCACCGGCATCCTCAAACGGCATCTCGGCGCTGAAGGGCAGGTCTGGCTCACTGTCCGGGGGTAGCATTGGTTCCTCTTGCTCGTGGTCAATTTCTGCGACAAGCTGATCGTAAACCTCCCGGAACTCGGAGGTGAACTGATTCAGCAGCATCATATCGTCGCCTTCATCCTTCCCCACTGGCTAGAGTAGACCGCAAGTAATTAGATTGTAAAGATGCTTACAGGAACTGATTACGCTTACCTTTTTGCGCTGATCCAGCAGGATGTAGGAATCGTCCAGGTCGGAAAATGGTTCCGATAGGGCACTGTCTGTAGCATCGCAACCGTTATCACGGCGGGAACCGATCCCGGGCAGCTCCATCACCGAAAGAGGCCTTAGTATGTAAAGAATGCTGTCGGAAAATGCCTGCCGGACCTCGGGATCTTCACTCGAACCGGTTGCTTCGTACGCGTCCATACTGGTGGCACGCTGGAACGAAAGCCCGTGTGTCTCGGTAGCCCGTACCCAACTGCTTCCCAAAACACTCGAATCCCGGAATCCGTGCCCAGCTCAACGCTGGGTTAAGTTGTTAGATCGATAGGAAATGGGCACGGCGAGCACAGTGTCCCAATGTGTGAGCGCACATGCCCAGCAAAAGGGGAAAGCAAAGGCCTGGTGACTGTGGTGGGTGGGTATGGCGGGTGGTACGATTGATTTGACCCGTTTTTGTTTTTGACACACAGAACATACAGGCGGTTTTTTTCGGGGTTGCTGTTCGGGATAGCAACAATTCGGGAAATGCAAAGGATTAAGTTTAGGTTGCTTCTTGTGCACGGGTGAAGGGGGGCGATAGAAAACTTGCACGTGTGCAGTTTTAGAAGGAACAAAAGGGAAAAGTTTGTTTTGATGGGTGAGATGAGGTGTCTTTCAAAAAGTTTTCTTCAAGAGATGGATTCATGTAAAACGGTTTATGAAGTTGTTTGGTTCACTTAAAATTCAACACTCTTCATCAATAATTCAACAGCTAGTACAGTCTTTATCAACAATTTTCCTTTAATATTATAATTTTAAGAATTTTGATTATTTTCTTGGTAGGATGTAGTTGAGGTTTTTTTTGCGTTTTACACTACATTTTTTTATATCAAGTTTAATGGTCTTCTTGTACAATTGTTATATGTTGTTTTTTGTTTAATCTGATTCGACACTTTTTTTAGTTTTTTGTATTGATTATTTCTCCATTTAGTAGAATCTGCACTATTATCAATTAACCTTGTTTTCCTACTTATGTACCTACATTTTTTTAATAATAAAATGTAGCTTTAGCTTTAGTCTATCGAGTTTCAATTACAGTTAAATACATAATAAATATATAAAAATCAGCAGTCTTTTATTTAAAGTTTTTATTTTGTATACCCTGTTATGGCGTATAAGACGAGAACAACTGTTTAAAGTTATAAATATATTTGTTTTCAACAGGAAACTTTGTTGAAAAGCGATCATGTAAACAATATATGTTGACATTTAGATAATATTTTAATTAATATCTGCTGTACATTATACGGTTTGAAAACTCACACAATAATTAACTAATATATGTGGCTGCACTATATTGATCGAAGGAATTGTTATTTTGCATTTATATTCTCGATTTTCGATCATTTATGGGTATAAATGAATTAATCTAAAAAAAAGAAAAAACAAAATTGGTAAAAATCGTATACATTATCATATTTAGTATTTTGTTGATCTTTTTGCAAAATTGCATGATAATTCACCCTATCTGCTTCAAGATAGGATTTAAAGTCAATTATTCCAGGCTATCATGTATGATAGCCAAAGCACTGAATGTGTTAAAAGGAATTAGTTTCTGCAAATAAATGTAATTATTAGACTTCAAAGTGAACTCATATTTCTCAAAATATCATCACATTTGCAGATCAAGCATAATCAATATTAGTATGCTCGTGGATTTTCCCAATACAACACGTCAAACGAGAACGTTATGAAGTGTTACTTGGGAATGTACGTAAATAAAAACAAAGATTGCTTGGCGGACAGTTATCTGAAACGATTTATGGCTACAAGCTAAAAATAAGCCTCACACTACCGAAACCAACTGAAGCATGACAGAACAATTGGAAACCCAACTTTCGTACAATAAAAATCACAATCATGCAGCTCCGTTCGTGTTGATAATACACCGAACAGTAGTATATCGCTAATCGGGTTGGGCAGCTACTTGCTGTTTGCTTTATCGCCTCCCGATTATGACACAGGGAAATCCAATTTCAGTCATCCAACTGTATCGTTACGTACGGTAGCTTTACACCCCGATAAACCATTTTTTGCGCCAGTGTTTGGTGGGTAAATAATCCTTGCATTGTTTGCAAAATTTTGCGTCCCAGGTTGACTATTTTGGAGTGCACTCTGTCGCGCAGCGGGCATTAATGGCGCCGTTTTTTTGTTTTTTATTAGCAGTATGAATAACTCGTGGCCAGACGTTGAAGGTTGGCCAACAACTATGTCGTTGTCGGGTTGGTAAAACTTACTGAGATTGATTTGATGACGATCGCAGCTGGCCTTAGTTTGAACAGCTAACAAGCGGTTTGGCAGAGGCCGTGACGTTGCGCGTAATGCTAGCCACGGTTCATTGACAAGGTCTGCCCACGAGCCACGAGCACGGCGATGTAACCGACATGTACACCTCCTGGTCTGGTTATTCCCGTAATTGATATCTATAAATGGGTTATTATCTGGAGTGTGATATCGCGTGTCTCAGGATGGCGTTTGTCGGTTTGACGATGGGCTAGAATTGATTACTGGTGGATGTGGGCGGAAGAAATGGAGAAAAAGAAAAAAAATGAAATGGAGCTACAACGGACAGTACAAACAGAACACAAGTGTAAACATTTTCTTTACTTTTTACCAACTGATCGTTATATTTGAACGCTTAATTGTTGCAAAATGAGACTTCCCTTGCGATTGCCCTTATCGTCTTATTTTATCCTTATCACGCTGGGCTTGATACGTTGAAGCACAATAAATCAAATCCAAACACACACACTTTCGAAAATCCTCGGACGTTTCACTATCGCCTAGATTATCAGGCAGCGTGACGCGGCTCGAGTCGATCAGGGGCTTTTTTTTGTTCGGCGTCGTAACCATCGGGTTCCGCCCGATATAAAATGCCCCCGCTCGGCTACCGAGAGGACCATCCGTCGTCTAACCGTCTCCACAAAATGTTCCGTCTTAGCGTTCTGCTGACCATCTGTCTGGCCGCAACGGCCCTCGGCAACGGTACGTAGTAGTGTTCCATGTGTTTGAAGTAGGAAAAGATCGCCTCCTAGGCAGTGTACGGGTGTCCTCATCAACGTTCCTCTTCTCCCCAATACAGTACTGTCGCCCGAGTACTACGAATGGGCCGGCCGTATCGTTGGTGGCCAGAACGCTGGAACGAACCAGTTCCCGTACCAGGTGTCGCTGCGCTCCTCCGGCAACTCGCACTTCTGCGGTGGCTCGATCATTAACAACCGCTACGTGCTGTCGGCTGCTCACTGCACGGTCGGCCGTACCACCGCCAACACCATCTCGGTGGTCGGTGCTATCTTCCTGAACGGTGGCGGCATTGCGCACAGCACGGCCCGCATCGTCAACCATCCGAACTACAACGCCAACACGCTGGCCAACGATGTGTCGCTGGTGCAGACCGCCACCTTCATCACGTACACTGCCGCTGTGCAGCCGATCGCCCTCGGAACGAACTTCGTCACCGGTGGTGGAGCCGTCGCTTCCGGCTGGGGTCAGCTTGGAGTAAGTCCGACAGTTCTTGGGCTTGGCTGGCTGGGTGAAGATCTGGAATGTTAACTCACTTTTTTGTTCTTTTGAATGACCAACAGGCCAACGTCGGTATCCCGAACCATCTCCAGTTCCTGAACACCCAGATCATCACGCTGGCTGACTGCCGCAACCGTCACACCACTGCCAACGCTGGCCGCGTCTTCGACTCGACCGTCTGCACGCTGAGCCCGTCCGGCCAGGGCATGTGCATGGGTGACTCCGGCGGCCCGCTGGTGCAGGGCGGTGCCCTCCACGGTATTGTCTCGTGGGGTATCCCGTGCGGTCTCGGCATGCCCGACGTGTTCGCTCGCGTCTCGTCCTTCGTCGGCTGGATCAATGCCAACGCTGTCTAAGCGATCGTCGCTTGGCAGAAGGAAAAAAAAAACCCCGTGTGATTGTGATGATATGAATTTGGCACTGGTTGGATAGGATAATTAAAAGAGTTTTTACTTTTGAAAATGCAACGCGTGTGGAGACAATTTGGCATAGAGAAAGAACCATTCATCATTGTGTGATTTGTTTGCTGTAGGATTACTTGTGAGTGAAATCGATCCTGCACACATTCTTCATCTATCAACTATCGGAAAAAAGGCATCTTTGACATAAAAGGTGTTACTGGGTGCTGTACTAATGGTAGTGGGATTATACTTCATCTCTTCCATTTACAAAATCTTCAACGATGTCCCAAAAAACAACAAAATCTTTAATGTTGCAAGACACCAACAGCAACAACTGGGAGATTAACGGTCTTCTGGTCGAATGGACTAGCAGAGTGAAATATTTGGGCCTCACATTGGATAGCAAGATGCACTCCCACGGATAGGTTCTCAAACTCTCTTAATGAGTTTAAACCCACTGATATCGGGTAGGTCCAAGCTTTCCATTTAAAACAAGTGAGCTGTCTTCAAGCAAATCATCCAAACTGCAGTAATTTACGGTTGTCTGGCTTAGGGAACATGTACAAGGTTACATCGCCAAACAATACAGGTGATGCTAATAGAAAAATGTAGACTTTCTAGATACAGGGCAGTGTACGTGAAATCGCCCCAACATAACTTTAGGTGTAGGGAAAATTAGGTTAAAAAATAGTTTAAGATAGGATAATTAGGTTAAGACAAGAACTCCAAAAATTCTATTACAGTGTATTATAAATAATGCAAGAAAGTAAAGTTCTAGCTTAGAAAATATAAGCAAAAATAACTTGTAAAGCATACGCGTTGCATCTTGTGTAACGTGGAAAGCTACTTGTAAAGGAAATCAAAAGTACAACTATACGTTTTGAGTAGATAAGTAAGCATCAACTGGGAGCAGTTCTTTATGCAGATTGTGTTCTTTATAGCTTGGGACCTCAAGGGCCTAGTCTTTTTTGTGTTCTTATCCAACCGTTATTGATTATATCGCGTTTGTATTGCTACTGCTTTTCCTCTTTCTCTTCTAATATTCTAATCTAATATTCATTCGTTCAACTACCATGAGCAGCTACCAAAATTTACAAAAATCTAATCAGGTATACAGAACATACGGAACGTTTTGAACATAACACAACAAAATATTGAACGATGAAGTGAAACTTCTTTTAGTGTGACTCAGTGGTCTCCAAACTACGGTCCGCGTCTAAACTAAGACAAAAATCAAGTTACTATAGAAGAAAAATGCAGAACTTTAAAATATTCAGTAAGTATTTTCTTGTCAAAACAAGATTTAAACGTTCTCATTACCAAAAGTAGCGCGTAAATGGCCTTCAGCAACTAAATTTACGAACCAATGTGGCCCGCGGACTCAAAAGTTTGGAGATCCCTGGTGTAACTGCTAGCTTCACGCCTAAATGGCGATAAAGAAACGTTGTTTAGCGCTGTAGCGCCATCTTGATTCTGGTAGCAACGTTGCTAAGGTGCGCTTCCAAAAGAACTGCGATGTTGTGTTGGTCAACGCATTAAAGCTTCGTTAAAATTATAAACGTATTTTTAACGTTAAAAATTATTCATTACAGCTGAATTTGCATTTAAGTCACCAATTATTGCCTCTTTGTCATCAATATTTGTCTTTAAAGCAACGTTTGTTTACTACTAGTGTATCATATTATTTTAAATGTTTTGCGGCATTTGTTAGGCTGTATATTCTTAAATTATGTATATTATTTAAATTAAGGATACATAATTAGTAGCTTATTTGTAAAGATTCATTGTAGTTTTCTAATTTGTCACGTATCTTCAGGAATGAAAAAATACATCGTTGGATAAAATTATAGTCTCCCCAGCCCAAAACACTTTTTGGTTCACACACTGGTTCACAAGAATTACACTAGCGAGTACGGACAATGTCGCCCGACCTTTATGCATTAATGATGAGTTTTAATAGAGTCAATGTTGATTGTCAATAAGTCGTACGTTAGAGGCAAATACTGATGCACACTGTTATAATTTGTGCCTTACAGACCAAAACACTGTAAACGTACATACATAAGAATGCTTTTGTTTTATTGCTGATATTTTCTATTAAAAACATAGATAGCCCGAAAAGAATAAAACAGGTGACATCATGCAAACGCATATTAATTTTAATACTGCTCATTAAAAACAGCTGCTGCTCGTGAATGATAACGGTATAAACGACGGGCCGACAACGGGTTCGAATAATATTTATCACAGCACTCAACAATTGATAACAATTCTATTCGGCTGTTGAATTAGTTGCCCATTTTCGATACTGCATGATATCGATGAAAACCATTACAAAATGGTTGCATTTTGTTTACTTATGGCGGAGCTAAAGTGTGCCAGTTATCAATACATACATAATTGTAAGTACTTATCTATTACGCGCAGTCACCATCCACGAGGAGGCAGATGGAATACGATTCTGCCAATTGTAAACTTGCTCTAAAAATAACTCCCAGACATGATGTGAATGTTTGCGGCTCGGTGATTGATTATCTAATCGTCTGTGTTTCGAGTGTTCGTGTTTTTCTTTGATGTCGAATGAGCTTGCGGTTTTGATAATCCTTTTTATTTTTTGCAACACTTTTGCAATCGTTCGCATGATAAGCTTAATTGAAAGCCAAAAGATTAGGCACGGTTGCTAATTGCATTGATTAATCCGTAATGGACACCTGCATCCACGGCGCTCGTGGCGTGTTGTGGCGGGAAACTGCGCCACTATCTTGCTTGTAAATGCGCTTTAGAGGGTTAAAATGTAACGGCGTAGGAATGTCGGCAAGGGTGAGACGAGAATTTTCGAGCGTAACATTCGCGCTGCATTGGGAATGGGTGATAAAGTTTGGTTTACATTCATCAGTTTGCGACGAGGAGCGATAAACCGAGCTGTGTAGAAGACGTTATCGAGCTGATCTGTCTAATGCCAAATGGCTGGCTATTGGTGCGGCCACCGGTTGCCCACCATTATCATCCGCGATAAGCCGTTCGACCATCCAGTTGCTTTGGCTTTTTTGGTATAAAAATCCACCATCACATGTCACTGAAGAACAATTGTTAGCTCGATCGCCGGTTCGTTAGTATCGTGGGAACGTGTGCGTCCGCAAAATGTATCGCAAAGCAGCTGCTGCACTAATCGTCTGCTTCCTGGCGGTGGCCGTCAGTGGTGAGTCGGCTACTTCGGATCCGCTCTACCAGCAGTGGAAGGGTCGGATCGTCGGTGGCACTTACGCGCGCGATGGAGACTTCCCGTATCAGGCCTCGTTCCGCACGCTGGACGGTATGCACATCTGTGGCGGTGCCGTGCTGAACCAGCAGTGGGTCATTACGGCCGCTTCGTGCCTGTTTGGCCGTTCGACTGCGGACACGCGCGTCATGGTGGGAGCCTACCGGCTGAGCCAGGGAGGCTTCAATCTTGGTTTGCGACGCATCGTCATCCATCCCAACTTTGCATCGGCCACGCTGGCCAACGACGTTGCGGTGGCACGTGTGGCACAGCAGATGGTGCTGAGTGATGCCGTGCAGGGTGTGCAGCTTGGCTCGTACAACATTAACGTGGCCTACGGAGCCCTTGTGTCCGGTTGGGGTCGTACCGAAGTAAGTCAAGCGTTGTAGATAGCTCACAACACGATGTGACGCTAACCACAAATCTTCACTTTTGCTTTTGTGCTTTGCAGTTCTCCAACCCTCAGTTCCCGGACAACTTGCAGTACATTGCGGTGAACGTGATCTCGCAGCTGGAATGCCGCGCACGGTTCGCTGATCCGTACAACGCACGGATCTACGATTCGACGCTGTGCAGCAGCAGCCCGGTCGGCCAGGGCACGTGCCTCGGTGATGCGGGCAGCCCACTGATCCACGGTGCCGAACTGCACGGCATCGTTTCGTGGGGCATTCCGTGCGGTGAGGGCTATCCGGACGTTTACGCACGCATCTCGTCGCACCGTGGCTGGATCCTTGCGCACACTCTCATTTAAGGCGCAGGCGTAGTATTAGAACTTAAGAAAGAAGGAGGAAATGAGTGTACTTAATGTAATATAAAATAAAAAAATTAGAACAGTAATATTTTTGTTTGCTTTTTGGGAGAGTTTGTTGAAGCTAAAACAGTATTAAATTCATGCATAACCTGACATATCAATGTTTCCTCCACTCTAGCCTTAAAAGATTTAATGTCGAAACGGAACGTTGAATGTATTAAAGTCAATGAAGTCGGCGAAATCGCAACACCATGTATGGTTTCAGTTGCGCCTAATGTTAGGCACTGTAGGGCTGTTTGTTTGTATTACAGCTAAGTGATGGTAGGGAAAGACGGGGTAAAATAGATACCCCGTAATAGATTGGTAATAGATTGGTTATGGAAAACGCAATGCCGGCCTAGTTTTGAGGGTTTTGAAAGGTTAGGAGAAGCATGATATATTACTTTTGTTCGGTTTATTGCGATATTTGTGTTGTATTTTGTTTTATTTCTGTTTTGATGTTGTTTTTATGCTAAGAAAGTGTTTGCAATGAAGGCCGTCATAAATAAGATACCTGTTTTTTATGCATTCCACTATATATGTGGTAAGGTTTTCTGAATAGTTTTGTTTAAATTGTGAATCGGAATACCGTCTTCAAATATCGATTTGTGTACTGATTAGCTGTATTTATCAAAAATAGATCCCTGAGATCTTAGCCCTTCCTGAGATCCCTGAGATCCCTAGCTTTTGTAAGCTACCCTACATACGGCAGGTTGCTTAGCGCCCTGACGTAGCCTGCATGCTGATAGCAGCCTCCTCTTCTGCCGTTAGAGTAGATCTCTTTTCTTGTATTTCGTCGGATGGTAATGGCGAAAAAGGAATCGTGACGGCCTGACTGTCCCTCGCCCTCCGCTGCCGCTGTCGTCGGGTTCTCTCCATTTCTCGTTGTCGCTGGCGACGACGCTCCAGCTTCTATGCAGAAGACACTGCGCGACCATTCTGTTGTCTGTCGGGGAGCATATGCGCTCTGGCCTGCCATTGCGCTTGTCTCCGACCTTCTGGGAGAGAGAATTGGTGATAACGGCGGCGCCATTCCGGTGGTTGCTGGAGAGGATGCAACCTCAGCTGCTAATCTTGGTGCTACCGGTGATGTTGCTGTTGCTGCTTCTGCTACCGCTACGGCTGCTGTTACTGGTGTAGGGTCTACTGTTGTTGTTGCCTCCAATAGCAAAGGCACTGCTGCCGGTATTGATGATATCGCATCGCTGGCTGTTGGACCATACAATTGCCTGAACGCCGACGCCAATTCCACGTCGCCCAGCTGCTCCGCGCGCTCCTGCGCTCTCCGGGTCCTTGCTTGACGGTTACGGGCCGCTCGTCGGGCTGCAGCCGGGTCGTCCTGCGTCTGTTCAGCGTTGACTGCCGCCTCTGCGGATGTGGAATTAGCAAGCACATTCAGCGCCGCCTCATCTTCTCTCCAGCACCTCATCTTCCTGAATGCGGGTCCAAGGGTCTGAACTTTTCAGCAACATTTGTCCGAGGTTCTCCTCAGTTATAGAACTGTCCATTCCCATTTCCAGTAGGTCGCGCCGAACCTCTGCAAACCTCGGACAAGATCCCTGAGAGTTTGAGATAGATACTCTTCAATTTGCTGTAAAAGTCCTACTCAAACATGGAATGTAGAAAACCACCCCGGGCATTTTGGTAAGTCTTACGAGTTGACGACTGTATCAAAGGACCACGCGCTATACATACAGGTTCTGTTTAAAGCCAAAATAAAAATGGCATAAGTTTCAGAGAGCATGGTGTTGGGGCCAGTTCCAAGTTAGCAATGATATCAGGGTATGTTCTAGAATTGGTATAGGTTTTGAATCCTTACAATAAAGAATAGCAAACGAAATCAATGCCAGAACCAGTATAAGTGTCTGGTGACTGGTAAGGGTTCAGTTAAATTACTGATATGCGTTCCAGGGCCTGTATAGGATCAGTTTCAGTATCGGTATGGTGTCAGGATCAGTTCAACGACCTGTGTAGGTTTAAAACCAACTCTAAGAGCTAGAATCAGATTCAGTACCAGTATGGGCTATGTAAAAGCTCCAGGAACTAATTTGTCTTGATATCTTGATAGTCTTTAAAAACCCCTGTGCACGCATCCTGGAATTATAAGATATTCCCACAATTATTGCAACAAAAAAGAGCATTAGTCGTGAGTCGTGTGTGATTGCATACGGTTTATTCTTCTAGCAGTTGAGCAATCAGTTAAATAGTTGATATATGTAGCATCCTATGACAGCAAGGTGCAAGAACCTTAGTCGGCTTCATTTTAGCCCGTAAAATTGACATTTTTTCCATCTACGTTTCAAAAGTCACAGCGCGGCTTCTCTTTGGAGTTCCTTCAGCTTCTCAGTGTTAAGAACAGCGCTGAAGAAGATAATTTGTAGTTCAACAAATTAATGTTCTATTGTACATTTGTACATATTGTACATACAGCTAATACTGTTATTTTTATGTCTCGTGATAATTCAATCATAGAATGGCACGTGTGCATTGCCCGACAGAGTAGCGAGAGTGCATTTTGCGAACCAAACTGGATACGATCCAGTAGCGATCGTCACCGATAATAGTATCAATCATAATCGAGTGTCAGTCTCGTGACAGGATTGACTGGACGCGCTTGTTATGACGCGCTGTGGAGTCAGCTCTTATCTGCCCGAGACTTACGCGCCTCCATGTAAACTGTCAATGCCTATTTTGTTGCGGTTGAAGTTTTTTTTTGCGATCAAATTCTTGGCATATCGACGTAGATGTTGGAATGCTTTGCAGCTCATGCCATTTGCTATAAATTGAACGACCGTCGCCGGGTATGCCTCAAAGTACAGCGTTCAATCGGCAGCCTTAGGGGAACGGCTGAGCCCACAAGTGAAAGGATAAAGCAGTGACAATGAACCGTTGGGTCGCGTTTGTAGTACTGTGCGTTGCCAGTGTGGCTTGTGGGGAAGGTAACAGCTGGGTGAAATCAAATGCGTGAAACATTCAATAGAGTTTCAATGCGTGGAATTGTGCTTTTTCCTCCGACAGACGCAGCGCTTCGTACAGCGGACTGGGAGGGACGTATTGTCAACGGTTTGAACGCGGTTTCGGGCCAGTTCCCGTACCAGGTGTCGCTGACATCGGCGACGTACCAGCACTTCTGCGGCGGTGCCATCATCGGCAACCACTGGATCCTGACGGCGGCCCACTGTCTCGCCGGCCGCAAGCCGGCGGAAGTGATCGCCGTGGTCGGTGCGCTGACGAGTGCGCGCGGTGGCTACAACTACGACGTGGAGCAGTTCATACTGCACCCGAACTTCAACGAGTGGACGCAGCAGAACGACATCGCGCTCGTGCGCACCAAGTGGTCGATCAGCTTCAATACGGCGGTGTTCCCGGTGAAGCTGGCCCGCACGTACACGCCGGCCAATCGGGCCGTGCTCGCATCCGGGTGGGGTTTGACCACGCTGAGCGTACCGAAACCGGCCGACCGGCTGCAGTACGTGGCGCTGCGTACGATCAGCAACGAGGATTGCTCGGAGCGGTTCCGCAAGCTGCAGAATCGCGCCATTACGCCGAGCGTTCTTTGCACGTTCAGCCGCAACGAGCAGGGCACTTGCATGGGCGATTCGGGCGGCCCGCTGGTTGAGGATGGCGAGCTCGTTGGCATCGTGTCGTGGGGCATCCCCTGTGCCGTCGGCTATCCGGACGTGTATGTGCGTGTTTCATCGTTCCGCGCCTGGATCGGCGCAGTCACGGGAGTGTACTGAGCGAGCGACAGGAGCTCGATTAAAAGCATGACGACAAATAAATCCACGAATCGTTCCGTTTCTTTGGCTACTAAAATAGGTGTGTACGAGGTCCGCTTATCTCCCGCCGAAATGTACTCCGAATATCACGCGATTACTCTCACGGTTCACTCATACTTATGCAGAGCTCGTCCGCTTAAAAATCGTCATCGACGGGGACTCGATATCTGCCACGGCAATGATGATGGTGCTTAAGCTAATCTGGCGATAGCGGTTCGGGGGTGTATTGCTGGTACGAGCCCATAAAATGTGCCTCCCAGGGACAGCACCCTTTCAGTGGCCCTTTAGTGCTCTTTCCCTGCTGCAAGAATGACTCGCGTACGACAGGTGGTGTTGGTGCTGAGCGCCCTGCTTGTGGTTGCTTCCGCGATCGGTAGGTTCAAACAAACGTTCCAAGCGAAACTGGCGCTTCTGATTTTCCCTGCTTTTGCAGCTGGACCGAACGGGCGCATCGTTGGTGGCATTGATGCCGTGGCCGGAGATGCACCATGGATGGTTTCGCTGCGGAACTCGATCAACCAGCATCTGTGCGGTGGCACGCTGCTAAGCAACCGGTTCGTCCTGTCGTCGGCCAACTGCTTGTCGGGGCGGCTGGCAACGGCCACCATGGCTGTGGCGGGATCCCGCTTCCTCAACACGGCCGCCATTCCGTACTATGGCATTCAGATCATCACGCACCCGAACTTTAACGTCAACACGCTCGAGCATGATGTCGCCCTGTTCCAGACGGCACTGCAGTTCATTTTGACCCAATCGGTCCAACCGCTGCCACTGTCGGCCGATGTGATTGGCGTGGGCGTTCGTGCCCGTGTGTTTGGCTGGGGAGCTTCGCAGGTATGTTGAGTTTGGAGTATGCAATTCTTTGCTGCTTGCAATTGATTCGAGTACCGGGTTTTCAGGCCAACGGAGGAAACACCAACGCGCTGCAGTTTTTGAACGTAAACACGCTGAGCAATGACGACTGTGCCAACTTCCTCGGTGCGGAGGGATGGCGCATTGGACCGTCCTCGCTGTGTACGCTGACCCGCGAGGGACAGGGCATCTGTGGGGTAAGGAAGAATGTGTGTGTGTGAGCTACATGAAGTGATCGTATGTGCTAAATGTTTTTTTCTCTGTTAGGGCGATGAGGGCGGCGCACTTGTGCTGGACAACTATGCCATCGGAGTCGCCTCGTGGGGTATACCGTGCGCTACCGGCCGCCCAGATGTGTTTGTCCGTATCTCGGCCGTGCGTAGCTGGATTCTGAACTTTATCTAAGATGCGATAAGGTTTGGCGTTGGCGATCGGTAGTAGCGATGTTTCACATTAGAGGTTAATAAAGCAAAGCATTTCAATTCAGACTAGTTGTTTGTTATCGCTCTAAGGGGAGGGTCACTACTGTAGAGACATTGAGGTAGTGCGGCGATAAGGTATGGCTGATAAGGTATAGATTGTCTTGATAGCGTTTTTGGGGGTACTTTTTTGTTGAAAACAGTGACGTATGTTTGTGAGTTTATGTTGACGATATGGATTGAAGATTGGAATTGAAGCAACAAGGTACAACAGGCTACCAATTTATTCTAAGGTAGTTCTAGTTTTGGTTCATTCATTAAAAAGAGACTTAAAATAAATGGGAGAGAAATGAAAATTAGGACGTAGAAGGACGCAAGGCACCAATATTATTTAATAACAAGGCGCGCGGTATCTCAGGTTGATGACGATCACAGGTAACGTTGAACAAACGCCACATACGAATAAACTGATCAGAAGAGTCAAAGCGAGTGCGATGTTCCTCTACGTCGAGTAGCGATCTAGTTCGGCATCACTGGACGTAGCAATCTCGTTGGTTCTACGATTTGAGGCCTAACACCGCACAGTGACTGTCGTAATTTACTTGGACACTCCAGAAACGCAAGTCAAACTGGTCAGGGGGCGAGCAGCCACCATGCTACCGAATTGCATTTTAATGTCCGAAGTACTACCGAAGTGGCTTGATGCAGACCGGGTCAGTAATGTCAGTAATCCACGTGCTTGAGCTGGACGCCGAGGCTCAACTTTTCGTCAAGGAACACTCCATGATCCCTGGCACAGCTTTACCGCTCGATGGAAGATCCATTTGACGCGTAGTCGTATACTAAAAGGCACCGCACTTTTCACAAATGTAATGAAAACTCTCTTCTCGACGCACAATTCCAGGAGCACCAGGACTAGAAAGCACTTAGAGTGGCTTCAAGGTAAACCATTTTCTGCTTGCAGCTACCTTTTCTCGGGTATTCTCGGTAAACTTAATGCTATGAAATTGTTTTATTTAACATTGTCGTACACAAAAGACAAGTTGTACGAAGTGAAAAGGAGACTATGAGAAAGATTATCATAATTTTTATTCGAGTAGAATAGTTCCAACAGACTGTTCAGGTATTTAGGATGATACCTGTTGATCCTAGAAGGGATATTCTGACGATAGGAGACTAGAAGGAGTGATGCAAGTACCAAGAATTATATATTTTTTAAAATAACAAACAAACCAAGCATCAAAGATACTACTCATGTCACTTGCAGTGAATGCTTCTATTATACTGTTAAATTAAAATGCATCTCAAACAGGTGCCCCCTCGCCTCGCGTAAACAGAGATAAAGTGCTAAAGTAAATGCTAGTAGCTCCCTTGTGCCATGCCGCACCCAAACCCAAACGATCAATAGCGATTAATTTCAAAGTCAAAATTGAATTACCTCCGCTCCTTACGGAGCTTGCATTTCACCGTAGCATTTCTATATATTCATTGATACCCGAAAACCGGGCATCGGGCAACAAATCGGATAAAACAGTGATCCTGCCCGTGCCGTCACAGGTATCACTGACCTCCCGGGCAGTAAATCATTTACACACAAGGGCAGGAACAGTCGACCGAATTATACAGTGCGCCGTTGCATGCCGTAAAGCGAAGATGCATAAAAGTATCGATGCACTTCTCCGGCAGGGAAACGAGGGACTGCCAGCGCTAGCAGGAATTAGATAATCCAATTTCGGTGACATTTAGACGCTGTTCACCGACCGACCGGTCGTTGTGGCACGGTCGTTGTCGTATCCGTAACTGGTGATGAGGTGGAAATTAAAGGGCAAAGAGGGGTGGGGGGGGGAGGGGAGAAATCGAAACCAGAATCCAATTTCATCGGTAAGTAGCGCCAGCATTAGACGGCGATGGTCGATGATGTTCGGCCCCGGAGAGTGAAATTGGGTTCCCACTCTGATGGACGGAACGATACGAACGGGCCGGCATGACGATGACGGCATCCAATTGGCGATTGCCACCGATTGCCATTACGGTCACCCCGTTGCTCCGTTCGTGAGTGAAATCCTGGTGAGTGAATTGAAGCGATACAAATTACAAAACAAAACGATCTCTTCTGCACACTGCTCAATCGAACGCTGGGGGGAACGGGGGGAAGTTGGTCCCATGGGAGGGGTTCGGTTGGCTGAACGGGAACGTCCCACACCGTGTCGTTTGCCGTCGTCGGTTAATGATGAGAGTGCGCCAATCTCGCTGTACTGGAAAAGGTGCTTTTTTCGGGCTTTGTTGCTGTTGTTTTTACGTCTGTCTGTCTCCGTGTCCGTGTCCTTTTTTGCGTGCCTGGTGAAATTTCCCACGCACCGTACTGTATGTGTTCGTTGGGTTTGCGTGGGACGTGGGTCCAAAATTAATCCTCTCGACCACTTCAAGCTAAAAATTGGTACGGGTCACGGTGTGTGTTTCCCGTGCGTCGTTGAAATAAGCGCAATTTTTACGAGCCGGTAACGAGTTTTTAAGTACATTCGAAGCCTCTTGTGTGTGTGTGTGCACGCATGAAGTAAATGTGAAGGTGAAAATGAAGATATCGTACCCGCCGCGTCCCATCTCGTACGAGCGTTTTGGAGAGAAAGTGTGTAACGCGTCAATAAAAAGATCTGTGAGAAATTTGTTCGCCCAAATTGCTCCGATTTGTATCCACCCCGGTGGTGGATTAATTTTTGACGAAATGGATCAGAACGTGCAAGTTGGGAAGGAACGCCGTTTTTTTTTTGCGTAGAATAAGGCCCACGCTTGCTTTAAAAATAGCCGTGTTGCAGTGTGCGTGGTAGAAGTTTGGCCGCTGATGGTAGAAGTTTTACGGCAAAATTGGTTCTTTTTTGTGCGGGGGGGGAGGGAGGGGGGGTAGGGGGGGACGAAAGTAATTCGAGCAGTTTTGTGTGCAGACTGCTCCTGGATGGATGGATGCGATGCATTGTGATGCGTACGTCATGGTCTGGCGTAAGGGAAGGCTTTTTAGTACGCTCGGTTCGGATCTGGTTGAGGATGTGTCTCGAGAGAGAGAGGGAGCGAAAGTCAATTGTAAAAATGGTGAAAGTTTCCTTACTCTTCTTTGTTTTCCTTTTCCTTCCTCGGACAAGACAACGCCGTACCCGCCGTAGGGAGGAGTGCGCGATCTCACTTGGTTAGTACTTCACAGTTGCTTAATCAGTTTTCAGTTTCCAGCGTGACTTACTAGTACTACTACTACTACTCCCCTGTTCCAAAGATGCAAAGTTGAGTGCTGCACCCCGATGCTAATACTGGGCAGTGCTGCTGGTGGTGGTGGTGTTAGTGGAGGTAGAAAACAACTTTTGCAATATGAGAATATTCCTGGCCGTGTCGTACTTTTCTGCTCTCCTCCGTTAGTGGTTTGCTTGTTGCTTGCGGAAACGGCGAAAAACCTTAGCATCGAGATTGATTTTGTATGCGCGTAGGCAAGCGTGCTGCATAAAACATGGACGTGGACAAATTGGCCCTCTCGTGTTGGTAAATATTGCTCGAGTTTGTTTGCGCTCGAAAGGATTTTTTTTGCTGACAGCAATGAGGTTCGATTGAAGAATGAGAAAAAGAGCATAAATTTGTTGGATTTGTTTTGTACCAATAAGTACTAGCCACATACAAGAATACGTTCAAATAAAACCTTCAATTTAACTGCTGGCGCTGTGGAAGAAAACATCTGTTCGGTCGGTTTAAAATCTTTCTAGCGATAGCAGCGCCATTCTGCATACGGGTGGCAGGAGTTGATTATTTTAGAGTACTCTCATGAGTTACTATCTGATTTGAGAGAGAGAAAAAGAGTAAATCACTGGAAGCATAAATGGTTTTTAAGGTGCAGAAGTTACCAGCTGGTAGCCTCAAAGGACTGATAAACTGCAGGGTTTGGCATCTGAAAGAGTAATAATTCTTAAATTGGGATTGTGTTTGTCCAAAACGAAAAATTAATTTCAAAAGCATACATATTTAACATGAATTTCCATTAATCGGATCTAAACTCATAGGTTTGTTCGTTAGACATGATAGTAGCCACATGATAATAGCGAGTCGCTGTAGAGAGTATTAATTTGCAGGAAAAGAAAATTTTAAATCGAATTTAATTGCATCTTGAGAGAGGATAGTGTAATATCTTGGAGATTTGACCCCTTGGTTAGACTATAGTGCTCAATTGGTAGGATCGTAGTATGACTGTCACCGTGACCATTGTGCGATAATCTGACATGTCAAAGAAAAGTCAAATCTGACCGAAAACACCTTTAGTCTCCTGTTTATTTATTCTTCTGCCTTCCGATTTTGTGCCTTTTTATAATATTAGCTATAGTTCTCTTCAATTTGTTGAATATGAAAAAAATGGAAGTGGTATAGGAACATTTTATCACTTGTGCATGTATTATTTGGGAAAACTATATTAGCAGTTGCATCCGAGGCTGTAATGCTCTGGGGAAGCTACAAGCTTCAGAATCTAATGAGAACCAGAAGAGAAACATGAGACGTTAGATATATTGCTCATTCATTCTCCTATCCATCTCCTATCTTCACCATCTGAGTGAAGGATCAAAATGCTCTTGGTGTGTTTGGGTGGCTCGCGCATCGGACTTAAGTTTGTGATGGTTAGGGTAGAGGAAAAGGACGACCCTTAAATCGATAAAAGACGAGCTTGTTGAGCTTTATGATGTATCGACACTAAATCTTCTTGCCGGCGAGTTTAGAATTAAGCATTGTATGACAATTAGTACGTATGGGAGGATACACCCCAGGTTTGAGTGTTTTGGGTTATTGCTGGGAATGAATTTGGGGAAAAAAAACTTTTGATTGAAAAAAGTTATGAAAATGTTTGAGGTTTGAGTGTGTAAAATAAACAAAACATCGCATCGCTCACCGCGGAAAACATGTTGGAAAACCCCTGCATTACTACCTCACGTGGATGTACTTACTCTTGGCACAGACAAGGCACACGATGCAATGAGTTCCCGCAAGAGAGAGAGAGAGAGAGAGAGAGAGAGTGAGAGTCCGCAAAACTCATCCTTACCAGAGAGCGAGCGAACGAAGGCGGTGAGTGCCTCAAAATGTTCGACCTCTCCCACGGAAAACCCATCCCGTGGTGAGTGTCCTGACCGTTTCGGAAAGCTGAGCCCCGCTGCTAGTCGGTCCGCCAGGCAGTGTACGATTTCCACTTTAGCTTCTGCCGACGGCGGCGGCATTGACGGCGGCATTTTTAAGCTAGCGGTTCGTTCGTTTCGCGCGGAGTGATTGTGGTGTTTGTGCTGCTGTGCTGTGTCGCGTGCTACTCGCGTTATCAACCCGCCCCGGGGGCTAGCGCTTGGATAACCGATCCAGAAGCCGGAAAAGGGGAATTGTTTCACTTTCTGCCGCACTGCTCGCAAAAAAAAACAATAGCATCCAGGTATTTCCATCTGGTTGTGCATTGCTTCCGGCTGTCCAAAACTGACGCAAAAGCCCCACTAGCAACGTCCGGACGTCCGGTGTGTGCAGTGCGTAGAGCGTCCCTCCCTTGCGGCGGAGAAACATTGTTGCTTGCGTGGATCGCGAATGTGTGCTTGAGCGTTGGTTGGTTGCGTCAGCTCGGGTGCGTTTGTGTGCGGGAATCTTTTATGTTGTGCCCGCAGTGGAGATAACAACAACGAAAAAAAATGGTAAAATTCCGCTGCAACCGGCCATGCAAATAGCCCGCAGCCCGGACAGCGGAACTGCTGCTTGCGTGTGCGTGTGTACTGCTGCAGTGAATACGGCGAATGAAGGCAGCGGTGGATTTGGCTTAAACTTATCCTTGGTTGGGTAGATGTGAATGTGAATGAGTGTGTGTGTGTGTGTGTTTCAGGGGGGTGATTAAATGCCGCTGGCGGTATGCGGCTGGGTAGGAAGGGCGCAACAAAAAAAATGGAAGCCCACTAACCGTAACCGTGTGTGTGCGTGGTGCATTTGTGTTTCGGCGAAAATGATCAAATATTCATGCTAATGGTGATGATGATGATGATGATGATGGTGCTGATGATGCTGTTGCCTGATGGTGGTGATGTTGTGCGAAGATCTTTGTGCGATAGCCGTGTGGCGTAAAGTGCGGGTATGTGAGCTTCTTTCCCCTCAGAAGCTTTAAGAGCCTCAGCAATGAAGTGTAAATTTCATCCAGTGGGGAAATAAAAGTGTATTTGCCGTTTGCTGTGACATCCTTTTGTGGAAGGCGGAAAGGAAATAAAAAAGAGATCCCACAAAGTGTTAAAGAAAGCTCCCTTTCGTTATCAAACATCGAGATAGAGGGGTGCTTTTTGGAAGTTACAGCAAAGGGGAAGTTTTCAGGAATTGCTTCAAACCCAATTTCATCGCCAACCATCTTCGCCGGGTAGGTTGTTTGACCGTTTGCTGACCATCGCTCTAATCCCATCTGCATGTCTGCGCGTTTTGTGACCATTTCAACTTACCAAAACAACAATAATGGCAAAAAAGGGGACTCACTTCGTTGTACATCCTTGTGAGGGGAAAAAGGTTTTTTTCTTTAAAATCCTTACTGCACTGAAAACGCTAAAAGCTAATCGAGCTGAAAGTGAGCACCGGTAAATAAGGCCAAAAAGGGTTAAATCCGCCCAACCGGGTTGGGATTGCCGCTTCCTGGACGCGTGCTGCGTGCGTGTGTGTGTGTTGTAAATGGACTACCGCTTGGCAGTTTGATTGCGTCCGAGCGGCGAGGGTTCCGATTCAAGGTTTGCTGGCCCCCAGAAACGCTTCAAGAGCGTCCCCTTTAAGAGCGGTTTCGGGGATGTGCGACTTCCCCGAAGTGGGCCAGCTACCGCTGCCGCTTTCATAATTCAATCGAAACGTGACGGAGGGATTGATGCTCCCTTTTTTTTTTCGTTGCTGTATTCATCAAACTCACCAAAAAACCGGGAGCATTATCCGCCGATGTAATATTTACACCACTCATCTAGTTGCCCGTGCGGAAAGCTTCGCTTCGCCCCGTGCAAAACGGGAAATGGTTTGATGTAAATGGGAGTTTTTCCCTACTATTTTCCTCCCTATTACTGAACAGCAGAACGGAACCATGTTGAATGGGATGGTTGTAAAGTATCATTCATGCCCGGTGGGGAGATGGGATGGCATCGCGCAATCGTGCTCAGTCATGTGTAGTGCCTGATCGGACGGTTTTTTTTCGAGCCGCGAAACCTTCGCATGAGCTTTCTATAAAAAGCTGTTCGATTTTGAATAATTTTCTGAGAATTTGGATCCGTTTTACGCGTACACATGTTATTGGGTAGGGATACGCACACTCTCTAGAGCTTGATTACCGCTTGCAGTGCACGGGCACGGGTGCTGTCAGGTCGTCAGGTTATTGAATCCTCAGGCCAATGGGAGGGGTTTTTGGAGGACCCAGATGGTTCTTTCGTTCGCCCCCGTACTTCTGATGATTAATTTTATATGCTACACGCGTGTCAAGTATCTTCCGCTGTGTGGTAGGACTCGTCTTATGGCTCTCCTCTTACTCTCATAAAGAGATAGAAAGAAGCGAAAGAACCAAAAACCAACAGCAAAAGAAAGAAAAAAGCCTTATAATGAAGTCAACCATCCCGTTTGGCGTGACTTATACATTCACTCGTAGAGTATCGATACGATCGGCACGCCTCCATGCCGGTGGTGGTGGTGGTGTACAATATCCGTTTATAATAATTAGCGGTGAGCGGTGGGAGGCAGCGTGCGCTTTTGATGAAATCAAACACGCGCCACGTGGTGTACAATCCATCATTAATTTCACCAGCCGCCTGCCTGCCTGCCTGCCTGCCTGCCGCCGTAGTGAATTTCAACGGTTTTGTGCACACGTTTCCAATAGAGCTTGCAGTGGGAGCTCCGTAAACAAATTACCTTCCGCAGGAGCGGGGCCAAATGTGCGAAATACTCACGCAAAAGATCGACAGCTCGAAAGTCGGATTGGGAAGCGGGGATAAGGTTTCCCGTTTGATGGCTATTTGATGGCCCGCCGTAACGGCAAACCTTGTACCGTGCGGTTGCTTTGTAGTGCTAAACCGCAAACAAAATAGCGACCACGGGGGAAAAGGCGCTCTCTAACGCTCCTGCGAGAAAACAAGGCCACAGACGGGACAGAAAGTAATTTATTTAAATTTAATTCAGCCTATCGCTTTCGGAGGCTTTTATATCTCTCGTGTGGTGCGTGTCTTTCGCTGAGGTGCTTTCGGGGAGAGGGAACACAGTCCACAGGTGAGTGAGACACAACACCGCACTTGTAAAAGTCGGGGTGAAAATTGGTGAAAATTGCCATTTCATGTTGTTGCTCACACGGGCTGGGTTACAAGTGGTTGGGCCCGGTTTAACGGACGGGCGGTAAAGCGAGGACGCGTACTAGCGCTTTTGTTCTGTGTGTGTGTGTGCTTGGTGGTGGAAAAGCTCTTAGCAGGCAAATAAGTTCCAAGAAGTGGGTCCTTATTCCTCTCCCCCAACCCTCCCTCTATAGGCAAAACTATACACGGTGGATAAGTTATCAAACGCGTGTGCAACGCTCTCGTTCGGCTTGATGCGGAAGTGTGCCCACAGCGATGAGGTATGAGGGAAAACGTTTGCCCACAGCACATGCATAAGTAATGCTTTGTGACCTCATTGTGTGACAGTGCGTGTGTGTGTGCCTGTTTGGTGCGTGTTGGATTGCGTAGGAACGCCGGTGACATCCACCCCATACACCCGTCAGTTCGGGTCAGTTTAATTCAATTTCAAAAACTTTCCCGAACATCTCTTCTGTGAATGTTTTCTTGTGGTGTATACCACACACACACACACACGTTGTGTTCTGGACAACTCGATTGGAGTGGTGGTGGTGTTTGCGGAACAGGGCACAACACTCCCGTCACGACAGCTGAGACACACACAGACACACAAACACACTGTGGAAATGGGTAAAATGAAAATTCCACTGCGACACCATAAATTATTCCGACGTGAACGCGCGTGCCCCTCCCCATACGGACATGGTCCGTTTCCCGTTGCAACCAGGGATGCTGGGGGACATGCTAAGAGTGCATGGAAGGACAACAGCTGAAACTACAAGAACCAACAAAAAACAAAAATCCCTCTTTTCGATTTCGCATGTACCGGATTGGAAAAGAATTACGAATTCAACACGAATTACCTCATGCCCATGTTGGTGGGGAATTGTCCCTGCCGGTGACGTCGTGTGCGTGTACTTCAAACCTTACCTCCGGATATGAATCTCACATCAACCCGCGTGTCTGCCGGATGTCGGGAAGCGTCCATCTACTAATCAATCGCTAAATGCCGGTTTTTTTTCTTAGAACACATCCCAATATCATACCCAAGATCTGCTTACCGGATGCAAAAAGGACATCAGCTCAGATTAGCCGGTTCTGGAGTATCCGGCGCTGACGGACCGGTGCCAAAGGAACTCTACTGACGACACTGACAGAAAAATAGTTAATTAAAGTCCTGTTTGTTTGCCGACGAACACCGGAATGGCATTAGCGTCGGATGATTATGTGTGTGTGTGTGAGTGTCCGTCCGTCCAAAACCGGCTCACATCCTCTCCACATCAGTGCGGGAGATTCTTGGGAATCTTACTTATCCCCGTCGCACGCACAAGATGGCGTGCGGTGTCTTACGGTCTTTCGGATGGCATTAGAAGATGACTAACGGAAGAGATGGCACTCAGCCGAAACGGTTTCTGGTCCCCTGGTTTCGATAGCATTTTCCATTAATCTAATTAGCCCGGCTGTCTTACCGCTCCGCGGACAGCCCACGCTCTTGGCCACGGGCAAGTGTTCTTAGGTTCGCTTCTTGCAAAGCGCTCGTGGGTGTAGTTGGCATTATTACCTACGCGAATCGTCACTTTGAAAACGCCGCTAAATTACAATAAAACTGAAACATTCCACTGGGAGGCTTTTTCTGCGGGAACGCGTTCCAAAATTGCTGTGGAAATTGCAAATTTATAGCCAGTTCATAAATACCGGGAAGTGTACATTATCTCGGCCTGCCAACCTGGGGGGAGTGGAGTTTAGCTAAGCTAAGTAATATGGTGATGGTTGTTGGCGGTCCATCTTGAAGTGTATTTAGATGTTACTCGACTGCGGCTAATAGAAATGTATGAGCTTCAATGCTTCAACGATGTGCTTCAATGTCATGATTGTGATGTGTAATGCGACCGTGCAATGATACAATGGGGCATGAGAGCCCCCCCAGTTCTCAGGCAGGCTGTATTGAAAATGATCTGATACAAAAGTTAACACTCGTGGACGCACTGGTGAGACAGATCCGGAATGCGGATGGTAATTAATCATCGAGGAATTCCGTGTGGTTGTGTGTGTATACTGCGCTTTCGCGTGAAATTGTGAAAACAATTTATCATTCAACTAGGCGGGAGCTGTTGTGGTTTTGAGCATTCATTTCAATGGGAAAGATGCACGGTACGGCATTAGCTGTTTGTGATTTGATTAAAATCCATACACAGTGGGTTACAGTGTTGATGGTACAGCTGTATTCTGCGCTCTTACAATCAAGTTGTTTTGAGATCGACTTGATGTACTTAGTTTTTGTTTTGATGGTAGAGAAAAGTTCATTTTTGATTTCGTTACCTTGACTCGTATCGAATCAGGATAGTATGTGAAAATCGTATTCGAATTCCTAGTAACGAATGGAGAATATTTGTATGAACAGTTCCTTGTAATGTAACACAAGGTAACAGTTCCTGCATATATTGACTCATAAACTCTTGCTAAATCAATGTTTATGAGCAATGAGAATGCCTGGCCTTCTAAATAGTTTAGGTTTTATTAATCTTCTACATTTTTAGAATAAATGCCATGGACACTTCTATGAAATTTAAACAGGTTGGTCTAAGTTAATCTTACCGGTGGCCCCCTGGTACAGTCGTCAACTCGAACGACTCAGTAACATGCCCGTCATGGATTGTCTGTTTAATGCAACTGTTTTTGAATATTAATGGTCGATCAGATCGTACGACAGACTCTCTATGAAAGTCGACATAGAGCGCCGTAGATGCAGATTAGGAGAGAGAGAGCGTCTATCGTTGATCCTGTTGAGGGTTCCTGAATGATCCAATTCCACTTTTTCTCCTAAGTCGCCTAAGACAAGCGCTAGCGCCCGAATTTAGCTTCAGGCAATTCTTCAGGCAACTCTTCGAATTCTTCATAATTCTTCAAATTTAGCAAATCGACTCAAATCAACATAATCGTAGGAATAGAGTGTAAAGCCAAAAGAAACAAAGGAAATTTGATCAAAGCTGTGCACTTTGAACACATTCTGATCTATGAGCAATTGTTTGACATGTTGTTAAAATAAATCAAATGAAATCTTTATCGTAATTCTAGCTTTGAACCATAAAATTGACATTTGGCTTGGTTAGTTGTAAAATCTTTGATTTCAAAATTTCCATATACATGCTTAGAGACAGTATTTTAATCGGCTTAACCTTTGAACGGCAAAGTAATATAATAAAAACAAAAAGCTCTTCCATCAGCACAAGTCATCTGAAAGAACCAATCCAATGCAGCTGTACAAACACTTCATTGAGTCACTGTAGGAATAGGCCATTGTTTTAGTGTGATAATAGAGCAAGTGTGATGGAATCTCCCTTATTTATACCATTCCTACAAAGCACTTCAATAGTGAAAACAAAAAGCTCCACATTCTCAGTAGCAACATTTTTGTGCTAATGTGCTCATTTGTGTGTTCGAAGAACCTCCCTTAATTAAAATATCCCTTTGGCCAACGTTGCAGCCTGTGCGGGAGTTTGGGGTGGTAGTAATTCGTCATAAGTTTGTCCCAACCACACATCGGTGCCAGATGTGTTTCGTCAGAATATGAAACCCAAACACGGCATGGGTGCATCATTCAAATGGCGAAGGGCTTCAGCGTTCGTTGAGATGAAACTTTTCACCAATGTGCCTACGTATGTGTGTGTGCGCGTTGTTTTTCGTGTTGGACGGGAATGGAAAATGGAAAATGGGTTCACTCGTGCCTGGCATCGATAAAAGTAAAACTTTCCCAACAATCCAGACAATGCGGGTGTGTCTTACTTTTAAGCATGGTGCGCGCTCTCTCTCTCTCTCTCTCTCTCTCTCTCTCTCTCTCTCTCTCGACACACAATGGTAAATCAAAATTTTCGCTTGACATTGAATAGGGGGGAGAGCCAGAGGGAGCGAGAACGTGAACGGGTGGGCTCAAGTGGATGTGAAGAGTGAAGCATAAACTGCAGTCATTCTTCATCAGCATTCAGCTATTTTCATCGGACGGTGTGCACGAGCACGAGTGCCCAAAAATACATGCCACAACCGTGTTGGCCGTGTTGGCTATCGTATCGCCACAAATTTGACTCTTACCTGCCGAAGACATCATCCCCCTTCTGTGCAGGAGCGAGCACAGGAGAGCACGAGCGCTTTTGAACAACGCCCGGCGCTTGTAGCTAATGGCCGGGAATGGGTTTGGTAGTTTGCCAGGACACAAAAGATATCTTCAAATTAAAATGATTCATAGCGTTGTTCGTTCGGCGGTCGGCTGGCCTCAGCCAGTCGGTTGTCCCACAGTTTGCCGGCCGATGCAACCACATAGCTTGTGCGGCCGTTAGTTTACGTTAGTGAAAACCGTTTACACTGGGCGGCTCCGGTGAGGGCCTCGGAAAAGAAACTCTCCCAGATTGCTGAAATGGATGGTTTTGCTCGTGTTAGGATGGTGAAGGGACGAGCGCGGGGTGGTTACTTTCGGCACTGACACGTACAAAGATTTACGAGTCACCGCGGCGGTCGGGCATGCGGAGGGACTTGGCGGAGGGTTTGTGCGTCTGCACGAGAAATCAAGATGACGGCTCAAGAAGGACCGATGGGGGGGGTTTTTTTTGGTACACGCCACTGGCACTTGAGCCTGAATGGCTGAAGGAGAGCTCTTGTGAGTGTGGAGCGAAATTCAGAGTGGATGCGATAACGGCATGGCATGGCTTTGAACTTCATCAAGCGCCAAAGTTTCGCGTTGTGTTAAAGCCTTGTCAACCAGTGCTGCTGTTTGGTTTTAAAACGGGCGATTCGGTCCGCCCTATTGCTGTAGCGAGCGCACTCACGGCTTCGGTACACGAAGTCTGCCACGACAGACAGCTGCAGCTTACATTTTGATGTACGTACCACACTCATCATGCCGTAAAGTTTTGGTACTGCTGTTGTTTATTGTTGGTAGCTTGGGAGAGGTGTTCTGGGGATATTCGAGGGAGGAACAAAATCGTGACAAATGAAGGTACATACCTGAAGCTATTATTTGTATATGTACGCGCGTTTGTATGTGTGCTTCGTATCCTGAATAATGAAGACAATGAAGACGAACCGTTCTTAAAGTAGGCAAACTGTAAGGCCCTTCAGTGGAAGCATTCGAGCAGAAGGCAAACATTTGTGTGCTGGAGGTCCTTTAAAAGATGATCAAATATTAAAGAACATGCCATAGACGCACATACACACAGATACACATATTCACGCCCTGACACTGCAGCAGACAAATGTAGGTAGCTTTAGCATGTTAAAGAGAGCTTCAATTCAATTTGAACCTTTTTGGCTGGCGTAACCGTTTTACAGCCTTTAAGGCTATGATCATGTCACCATCATGCTCTGTCTTTGTCGCATGGTGTACTGCAGTGGTTGGAATTGATTTAAAAAAAAAGGAAAACATATCTTCATGTACTATTGTTGCAAAGGTGTACGTACTAGGATTAGGGTGTAAGCTCACCGGATACTGTACTGTTGTGATTTGCAGATTGATTAGTTGGATGGATGGTAATCCCAGATCAAGTGGTCATGTCGTTAGATGATGTAAAAGGATGTACTGTTATGATTGAATGGATTTATGGAGGATGTATGTGCACTGACAGAGGACGCTTGCGTTTAGTTAAATTCGCATGGATCGTTTTATTAGCATAACCTGAGATTTGAATGGCAGACACATATCGCCTCGAAGAACGGAACTTTTGGAATTTCATCTAGATTTGCCTTTTACGCTGGACTTATTATCAAGGTGTGGATAAAAATAAACCACAATAAGCTTATGTCTGCACAAAAACTATCAACTGGCTGGATTTGATGGACTTGATTGAAAGATGTGAAGGAAGACATTGGTTTTTTATGCCATGCATTTCATCTTAGTGATTTTTAATGATGTTTTTGAATGCTAAAATTTTAAAAGTGTTACTATGGAACTGGAAAATACATTTAAAATATTGAAGTCAACAATTACTACAAAATTCCCTGAGATAAAGCGCAAAACACATTTCAACGCCCGTGTAACGTGTCGCGCAAACGGCTAGTGGACGGAGCTGGATTTTAATAAATGAATTGTGGTGGTACCTTTCCTACCCCAAAAGTAATTAATGCAAATTTTGCTGATTTCTTTGTAATTATGAATGTTGAGGCATTATTCGGTACGCTTCACCAAACGTCAACAATTCCTAGAACATGCCCAGACACCTGTAAAATGATGCTATTAATAAAGACGGACGGTTGTCACAAAGTTTTTCATTTTTCCTAGTAAAAAGGTCAGCATCTAGGCCATTTCGTTTCTCCGCATAAAGAAGTAGGACTTTATATTTAACTCCATTTGCTATCGATCGAGGTTCTGTTTTATCTTAGGAGGATAGAAGGGGCTATTGAGTTTACACATTGTTCAGATTGATGCATATTGCCATATTTGCCTTATTATTTTTTTAAATTATTGTTTATTTGTTGATTAAGAATATGCCTAAAAATTATAAAGGATATGCCTAAAGTCAAGTTGTAAAGTATATTGTCTTATTTTTTGGTACAACATTCTTAAATTTTGCAAAGATTTTTAAACAAATTAATTTGTATAAAACTAAAATTGATAGCTAAAATTAGTAAGAAACAACAACAATAAAGCTTGATCAAAAGAAACAAGCTTCATTGCTATATTTCAGTTGATTTTGAGTTTTTTTTTAAATGTAATTATGTTGTGTTACTCAATCCGATGACTTCCAACAATTCTTGGATATCTCTTTCCATCCGAAAAGCTGTGAATACCTATCTAAATTTGCACCTCTTCCAATCTACTAAAGATGATAATGACGCTAATGACAGTGTGATGGTACCGAAGTAGTCTTATTAACTTGTAGATGGCTGTGACCCACCAGGTGCTTCTGTTGCTATTTCTGCTGGACAGCTCTGCTTTACGGATGTGTTTGTGTGTGATAAACAGTCCCCACGCCGAGCTTTGTTTACCGAGAGGCTGACACAATTCTGTGACACACACACACACACGCCTGTGTGCTGTCACTATCGCAGTGTCGCATTTTTCCAGATCGTTAACTCCCAGACGGTTTTGAGCCGGGGGAGGTCGGATCGTCTTCGTCGAACACTCGCCGATATATCCGACCATCTTAAGGATGAGACAACAGCGTCACGAGAACCACCACCGGCCTTTCCCATCCAACTCCATCAAGAGTGGGAGTGGCTGAGGCGATAAGGTGGAGAAGGCTGGAGATGATTCATAATTACACCTTTAATCTTGTAACCATTGCGCGCGGGACGCGCTGGCAACAGCTGCTATAGGCGGAGCTAGGCTAGGCCAGGCGCCCACCATCACCATCCTACCATGCGACGGCTCGAATCGACATCTATCATGGAGCTTAATTAGTGCCTGTAATTACGCTCCAGCTCAGCCACACGGAAAAGTGGAAAGTCACGCGACAATCTTGAGCAAATCTCACCTTACCGCCAGTGGGAAGTCTCACCCCCGGTGAGTGAAGGAAATGCTGAAGCGAGGCGCTATTCTATGAGTGAGCTGTGAATTGTGCGGGGTTAAGCATTGGTCCGACAAGCACAGACGGTTCATTACAAGATGGGGCAGGGATGGGATCATGCTGGTTTTTGTCGAGCCAGCTTTCGTAGACTATTTGCGAGCAATTTTATGGCTCAGCTGGTCCCTGAGCTACGCGAAGAATTGATTGAGGTTTGAGGCATTATGAGGGAGGGAAGGGAGAAAGTTGAACGAACGGTGTCAGGTGGAATGATGGTTTCAAGAATGTTTGGTATTTTGATGCTTTAAGTGAGGTCAACGCTTAAGATGCTTGAGTAGAGCAGGCAGAGTAAAAAGGGGCATGTCTCTATTTAATTTGAGAAATATACATTTTATAATTACTACAAAGCAAGCAAGACTCTTAGGAGTAATACGATTAAAGCAACAAACTGCTGAACCGTGAAGGATATTCCAGACACACGAAGGACATGAAAAAACGGAAAACTCCGAACTGCAAAACACTGCCAAGTGAACGATCGACCAGTGCGTTTGTGTGTATGGACTTGTTCACGCGTGGCATTTTTTTTTGTTGTTGCGCGCTTCGGTTAATTTTTAATTTCAATTATCAGGATTAGCACTTTTGGAACCGATCCAAACATGGCCCTGGTTGCCAACCGGGCCCACCGAACCAAAGTTCCGGAGTTGTGTTTCGTAGCGAGTGAGCGAATGCTGCGGAATTTAATTAACTTTTTTGTCATGCGAACTTTGAACGAACGCGCTGGCGTTTTTATCTATCTCCAAAGCTGATCCTTGGAATACTCTAGCACAGTGCCACAGTGGACACTATACGGTGACTGCAGGGGGCAAGTAAAGCCTGTGCTGTCGCAGTGCATTTTTATTGCAAGCGATTCGGAGTCGTTGTTGCATTCCTTCGGGATGTCGCCCGGGACCGGGACGGGCGGGCAAGTCTTCACGCCCAGTGCCAAGTTCCTACTTCCTGCTCGAGAGTGGCACCCAGACACCGGCCGAAGTGGTGCCAAAGTTCTCGCAAAAGGTTAACGAGTGGAGTCATCGAATCAGAGGCTCGGCGGAGGTTTTTGGGCGCAGCACGGGCAGGGCGCAACCACGGCGGGAAAACGACTTGTACAAACGTTTGGTTTGTTTTATCGGGCGAAACACTTGCAGAACTATAACGCCTGTGACCGAATTGCATTGTGGGTTTGAAAAGAGGGGAGCTGTGTGTGTGTGTGTGTGAGAGAGAGAGAGAGAAAGAGATAGGGGAGCAAGGACTCAAAATCATACACTGAGTCGACATTTGCTATCGCGTCACAGGGGAGTGCAGAAAAGGAGAACGAACAAACTACGTGGCAAAAAAAGGGAAGAAAAACCAGCTCCGCAGCATTTGAACCTAATGGTGCGAATTCCTTTTTCTAGGTTAAATACGCACACACACACACACATACATGCAAACATCTACAGAGGCAATCTTTCACAAATATTGGAACACACATGTTTGGCGAGCTATGTACACGGTGTAGAGATTTTTGTGTTGTTTTCATTCGTTGGGCAGATGCCGAGCAAGTGTGTGTGTGTGGCTGTGTTTGTGCACACACACACATACACCGACTCGCACGTTGGCTTTGGGGTTTTCCTATTTCGGGGTTTTGTGGTTTAGTGTCCGGTCGCTGCTGGCTTAGACAGCGGGTTATAGCGATAAATAAAGCACACACAAACACATTCTGTTCGTAGCAGCTTTTTCACGTTTTCCACTAGGACCCTACGGGAAGGAGGAGAATACCAAACAACGCACTCAACAAAATAGGGCTTGGAAATTTAACGTTCAAACGTGGCTCTGGGGAATCTGAGATCTCGGCACAAACACGATGCATATTAGGGAAAGCTGGATGCTTTACGTGTGTAGATGATTAAAATTCGTTTAAATTAAAAACGAAAAAAAGAGACTTAAAGTTAATCTGCATAAAATAAGTTCAAAAGCTCCTTAAAGCTTTCAGCAGCATGCAAGATCGTAAGGTATGCCATGATAACTGTAGAGAGATTAGAATTAGTGATGGAGGTTTTAGAATCCATTTCATTTTGCGCAGGCAGTGTAATGAACGTTTCATTACGTATTTTAAGATTTCATTATTTAACACTTTTTAGCAAATGGCAGAGCTACGATTAAAGGTAGATTAGTTTTACATTTAGCGGTTAATATTTTGACAAAAATATATAACCATAGACTACCCGCAGGGTATGAGTCTAGATCAGCGATGGGCAAACTTTTGAGGCTAAAATGTAAAATAATTTCCCAACTGATCGAATTTTAAAAATCATTCAAAACGATTCAAAATTGTAATCTTCAGAATCAGAATCATATTAAATAATTAATTTTGGTAGCTAAAACCACCCATTGCATACAACATTACACTAAAATCAGCTATATTTTGGCTAGAAACCGCGTGATTCAACTTACATGGAAATCAGAGATACGTGATTTATTCACGGTCCGCATTATTAGCGTATCTCGGGGACAACCTTTCATTGGGAACATTCTGGGAATTATTTAAAATGCTTTACATTCAGTAACTATTGTAATGCTTTACGAACAAGTAGTGCCATGTCAATATGTGTATAATCCTTCAATATTACTACATTCTGTTTCATAACTTTCGTAGTTTATTTAAGGTGAAAACACTGTTAGATATTCAATCATGTTCAATAATAAAATGATCTGATGGAAACTGTCCAGCCTTGTTCAGGGGCAGGAGCGATTTTCCATTTTGCAGATGGACCAACACGTACCACTTTGCTTAAACACATTTTTTTATTGTTCCAACTTTAATGAAACACTTCGGCTGAATTCCTCGAAATTGATATTTAGTCGAGTGCAAATTTAGTGCCAGTCTTGTTTTAGAATAAAAAAGAGAAAAGTTGCTGCTAACTGCTGGGCGGTTACAACATTTGTGCGTCGAAAAATTCACTGTGATTTTCGATGTGTTTTGTGGCCAAATGTAGTCAAACACAGCCTCAGCCTCGGCACACCGACATCGAATGTGTGTAAAAACAGTGTGCAAAACTAACACAACGTCTATTTGGTTTAAGAAGAAGGCCCGGTTCAGCTCCAGCCATGCCATCACGTGCCTTTGATCTTGCACGTGTCTTGTGCTAAAGCAGATTAGAGGGAAAGAGAGAGATACAAAAAAAACAACAACGATAACACTGTTTGCCCCTGTGTTGTGTCTGCTAATTAAATACGCGGATCTCGGTTTGATATGAAAACGCAACAGCAGCCAAACAACAAATAAAACCACACGATCGAGAGAATGCGTGTGTTGGTTTGCCGGTGGTGGCAGTCTTGTTACCATCTCTTGCTTGCTGGTCAATGCTTATTACTTGAAAGCTTTTCGAAACAGACACACACCCACACAGAGAGACAGAAGAAAAAGGAATAATATTAATACGGTTTTAATGAGCTCCAGTGTGACGCGTTGTTTGAAGACGGCAAAGAGAGAGAGAGAGAGAGATGGCGGAGCTTATTTGGAGCTACATTGCAGCAACGTACAGTGGTGGTAGTATTTATATTTTAAGGCTTTATTGGAATTTGTTCACGTGGCAAAGAAAATAGAGCGTAGCGAAGCGTGTGGCAAGTGGGCGCCCTCATTCCAGCAAACGGTCCGCTCTCTGTGGTAGAAATGCTGATGCGAGATACCGCAAGCATCACTCCATACGTGGATAGCAAACATATGCGTTTGTGTATATGTTTTTAAAATAAATTTCTTCAGGCATGAACATTCATTTTCAAACAGCTCTCGTTTAAGTGCCGAAGCATCGGAAGCGCAAACGAAGCAGTGTACCAGCACTACTAGCCCCTTGAAAGTTTGCTATTTCGCGAGCTCGAAAGCGACGAAAAAACACACAGGGCGCCCGTTGCTTGACACGGAAAATATTTAACCGTCCTCACCCTTTTTGAACACGCTGTTCATACCGTGCCGTTTTGTTTATTGTTTTCCCATTGTGGTGCCACTCACCCCCCCGGACAACAGAGAGCTTTCGAGAGCGAGGGTTATAGGGCAGCATGCTCGTAGCCCATCCGCAGAGTACACACGCGCTGCGCTTGAGGCTTCTCGAGTGACCTCACCCGAAACACCCTGTGCTTGGTGTGATGGAGTGAAGTTTCGAGTAGTATTGTTTGTGATGGGGCGTGTTGTTTAACCACAGCATAGAGCACGGCCCCGAGGGGGGGGGGGCGCGAAATCTCACTTCGATGTGCGCCTGGGTGCGCTTCGGCAATCGTGTTCGGAGTCAAACAACTTCAACCGTCCGCAACAGAGTGGGCTTGTTTTTAATTGAGAGCGTTTAAAATTGGGGTAAACATTTAAAAGAAGTGAACGAGATTACAAAACGACAAGTGGGTTGTGGCTAAACGTGTGTGTGAGTGTGTGTTTTTTAATGCTCGTGTCGGGCAATTTATCGTGTCACATCTTCACTAGTCGTAGAGCGGTAGAGCCATTGCTGGTTCGCACATTTGCAGTCCGCCTTGTGAGGAGTGATTGGACCGTAAGTGAGCCTCTAAATAAAGCTGTCAAATGGAGAAGCCGAAGCTTGGGTGACGATTTGGTGCACGCTTTTGTTAGCTGGAAAGCGTACTTGTGTCGAGAGTGTGTTCAAATTCGGACATCGAATCGGCTCCCCCATTTGACGACGGCGAGTGGGGCGAGAGTGACGATCAACAAAAGCCCGACAGCAATTGATTGGTTCGGACGGCCCGGAGCGCCGGTGGCTTCTGCTGACGACAGAAATTGCACCCCAACAATGTGTCGCTTTGACAGCTCTATTCTGTGCAATTATGGCGAGGAGCAGGAGACGCCCCCCGGCGATGAGATGGGGGCGCCTGGTGTTTCAAGACAGAAATTTCCAATTTTCCATCTTCCGGGACAACGACGACGACGACGACGACTACAACCAGGGCCCATTTTGGGGTCGTTCATTTTTACGAGCGTAACAATGTTTTGCTCAAATTTCCAAACAGATTTCCGGCAACTGGCTCATTCACATCGAAATGAGCATCGGGAAGCCATGGGGGCCGGTACCCAGTATAGTGGCATGGCAAAAAAGCGCGCACATAGAAGGGCGTTTCGACTATAATCTGTGTCCCCTAATTGGAGCTGGCTTTCATTACAATGGGCATGGGAGAATGGTTCGGAGGGGAGGGAATTCAATTTCGTCGTCAATGTTATAAAGCATTCGCTGAATGATTCCGCTCCCGCTTGCCCCTTGCGTGCTGGCCCGAACCGAATGGGAAGGCCATTAAAATCATATTCAAAGCAACGCTAGTTTCAATGAAAATGTCCTGCAGGCAATACTACTGCTCAATTTCTAGCATTCTTTCTATATTTGCACAAGTCCGCGGGTGAAGTTTGCCTTTGCATAAATGCTGGACGAACGGTTCGTTTCTGGGAAATTGTGCTCCGCGTCGATAAAAATAAAATTGGAGCACAAGCTAAAGGCTGTGCTGAGCAAAGCCGGTGCTGCTGGTAGCTGGAATCAGTAATCAGCGGGGATGTTGGCTGAGTGGCCAAGAGAGAGAGAGAGAGAGCGAGAGAGAGTGAGAGGGATCCTTAATATCTTTTGACACAGCCGGCCCACAGTTTCCGGTGCAGTTTATTTGTGCCCCCTTCTCCTGCCTTTCCATTATATCGTCGTCTTACATCGCGTGGCGTGGTCGCATGCGGGGAAAAATCAAATTTCACTCTTGCCCTTTGAGTGTGCCATTTCAATTTTCATTCCACTTGTCAGGTGGTTTGAGGGTGAAATGCAGGCACGAAAGGCAAGGTAGGATCCCGTTTTCTTTCGCCTCTTTTTTCGGTGGGGGGCTAAAAGGTCGGGGCGTGTGCGGGTGAAAAATAATGCGCCCAATCTGGCGCATCCATTTTGGTCACATTTAGTGAGGGTGGCTAAATTTTAAGGGCCGCAGGGGGGGGGGGGGGGGGCTTTTTATCGTTCCCCGTGCACCGGCCGACGATACCATGGCGCACCACCGTTAACGCCATTTGTGCACACTCTTTTGCATGGCCACCGGTCGCGCTCCCCCCCCCCCCCCCCCAAAAGGCGGAAATTGAGTCGAACAACTTGAGCGTTTTATTTTTCGGAAGCCACCACTCAACTACGGTCAATGCGCGCGAGACTTTTGTCGTACGGCGCGAGGCGAGGCCAGGCCGCGCGCGTACAGCAACAATGAATATAAATAAGAGTTGAAATGAATACAGAAGTGCTCGTTTGCCGGCGGCGGTTTCGCACATCAATGAAGAATGAGCTCGTCCTGTTCGGCCCACCTGGTTCCGTAGATTGTGGTTGATTGTGTGTCTGTGTGTGTGTGTGTGTGTGCTCGGTAGAAGTGGTAGCTTTTGTGGTGTTTCGAGAGCGTTATAAATTAAGCACGAGGCAAATCAACCCCGAACGGTTTGGCAATCAAGCATGAAGGTGTTTTTTTCGTCTGTAGGTCTAAAAGGTGATTTTTTTTTAGAAAATGGAGAATACAATTTCAAACGCCTTCGTTTCATTTAAAATTTCATGAAATCGTTTTGGTAGGTTGAATAAAATAAAGCTCAGTTTAATGTCGGATGTTGAGGCAATTGCTGCTAAACATTATCAACGTTTTTCAACAAATTGCTTTTATCAAATTAACGTAACGTAATTATTAAGGCCGGGGTACATTGTCCGTACTCGCTAGTGTGATTTCGATTTGCACTAGCGCATCTGGAGGCGGCTGGTGGAACCTTTCTTTGGTCACCGAGGGAATAGTTGTGCCGGATCTCAAATTTAAGTAGTTTTTTCATCGTTTTTTGTCAAGAAAATGGCTGAAATACTTGCACAACATATTTATTTATCATTTATAACGCTTTTGCAGTCCATTTTAAATAAAAACATGACAAAATAACATATTTTCTGAAGTGACTCCAAATTGTTTGGAAAAATGCTTCGGGCAGTCGCCGCCAGATGCGCTAGTGAGAATCCAAATTACACTAGCGAGTACGGACAATGTGCCCCGGCCTTTAGAGTAGAGCATTTGCATCATGTTGTATCTGAAAAAATCCTTGCAACATACCTACAGGATGTTTGAACCGGTTCGCATACTAAAGTGTCATATCGAAATTCTACCGAAATTTGCCTGAGTTCGTCGCATTGAGTTTTGGCGTCAAATGCTTGCCGCTGCGAAGCCATCGGACGCGAGCTCTGCTTCGTGATATAATGGTTCATGTTCCACAGGTACTATTTCCCTGTCAGGCTGGATACATGAACCGCACGGCCAATCAAACGCAGCAATGTGGCCATATGCCCCCCGGGTTTCATTTTCAGCTTCCTCTGGAACTTCGAGTCACTCAGAGTCGTCGACCATTCGGAAATGGGATTACACGTCCACGCTCTGAGAGTTGTCTAATAGTACCAAGATGTTGTAGATACTGAAACAGGCTTGTACAAAGTCTACAAACTGCCACCAGGAGTCCGCTTTAGACGCTACAGGGCCACCAGGGTTTAAAGTGAATTCATAACAAAGGAATGTTGGAAAGTTAAAATAGTCGTGATAAAGCCTGTTTTATTCAAAACCAATATAAGTTAGGGAAATCATTTAGATTTTAGATGGGTGTTATAACCCATTTTGTAAATGAGTTTTGATTTAAGCTTGTTTTGATTATCATAGGAATTGATTTAATAGCCATGAAAAACAAGCCTGCTGCTTTTGATGTTATCATTATTGATTTATGTCTTACAGCTAGGGCTTTGGGTGAGTAATACACATCACTATACTTGTTTCGATCAACACCCGACTCCTTTAGAAGGGTGTTAACCTTTAAGTTGGCAACCGGATACCCGGGTATTTTTTTCAACTTCGAACTGCAATAACTTTTGATTCATTGCTTTTATTAACCTGAAATTTTCCATAGCCTCTCAACTTTTAATTTATGATTTTTTAGTGCATAAGTTGTAATTTTAAACCGCCTGTAAGTATTTTATTTTGAATTTTTTTTAACTTTACCACGTAAGTTAGCAACCAGCATACCCGGGTATTCCATACATTTTGTATGGAGAATGACGTTTCTCTTTATCCTCTTTTCGTATTGTGCTTATTTTCGAGTCAAATTCAAGCGATTCCAAATTTCGATTTGACCGTTATTTTTATAATAAAATGAAAAAAAAAATAATGAATAAATGAAATGGAAGAGAATAGATGGTCGGCATTACTTGCTTACAGCATTAAAATATAGAGAGCATTGTTTACCTTTGAAAATCGTTAATTTTTTGCATCAAAACGTGTGGAATACCCGGGTATGCCGGTTGCCAACTTACGTGTGTAAATCTGGTTGCCAACTCTACGGTTAAACAGTTTGATTGAACCCATTCTGCAAATCAACCAACTAGAGACGATCAACATATTCTGTGTTTACTGTTTGAAGGGTAAACAAGAATTTACAATGATCGTATCCAAACGAAATGCATTCTTGAGCGTATTTCCCTAACGAACGATGTTTCGATCCACATGGGTTCGTCGGGAGCTTACCAACTTGTCCTGCCAGCATTTACCCGAATCAACCTGTACGAGCATCCGTGGTCAAGATTCATCATTCGATCGATCGAAACGCTTCAACCGACTCTGTTCAATGCGAGGAAACCTCTCACCACTACACCACCAGACCACTCACAGACTCGGCCCTGTCACGATGCCAGATCATTCGAATCATCATTTATTGACGTCGGTTTCGAACGTTGCCCACGGCGGATGTGTGCGGTTCGGCATTCATTCCGACCTGGGAGATCGATGATATTAATATTGAAATCGGCAATTTGGTGTAACAGAACGGAATGATTTACAAAGCGTTCAAGTACGCTACCGGGACCAGTTTCTGCGCGCATACAATGCCGGTTGATTGCGCATTGGAAAAAAGCTCAGTTGATACGAGGTGCGGCTTTTTTTGTTTCGCTTTCAAGCTTGTAACGCGCGTTCATTTTTACGAGCGCGTTTTTACATTCATCACAAGATAAAAAGAAGGTCAGAAGCATGCAGCTGCATCAGCGATGCGTAATTGAATACCGTTGGGAGGTCGGGAATTAAGCGTATGACATTGATGGTTTGATGGTGCCTTGACGTGAATGTGCGCGCTTTTTACCCCATTGCCACGCGAAATGTGAAGCGCAAATGAATGAAGCGAGGAAAATGAAAGCAAAAAAAGAAGAGTCTGCAACGGAAATGTGTGTGAAACGAGCTCCGGAATCGGGTTTAGTGTGGAAATATTTTACCCATCAATGCTTCGATATTGCCCCCGATATTGGAATGTGCAAAGCGATCGTTTACATCCCTTTGTAAAGTGATGCATCCGATCGGACTGTGCGAAAAGCGTTGAAAAGAATTAGAAAATTTTTGAAAAAAAAAACATTGGAAAACGGGTAATGGTTTATTTTTCGCTGTTGCTGATTGGAGAGCAAATCGCTGGTTGGTGCTCGAATTTGCTGCAACAGTGAGAAAGCAGGGTTTGAATTTTATGCACTATGCTTTTTTATGGAAGGTCATCAGGGGGCAAGTATGGGTTGGTTGGCAGGAAGAAAGGGATGTTCCAATTGGAAACGTGAAAAGTGGCAGTTTTTTCCCCATTAAGTGTCTTTTTTTATTGCATCAATGGTGCCTGTTAGTGGCGCATTGCCGTGATAACAAGGATGCTGGTAATTTTCACTGGGTTTGTAACATTGCTGAATAATCCAAGTTGCGCTATGTTAATAAAAATATGCAAACATTCGAAGACTCATTGAAATGGTTCGAATCAACTCATGCTTTGAAGAGAGAGGTTTGTTTTAATCCTCCGAGGGCTTTGAAATTGTAGGATGGTGTGGGGAAATCCTTCTGATGCTGAGCAATTTCATACAGTTAAGAGAATCTAAGGTTGAATGGACAAAATTAGGGAATAGTAGCAAATAAATAAATGTTATTTTTTATATTTGTTTTAGTAAAATGTGTTATAATAGTGTACACTTTGACTCTATAATAAAAGCCTCTAAACTTTACATTAATTTATTTATTTATTTGTCTATACTTGTTCCCTACGTTCGGCTCAACAAGAGATGGATTTAAAATGGAAATAGATATAAAATATAAATATAAATTTAAATAATCTTGCCCTATAATTCTCAATCATTTGCCCTATAAATCTTTACAATAGATAATTGAAATATTCGTGAAGATGATTTTAAAACGACGTTTACATTAAATTTAAATGAATCTCAAACAATTGCCCTTTTTTAATATTTTTTGTAAGAACAGCCTAGTTGGTCGTTTCTCTTTAACAATTGCTGTTTTGATTTACAGAAAAGAAACATTTGTGGTATTTTATTTACTTACCTTTTACTGATAACGAAATCAATGTGTAAGCCTAAAGGCAAGATAATATACATTTGGATAGTAGTAGTAATTGATCGCAATCAGAAAAAATAGCTAAAACTGATATTCAACATGGAAACTTTTCCACTTTGAAGCATTTTCCTTTCAATCAGCGCTTCAAAATTACTAACGATCAATTTTCTCCTCTCCTTTTTGCAGCCCGAACAGCTGTAATTTCCCCCGCTGGCCGTAGCCATTTAGTCAAACACAGAAAAGAGGAAGCAAAACAGGTAAGCCACAGAGAATGGGCCCAATTTGGTAGGATGTGATGGTGCCGAAAAAAAAAGCTGCGGTAAACGTTCATTGATGAGATAAATTAAACGGCAAACACTTGACATATGAGTAGAGGAAGAGAAAAGGAGAGAAAAAAAAGGGAGTAGAGTGATGCTAAAATCAAACGGTTCAATCAAAGTGTAATCGTACTGGTAGGCTGTGCGTTCGGGCGCTTGGGGTGAAACCAACGAAGCTCGGTTGATTGGGTGCGGCTCGTTGACCGGGCCTCATTCACATCAGCCCGCACATTATCCCGTTCGGTTGAGTTGTAAATAATTGGAATTAATAGCTTCTTCCGTGCGTTTTTACCAGCGCTGCCACCGGATGTGATTATAGTTGGCCAGCCCGTTCCCGGGTAGGTAGGTCGTAAAGTTGTTCCGGTGAACAAGGGCCGACACTGATTGGTCTTTGGTACCAGGTTGCTGCTGTTCGAGCATAATATGTTGCGTCGCTTTTGTTACTGCGAGCGCTCCGCAAGGTCACTAACAACGCGATGAAGGGGCAGACTTTGCGTATTACCAGTAAACAAGAATTAAGGTGAAACTAATTAATTAGCATAAATGCTTAATCAGCCCGGCCGCCAGGCCGTTGACTTGCTTCGTTCGCCGGTGGCGTCTTACTCGATGGTAGCGCAAACAGTACACCAGTAGGTACACCAGTCCGTGCACCGTGTACTTCTTCAGGTCAGCGACAGTTTGAAAAGCAGCTTTTTTCCCCCATGTTGAGTCAAGGCACACACGCAAACGCTTGTACAAAAAAACGGCAGAAGAAAGTTTGACACACGCCATCGCTGCCAGCACACGGGGAGCCGTAAACATGTTGCAGCTTCCACTGAACGGTGAAACAAGCAGCAAAACAAGCGCGTCATAAGCCGACAAGTTCACCGTGACTTGACGTTTCGCAAACGGTGGCCATTGCTCGGTCGCCCCATTGACCGGTGGGCTTCCCACTTTTCCAGCCCAGGGGTCGGACATTTGCAAGTCGTTTTTTTTTGCAAACTCTCTTCTCTCGAAGGCTTCTTTATTGCAAGCATGGCTTCTGGAAGCAGCTTAACCAGCGCCATCCGGTGGAAATCGGGCGGGTTGCGAGGGGTGTAGTTGGAGTGTAGTGCAAAAAGCGCTTTTTTTTGTATGATTTCCCAGCCCAACCCACATCTCTGAAGGTGGACAATGAGTGCAAGTTCCGGGCTGCATCTGACAGGCTCCAGCGGCGACCATGCGGCCGTGGGTTGTAATGCCCTTGTCATGTTGTTCCGTTGCCGTGCTGAATCACTGCACAATCGGGGCTGCCGACCCGACGCGATGGAAGGATGTATCGCTCGGAAGAGGGGAAAAAAACTTTGTTCCCCCGCGTGACGCCTCCACCTTCCTCACCCTTGCCCTGGGGGGGGGGGGGGGGGGGGGGGTTGGCGTTTGGTAGTTGATCCCGTGGTCTAGTACGTGGCGCAACCGGAACGACCAGGACCAGGATGTTTGCGGGCGTACGGAAGCATGCTTTATGGTGGTAAATTTACATTTTAGGGAAGGAAATATACAGAGCGTTTGTATGTCTGTGTGTGTGTGTGTGTATGTGTGCACAAACATACGCCAGCCTCAGTGCACTTCGGTGCGCTGTCTTATTCGATTAGACGGGGGCAGCAAAAGGGAAGATGGGAAGCTAAAGGAAACGTTCGATATCGTTCCACAGCCAGTGGCTGTGTGGCTTCTGTTTGTTGTTTACGTGTTTATGAAGAGTTAGAGCGGCAGTAGCAAGATAAGCGGGGTAATGTATGAGCTTCCAAAGGGTTTTCGGGCCTCAGCCTCAGTTGCACTACCTGTTGAAAACAGTTAACAGAAGCAGCAGTGCTGTACATCAACACAGGTACAGTTTGTGTCCAGCGTCTGTGGCCCACCAGGTTTGGAGGGATTATAAATTCAAGTTTTGGGGTGTGAGGTGTGGTAAGGCGGACAAGTGTGAGGAGAAGGTCACTCACCAAGCCAAGGTGGTTATTGATTTTAATGATACTATGAGCGGGCGGAAGATGTATACGGTGACATTAATTGAATAACAGCTGTTGCAAAATCGGATGATCTGGACAGGATACGAGGCGTTTAAGGGCATGAAGTTGTTATTAGTTTATTTTTTTCAAGACTTTATGCTTGTTGATTTGATTTGCCTTCCTTTTTTTACGAAGGACAAAATGTGCAATGCATTGATTTTTTTTAATTTAAATTATAAATAAAATTGATTGTAATGGAAATGCAAATGGAACAGATTTGCTAAAAACACATAAAAGAGAAACACAGTGTAAGACAAAACAGTTGTATTAAATTTCAAAACGTTTCTTCCAGATTTGTCTCTCTTTAGTTACAAATTGAGAAAAAAGTATACGGCTTCAAATGCTCTAAATTCAGGGGAAACTGTATCTGGTTTTGACCTTTCTATTAATTACCATCCTACCCGCCAGCAGTGTGCTGCAGGAGCCTAGCATCGTTTACTGTTTGTAGACTGCTTCTTAAAAAAAAGTTCCTAGCCATTCGGATGCCGTTCGGGTCTAACGATATCGATATCTTATTATGTCTTGACCTTCAATTATTATGTCAACATAATTGTGTTTGGTCTGTTACTTTTCTGTGTGCGAGGTTCTTGTTTCTATAAGCTTCAATCTATACTGCTTTAAAAGGTCTGTATTATTTGATATTTAATTGCAGCCACTGCTGGGGCTTTGTGGTAAAATGTAGATTACAGTTTGATTTTCAATGGAAAGATGCATTCATTGACGGACCATCCTGGAGAGCTTAGCAGACTACATGAAGCTTATGCAAAAAAGGGAATACGAGTAAAATTAGAATGCACAGTGTTGCCTTTAATGAGGTAAAAAACGGCAGCAAGTCTATAGTTGAGCTACGTTGGCTAAGAAAAGAACAGGAATGATGATGCTGTCAGGTTTTTTTTTGTTTTCTTTATAGTAATTTCCACAAACTGTGTGTTATTACCTGCGCGGCTGTATACAAACAAAATTTGAAAGTATCCATTCTCAATGAAAAGAGCATTGGCAAGTGAAGAAATCACAAAAAACTTCGCAAAAAAAACGATGCAAAACTCGTAATGGCTCCGCCCGACACTGCACCGGGCGGCTGCGTGAACATAACCAGTAAAGTTTGAGCATTTGCTGCTACTCGCTGCACATTGCTCGAACTAGCCTCCCTTCGTTTGTCTTTTGCTGTTGTAGCTGTTGTGGAGCGTTAAAAGTTGTCTCATTAAAACAATACACTGTCCAGCGAGTTTGGAGGGCGTACCACGACAATGGGACCAAACAGTAGCAACCGTCGTTCGTCATTTGGTCGTCAGTGTTTGTGCACGGTGAGTTTGACAAAGGGGTCCGTCCCATACATGCAGATGCTACGAAAAGTTTAATTGATTTTCTGCACATTCTGTAACTAATGTGCGCCTCAATACACAACCTACGGAAATACGGAGGCGGAACAAGTTTAGTTCGACGCTCGGTGCCGCTCCCGGAAGGGACAACTTTTGCGCAGTTGTTTGTCGTTGCCAGAGTTCCCGTGTTTGATGAACCGTTTGAAGTTTTGTTGCTGATGCGTTTGAAGATCAAAGTGGTGGTAGTTGGAGCAAAATTAGATTGTTGAATGTTTATTAATTGAAGTAACGTGCAAATGGCAGCCTGTCACGAATGGAAGCAAATACGAATGAAAGAGTTTGATGGCTTTAAGAATAATATTATTTTATAAGCGTAAGGACAAAACTCGAACGTATTTCATAAATTAATAATAGATAATTTGTATCCCTTGAATTGAGCCGCTTAGGAATAAAATGATTCCAACATCCAAATAAAGTTTAAATGCTTTCCCAGTGCTTTCAATTATTGGGAGGTTTTCCGATACTAGTCAGCTTTTTTGTAAGGCGTTTAACAGGCGGCTGTCAAAATCTCACGCACAAAACGAATTTAGATTTTTTGTACACAACTGCAAAAATTCAACGTGGATGGAACGTAATTGTCAACTGGATACAACCCAACTGGATGATGAATATTGTTCCAGTGACTAGCTGAAATTTCAGCTTGCTGGATAGAAAAAAGAAAACAAGTAATTATTTTTTTGTAATTAATAACGAAAAAAGCTCATTAAAGATGGGCCAGCAGCTCCTCTCTGGCGTCTCGTCTTCATCCGTGTAACCTGAATTACCTAATTAAAGAGCGTTTGATCATACGCACCCGTCCGAAGATACCGCACAGATGTGTTGAAATCAATCTACTCACCCCTTCTCTTGCCATCGAAACCATTCTACCTAATTAATGTGGCTGACGTTAAGATGGGACACCGACCGGTAGAGCCAAACGAGACAGGACCGTCCTCATCAATCACTAACGCACGTATCACGCCCGTGATGGATGGTGGATGGACGGAAGCCTGTAGCTACATTCAACAAGGTCCACTACATCACCCTGCAGCCCGATATCGATTGCAAAAGAAAGAGCCTATGGCACTGCCTTCGCTGCAAAACTGATCGCGAGCTTGCGGTTTTGAAGCAAGCCACCTGTGCGTGTTATGGGTTTTTTGTTTGTTTGTTCGTTTTGCTTCAGCAACGTTACGCCTTTTCGTTCACCTTGAAGTGGTCGATTTTCAGAACCATTACCCGCCAAGCAAAGTGGAGATATGGGACGGTTTCATTTCCAGGGAATGAAACAACAAGTGAAACGAGGGATTCCACCGCACATTCGTCTCTTCGGCACCATTGAAACGGGTGCGCACTGAAGAGCTCATGTCAGCAGCAAATCTGGAAGCGCAAAGTTGTTGAAGCCGATAATGCTTCTCCGGTGACACGGTCTGGTGTCCCCTATCCTGCTTCTCAAACACTCCACACCAAAAAGGGAAGCTTTTTCTTACTTGAAATGACACTTTGAGCAGTTGAGTCATTCCACCAGGAGCCGGGTTGGAGGATCGTACACGCGTCGTAACACACTTGCCATCACGGGGAATGGTGATAGTCACGCATCACGTGTCACGATTGTGTTGTCGCCCTGACAGGAAGGGGCGTTGGCAGCAATAGGGCACAGAGGGGGATGGCGAAGACACAAACACGAGCACAGAAGCAGGCTAGGGTGTGAATATTTGTACAAGTGTAAATAAATCGATTCCACTTGAAGCAGCTGCCAACGGTGCTAAGCCCCCTTCTGGGAAGTTCCAGCAAGTGGACTCAGCAACTCGGGGGAAAAGGAAAGTTTCTTCGCAGAGCCCGTAAGTAAACAAAGGGAAAAGGGCCAGGGGAAAAGTTGCTTCAATCTTACATACGGCCATGCATGCTATACTGAGTAGAAGGGGTCGATCAAGCTCATGCAATCTGAGCTACGACAATTGGTTGTCGTTGTGACTTCTACCCACCGGCACTTGGATTCGGCCTCCGATGTTTATCGCACCATTGATGTGGAAGGGGTAACGGAGTATCCAAGACAATCAATACGACCTGGTGTGCAATTTATCTGGCAGTGTTAACAGAGATCAACGGGAGAACAACAGAAGCACAACAACAATCCAATCATCGACAGAAGAGGAAAAAAGGCACCAACCGACTAAAATATACTATCAAAAGAAGCGTGAAAAACTTACAAATTCCTTGCACGTGGTTCAACTTTCCAGGATGGGAAAATCGACGGTGGGAAGCGTGGATGCTGGAGGTTACCAGCCACTCTGTCAGCTGGAAATGGAAATGGAAGCGAACCGGAAACTTCTCTAGCAAAACGTGTACGATCAGACGGTGCCGGACCGAGCCGGCTCTGGTGACACACTTTTTACTGTGTCCCTCTTTTCTCGCTTCAAAGAATACATGTCATTTGATTTGTCCCACCTGACTGGGGCTGTTTGCCTGCAGCGCGGCGACTGCTACTACTGCCACTACACTGCTGCACTTCTCCCCGATGAGTGTTGTAATATCTTATCGCCTTGCAACACTACTTGATGGGACGCATTGTTCCGACCGGATCGAACGTGCGCCATCATGCCGTGCTCCGTGCTCGGTGCGGGATTCTGTACGCTTGCCCGGCTTTTCCGGTGGAACCGGTAGTTCTAGGGGAATGATTTTTTCACCTCTTTCCCGGTTCCTGCTTGTCGTGCTTTGTTTCCTCGTTTCCGGTTTGTGGGCGGGGAAGGTTTGTTAGCTTTGATGCTTGTGTGGCGCATGGTGGGCTGGATGGGAGCGGGGTGCGTTCACCGGATATCGTTCTGCTTAGTCGGATTAGAGCTCGAGCTGACGGCGTAGCGTAGCGAGTTGTTCGCACACAGGTGCACAGGTGGCAGAAGCAGCTCAGGTGAATAAGATGAAGAAAGGCGGAATTTGATGAATGGTTGATTTTGCAACGCTCTTCCGGCCGCGCACAGCTGGAACGACAGAGCCGTTGTGGCGTGGGACGCATTGCGGGATGCTTGGGATCCAGCTGTTGCAGAGCGTTGGGAATTGGGATGGGAAGAAAAGATTTCACCACTGCTCGTTTGCATTCCATGAGAGCACTGATAAGATGGCACGTGATTTAGGAAATGAACGGCATTGTAAATTTAAAACAAGTAGCAATGGAAAATAGGAACCTATGTTATGGGAGATTGGAGAGATTGTTATGTTATTGGATGGTGAATGTGCACGCTTAACAGTTGAAATGCAATGTACAAGTGTGAAATTGCGAAAAAATCCTTTATTCGATAATTCTCTTTTTTAATTGCTCGGTCACGTAGGGTTACAGCCTTAGTGCTTACTAACTAAAGCGAACAATAATTTGAGTGCAAGAAAAGGAAGTAAAAGAGCGTAGCCGTGGATTGATAGACGGGAAGGGATAGGTTGAAATCGAACAGATCTGAGGAACTATTGAATGTCGAAATAGCTCTTAAAAATGCTTCATTGCGAGCAAAAGGTGTACGACCGTAAGGTGCGACAAGGATCATAACAATGGACACGAGACAAGGAGCATAACAATGTACACGAGACAGAAGGGAAGAAGCTTCGATCGTATGAAGCAACAGGCCCGCCCGCGAAAGGAGCCTGAGAGACCGAGAAGCGGTGTTCCAAGCTAAGGCTAGGCCTAATAAAGCGCATCTATCGTCATACGAAGGAAAAGGGTAATAGAGTGATGACCCAGTGACCTACGAAATATTGTCTCTGGATCCTCTCAATCCTTTTGGAGCAGAGATATTTGAGCAAGAGACCAATTGATGTTGGCATATTCCACGGACGGTCCCAGCAATAAATGCGTACGACTAATATAACCAGCACCATTTGTTGGCCGTAAAATCCGTATACTCTTTGAAAGAGAGACTCGGATCAAATAATACGCCAAGGTTACACGAAGACACACGGGGAATAGGAGTATCACAGAATCTAGAAACGTGAGATATACGTGTAGAGGATCGGAAAAAAGACAAGACAGAACAGTTTTCAGGACACAGGACTAAACCGTTAGAAGCACATCATGAAGAGAATTTCAAAGAAACTTAACAATTTATCTGAATCGTTCGCTAGGAATTCGATTCTACGAAGATGCTTTCTTGCAAACAATGTAAGGGTCTTTTATTCGAAATTAAAACAAAGGACATTTTTATTGCTTTTCCGATTCTAACACCCATAGGCACATTCGAATCTTCGGCAATTTGTAAGCCGTTCAACAAGGTACAATTAAAATCTGTATAAAATAGCTTACAATCTAACACAAAACGAACCCCACGAAGCAATGCAACATGATTCTAATTAAAATCGCAACAACATCAAACAATCAGCCGGTCGGGCATGGTCTCCCGTGTTCCGTTACATCTCTCTTTCCTGGCCTGATAAATGCGTAAACGTATCGCTTGACTTTACGCCACGGCTAATTAATCATTTTCTCTCATCGCTGACCACTGTCGAGTGCTGGACCGTGTGCCGGACCACGGATGAAAGGATTAAGCAGATTTTCATCTCGTTTTGCGCCTCGCACCCGGCAATCCCGGCGATCCGATAGCAGTTTCCTAGCAGTGCCGGCGGTTAGCAAACCCTTCGTCAAGTTAATCACACCGTGCACGATCCTTGCAGGCGACCACACACACACAGAAATGCATGGGCACCGCTAGAGGTGGTAACATGGCTTCCAATTAATTTGCCACATGATCCAACAGTAGTTGCCCATGTCTCGAGAGTGCGGAATGAAAGCGAACACCGGGGCTAAATGGAGCGGAGCGAATCGTGGCGCTGGTACTGCTTTCATTTCCTTTTTTGTTGGTGCTCCCCGAACCGATGTAATGGGAACTGTTCATTGTTATTGCTTGTTGTTGTTGCTGTAGCAGCTTTTTTTTGGTGGGCTTCACTTCACATGCAACGAGACAACAATGTACCACGGTGCCACGGTTCCAATAGCATTGATCACGCGGGTTGTACTTTTTCTTCTTCTGTTGCTGCTTGCTTGAAATAGTATACTAAGGACTAAGTAACCGCTCAGGCACAAAGCAAAAGGGTCGAGGTGTGGGGTACAAACGGGAACGAAGGGTGACAGGAAATGCCAACAACGGAGGACACCGAAATGCTCAAATCAGGCTCGAAGGTAATCCTCTTTCTTAAGTTATTTGCTGTATTGGTGTATTTTTTCGCTCCCTTTCTTCTCGACTCTCCCTTACTCCCTCGGGGGAAAACGGAGCGAAGCGTGCTTGACGGGGCGGACCGGTTGGTTGGTTGGTTACGGCTGGTTCCTTTGCCGTCGGATTCCGATTGCGTTTTGCTTTGATTTATGTGATTATATTGGAAGCCTGCCTACGATGGCTCGGCGGTTGAGTTGTGTTTCATGTTTGAAGATTTGCTTTGTTACATGCCGGGTGGGTGTGGAAAATATCCATTAAAATAGACTTACGCCAACTTAATCGTCATCGACTTTGAATGGATTATTTTTTCCCCTGTTTTGTGGAGCGTGTTGTGTAAAGTATATTTTTACAAGAATTTAAAAGAGAATTCTTGACAAGTATTTTTACTGAAACAGATGACATGAGACCATGTACGGTTGTGCGTCTGGTATATGTCTAGCTTTAGTTTTGTCGATCCAAAAGCAAATATGAGAATTAGTGATGTGCGGGCCTTAGCTTCAATACATAGTATAAAACTGAAATAAGATAGCTAAATAAGATGATTTTTTTTAATAGAAATGAATTATGATTAAACAGGATTTTACAGGGGTTCTCATAGCTGTGGGACACTTCCTGGACTTCGTCTTATGGGAAGTGTACTTCATATGTTGGAAATAGAATTATATAGCATCATTTTTTGACAGGATCGTTGGAAATTCCTATTAGATTTGTCCAACAAGGGTGCTATAGAGTCCAATTCCCATTACATTATGTCCATTTCACATAAAAAAAGAGTAAATTAAGTGTCCAACAGCTTTGAGAACTTCTAGAAAACCTTGTAAATAGTACAGGATTTCTTTGATTATTTAAACATCAATGTTTAATTCCAACTCAATTTCAAGTTAAATTCAAAATGATCGGATGTACACGTAATTAAAGCAATCTTTTGCAGAACATTCATGTTACCAAGGATACTGTAGAAATGCATTTTACATGATTGGAAAATTTAATTACGGTCTAAAGCTGACGAGAGAAACCCTGCAAACATGTTTATAAGACTTGACAAAAATAACCTTTTCTATAGCTGTTACTAAATTTGAAAAAAAAATCTAGGATATGAGATGCATAGATAAGATGAAAAATATAAGGTAAATTACACAATTTAATTGGAATAAAATGATTAGAAACAATTTTAAATAAGGATTAATTTAAAATAAGATACACCCATTAGCATTTGCTCATATGTATTGATATTTTACCAGCTGCGCAGGCAAACTATTTTATAAAGTAAGCAAATGTAATCAAACTAAACGAGTGTAGGTAGGCGCACCGTTGATCACATTATTCTTGGGGTTTAAATGCACTGCCTACACAGTTTTAACCGCTTTTCTAATTCAAGCACTGTTTACCTGACTCCATTATCAAACTTTATCGTTACATTTTGGCAAATGCTCGTCGAGTGAAAGCAAAACTTCCTCCCTCCGCCCACACATTCATCTTTCGCCGGACAGCAGCTAACATGAAACGCAAAAAAAGTTAGCCTGCCAAAGCGGGGCCATGAATAAAACAGTGCCATTAAAATTCGACCTCCTGTGTCCAGCCACTGGCGTGTGTTTTTCGCGCTATGTGTGTGTGTGTGTCGTTCACAGTGCGTGAGGAAATAACGCAATATTGACAGCTGGGAAGGAAACGGTGCGAGTCGTCCTGCGGCATTGCAAGGGGAAACAATAAAGCAAACATTCACCTTCAAAACAGAACAGAAACGAAAAACCTGCCCAGGTGTGTAGGTTGAGATGATTTATAATTACATCCCGCAGTGGTTCGTAGCTTCAAAAGTGGCACAATGCAGCACGAAAAAAAAAACGAGAACCCAGCTGACCTTCGTTTTACAACGGAGCGAAAACGCGAGCCATCGACATCCCGCTGTTTGGACGATGGGCCCTCCCCCTCCCCCCCCAGCTTTTGCTTTTGCGAATGGGTCAGGGGTAAAAGCTTTCTGCCAAAAAGGGAAAGTCCTTCTACGGACGCGCAGAACGACCACCATGTTCTGGGGTGGGCTGCGCACACAAATGGCTCCACAGGGGCACTGGCCGGGCACCATTTGTAGCCAGACGAGCCGGCAAGATTAAAAGAAGCGTGAATTCTGCACGTCACGTTTTGGGTTTATTTGTGGCACGGCATGGGCTGACGTGTTGGTGAAGCAAACCGGCACGTGGTGGAGGAGTTGGTTCATTCTGGGTCGTTGATACATGGTCTTGCTTTTTTGAAAAATACATTAGGAACAATTTTCGCTCTGCCAGCTTTGTAGGCCCACTGCAGGTCGATTGGATTAGTGTGTGCGACGAGGACGGTGTGATGGATTTGATGCTTATCACGCACGTACACTGACGGTGCGATCAGCACACTGGAGATCAAGTTACTTAAGTTTGGTTGTGTGTGTGTGTGTGTATGTTATCACGACTGGCGAATGATTACTGCAGAGCGGTTTGCTTTCGAAATATACTTTCAACATTTAGTTATAATTAATGCATACATGTTTTGTTTTAAGTTAATCATGTTTTGCTACTGCAGAAGACGTACAAGAGAGAAATCACTAATTGCTATTTCTTTGAAAGTGAGAATACTCTGGCTTTTCATTATTTTTACTCAGATTTGATAATCAAGCTTGCATGTTTTATTTTAAATTAATGAGAATTTGATGATTGCAGGTTATTAAAATCATTTCACATGGATAGGAAATACATGACATGCACCTTTCAATGACTGGCAGCGAAAATTCTGATGATTGCAATTGATTAATTTACAAGCATAAAGGGATGCACCAACTACGTGAGAAGTGGAATTTTATTTTAATTGTTGAATTTATTGGTATTATGAATTCCAATACATCCAATACAACCACATCACAAAAAGGCAACTAACCATTTGTTATTATTGTTGTTATTATTATTATTATTATTATTATTATTATTATTATTATTATTATTATTATTACTATTATTATTATTATTATTATTATTATTATTATTATTATTAGGCCGGTCTCGTAGTACAGTCGTCAACTCGTGCGACTTAACAACATGCCCGTCATGGGTTCAATCCCCAAATGGACCGTGCCGCCATACGTAGGACTGACTATCCTGCTATGGGGGGAAATCAATTAGTCACTGAAAGCCAAACCCACAAGTGGTGCAGGCAGGCCTTGACCGGCAACGGTTGTTGAGCCAAAAGAAGAAGAATTATTATTATTATTATTATTATTATTATTATTATTATTATTATTATTATTATTATTATTATTATTATTATTATTATTATTATTATTATTATTTTTGTTATTTGTGGTTTCAATACAATGTAAGATATTTATTAAATTTTCTACATAAACCCCTATTGTCTTGGTCGCACTTGAGTTCAGTTTTCACGCTCCTACAAACAAGGATACTTTGTCTTCGAATGTGTCGCCCCCTTTTTACAATAGCTTTTTGTCTCATCCATCACCCGAGAAACCGTGCGGTATAAGAGTGTAAAAAATCGATTGCACTTTAATCCACGTGACACCATGACGGAGTGCGAGTGGATGCTTGCTAACATGCGCCTTCCTAATCCTCGTCAAAAACATCCATTTACACCTCGTTCTGGGTCTATCGCAGGCAGGGCTGGGGAGGTGGCCCCAAGTAAGGCACAAACAAGCGAAAAGGAACCACGGTGAAGGTGTTTTCCTTCCTGGCACGCTCGCCCAGTGGCTGTGCACCCAACATTGATGCCGCTCGACGGGGACAGATCAGAGCCATCGGGTGTGATGGCCGGCTCCACTCTCTGCCCACCAACGGCAATGCCTCATTTACTAGCGTGTTAACCACGCGGCCTGGAAAAAGGGCGGAGGGTTTTGGCCAAACACGGGCCACCGGGGGAAAATCATTATATGAGATGCTTGTCACATACGGTGCGACGTCCGCGACGTGGGCTTAAAAGTGGCATTTTGTCACCGTTTGCGTCGTCGTCGTCGTCGTCGTCGTCATCGAGCTTACCGGCTCGCTAACAAATGTTCTCGTTCGGTGTTTGCAATGTTACAAACTGTGCTGGCGGGTGTGTGTGTGTGTGCGGCAAGGCGATCACGAAGACACATATAATAAAGCACCTTCAGTTTGTCGTGACGGTTTAACAGAACAGTGCAAATAAAGCAAGTAACAAAAAGCGAAGAACCGAACAGAATAAGGTCGTAAGAGCATCCCCATTTCCAAAAAAGGGATACGAAGGGTAGAGGCAGACCCGGTTCGGTTTGAGTAGAAAAATCCTACGATGGATAAAAGATGGCTCGTACGGCAAGCACACAGCCACCCATTCCGTGGTCCGTACGGCCAAGCAACACGCAGCCCACCATTTTGAATTATAGTTGTTGTTCCTCGGGCGTGTTATTGTTCACCGGGGAAAATGGCGTCCCGAAAACGAGATAAACAAGACGATAAATGAAAACGAATCATCGAAGCGAACGGCAGCAACCCGCCTAACCTTCGGCCGCCGCCTTTGGCTCCCTCTGGGGGCCAGCAGCGGGGTACGTACTGCGAGGAAACATAATGATTATGAAACGTTGTTGTTTGGTGTCGGTCGACATCTCGTGTGCCGGTGTTTTGTGTGTATGTTAGCCGGTGGGTGGATCGTGTGCTTTCTTTTCCCACTTGTTTCTCGACCACGCCGGCGAACGATGATTGTGGATTATGTTGCAACCCATTCATTACCGGGGTTTGCACGAGCACAGGGTGGCGGTGGGTTTTGGTTTTGAAGGATTATGCTTTGCCATCGTTTGTTTGGCGGTGCTGATGGGGTTTTTTTGCTTTGCTGTTGTCGTTGCTTTTCTCTACTTTCTGCCTTCTCGCTCCGAGAAGATTGGATCCGGTAGAGTTTGTGGCACACGCCCCCCCCGTTGTGGCTGGTGGCAATTACTTAGAACGGGTTTTTTTGCCACGCTCCCATTCCATTGGCTCGTTTTGGATGCTGTGGTGAAGTGTGGTGTGGCCCACTAGTTTAAGTAATTAATTTCAACATCAATGAAAACAATGGACCGAAAATGAGAGAAAAGGTTGCTCTACGCGTGGGAAAAGCGAGCATGCTCGTGGCGTGTCGGGGAGGCGTGGTCGTGGATTAAGGCTGCTGCCTTGAATATCCAATTAGTGGCGGGATGAGCCACACAAGCTGTGAGTGTACTGGCGATATAATAATCGGCTGGGCTGAAGTTGAAAATATTGTTGGAACGGATTTTTCCCCGATACGTTATAATCATAATGATAAATCCTGACAAATATAATGGGAAAATATGAAGCTGATAAGTATATCAAATATTTTTTGTTGATAGTTGAAGTAAATTTATCACATTTAGTAATTTTTAAACATTCTCAGGTGTATTTCGATTACAAAATGCCGACAAATGACTAAAACAGTGAAGTGAAGTTGATAAATTTTGACAGTGAAGAGAAAAGTAGAATTTTGATACGTTACTATTGTTAAGAACAATTCGTTTTGAAAGTCAAAAATCTTCTAACAGTATCTTCTTTTAAAAAAGTTTTAATAGAATGTTTAAAACATACTTAGAATTGAGTAAAAGCAATGGTCAGTATTTATATTATTTAAGTGATTATTTCATTCATTTAAATTATTCATTTAAATAATTAAATTGCTTAAATAATCTTGCAGACAAGTTCAGATTATTCAAAACATTCGTGCAATTGTTGAATTTCTTTACTATTCTCAGTGACCATGCAGTGTAGTCCAAGCATTATGTAGAGCAGCGGTCGGCAAAGTCTGATCTGCGGGCCAAATGCAGTCTGTCGGAACATTAAATCCATCGAGTGAAATGACTTGCCTGATTTCGAAAATCTTTTACTCGAGTTCGTAAAATTTGTTCCATCCCCAGAATATCACCAATATGTTTTGCAGCATGGGATCGGTAGCTATGTGGCCGATCATTAAAGATCATCTTTACAATTAAACTTAATAACAGTTATTTAATAGTGAGACTTTGAATCTTGCCTGGATGATATAATCACAGAAAGCATACATTATAACCGCTTTGGATTGCTTAATATGAATCAAACACCAAATGTTTTGTTTTTACAATTGTATAATGTAAACATGTATGAACAAAAAAAAGTGCATCTCCTGGCCCGCGGCTCACGATCATTAAGTAAATTTAGCACTTTGAATCAAAAGTTTGCCGACCGCTGATGTAGAGTTTTAAAAATAGAAAGCAAAGCTGCAATCAGAACAGCATTCATACGCTAGCCAAGCTTAGCGTCCAATATCTATGCAAACAAGTGAAGAATAAAACCAACACCGAACACTACCTCTCTATCCACGATCTATTTTTAAACTCGGGACCCACCGGCCCCCGATCCTCCTTCCCTCGGGCTCCAAAATCTCGAAGATGATTTCCTGGTAAAGATGGTCCGATCTGCGATAAAGTTTGCTTGACCACGGTCGATAGCAATCTAGCGACACAGCGACTCATGAATTTCTATCAGATTTTTATTTGCTTCTATCATAGCAAGCATGGCCAGCCAGAGGACTGTGGAATGGCCTCCAACGACGTACACATTTTTGGTGTGCTATGCTCTTGGTGTTCTGGGAAGGGCTGAGCTGAGCCTTTTTTTCCCTTCCAACCTGCCGGTGCAGAAGCATGAGTGGATCGATGATATGCGATACGGTGAGAGAGCAGGGCGAGCAAGGACCCCACTCAACATTTTCTACCCACACAAACACACACAAACACACAATCGAGTGGGCTCAGCAAGAGACGATAGGCTTTGAACTTCCGCTTCCGGGTTGCTTGATTCTCGCCTAGAGGCATCGACCACAAATGGATATGAGTGTGTGTGTGCGCGCGCCAGTGAAAGGAGGTGGAGTGAAAAATTCGCATCACAATCTGAACAATTTGTTTGTTCTGATGATGTTCTGCGATAGGTTCGGCTGCTTGAGGCTTCCATTTTTTCGGGTTTGGGGCTGGTGGCATCGTCATGTCGTTTTTATATTCGATTGCTGTGCAAATACTACTACCGAGCGTATCAGCAATCGATACACTGGCATAGCGAGAGAGAGAGAGAGAGAGGTATATACATATAAAGTACGGTAGGTCGTTGGTGGTTCTTCCGCTTCGTATGAAAAACGGTTCGTTGTGAAGACAAATAAAAATGGGACAAAAAAGGTAATGCAGAAAAGAAAGCGGCAAACCTCTTTCACACTTCTTTGCCCTGTCCACGATTTAGCGTGGTCGTCGGTTGCAAAGAGGCGCTTTTGCTTTGAAAATGTGGGAAGAAAAACTAGGAACCCAGTTCTTCCAGCTAGCACGAACACGAGGTTGGAAGTTGGGAGCATGGATGCATGGATAAATAGAGAAAAAGTATTCTTATGCTGCGGGTGGTTTGCTAACGATTAGTTGCAGCAAAGCGGACGCACATGTGCCAGGTGATCTTGGCAGAGTGGTTTTTTTTTAATTTGCCCCGAGATTTATCGCTTTGGTATTGGATTTTATGGAAGAATTAATTGAATTGCTTCGACCTCCTGCTTCCGGCAGGTAGGGAAAAAACAAAACACCCGAACGAGAGCGTCGTGTTCAATTGGGTTGGGGTATTGATGGTAGAGATCAATGGGTTTTTGCTGTGGGGAAACATTTTCTTGTTCGAAATACAACAGAAGGTAATTAGTTATCTAAAAAATAATATGTGAGGTTAAGCATGAAAATATAGCTTGATAACAGCTCAAGATTGAAGAAGGGCATAAATATATATCTCAATTGACAATTGTATGTAATTTGTACAATAAATGTATTTAAATCAGTGAATAATTATACTTCACTCGATCAAGTGGCGTTGATTGCTTACAATTCAAAGCAAAGGTTTGATTACACATTTCATACTGATGGTACATTGTATCAACCGTGCCATTGAATGTAACCAATCGTTACACCTCTATTGAGTGATAAGTATTGCTTTATAACCTGCTACTATCAATGTTCATTTAATGTACCCTTGGATTGCGGCTCTTTAGGCAGCAGGAAAGCACCAATCACTTAGTATTCGTGTCAGAACATACATACATACACACACAGCACAAATGAAAATTAAATTTGATTGAAAGCAATTCCTGATCATTGTCCGGGCACGCTCTCCATTCTCTTCAGGGGATGCAACTTCCGGTTCGTCATGAAACGCACATGCTATTGTCTGGCATAATTGGTACGAGATATGTGCGGTTCGACAACCATTGTCTTAATGGAATTTTTGAACCAGTTTCTATCTCACCAGAGAGAGAGAGGGAGCTGGTAATTGTATATTGTTTTGTAGAGGGCTTAACAGGTGCTCGGAATGAATGAGAAAGCCATTTAATAATGTGAGTGCTGTTAATAGGCCCATGTTTGAAAGATTTGCACTATGGAACTGTGAGTGCAGCTGTTATCTTACAACCTTTCAAATGTTTATTGAATTTAAATGATTATTTTAACTCATTTATAAAAGCAATGCTTTAAATATTAATTCTACATATATTTATTGAAAACATTACGTTAATGAGGTATCTTGATGTTTATACAATAAAAAAACATTAATATTTGAGTACGAGGAAAAGAAAACTGCTGCAAATATTAACACCTTTGTTAATGAACCGTTGCACATGGCTGACTTCAAGTTTAAAATAAACAGTACACAGTGCCACAGTCAACAGAGAGCGGTAAGGCATCTCGCTGCTTTCGCGCAGGTCAAGGAATAAAAATGAGCGAGACCCACCGCTTCAACTCAACCGGGCTGACCTGAATAGTGGCTGAATGTGACTCAAGTACGCCAAAGCAAAGCAGTAAATAGGACCAGCGTGTACACAAGCAAGAGAAGAACAAGTCTGCAACCTAGCAGCCCAAGCTGAGAACAACTTTTAATTACACAAACGTAGTAGAATCTTTACCGGCGAGTAAGGCCAGTCCACAACCAGCATGCTTTTGTGCTTTTGTGCTCCCAACCGTGCCCCTTCAAGTGTTGCCTGCTGCTGGGACAGTATTACATGGCTGCTGGAGCGTCCGTCTGTCGGTGACAGCTGAGAAGCGGACCCTCCCCGCCCGGTGTGGGTTGGGTTCAGAGCTCGGGCTGGGGGGTTTTCTTCACGGAAGCTGCAGAGGACAGTTCTAGCATGAAGAAGGAAACCATCTCGCACACAAACACACACACACTTACCTCCAACGCATGCATGTGAATGTTGTGTGTACGTCCCTTTTTTTCCTACAAACCCTCCCCTAGGTGCTGATAATGAGTGCAATTGTTATGCTCCGTTCAACCGGGGGTGGTAAAGAGGTGCGGAGATTTGATTGCAACGTGCAACGTAAAAAGGTAAAAGTTGTTCATACGGGCGCTGGATAATTGGAGCAAATTTTCACCGTCTTAAATATGAGTAAAGCAGCAAAATGTTGTTTTGCTGCGGTATTCCGGATGAGATTTCTCGGTACTCGCATAACCTCTTTAACGGCGCTGGTTTAAATTTCCATCGTTAACCACCAGATTTCCTGTTTCCAACGCATCGTTGGGTCAAAGCTTCGTTTCCTAGTACGAACACCGAATCGAGTGGTCGTCCGAATAATAATTAGCCATTTTTGAAATAGTTTCTCAAATCGCTTTAGTGCTCTCAAGTGCATAGCTTCGTGTTTTGGAAAAGGGATAAAGAAGCATTAAGCTCGTGCTCTTGGAATTGATGTAATATAGTTCAAATTTAACACCACATCAAAACCACAATTCAAAAATGTTAAAAGTTAAGCTGCTTTAACGTTAGGTTGTACGGTACTGTTGCGTGAATATACCAGTGAAAATATGGCACGATTTTAATTAAAATTTCATGTCAAAAATTCACTTAGCTCCGGGCAACGGTTATGACTTTTTAACGTCAACAGTAACGCAAGCGTCACCCGTTATTGTACCATCACGCACCACCACCGGGTGTTGCATCATTTTTGCCCGAGCCGAGGACGCTTCCGCGAATTTTGGGGACGAAAAAAAAAGAGAAAAGAGTGGAAGTCAAAAAGCCACCATTCAGGTTAGCTTCATACCCGGAAGTTGGTAACGTGATTTTTTTTTTTGGTTTTTACCTCCCTGTCGTAGTCGTAGAACAATGTTCCGATAGATACGAGTATATGGAGTGAGATTTTCCCGAATCCGATTTAACAATTTAAGGAACCGGTGCAATATGCAGCGCGGCACAGGGCGGGGCTGGAATTTTCATCTCAAACATAGCTCCCAGAGGTCCCGCTTGGCATGGTTTGAAGGATGGGAGGGATTAAAATTGCGAGTGTTTGTATCTGTTTTTTCCGTTGAAATGCTCTTGATTGTTTGGGTTTTGCGTTTTAGGTATTGCTGGAAAAACCAAGCGGTTATGTCTACAGAGTTAGCGTTGTAATGCTCTTGCGCAACTATACTGAGGGGAATTATTTTACTTGTGTACTCAAAATTATTCGTAAAAGATTGTAATACTCATTCTTCATGCCTTAGGATAGTAGTTGGATTGTTTTTAGTTAGATAAAGTGGTGTTGTTACTCCGTCTAGGAAAACGTGTGATAATATATTAGAATCAGCATCTTCAACATCAAGAGTGTATACATCAAACACCTTTTTGCAATAATTCTAGCCCCATAGTTCGAACACAAAATATTTTATTAGCGTGTGTTTGCAATATTGTCAACGGGTTTGTACCATTTATAGCATCCATACAGCATTGTTTTGCCATTTTGCTACAAAAAGCCATTAGCTGCGCTGTTTTGCTGCATCGTCAAGACAGAATGATTGGTGATCATTGCAGGTAAATAATGCCCGAACGACGTACAGACGTACATTTGCAGCGTTTAAATTCCATCAATCTCGTCGGCTAAGCTTGCCTAAGCTGAACGATTTTGCGACAAATGCTGGTGAAGTTTGATGGTCCGGTTGAGTGCAGCAGGTTCTTCACAGATGGATGACCCGCAATGCGGTTCGATGCAATAATACTGCAAGGGAAGCATCCATAGCACAAACTGCAACTGAAGATTTTTCAATAAATAGGAAAAGTTGTGGAAAGATGAATTGAATAAATACATGGAATATAGTTAATGAAGTTTGAGGAGTGTTACATACCAATTAAATAAGTTTTATTGCGTATAAAAAGTGCAAAACTTTATGAATAATGCTGCCAACCTGTGCTCTTTTAGCTTCTCGTTTATCCAGAATCCAATGCAGGGCTCCAAATTCACACATTGAAATGTGTTCTGCTCCGTTTAAGTGCAAATTAATCTGGATTAAAAGTTCCTCGGGGCGATAATCTTTCCATCTTAAAGCTTACGAATTTGTTCAGCTAGAAGTTGCGATATTCTTTCCTCCGCCGCGCTCGGTCGTTGTTCCCCGGACAGTTCTGCCGGCTATTGAAAACGCAAGTCTAGGATCTATTTTATAGGCACTGTCATTTCTCAGAATCGTCCGTGTTGGTGGTGGTGGGCGAAAAGCATACCATTGTTCGCAACTCCTTGCTTCCCCCGAGCGTGTGATAAATAGAAAAGGAAAACTTTCTCCTTGCTCTCATAATTTTCGTTCAAGCGCTGCAGAGCGCGCAAACTGATCGTTTTGGCAATGTTTGTGAATGAAAGCACGAAAACGCTTGCCTCATTATTGCCGGGAACGCTTAGTGGTTTCTACCGAATATGAGGTAAGGATTATGGGAAAATAATGAAAGACAGGTTTTAAGCCACGGGTTTGTTCGCATTTGAGTATCTGAGTCGTGAATGTGCTGCTGCTGCTGCTCTCAATGTATTGTTTTGCTGTTTACTCGTTTAAGCTCGTTTGTTATCGTTCGACTGTAGGCAACTGTTCATTAAAGCTCCTTCACTAGGAAAACAAAACCTTCCGGCGCGTCCAGCATTTCCAATCCTCACCCGCAAACACGCATCATTGATCCATCATCGGAAAGGAAAAGCTTCATAAATCATCTCCGGCTCCGTGCCCAATCGCTTCGAGCATGAGATTTCCCGCTTCAGCTTTCCTGGCGCCCCTTTTTCGGGCGACGTACGTACAGAAAATATGATACTTCCACACCTAGGCGCCTAGACGAACCCCGAAACGAAGCGCACCTGAAGTGGTGTCGCCTGGCGGGGTAAGCTTAATTAGTCATTCTTTGGAACAAAGTTTTATCCTCCCGGCTTCGGATCGTGCCAGTACAGAGTGCCCCAGCCATGGTGGCTTGACAGAGAGAGAGAGAGAGAGAAAGAGCGCGCAAAAGAGAAAGGAAACGGTAAGCTTTCTGTAGCCACGTTGCCACGAACCACGGCAACAACGGGCAGATCGAACGATAAGCGTTGCGTACGGGCGAAAGGCCGCCCCGAACCACGGAAAATCCGGTCACAATGTTGATGAATATTTATGATGAGCTTCGATTCGTAGAAGCTTGGCCAGTTTTCTCACTCTGCTGCGCATCGGGTGGGTGCAAAAAACGGAAACCCCGAGACCGCTGGCAAAAGGTTTTCATCCCCCGTTCGCCGTTCGACCCGTTACTGCAGCATTTTGAGGGGCGTCGTTACAGCAGAAGAAGAATATTAATCACAAAAACAGAGAATTGCTCGGGTGAAAACGGCGGCGGCGGCGGCGGCCTTTGGGGGTGTTGCTGTTGTACCTGCAGTACGATCGATATGAATCATAAGCCTACGTTTGTTTCGCTCGGACGTGGGTTTGTGTTTTGTCAAAAAACGGCACGAGAAACACTTACCACAACAGAGGCAAAAGGTTGGGGCAACTGAGGATCGGTGATTTGGCTGTCGGAGCGGTGATTTAGCAAATGAGCAGAGGAGGTGGTAAGAAAAAAGACGTGGAATGATTTTGGCCTTATCAAATTACATGCCATATTTGGCGCTTCGTTTGCAGCGGTGGAGGAGTGTGGGGGGGGGGGGGGGGGGGAGGTGAGGTCCTATTGGGGAGGGTTCTTAGTCAGGCGTTTTAATGGTTTGGTTGAATAATTGGAATCTGTATCAACGCTACTTGCTTTCTAGCCGACGTGAATTAGGGTTTAGGCAACGAATGGAGAAATGATGAAGAACTTTAATGATTGTTCTACTTTGTGTTATGTTTTTTCGTGTTACAGAAACTCTTTACTTGTGCTTCAGATCTGGTGGAAAGGGGAAATATGTATTATAGCTTTAATGCAGGGTCTATTGACGTTTATTATACAATTTCGTTGTTTTTCCGTTCATTTCCAAATAGTTTTGAGTCTTTTAAATATTATTGCTTTGGAAGTCAGTTATAACGCGGTGAGACCTTAAAGATTTAAAACTCTATGGGAGATAGATAAAAATGTATGATTTTCAGACGTACAACAAACAACTTCTTGGACAGTTGATCTCACTGGCCTCAGATAAAGGACCTGAGGTAAATTTTGAGCAGTTGAGGTCCTCCAATTAGATCGTTCCTCAGCTCTTAAAGTACTAGGGCTCAAATTAACAACAAGATGGCACTAGTTACGATTCGCTTGATTCGTTTGTTAGTTCATCATTGAAGCAATTTTTTCCAACTAATTGGTTTCCATTACTCTTTAAACTCTTTTTGCTTCTACTCTTTACATACATACAGGATAGGAGGCCTTTAGGCTGTGAATGTTACTTTGTATCAACATTTAACTAATAATTAATTTACTTGAAGTATGTGAGGTTTACGGCAGACAAATGTGTCTGAATGAATAACAAAAATAACAAACAAAATTCTTGTTAAAGGAAAGCTCACTTTGTAATACAATTAAACTTATAGCTGGCATGTAATCGACGACTGTGCCAATGCGCCGGGTGTATCATGTTCAAAGTAATGAAAAGAAATAGAGGTATTCAAACATTAAAATTTTTTTACTAGAAAGCTATTGGATGGCTTGCAAAATTACAAATAACAACCAAATTAAACATTAAAACCTAATGGTAATACGTTTAGTAGAAAATACATTTACCAGAGGGTTCATTAAGCGATCGAGCTTGCAATGGACCAGCCCAGCTCACGAATGTCCGTTTGCGGGAAGATAATGTGCGAAAAGCCCGTGAATCCATGCTGCAGAAATTGAATTAAAATCGATCCAGCACGTCTTGGTACGAGCGAAACCTAATCGATCCATCGATTGTGTGTTTGTTCGAGCACACCAGCGCCAGCCTTGTGCGCCGGAAATAGGAAACTGACAGTGAAATGAAAGCTTCACTCCGAACAATGGCGCATTTTGGCATTCTCGATTTCGTCTTTGATCAGTCCACATCTCTTTGATGCTGCTTACCACGTTTGGTGAGGGGGAAGAGAAACGGAGACCGATCCGAAACGGATCTATACTCGCCCGTTGTCCCGATGAGTTCGTGCCGATTGTAGTCCGTTTCAGCATGATGACCACGTCTTGCCCACGCTGTTTCCGGTTCCCGTGTCCCGCCTGGCCGTGCGCGGCAACCGTTCGGTAAAACAATACCACCGAGTGGGTGTGTCTAGGTGAGATCGGGGGCCCCAGGATTTCCTGTGGGCAAAAAATGGCCGGTCAAATGCGGGAGGAGAGCGGCAATGTGTGCCTTGGTGTGTCTTGGTGGTTGTGAGAGCAGAAAAGTTTTATATTTCCGACAGCTGTACCAAAAGGCGAAGAAGCGAACAATGGTAAACCGAAGCCGGTGGAAGGAAACGAGGGTTATCGAGGCAACTCTTACTTCCTTTAAACTTTATCTTAAGGCACAGGACATTTAGCTCCGTTCAATTCGCTTCGATGCCTCCTAGGTATGCGATCCTGTTGCTCAAGCAGGCTTTCCTTCGCGTGCCTGATACGAAAAGCCAGAGAGTTTGACATATTTAACAAACGGGCAGCTTGTTTAAATATTTAACAAAAAACGAGAAAGGAGTTGTTGGGGCATTCAAAGAGTAGCGCCTTAGGGATGTTTTTTCATTTTAAATCCTGCTCAAATAGAAACTACCAGCTTTGAAAGAATGGCTGGCGATGCTATTTGGGCTAGACGTGGAGAGTTGGTTTCCTGTGTAAAACAAACAAACAAAGAGCTACTGGTGTAAAGTTTTCTAATCTTAATTTCACTCACCAAACGTATGGATGAATGGGATCGTATTGATTAAAGCGTTGTTCCTGTGAAGTTTATTGAACACATTCTATTCTGCGAGTTTGATGGTAAGAACAATGAAGAATAAATTGAATGCTTTTGATAATCAAGAAGCTTTTATTTTTGAGATTTTATAACTTTTAAACCAAAATGCATGAGAAGAGCACATAATTGTGTAAGACATTGCTGAATAGAACGAGCTACTCTATTCACAAAACCTTCTGAATACGAAGATTTGCCTACAGCAGATGAAACTTCAATTTTCCCCTACGCTTTCACCCATCATGATGAGTTTAATTTCGCCCTGTTGGTGCCTATTCCGATTAAATGAGGGAAAAGCAGGTTCAAAGCGGCAAGAAATCAACCAGCACCGGAAATGGAGCAATTCGACTTCCTCTATTCACTGCCAGTTTGATTGATCAAGAAATTGAGGAGCTCCCAGGGTTTTCGTTGTTGTTTTGTTTGAGTGCTGCTACTCGCTTATGCTCTGTTCGGCGAAACAACTCCAGTGTGGAAACCAGCCTCATATGGCTCCCGGTGGAATGCTTACATCAATAGCGCTTGTTCGTTTGATAGCTTTATGATAAAGCGAAACGTTCGCGATGCGATCGGCCCCGTGGGATCCGTGCCGCATGGGTGAACAAATCGGTTTTCGGAAAGAAGTGTGCTACACCGCTGCGCTGGCTCCGTCTGCGGAGCCGTTCCTTGGAGACAGCTGTGTACATGTGCTTTGAGCGTGGTGCCGCGCTTATATGTGTTGCTCCGGATGTCACCGTGGAAAATTTCACAAACTCATCTGCGCGGCACGGGAGGCACTGGTTCGATCGCTGTCACTGCTGCTGCTGCTGCTGCTGCTACTGTCACCCTTGATGATTTCATTTTTTATGCTAATGATTATGCCTGTATTAAGCCGTATCATAATTCATCCCGACATTCGATGTTCTCATCTGTGCCCGGGCCCCGTGCGATGTCATCTATTTTACATTCGTTGCCCGCCGACACACTGCCTCACCGCCGCCGCTGCTGCTGCTGCTGCTGCCCGGGAGGCTTGGGAGCCATGCCGAGCTTTCCATCGGAAGTGCGATGGAACAGGCGGCAGGACGTGAGAAGCTGTGTGTGTGTGTGTGCGGAGCGGAAAGGAGAGATGGCGTAGCATATTACATTATTCGGAAGCATGCGGCACGAAATCATAATAACTTTATGGGAGATGAATAACGCTACACGGGGGAATAGCGCGTTTTCTTTATAATGGTCCCCCCCCCCCCACCAGGAGATACATTCCCGTGTCATCGCCGAGGTGGAGCCCCGGTGGCGGGCTTCCACGGCTTTTTGGTGCCGGCCGTGTTCGCATGCAGGCACCAGTTCGGTAGACGAATAATTGATAAATTTTATTCATTTTCCGCATGGTGCAGAGCATTAATCCGGTGGAGTTTGTTTTTGGGGCAGAAATTAATAATGATTGCCGGTTTTGTTTTTCGTTTCCAGGAGCCATGTTAGGGTGAAAAAAAGGATGATATTCTTTTGCATGTTAAGCAGACTGTAGAAGAGTGAAATTGTGTTCAAGCTTTGGATTTTTTTATTACAGAGAAACTGTCAGCAATCTGTTCTACATTATGTTCATTGTAATGCTCAGTTAGCTTCTCATCTTTTTAATATGATTATGTAAAATAGTAAAATTATGCTGAATGTATTATGCTGCATTGGTTATGCTTTGAATCAAACAAATCATCGGTAATACAATCAATTTGATGTAAAGATTAATTTTAGACGTGTTGGCAGTAGGTCCAGGAAACTATACGTTCATTGCATTTATTTAATTTTGAATTATGCATGGATTTAACAGTAAGATACTAAGAACTGCTCAAATATTGAGAAAACTTACTAAATACTCTGTTTTATTTCTTATTTCTAAGAAGAGTAGCTTAGCTTTTATTCTCTCTTTTATTTTTCTCTAGGTTTACAATAGTCTCTCTGCGTTCTACCCTTTTCTTCCTTTTATTCGTTAGGTAAGAGTTAGTTTAGTCTAGATCAAGAATGGTATTTTTGTCAATTACACGTTGTATTGTTGTACTTAGCTTTGATAGCAGATATAGAATTAAAGAAGCGTAATGAAATGAGAAAAAAACTAACTTTTAAGTAATATTTTAGAAGTATTTCATTTGAAACAAGCCCCCAAGCAGGATGCGTTGTTGAAACGATCGTATCATTTTAAGGAGTCTAAGCTGAACTTAATTCCGTTAATAGAACTTTTGTTGATTGAAAGTTTGATTTCATTTTGTTTGGTGTTTTTTTTTCATAGCAATTGATGTTATTCACGATGGCAAATTAAATGAAAATTTAATTTCATTCATGTGATTGAATCAATGGCGATGAAACTATTTTCAATCTTACGCCAAGTTTTGCACGTGTTTGCAAATCCCATCCATCCATTTGCACGACACCACCCAAAAGCGAACCTTTCATCCATTTTGTTGTACAGACAGACAACAAGTACACCGGGGAGGAAATCAACTTAATTTGTAAAAGCCATGATATGATCAAAGCTCGAAACCCAGTTTACGGCTCGCGGCAGTATCGCTTGACACATCGCAAGTCAGCAAAACACACAGGAGCAGCCGAGATTTTGCTACCGGTTACGAAAGTTTAGCTGTTAACTGTTGTGCCGGCGTTAAAAGTTGGTCAACAAGCTTTCGGGGTGGACAGTGATATCCATGCGCACAATAATTACATTACACTTGAGAAGCCCTCGAAGGCACAGCGGGAAAGTAAACAGTTTCGGATATCGGTTGGACATGCGTTTTCGTTTAAGAAGAGTGGACTTTGTTTAACTTGTTTTTTACATATTTTACGCTTACCGTACGTTTTCTTACGCTCGAGGGGGCGACCAAAAATGATATATTGGCTGTGAGACTGTGAGGCGGGTGTGGCAATTGGGCTTAATCCACTCGCTACTATTCATCCCCAAAGGCGACCTTTCGACAGCGTCGAGGGACGAGGGTTCGTTTGTTGCGATTTTTTTCTCCTTTCCACTCTCTCTCTCTCTCTCTCTCTCTCTCTCTCTCTCTCTCTCTCTCTCTCTCTCTCTCGTTTTCTCTTTCGCTCGTTCATCGCCATCGGGCAGCAATTTATGCGTTCATTGTCGCTCAACGGTACCCTAAATCTCGACCGGCCCTTATCAAACGAGCTTTACGAGCGCGCTTCACCGTGGAGCCGGTGGATATCGGGGCTTACTGGGCCGCCCCCCGGGTGGCTCGTGTTTTACGCCACGGCAACGAAATCAACAAACGAAATGAACCCATAAATTAGATTAACGGAGTGGCAGCACCGCGGCAAAGATCTCCCCGAAGACCACCCATTCGCAGCCCGGGGATGAGACCTTAGCACACCCACAAGGCCTGCAACAGCCGCCTGCAGCATAATTTAATGTTTATTTTCGCACGCGAATTTTTCACGCGGTGATTTGCGAGCCCATTTCCCTCCCCCGAGTAAGCGAAGCAAGAAAAAGCGCGCCAATTGTGGGCGCGAACCAAGAGTTGGTGCGGGCGAGTTGAGTAAAGTGTTATTTTTATTTGAACTGGTCGGTTGTAAAGCGTGCAGCGGGCAGTAGGGCAACGGGGTCCACATTTGTCAAAGCAAGATGAAGTGAGTATTCCGCGTCACCGCTCATCGGTTGCTGCTGAATTCAACGTCGACACCCACTACCGAGCATGGTTTTGGGTAACGTTCGTTCGTTCATTCAACAGATGAGTGCAATGAAATGAAATAAAACAGCAGACGCAAAGGAGCACAAAAAGCTGTAAATTGTGTGGTGTTTCGGGTAGGGAGAGAAAAATATGCTATAATGATGCGCTGTGACTGTTGGTTTGGTTGGTTTATTCAATTTTTGGCAATGTGTGGATGGGTTTTTAATGAGGTGATTTGGCCTCAATTATTTTGTAGATTTTTTTTACGATGCATTTAATTGCATATACATGTCGTTAATGAGGAGGAAAAATACACGCTGCAAAATGTGCCCCAAGTTTTGACGTATGCTTATTTTTATCTTTATGGAAAAATGGAACTTGAAATGGAATATTTCGTTCAGTTTCTCAATATTTCAATTTTAGCAAAATTTTGTTATTTTTTTATTTACAGATTATGGTTTCAGTCTTATTTCAATCTTTCAATTTGACAAAAAGATAAACATGTTGACAGTAAAAAACATGAAAAAAATAAATAATTTCAATTATTAGTTTTTCTGCATTGTGTTATTCTGAAACATGCCCTAAAAGAAAAAAAACAATCAAATCTCTATTTGGAAAAACTGTAGCATATCTGCTATACAGAACTTATTATAATACACACTATCAGCTATAGACACATTGTAACACACTCCGTAAAGTCAAATCACATTATTGCAACACAGTCATTATATTGCATCAGCAAATCAATCCACTCCATAGCAACATACCTAGACCATACCGTTCATAGAAAAAACCATTGAGACACATTTTATCGAAAACAACCGAATCGCGCAGCATAAGCAATTCAAGCGTTACTGCAGCAAAGCAGACGCATAGCAACTTATTGCTAAAAGCGCAGTGTAGGCAAAGAGCAACGAACGCACTCGTTCTTTGGCTAGAACAGTTGAAACTTTCCAGAACCTTTGTAAAAACACTAAAAGTGCAGCATAGGCACAAATTGATAGACACCTCACTTCCGATACAATGTATAAATTGCACCTCATATCAATAACCTTTAATTAGGACAAAAACACATTCCAAAACCAAATGTACGAAACTTATTGAGTATAAATAAAACCAATTCCGACCGTGGCAAGGCAGATTCGTTCGGACTGCCAAGATAGGACGTTACACTTCCTAATACTTCGCCTTCCAACTTATTTCAAGAGTTTAGTTATGTCCCCCTACCCAAGGTAAGGCTTCTAAACTCCAACGTTTCCAGTAAGGGAAACCTCCTAAAGGTTTCTATGATCGCCTGGACGATCAAGTGCTGAAAAGTCCGTTCGATCGATGTATTATTCCACCTCGGCTCATGTCAGTAAAAACTGACCTACCGCGACGCTGTTCGATGTACAGTATGTACCGTACAGGCCACTATCACATTACAAAACCTTTGTCCATGATTGGTGCTCTGTTTGATCATTTTTTAGTTTAGTAGTACGTTAAAAAGTGCTTTTTTATAATTTAGGAATTAAAAGGTTCGCCTACAAACAATTAAATTACAACCTTTTGTTTCAGGACGATTTAAATGCCAAATACATCTCAAGGCAATACGTCGAAAAATAAGTAACATTGATCACAGAAAAGATTTCTAGTGTACTGGTAAATGTAATGTATGATGTGTTAGTGTACGAGCATCACATCTTCAAAATCAGAGCTTCAGAGTTAATTCGCGTAATTCGTAACTGTTTTCCAAGTTTCTGTACCTCACTGTCCACACTCAACTGGTACAGGTACCTAGTAAGATAAAACACTTCGTTGTGAAGATTACAACTAACGCATATTACAATAAAATAATAGAATATAATTTAACACAGCATCTACATGAATTCAACTGTCAGCGTTCCACCCAACCATTTGCATTGTTTTCGAAAAATGTATTTAACGAGCCACAGTGTATCTTAATTTTAAAATTAACCATCCCGCAACCACAACAACCATCATCATCATCATCATCGTCATCTCGCTAGTTGGAACAGACATTCCCTAATCGGCTAGCTTTACTAAACTGGCCGCCGTCGTCAGGCACAAAAGGGCGAAGCGCAGACGTCAGCCAACGATCATCTCCAACACGCCAAACGTTGACGATATTACATAATAATCCTTTTATGAATGCCAACGCGTGACCAACGCCGGTACCATCCAGCCGACGGTCGTCCTCGGTGGGCGAGTAAAATTCCTCGCCAGCAATGTCAGACGCAACCCAGTGCAGCCTCGCCCACTCGGCCAGCCAATGATGATATAGGGAGTGGATGGTTTCCGGGCTCGCTTTCAACCGAAGCTGAACCAGATCCTGGACGCAAAGGTAAACTTTGCGTTTGCGTCATTAAAAATTCCAACCATGTTTACATTCCCGGCGTCGTGTGCAGCTCTCGAGACCGAGAAACACGGCGAGAAGGTGTGACACGAGGAGCGATTCATTATGATGGCATTCGTGGAATTTATGCAACGGACAGGACGTCGCACATGTTGGTTTTGGCTTTGGCTTTGGCAGGGCAGTTTTGTAGGCGGAGCTTGAAACGGAGGCTGGAAAGGCTTGGTGAAGTGTTCTGAAGTCAGCACTGCCTCGGCATTGGTATCGCAAACGTCGAACGGTTTGATCGATCGATAGCAAGCGACGGTTTTCGGGCCGTTCAGTCGATAGAAAATTGCTAACCGGTGGGCGGGAAGGGAAACAACAGGTCAACATCCTGTATCACTGGCAGCATCGAACTGGTATAAGCTTTACAAATATAAAATTTGAATTTCATATGACCTGAATGCTGCAGCTGTGAGGCTTGCAAGAAGCTAGCGATTGAAGTTTGCAATATTTTGCTCAAATCCTATTTATGCAGAAAGGATAGGATCTCCAAGAATTGGTTGCTCGTGTTGCTCATTCATGACGAAAGCTACCTATACTAGTCAGAGGACAGGGCTTATGAGATAATGTTGACTAATTCTGACATTCATTTGAACTAGATATTGTACCAAAGAGAGAGAGAGAAAAAAATCATTATTGAACATCGTCCTTCGTTTTCGGTTCTGTTGATAGTGCTAAACCAACATCAAAATGGCTATGACCCCCTCAGGGGTGTTCATTAGCCCGCTTTTCTTTGCACACGCATTGTTATCGGTCAGCAAAAAAAACGGGTGCATGTTTGTGAAAATAATAAAAGTCAAACATACTTTGGTTCTACTAAAAAAAAATAAAGAACTCGGAGGACATGCTCACCAAACAGCACAAGAGTTTTGTGCTCAGGTGTGTGCTAAGGTCAGTTTGTTGGACACTGGAGACAGGGAGCGGTGTCGTACCGGTACCAATCGGTAGCTTCAAATTGGAAGGAGTGGCACACAACTAAATTTTAATCATCATTCTAAAGCATCGTACCGCTTGCACTACCGTTGTCTGGACTGGACAGGAAACAGGGAACAGAACTTCGGCTTCAACAAGAACAAAGGTAATGTTTGAAGAGCACCGAAGTAAACGAAAAAAAAAAAAGCCAGAACAGAGCAGAGTGATGATGAAAACTGGCACAGCAAATGAAATAGTGAACAGGGCGGGGGAAAATTCCCTCCAGTAATGAGTAGGGGCATGTAGTCGGACTGGCCCAATAACTAGTCTAATGATAACAAAGGATCTGAAGGGCTCCTCGTCTTCTCATTTCTCCACTTTTTCTTTCCCAACCGGTCTGGCATTCCGAGTTGGTTTGGAGTGTTTGCCATGTTCTCGTGCAACCTTTGGCAGGTATTTTACGCACCTTGACCATTTCGTTGTACCAACAAACGTGTGCCCACCTGACTCACCGTATAACAATGCTACTGCCCAGCATAATGGGTTGCTCCCTTCGGGGGAGTTGAAGCGACCTCTGCGGGCGATTTGTGTTTGCTCCTAATACTAAAGGGTAAAACAATTTTACCTTTGGTTTTTTATGTCCATTTTTTTCTGTACATCCCCTCCAAAACTCTATCGTTTGTGGCTTAAAAGGCAAAGTGAGAGTAAGCAAGAGCGAAACAACATTTTACAGACGAAAACCAGACGTGCATGCCGTTGCCATGGCGATCGCCGGTCCGGCCCTTGCTGTAATTGGGATAGATTAAAATTTCTGCTACCTTCGTTGAAAAAACGCTTCGGAATGCCGGCTCCTGCCCGGGTGGAATTAAATTAGAACGAAATAAATCAACCTCGAGCGGGGCCAGAAGGCCTTCCACCGCAAATGGAATTACTGCGCTTCGGAAACCGGGGGAAGGGCACGAACAAAAAGTGCTCCAAAACTTCTTGACCCATCTAGGAATTTGCGCCCTGCGATCTTGTTTTTTTTTTTGTCGTTTGGTTGTTGTTGACTCTTGCTACGGTAGAAACGGAACAAAAACAAAAAGGCAAATACAACCGGTGGTTTTCCCACGCGGCCCACAAATGAGTGTACGGAAGGGCGATCCCCTGGGTACCGCGGTCCGTTCGACTCGTGGAGGCTCGTTCTTGTTTAAATAATTATGTGCTCACTGTGGCTAGTGAAACAGGGCGGGGTAGCGCACACGTCACGGTCAAAGTTCTAATTGGGTAACAACCAGCCAACATTAACTTAATTATTTATAATGTTTATAAATCCCCGTGCATTTACCATTTCATTTCAATGGCTGGAGGTGTGTGCTTCTGTGTGGCCGGTTGGAATGTACGATCGTAGGGTTTAACAAAAGGTTTTCGGAGGAGAAAGAAAAAATCGATCTCAAAATCCATAACGAGCATAACTGATTCACACACACACCTGCTGTGTGGAATTATAACGTGTGCTACTGCACACGGGGGTTGGGTTAGCCGTCATTACTGACGTGCTTTGGCGTGTACCGCAGGGACACTTGCATTAATTATGCCATCAACCCGAAAAAGCGTTCAGCTCCCGCTACCCGGAACCGTATTTGATGGCCGCTTCGTCGTCAATGATTAAGCTGGGCTGTACGGTTTCGAGGTTTGTCCGTCTCCAAATTCAATGGAGAATTCAATTTTAAACTGAAATTTGGAGCTTCGAGCGGAGCAATCGCCAACCATTTACCGGTCGGTTTTGTTTTGGCAGCAGTGCAAGAGTTTTGCCAACCGGTGGTTTGGAAAAAGTTGCTTTTGTGTTCGCTGTCGCTTCCACGTTTGTGATGCGCGATGTGCGCTACGAGGCAAAAGGGTGGAGGCGGAAAAATCGTGGGGAACGTAGGGAACTTTGGAAATGGTTGGCCCCGGATCTGGCGCTTGGAGCAGTGAGTTTTAATTCAATTTTCTCTCATTGCTTCCATCTGGGGCTTTGTGGTTTTTGAAAGGTAGCGAAGGATGCTGCAAAGCAAATCATGAGCTATGGAAGGAACTAGAGGATGGGGAAAAAGAATTAAAAGTACAGTTTTCTAACTACAATATTGGGTTTTGTCAGTTCAGTTGAGACAAGTTATAAATATCGATCTTTTTATAGTATGTATGTATGTACGAAAGGACGTTTAAGCAAAATGATTCCCACTCGCTTGCGGTAACATCAGCGGTACATCGTTTTCTAGGAATCATTTATCCCAAATTGAAGCTTCATTGGATCTAAAACGTTTCTACGAAATCAGATTGTAAATCCTCATCGGAAATACGCGTTGCATACATTTCCAGCACGATTCTGGTGAGAATTTGAACAATCAAGTTCCATATTTCAATCTGCTGTATCATATCATAGGATTATTCGAAAATAATTCGTAAAAAGGAAAGCTTAGCATTGCATTGAGTGATACTGTATTTGAAATAGATATTCTAGCTTAAAACATATTTTTATTTACACTATTTTGGGAATAGATACATCAATCGTTATATCTATTGAATATGAGATATATGATTTATACTATTTTGATAATAGATACATCAATCTTTCCAATTATGCCATCAACATAGCCTTAGTTATGCCTCATCAAAAGCTTGCAAATCTTTGAAAATTTTCGCTATCGTAAACTTCATTTGTATCGTTTTTAACAAATAATTCAAGAGTTTTAGTTTTTACCTGGCATTTTCACAATAAATTTAAACAAGGTTATAGTGCAGTAAAGCAGCTTTTAGTAAAGCTTAAAACGCTAACCTAAAAGTTTATTTTTTATTTTATTTTTGAGCTATTGCCGCTTCGAAAGGCTGGCATTAACTAATTTGACTGCCACTGGAAAGACAAGATTAGTTTGATTGTTATGTTTTAAATACAACATAAAATATTTGAAACAATTATAAAACCAATAAAATAGTGAAAGATATTTTCCTATTGGGTTAAGTTTATTGAATGCTTAATGTAATGATATTTGTCAAAGTGTGTTTTACATTGCAACGTTTAAAGGATGTAAACTACTGATCCTTGCATGGGCACTGAATTTTGGAGCTCAAATTGACACATGACTTGTTGAACGAATATGTTAATAAAAATATATCGCTTGATTGGTACTGTTCATAAATCACACAAAACGTATGCCACAATTTACACCATTTTTTTTTAAATATAATAATCATGGTGCGTTTTTTATTTCTTCTGCAGGTAAATAAGCTCGCAATACCTTCATGACGCTACGCCAACTAGTGTAGGTTAGCATGTGAAATTAAACCGTTTATTATCGTTTTAACAATCCTTACAATATGTAATTTCGAGAATTGCTATTTTATTCTAAACCAATTAAGCTCTCATTACTACAAAATTATAATGCCTGTACTCTTTGTAAACCTCCTATGAGGCATGGCCCTTTCAAGCCCAATTACCTTTTTACGACGAATCGCAAATCTCTTATTGTAGCAACTACTTACCCAGCTCTTTTCATCATTGCTCGCTGATTGTCCCGAGACCGGAGCAAAACATCTCGATATGGTGCACCTATGCTACCGTTCAACCGAGGTCAGCTGACTTTTACTGATACACCGTAAATCTTACCCTTTACGGACGTACTCCGTAAGCAGGCGCTCGGTGCCCGAGTACCTTTTGTGCGCTTTTCACCCCCTGTTTGTTACCGATTCAACCACCATCAGAGAAAGAGGGCAAGAAGAAGCTCACCAAGCTGTGACTGCGACGAAGAGGCATGAGCCGGCGAAACAAAAATGCAACCTCCTGGCCGGTTCTTCCATGTTTCTCATTTCGCCGCGGTAAAGGCAACGGACCGCGGAACGTAAGCCGTCATCATCTTCTTGCGGGACATAAAACAAAAGACCCCCGTCCCGAAGTGGGTCACACGGCGACGCGCCTGCCGGCGGAGGCCGTGCACGAAGCAATCCATATAATAACGCGAAGCTCGGGCGCAGCATCAACTTCTTCCTGCTTTCTGCAGCCTTTCTTAAAACCCACATGGCACAGACACACAGAAAACGGGACGGCAAATGCGAGCACATTTTTCGCTTGCGATGCGACCGCAACAACGCCACGTCATACCGCGCCAAGGCTACCGGGGGGCAAGCGAGCGAGCTGGGAAAAGATCATAAAGTTCCGGCAGCAGTTCAACTATATTTTTCACCACCACCCGTGCCCGTGCTCCAACTCCCGTCAGTGTTGGTAAGCCGAGCGAACGAACGAGCGAACGAAACAATGTCTTCGGAGCGTGTGGTGCGTGAAGGCACTAAAAGGCGCATCTCGTTGCCAGCGGCCGCCTTTTAGCGAGGGGAACGCGGCGAGTAGTCGATGGTTGGATTCAGGGCTACCGGGCAAACGAATCTTGAAGTGTTAATCTTCAAGAGCGTTCCGCTCGGCGGTTTTCCCGCCACGGACCGATGCACATGCAGTGCAGCGTTGCAACAGCGAACGCTCCGAGAAAGTGTTGGCCCTGACAACGTAAGACATACTGCCTGTGATCCGTTTTCGACCTCGGCGCATACAGCGTACGCTGGTTCGTGTTGTGCAAATGGCACATTTTCTGTGTCAGAGCGTGCACGTGTGTGTGTGAGCGTGTGTGTTACTTGTTGGCGGGTGGGATTTGTAAGGATTTTCGTTCCAGCCCCACTCTATCGCGCCATTCTTGGTTGGATACAACAATTTCAGCTTCACAAAGAGGAGCATATGAGACGGGAAAGGGAGCAAGCAGGAGCGCAAATGACAAAATCAAAGGGATCTTTGTGGGGGTAATTTCCAGCTACGCCAGTACGCGCTACGGGACGCGTTTACATATGAGATATTTTAATTAAAAAATGAAAACAGTTACAGTCTCTCTTTATCAGCTTAGCAGACACACACACACACGCACACCCTGCTGTGCGTGTGGTCGGTGTTGAGGGAAAGCGCTACAAAACTGTAAGGGCTTTTCTTTTTAACCTTGTTTAGATTTTAGATGAGCGCTATTTAGGTGTAGCGGTGCGTGTAATGAATGTTTAAGGGCAGTGCAAGATGAAAGGATCTGGGCTGAATACCTGGCCGCCTGTTTTCAATTACTACACGGAGTGTTGACTTTTTTATGAAATAATACGAAAGTTGGGTGTTAGTTGAAGCTTGCTTTTTTTCAGCGTTGTTAAGTACCCTTTATTGCTTTTTCATTTATTGAAAAGTCTTGTTCGCATTCGGTCACATGTTTCTTGTTTTGGGCTTATTAAACATACGCAAATTACAATAATCCTTATTTTTACAGGCTGATGAAGTAAATTCAATAAGTTTTGATCTGTATCTGATCCCAAATGCAAAGACAATTTAGGGAAATAGTTGGTTGAGTAGGGATGAACTGACTAAGGTTGGTTACTCATAATTGCCATCACTTGAATTTAAATAAAAGGAAACATTAGACCTTTTATAATATGTTGCCTTTACTTCTACAGTAGAATATTGTTGTTAACTTCCATTTTACCACAGTCAATATCAAACGGACACACTGAGTAAAATTCACACCGATGTGAAATAACTGATAGGTAATACTTAACGATAATCAGCTGAAAATCAATTAAAACAAATCTATCATAACAATAGTATAACAATAGTTTTACAAATGTGACAAAATACAGTCTAGATCAGTGGTTTTCAACCTTTTTGTAGCTTTCCCGCCCCATAGAAGGTGCATTTAGGATTTCCCCACTCATAAATTCATAAGCGGGGGAGGGTGTGGCAAACCAAGCTATTTAGCGAAGTTTTGATCAAAAATTCCCCCCCAAAAAAGACAAAATTCCCCAGGCAAAATGAGTGTAGTTGTGAGGATATAATTAATCATTCCAACAAATTTTTAGTTCTAATGATTAACTTTCTGATACATAGAAAAACACAAAATATTAACAAATAACAAAAACAGTTTATTTTACACATTCTTTTCGCACTCGAAAGTTGCTAGTAATAACAATTAAGCCTATCAATATTGTATGTTCAAAGGCACGCCTGTAACACAGATAGTAATTTGAAAGTATATTTTTGTTGCCGTTGGAGAACCTGATTTCTTTAGATATAAATTAAGCTTGAGCATTTCTCATAATATTTCCATCAATTGCACAAAACTTTGAAGCTCACTAAATGTAAAGACTCAGTTAAAAAAATACTACATCAGAGAGAATCTTGTGGCTTTTATGGCTTTTATTACACTTTTATGACAGAATAACAGAACTCATTTTATGTGCAGCAAGATCACTGGCTTCAAACCTCGAATACGTTTCGCTCCGTAAAGCTTACTGTTGGAAATAGAACGAAGACCTTCCCCCCAGCAAAGAAACAAGGAAGCTTTCTCCAACGTTATTTTAAAGCAAACCAAAGCAATCCAACCCTTGTGTGCTGGCTTATACGCTCCTCACCAGCAAGAGCACCACAAAGTACCTTTGAGTGTAGCTTTTATTTCTGGCTTCCACTTGCAGCAAGCTATACACACACACAGATCCACCGTCCACGACCAGGTACGAAGCATGGAAGCAGACAGACGGACGTCGTTCATTAAAAAGAACCACCCAGAAGGCAACACCGTTGGGAGTGTTTTTCTTTTCCAATCGCTCACTTCCTCAGCTGCCCGGGCTCGTGCGGCAGTCAGAATTGCAATCGTTGCAATCGTTACTGCAAAAGACGCTTGCCACTCTTACGACTAAATGCATTCCTCCGGCTCCCGGTCCGGTGCGGCAACGACGAATACCTTTCCGATCATGTTTATTTATCTTCTGCTGGCGCAAGCTCCCGCTTCCCATGGGTGGTTGGCGCTTGCCAGATACACTTAGCTTCATCAACACCAGCCGCGCTCGGTGCTGGTGCTCACAAGACATTTCCTTTCGCTGCACGGATCGGGTTTGTGTAAATACGAACGGTGCAATATAGCAGGCGATGGAATGAATTTTAAAATGTAGATAAAATGTAAATATTTTCCCAAACACTGCCACACTTACTGGGTGCAGGAGGTAAGAGATTTGGCAAGAATGGTCTATTTTCGACGAGCTGTGTGTGTGTGTGTGTGTGTGTGTGTGTGTGTGTGTGTGTGTGTGTGTGTGTGTGTGTGTGTGTGTGTGGTGTGTGTGTGTGTGTGTGTGTGTGTGTGTGTGTGTGTGTGTGTGTGTGTGTGTGTGTGTGTGTGTGTGTGTGTGGTGTGTGTGTGTGTGTGTGTGTGTGTGTGTGTGGTGTGTGTGGTGTGTGTGTGTGTGTGTGTGTGTGTGGTGTGTGTGTGTGTGTTGTGTGTGTGTGTGTGTGGTGTGTGTGTGTGTGTGTGTGTGTGTGTGTGTGTGTGTGTGTGTGTGTGGTGTGTGTTGTGTGTGTGTGTGTGTGTGTGTGTGTGTGTGTGTGTGTGTGTGTGTGTGGTGTGTGTGTGTGTGTGTGTGTGTGTGTGTGTGTGTGTGTGTGTGTGTGTGTGTGTGTGTGTGTGTGCTTGGGTTGGCCGTTTCCGGCAACTGTTAACAGTAATCGAAGAGGATGTTCGTACGGAAATGCATTTAGCTGTAAAAAAAATAAAGGTGATGGAAGGCATTTCTGTTTTCGTTTGCTGCCAGTAATGATTTCCTAATTTTATTCCAGCTTTGTAAAATTTGCGCTGTGTAGAAAGGAAAAGCATGGCGCATTCTCGTCCCGAAATAGCAACATCCAGCAAACGTAGGAAATCGGCTAAAAACGACCATAATAAGCTTCCTACAGAAGCAAGAGGAAATGAGCTAGAGGAAAAGGAAATGTAAACACAAGATTCGAGAAAAAATTGATGCATTTCCAATCGAGGAAATTGGGATGAATTTGGAATTTAACTAAAAAAACACCTAAAAAAAGGAAAATGTTCAAAAAGGCTGCCTGAAACACTGCTCGTTGCGGTAACCCCGGTAAAGGTAGATCTATTTATTTTAATTTGGAAAAAGATGTTGATGAACGTTCGATGGTGATTGGAAGGGTTGCAATGTTGATGTTACCCCTTGTTTCGCTATCTACATCCTTCCGGAGATGGGTAGAGTGTTCAAAAAAGCGACTGCGAAATAAAACACTCACCAATCTTGCTCTAGTGCTCAATTGCTGCGCTCTAATTCTGTGCAACGATCGAAATGGTGGCTTAAGGAAGCGGCGGAAGAATTCAATCCCACCACGAGATGTGATTGCGAGGAAAAAGGAAATGTGCACGTAATGCTATTGGTATTTACTGGAATTACGTTAGCATGTTAAGATAGTTGGTTTTATTGGTATGAGTTTTTGAGTAATTGTTAATGGAAAATAGAATGAAAATCTCGGCAATGTAATAAAAATGAGAGCATTGTTTCACAAAGCTTTAGCAAAGATATGCAAAAACCAGATTTAATGTGATTTTGTAATCCTAATCTGCCTTATTAAAGCTAAAACATTGCAGCACTGGCATGGTTTGTTACATGTTCACCTCTTCTCAATAGATCTGTAACACGCTGTTACTTTAACATTTCCTCTATATGCTTTCCTTTTTCCTTTTCCTCGACGGCTACACAAGATGACAAAATGCCCCATCGGTCCATGCCCATTCTGTTTCACGAACGTCATAAAATTTTCCTTCTCCTGACGTAAGTTTCATAGAACGGACATAAAAGCGAGATAGGTTTTTGTTTCTGCGAAAAGCCGGAAAAAGATTCTTTGCCGGCTTTGCCAACTTCCAGCCTACACCATTGATGCAGGAAGAATGGTTGCTTTCCTCGTACAATGGGGAAGACACGCTCAATTGTCCTCTAGCGAGTTGTTTGAGTACCACCTAATAAAATAAACCCTCTATTGGCTGCTGGCGAAGCTGGTGCTCGTCTATAAAAAAAAGGAAAACGAAACAACCACATCGAACGAAATGGGGGGGCAGTGTGGCAAGAGAAATATGACAAATCGATAAAAGTGTAGCGTGCTAAGCGCGTGCCTACGACGACGACGAATTGGGTTTTTCTGTTGGGCAACGGTCCCGGTGCGAGCAATGGCTTCTTACCAAATAGGAACGCAACGGATTATGTGCAACACTATTCGGATGTTGTCAACAATTTTGTTTTAGAATAATGGGTACAAGTGTGGTATTATCAAATATGTTGACACCGACTTGATAAATGTGTTCAAAGCGTCTGCAGTGCTGGTTGGATTCTTCATGAAGGTCTTGTTTATTATGTTTTCAGATATTTATAGGTGGCTAGAAAGCTCTTATATGATTGTAAAAATAGCTGATCATTATTTTTATTTGATAACTTTAAATACCAATAATTATGAATATTTAATAATATTAAATGCCACTAGTTTGGCTTCATATTAAAGAGCAATTGATTCATAGCACTATTATTCGTTTACGGTATTGATACCCATGCACTTTACATCTTTTGGTAAAATACTCAAATTTTGTAAGATTGAATGTTTAAACCTGAATTAAATTAATTCAATGAATACTTAAAAAGCACCCCTGCGACACTAACAACGATCCATTCGTGCGTCGGTTAATAAATGTTTAATATCTCATTGCTGCGATGCGCCTCCCCCCAGTGGTCGGCGCTACTTTAACGTTTATTGTCCTTCAATTTATCATTGAAATCAAAAACAAAACTCCTGCGCAATGAGCCCTACCACACCCTGAAAACGTTGAACCTGCAAACCCGTTTGAAGTTGGGCTGCAATTGTTATTGACCTGCCCGTGCCTGTGTCGAGTGTCGAGGCGTGTTACCGAATGGTGCCTATGAAACTGCGCGCGCCCATGATTCGGCCAATCAATCGATCGGGTTCCATTTTTTAATTAACAGCAAATGGAACCTCCACACAACGCAAAACCCCAACGCCATCGCACCGGGCGTGTAAGATCGTTTACAGCTGGTGGGATGGTGGAAGCGGTAGAATGGATAGGTTTAATTACGTCCCAGCAAATGAAACCGCAGTAGCATATTTTCTGCAACCACCCGAATATTATACCACACCACAGGCATCGGCAGCAGCGATGGTGCTGGAAGCAAACGGGTCGAATGGTAAATGGGTACCATTAAATTACAATTTAAAATCACTCTCCCATTTCACGGGTCTTGTCTTGTTGCGAATGTTACCGTAAATGCTGGGTAAAAAGTATTGCCCGAGCAAGCGCAGCGCCATAATTACCAGCAGCGACCGGGTAGTGCGCTGTATCACACAGTTAGAGCACCCGGAATGCGTTTAGAATATCAATACAAGTACGCTTTTTGGATGCAAGGTGTTCCTGTGAACGAGACGTCAAAATGGGAGTTTTCCACGTATTTTATCCCAAAAATTGCTAAAATTAATTATGTGTCCACTGCTTTGTTTACGGATCGAACCCAACGCACACACACTGGTCAGTAATTAAAATAGATGTTTGCAATACATCTACCAACCCGTCCCGTGGCAGCTGAACTGATCAACAGCTAAGTGTTAGGTGAAGGAAGGAAGGCAACGCAACAACAAAAAAAAAACACACACACACAGCCGCTTATGTTTTGTACGAAAGCTCGTTAGCTCGTTAAATGCGCTTAGCGCAACTGTGCGCAACTAGCGGCTTAGAGCTGGGAAACTGACAGCCTTAATTACGAACCGAAAGCCGCCATTCCAGGAAAGTGGAGATTGTCACAAACATACGCGCGAGGTTGTTTTTTTGTTGTTGTTGTTTTTGGGTGCTTTTCTACCCAAAACGTGGGAAAATTATTGTAGGAAAAAACACACACCTACCCACAAAAACCTCACTCTGTCACCATTTTGAAGCCTAGCAAAGCCTAATATATCTCATTGGGAAGCCCCAGTTTTTGGAGAAACGGCAAACGGTGTGTGTGTTTTGCCACTCTATCTCTCTAGTTGTTATCGGTTTTTTTCGCGCCGCTTTTGTTTTGCTTCGTTGGCTAACATTGCTAAGCCCTCGGAATTGGTGGCACTGGGCGTCAAAACATTTTTTGGGGTGTAGCAGCGCCCGCGTTGAGTGTGAGTGTGTTTTAATCGGTTGGCTTTAGCCGAGCATAAGGACAATGTTCGGGTTTCTTGTTGGGTATGTATTGCCCCCAAAAGGCTGGGTGTATGGGTGTTTCGGGGGGCGCCGAAGCCCTTGTGGGTATTATCACTGTTTGGAACACGCGTGGGTTTTGGTGGCGTAGGAACGAGATACAGCGAGAGCGGTAGAGATAAAACCCCGGTAGCGATTTTCACATAATTCGCATGAGTGATTTTTCCGCACGATTCTCTAAAAAATGAACAGGAAGTGAATGATGTCGATATCGAATCGAATTGGGTACGATATAAAGCTCATTTCATGGACAAAAAAATACAACATACACACACACAGAACAAGGGCTTCAGGAGGGATGCTTGAACCTGCAGAACCTCCGCGTGAGGATTTGAAAGGATGAATTCGAAAAAAAAATAAAACAAAAATACGCAACACAGCAACCATTAGTGATCCACACTTATAAAAGGATGCCGATAAAAAACGGGGATTGTAAAGCAAAAAACTCACCGAATGATGGGGGAAAAAAATTATTGCACCTACATGTGAACCGGTCCCACAGAAACGGGTATAAGCATGTACCCTTAGTGTCAGCATTCCCACCCAGGCCTATGGCCGCGTGTGCAAGCCCAAACATTTTCATTGGATTTTAAATGAAACAGAAAATTAAACTTCTGCTTCAATGGATCGTATCGGAATTGCGGTACGCGAAGACCGCACCAGGAGCGAGAGAGAGAACGAGACACACGCTAACCCCGTACAAAGCAAAAAAACAGCAAAGCGGTTCATAATAAAAGTTTAAATAAAGTAAAGGCAATAAAAAAACAACAACGTCGAAATTGCCGTTGTACATTACATGATTTGGGCGTTCGGGGCTTTTGGAGATGAGCTTTTGACAGCAAGATGAACAAGCGTGTCTTTGTGCGTTTGGTTCGATACGAACCGACGACGCAATGAGATCGGAAAATTAAAGCGTAAGTACTCCAAATCGATCCCTGGTTGGTGGGGTAAAGGGGGTCCCGTTGACCTCATTTTGGGTAGCTTTTCGTGCAGCTGCGCTTCCGAGAATAATGGTCGGGGATTTTAATGTATTCAAACGTTGCGCGCAGTATGCGAAGAATCGCGGCAAGCGGAAGCTGGCGTGGACGGCTACGCAGAGTACGCAGAACGGAATTTATTGTCCGTCATATTGGTTCGAGTAATTTCTATCCACCATATCCACATCCGGGCGGGTTCCAACACTGGCGCGTACATTTGCGCGGCTCATTGTTTCCCACGCTGGGGGCTGGGGGAGGCATGAAGCGATGAATAAATCGTAGCCGCCAAACTCGGAAACCAACAGCAGAAAAATACATGCAAAGAGAGGACAGTGCAAAAAAATATGCACGACCACTGCCACTTTTTATTGCCCGCCAAGCCTGGGTGAAACGGGCACCGTTTTTGGGTAAATCGTGTAAACAAAGCATAAATTTAAATGTTTGCAACCTGCTGCGTATCAGGTTCGCGTCACGCTTCGGTGACCCCGCGCAAACGAAACGATGAATCGGGAGTTGATTTTGACTTTAATTTGAAGCAGGTCGTGTGTGTAAATTGATCAGTGCTCGTTTTTTTTTTGTTTTGATTTCATTTCCCGTTGTGCACTGGATAGTATCTGGGATTTTTTTGTTTGCAAACGGGTCACGGGACTATATTTGACATGATGCTTCAATTTCGAGTTTGACGTGTGCTGCACCACTAATCATTTTGGGCAAACATATTGCCGAAACCTCCACCTGCGCCTGTTATTTGTGATAGCGATGTATACACACAAGTTTTTTATGTTGATTTTTAGTTTTTCCGGGCATAAATGTGTTGCATAAAATAAACAAAATCGAATCAGAGCCAAAATGTTTCGCACCACAAAATATGTATACCATGCCAACGCGGGTTTCCTTCTAACAAGCTGCATTGCGGTTGCTAGACTTTATGTCACCGCAAATGATGGTTTCCTGGCGAAACAATGAAGTCAGTTTGTCTCTATTGTGTCTTCCTTCTTTTCCTGTCCTCTCAATCGGCGGGAAACATCTCGTTAAAATAATAATAACAGTCTAGATGGGGCACAGCTCTGTCGCTTAATTTGTCGCCACATAACTGGTGGTTGGAGTAGGAAGCCGCAACCGCAGTGACCTGCTTGAACCGCTGGGCTCATTATTCACCGTGTGCTTTGTGCTATAAAGGGAGAAAAAAAGTAAATGCTTAAGCGTGTGATTCCCGAAACAGTTGCATTGAGGACGAAGTTCAGCAAAATAATCACAAAATCATAAAACATATAAAAAAGTAAAAAATCTTATCGATCAACTGGTTAACGAACGAGAACTAGAGTTGCCACAGATACTACAAGTGTCCTGCATACAACAAGGTGCAGCATTATCCACGTACAGAATAGTATTTTTTGATAACAAAACAATCATTTTTAAATCACATTCTTTGTTTGATATTATCGAAATAAGTGACCACACAGAACGGTCACGTACAATGATTGATCTCAATTTGATAAAGTTCAAACAACTTGAAGTATTCTGGACCCTGGACGAATATATGGCTTTGATGTTATAATATTTAGCTCAATCAAACTACTCAAAACTAGAAATAAACTCTTTAGATTAAAGATGCTTTAATATGAGTATGATTTTCTATTTGCTCTGAATCTCTCCATCTTTTGGGAATTTATTCAAACAAGTCTAGGTAGAGGATGTACGCCAATACCTTGAACTACTTCCCTAACAGAATCGCAATAATCTTCCTCCTTATGCTGCACCTCTTTCGGCTAGAAGACGCCATGCACAGTGCTCTTTTATCACTGGCCTGCTAAATGGCTCAATCGGTTCATCACCTTTACTGCATCGCATCGATATCTACGCACCATCTCGACCACTTAGGTATAGAAAGACTCTGCTCGCCCCAGCGCTGTTCGGTCCGACCCTTTGTTTGGCATGTCGGGGGAATTCAATACTGTTTCAGATTATTTTGATTTTAATATTTCAACTCAGTGCTTCTAAGAACGTCTCCGGGTTGGACAGTGACTCCAGTGAACCAGTGATAAAAGGCTTGATGTCACTATGTAATTTTGTACTATTACCCATCTTAACTAGGGCTTACCATTGAAGATTACTCAATAAATTATAATAATAAATAATATACCACATAAAATGAAATGAAAAGGGTAAAGATGAGTGAATTGAGTTACAAATTGAAGTGATTAAATGGTCGTAATAGAGAATGAGTGAGTGTAATCGCATTGGAGCTATGTTACAAATGATTGCAAAATACATAATTTTTCACCCTATGGAAGTGCTAGTACAATAAGTAATTATATTTGCTTTTATTTTACTATCTTATTCTAAAAATTGAATTGATTTACATCTAAAAACTCCTGACACCCTTGAAGTAGTTGAGTGAATAAGGTGCTCTCTAATTGTTCGTAGTACGTGTCGCAGTAACATGGTAGCCTTTTTGGAATTTTACACAAAATGAACCTTGCGATGGAATGTGCGAAAAAAAGCCACCCCAGTGTACTTGTGTTTGCGTGTGCTAAACTCAATCTGCACAATCTACACACTGCTGACATGTTTTTTTTCGCCATTGAATGTGATTATATCAATCCACATCCCATGGCGCCACTGTCACTGCCGGACCTTTGTGCCGGCAGTCCCGCTGCATAAGCCGGCGGGCAAACACATTTTTTTTTGTATTCTGCTGCCCGAAAATCAAAACCCTAAATCTGTCAGCCCACTGCGAGCTACAGGACCGAAACAACACATGAAACTGTCAAAAAGTTATCCCACCAGTGATGCCCTGCTAGCTTAGCCCGTAAAAAGGATGGCAAACGAATCCAGAGGACAGGGTGAACAACGAATGAAGCTTCCCGTTTTTGGGACACAAGCACGCAAAGCTACAGGGAGGGATAGATGTACGTGAGTAAAAAGTTTCTATTTTCCCCGCCAGCACACGACCTCAATGTTCATCCCAAGGCATCGCTCGACACGCAGGCAGAGCGGACCATCCGCCACTTCCGTTATGGCGGGTGGAGTTGGATCCATCATTGTTGAAATATTATGATTCGAAAGGTTGTCGGTCGGCAGTCGGCAGATAGACCCATACCCGGCGATCAGCGTGGCCAGCGTGGTGAGAAAATACCGAAACCACACCCTTACCGGAAGTGGCAGAAAATGGGAGAATGGAGGAGTAGCGCAAAAAAGTGCCCGTGGTCACTGAATAGGAGTGTAAATGAGGTGCGGAAGAAAGGAACGACCAGGGTGTCAACAACTACAAAAAAAAGCAGGAGCAAGAAAAAAGAGATGAAGCAAGGCGAAAAAAAGTTTGATTCAATTTTTCGGGGGACTGTTAAATAATAGGATTTGAGGCTTAGTTTGCATAAATGTCCATCCCCAAAGCGAGCGGGGTCGCCCGAACGACCGCACAAGCGGCGGCCTTTTCGTTCTTCATTTTTTGCTAGCGTCCATTTTTTCGCAAGGAAAGGGGCAGAAATGGTTCATCCTGTCTTCAAAGATCCAACCAGAACCTTTTTTTAGTTGGTTCCACAATTCGGGGAGCCTCGTGGCAAAAATCGGCATAAATAAAATGACGCCTCGCCTCGCGCCTCGCGCAGGACAAATGCTCCGAAGGTTGCAAGTTCGGTAGATGCATATTTTTCGGACGGACCGGCGTACAGTTCATGTGTCGGGGTCTCTTTCTTTATGGCTACTGAGCTTTCGAAGCGTTGAAGCTGTGTTCAAATTTGAAAGGCAGCTTCCCGTTGGTGCTCACAATATTCGGGGCGAATATTCGGTTCGCTTCCGAAGTGTTACATCAATTATTCATAGGCGGGACGTTGCTGCAATGGCAGGCGCAAGTTTGGGATTTTGTCCTACGTTGTGTCGCGCGCCTGGCAGCGACAAGCAGCTCGCAAAGTCTGCTGGACGACGACCTGTGAATGACAGTTAGGGAGTTTGCGTCCTCTATCAATGAAACTAGAGGATTTTCCGTTGCCTCTATCCATCATCGTTCGGCGAGCTATTTCTATAAATATTTGCACACTGTGGGAGAAAGGTCAGTAGTTCCTTGGAGACAGGGCGGGTTGGCAGTGTTTTATTTCTGGCCTGTGGTACAAATCTTGTAAAAACAGACTTCAATCGATGTGATGCTCACCCTTTGCACTGGATTGAGACTGAATGAAGTAGTGATGGGAATAAAAATCCTGAGCGGATTCTGATTCGATTCTGAAAATTTCGGATCCGACATTGGAATGGTAGGTTCTACCAACATTAACCGGAGCCGTCTGGAGCCGTCTGGAGAGACGTCTGGAGTCATTCGGAGTCACAGTCGGGGACATCCGGAGTCGTAGTTGGGGATATCTGGAATCCAAATCTGGACAACTCCGGACGAATCCGACTCCACCCAGAGTCTGGCAAGTAGTTCTGGTTTTGCCTGTGTCGGAATCGGACTAACAATATCCGAAGTCGGAACGGAGTCGTGGGTGCGCTCCAGAGAGAACATCACTAGACTGAAGAGTATTATCTTTTGACATTTATTTGCCCGTTCTGCATGGCAAATGCAATTGCAACGGTGCAAAGACGACGAAAGGCTTAGCCTTATCTGCAACCCAATTGAAGTATCCGCGTTCGCTTACATAAACGGGTAAAGTCTTTGCTAACACCAAGTCGGTTAATCTGAGCGTATAATACAAGTAAAAGCGGGTTGAAGAGAAGAAAAAAAAACACAGCATCAAAACCAACCATTTCACAGCAACGCAAACGGTGCATCCCGTTTCTCGAGTGACTGGCGAAACGAACACGTAACGAAATCATCATTTCCGTCAGAGCCGTCGCTTTGCTCTAATGCTCCTGCAGTGGTCACTACGTCCTGTGGCCTTTACGTTTTTCTTTAAGCTGCAAGAGACATTGATCCACTGGCTATTGGTTGGAAAGGGTCCAGCAGGAAAGGCGGCGTTCGTTTGCACCATCCCATCGGGCCAGAGGCTCTGGCTCTGTTATCCTGCTCCCGACTTGTCCGCTAATCAAACTCGTGCTCCAAGGCAGACAGCAATAAAGAGTCCAGCAGACCGTGTTGCTTCCATGATGGATGTGCTTTTCACTGTGCTCTATTTCTGTCTTTTTGCTTCTCCTCATTTAGTGGAGCCGAATGTTCTTTTCTTCCGGTGTGTGTGTGTGCGTCCCGGTGTGTTGCCCGCTCAGGTGCGGGTTGCCGTCTTTTTTGTTGCTTCATCTCAGACGCTCAGTTTATTTTCCGGTTTTAGCCGAGAGCCTTATCGTGTCGGTTCCAGAATAACCGTGTCCCGTGTGTTTTTTTTTCGCAGCTTCTCCTCCACTTCTCCACTTCTTGCATCGGCTGTGGAATGATCCGGTGTTCTTTTGTTTCTACGAAAAGAAAAACTCCAAATGGAATGTTAGGCTTCCGGCCGGGAACGGGAAAGACCCGGGAATAGATTTGCTCACGCTGAATTGCACGTAACTGACCCGGGTTGTGTGAGGTTATGAGTGAAATTTGTCTCCATGATTGGAAGCTTTATTAAAACCCCAAGACCAGTGTGCGATGGATGGAATTGGATTGGATTGAACGGTCGGTATTGTCTACGTACTATTAGACCGTATGATTATGTGACTCAAAGTGAATGAAAGGACAAAAGTCATTTCAAGGTTTGTCTTTTCTATGCCACAACCTTTTTCTGTTTATCGAGGACCATATTTTTGGACCCATTTTTCGAGGTCGAACAAATATGCTCCTTCGAAGTTCTTTTTTTTTGCAGCACTCCATGACTCCGGCGATGGCTCCCTTGGGTGCAATGTGTACGTAAGCATTCGCTACCAAACAAGTACGCCACGCTCTTTTGCGCTTGTTTATTCACCTTCGAGCGGGGCCAATAGTGTGCTCGGTGAGGTGTTCGATCCCGCCACCTTACCTGTTTCGCGCCAAGAGGCTATAATGGGCACTTTCACCTCGCGCATGGAAATGGTGGCAATAAAAACACTTGATAGTGGTAAAAGTATCAGAAGACTCTGTACTCGCTGCACAGTACGGCTAGCGGTGAAAATGGTTACGAAACTATACGTGTTCGGCCAAGGTTGTTGGCATCTGGGAGGGGTACTTTTGCCTGTGAAAAGTGTTCCATTTGTGAGAAGCGGAGTGCAAATGGGTTAACTTTGTGAATCAAATGGCTTACAAAGCTACAAATGTGTGTCTGTGTGTGTGTGTGTGTAGAAGTTTACAACCATATACTGCCGGCTGTAATGCAATGCTGAAGTCGTTTAGAAGAGCCATATGAGAGTTATGTGCCGATAAAGTTGATGTGAAGCACATTTTGATGATCCGCTATAAATCACCTCTTGGTTTTTTTTATTCTTTTTTGAACTCGTTGGAGCCAGCTGGATGGCAGCGTGAGTGTAACACAGTGTAGCAAATCGATATCGGATGTCTGTTTCTATTTAAATCAGATCATTTAGGAGTTTTTTTTTCCTTTTTCGTTAAAGACAAATGGGAGTGCTTTGGTGTTTCATAGTAATGGAATGATTTAATGGGTGAGTTGAGGAAGGTTCATAAAAAATTCAACCGAATTCATTACTTCGGATTTATACTGTCTGTAAGAACAAGATGAGCATCCGAATCAAAGAAAAAGGTTAAAAAAATCAATATGATTTAGTGCATGAGTTTTAATGCTTCATAATAAAATGTTGGTTATATAGTAAATAGGAAAAAATATAAAATAAATTAAATTAGCTTTTTGTAAGTTTTAAAGTAATAACATTTATTTTTGATAATTTTATGAGCTTATGAGTGATTTAAAAAATGTTTGAAATGTGTGAGTTAATTTAAGCAAATTGGTTTTATTAGTTGACGGTATATATATGAGCGTTGTCTTGTTGAGTTTTCGTACAAATAAGTTTAACCATTCTTGACTCGGTATAATGTTAAGTATTAAAAAAATGAGTTTTCGGCCCAATAAAATTGGCTCCTACGTAATAATGGTTAAGAAATACAGCACATGGTTGTATTAAAAACATTTTTCATGAACTTTTTGCTTAGTTTTCAGTAATTATTGAATTTATAAGCCGTATTTCAGGAAATAGCTGAACTATACAAATGCACCGACTTTAAATCGTTTTGCAAGAGTTATGTTAGCAAATGCAACATACATTCATGCTGCGATAAATCTCACTATTTTACTATCGTGAATGAGGCACAGAAACAACATAACGAACATCAAGCAATCTATTGAACTGCTGTGTCTATCCGCTCTAATTGGCTCATCATGGTGCCGGCCGTTTGGAAGGGAGAAATAATTCAATACAGCCCAGCGCCGTGCGCCTACCAGCTTACATACAATCCGTGTGCGCAATCTGTTTATAGCTCTCGTCTGCAGGTACGAGTGAATCAGAGTACCGTTTGCCGTCCAGCTGGGCAGATCTGGGCCCTGTGGGCATCGGGAAAACTGGGCAGGGCGAGCATCATACGGATGAAGTGCAAGCAATATAATAAGCAGGAAACAAAAAAAGGCGCATCAGACCCGGCCGGGTTGTACATGGCCTGCCACAACTCCCCCCTCCACAACAACACATCGGTAGTATTCCCGTAATGAAGCAAAACATCCGGCCGTAATGAGGCTAAAAGGATTTCTTGCCCAACTTTATACGCTGTATTTGTGCCCGGCTGGACGTCGCCGGCTTCCGGTTTCCTGTGCTAGCTCTCGTTTTTGTTTTTCGTTTCTGCTTTGACCATTCAACGAAGCCTTAGGAATGAGCTAAATACGAGTTCATGTCCACGTGCCCAGGCACTTTCCACCGAACGTCCTAACGAACCATGGAGGGAGCTTGGGGGGAGTATAACGGGTAGTCGTGTTTTATGTGGATGAGTGTGTCGGATCGCGCGTGGCCCTTTGGTTTGTTTACGTTTGGCCTGTGGCTGCTGCCAATGAGTTCGGGGAAGTGAAAGCTCCCGGCTGCATGGAATCACTTTCGCGTGCAATGCCGGAAGCCGAATTGGATTACGGCACGCTTGGCCCTATTTGTGTACGTGGAAGGATCGCAAAAGATCTGCCAAGTAATAGCAAATCGTTGCTGGGTGGGCACAGTGTTTTTCCGCAAAAAAATGGAAAAAAACATTCCGCACCCGCGCCTTTGCCTTTGAACCGTTTCGCTCTAAACAGACCGAATCCTTACGCGAACGTACACCAATGTTCAATGTGTTTACTGCGATGAGGTTTACTAACTCGCCACCCAATCCACAGCATCGCTGTTTGCAATACCAGCCGAATGGAAGATTTATTGGATTGAAAAATCATTATTCATAAAGCGAAAATTCATTGGCCCGTGTAGGCGGATGGGAGGACGGCGGGATGCCCGAATTGGGATGTTACACTATTCGAAGGAGCAAGGGAATGGAGGTGGAGAATCGAATTTTACGATAGCGAACCGGACGGCCGACATGGCTGACATGGCTGGCCGGCTGCTGGTAGTAAACATTTTATGAAGCGATCGTGATTAGAAAGCATAACATACTGGGGCGCGCTGTACGCGATGCGCTTTGTTAACGACTTGTTTGTGAGCTTTCAGCGCAAGGAACGACCTCTAAGGCCCAACGAAGTGTACCATTGCCCGGAAAGAAGGTATAAAAATTCATAAACTGTGAAGATAAATCGATCAAGTGTGTGCTTCGCTTTCCATAATTCGACCAACCGAAAGCGTCCATGATTGATAACGAGCTGCCGATACCACGTTGCACATCGTTCGGGCATTAAGTGAGCATAACCCCTGCATGTGTTTGGGTTTTATGAAGCAAAAGATGTACGTAAAGTACCCAACAGCTTGATAGAACAACTGATTGGGCCGTAGAATGTGCAGCTGAAATCGCTTAATACCTTTAACAGTGTGAAACATCTTTGCTTACAATCTTAATCTCCTGGAGAGGGAAACGATCTTAACTACTCTTCGTCGGGGTTTTTTGTTTCCCACGGGAAGCCGATCAGTGCGGATAGTTTAACACAGGCTTGTGGTTTTACTTTTCGGTCGGTTCGGCTTCTTCTCTGAGCCAACTCTGCCAGGCCACTACACTTCCGAAATCGCATCAGATGATAGCTGTCGGGTTTGGTGGCTGTCGGCTGTGGTGTAATCTCTTAAGTCGCCCCGAACAGCTTGCCACGGTAGCCGTGCAGAACAAAACTGAAGGAATTAATTACAACTACAGCTAACGCCTTTGGTTGGTTACCTTTTAGCTGCGAGAAGCAGGGCGCATGGCGCTTGCCAACGGGGGCGAAATCTATTAAACTTCTTAACGAACAACTATTGAAGAAGCAGGCCCCCTTGGCTGGGGCACTTTGGATTCTCCAATTGCTCGTTCCCGTGGAGCGGAGCTTCGATAGTTCCGGGCACGAAGGAGATAGTGGAATGGTTTGGGCGAGAAGTTGGGCGCTTTGAGGATCGAGTTTTCACGCGCACCAAGCCAAACTTTTTTGCTGTTACGAAGCCAAACTTTTCTAATCAACTCATTTTGGAAACGCGCGAGATTCGGATGGTTTTCTCGCCATTGATGCACTTGCTGCGCGATGCATAGTGCAATGGGGAAGAGAGTAGAGAGGGAGAGAGGGCAAGAGGGTGTTCTATAGCAGCTGAAGTGTTGGATAAAGTATTTAATCTTCTAATGGATACTACAACGACTGAGTGGAACTCCTCAAATTCGTTCCTCCGTTCATAGGAAAACTGTAATGCTTTCGCTGTGTGCAAGTTGGCTTCCATTTTCCTGTGAGTGTTTTTCTTTCTTCTTCTCCTCCTTCCCCATCTCCGGGTGTATAATGGACGAATTTCATCCATTACATCGTCGGATGGGTTTCCCTAATCATGGAATTAGCAAACGAGTCTACCCAACAGCCAAAACCATACGAGGCAGCGCCTTTGTACCATGCGAGGTGTCTTAGTGATGGCTAAGATTTCTCATCCACCACCCGAGCGAGGCAGCCAGGTCTTGGAAGGCAAGATGCAACTCTGCCCTCCCGGTGGAATGTAAAGTAATTCCATTTGCAACGACCCTCCACTGGGTCGTAACCTTCGGCCGCGTGAGAGTGAATAGTAGCAGCTTCTTTAGAGACTTTACCCCCCCCCCCTTTAAAATGGGACCTGCATCCGTGGGGCCTCGACAACGGAATACGGAAGTTGCAAAAATGGAGGTCAAGTCGGTTGAAACTACATGAAGTGCACCAACACGCACTCCTCCTTGCCGCAAAATGCACCACCACGCGAGACCAAAGAACGAACCGAGCAGGAGTAACTTTACCGAACGCGCATCGGCGCGCGTTGGCATTTTGTTTGTCCCGGTTTGCTGCTACTGCGGCCGCTTACGGTGCACTTTGGCACAGGGTGCAAAGTTTTGCTAACAAATTAATTTAATTTGTACCGATGCAAATCACGGCACAAATATGCTTTGCGCTCGTCGCGCTGAGCAGAGAGTCAGCGAGTTTCCTGGCGTGTGAGAAGCGCGAATTTTCGGCTACCGACATTCTTGGGGGAGATGGTCAAGACACGGTAGCGCTGGGGGTTAGGAGTACCCTCGGTTCGTCGCGCTTCGCTAAATGACCTACTTCGGTGGTGGGGTGGTTCATTGATGCGCACCGTGCGTGTGTGTGTGTGTGTCCATGTGCATAGGAAAGTTTTCATCGACTTCGACAGCACCGTTCGGTCGCTGTGATCCAGAAAGTGAAGATGAGAAAACGACCAAGAGGCCAAGGTAGTTCTTGGAGGCACCATTTTGTGAACGCAATGCAAGCTCGGGTTGACACTGCTGCTCTCCCTTCGGTAGCTATTTAAAGGCTTACACAGAAGTTTAAATGACTTTGAATTAAATCTCTTCCCGTTTACTGCTGCGCTAGGGAAAACGCGAACGGCTGTGGCCGCTCTCTGGCCCACCGGGCTGGTCCGTCGTGTGAGGAGCGTACGAGTGGGCAAGTTTTCCGATGACTTCTACCAAAAACGCGCTAGAATTGCAACGTGGTGCTGCAATTGGCAATGTGGCAGGAAGAGCAAAGTTGTCTGTACGGGGGGAGCGAGCTTGCCCGCTGTCTGAAGTACCGCTGTCGGGAGGGTGTTTTATCTTTCTTAAGTAGCGCATGTGAAAGGAGTTATCAAGAAGCGCTGGGAGTGAGGGTGTGGGTAATTGGGTGCGATTGCAGCAGTGGTGAAGCTTTGTGTAGCGGGCAAAAGGGCAAATGTTTTATCATAATGAGTTTGTCACATTGCTTGGCTGCATGGGCGACGAAATATGTGACATTACTTTTTGTTTGAAGAAATTGTCTGTTTGCTCTATCGTGCTAATTACAACGATTGGGGAAAGTTTTGTATACGCAAAGAAAAGTCTTTTGATGATTTTTGTCACAAAAAAAGTAGTTTCGCAATGAAATGAAAGCGAATGCAGTCTCTTTTAGTTGATAACTCGGGGAATCTAACCAACCAGGTATCATACAAGCCAAGTGCTTAAATATGTCTTATTTTGATCACAAAATAACATGGGAATGTACTGATGAACTCAACGTGAACTGGTGAACAATCGTTATCGCTCAATGTTGGCTCCAAGTCATCAATTTTTGACTCATTTAGCAATCGTGATAAATGTATAATGTATTTGAGCAGATTTATGACAACTGTTATTAGATAATAAGAAAATTCAATACAGGGTTTAACAAGTCAGAATCGAATGTCAGCAAAACCATTTGAGTAACTAAAGATTCAATTTAGTGGTCAAAAGTTATTGTTACACCGCACCAATGCTATTTTCACAGGCGTAATATGATTTTTCCAACGCGCAAGTTGTTTTTTCAGAGGCCTTTTGCATCGTTTTTTGCAAATTTAATCACGAACTTTGAAATTATTTGATTGAAATCAATGCTTTCATGCGGTTTTGCTTTATACTTATGGAATATTACTTATTTATTGTAAAAATGGGGATTTTTAGTGCATACAGATAGTTATATTTCAAATTCTTGAAATGAAATTATCAACTACTGAACTTACATAAATTATTTTAGAACACACAGTTTCAGCCGTTACGTTGAATTTTCTTAATAAAGCGATTGACTTACAGTCAAAACTTGATGCATAAGAGGCACACATTGAAGGGCATTGTCAAAAAAGTATGTCACGCTGTCAAAATTAGGAGAGTTAGAGCCAAAATCTAGTGGCAACGACTGGCAACTTGGGTAACAAAATCGCATATGTTCACGACGCGTTCGCTACTCCGGTTCCAATAGCGTTGACTCATGATCGTCATATGATCCAACTGTATTTACTATGTTTACTGATACCCTTATACGTCATTTTTCTTTGCAGACTTTATCATCTTAAACATCGACTGAGGAAAAAGGAATTATTATACACTGCCTGTTTTTATTTGCATTCTTCAGTCGGTGTATGTTATCTGTGTGGTGCTGTGCAAAGATTAACGAAAGTGAATTGTGGAACCGTCTAGAAATAATTTCTACTCCATTATGCAGTGTTCGGTGTACGGGTGGAATTGAATTGGCAACCGAGTAAGGAATATTAATTGCACCCGTGAATTGAATCCGTCGAATTTACTGGCCCGCTCGCGAGCCGGATAAGAACGGCATGCCGAGTGGGGCAGGTGCTTGCCGTCATCCTAGCCGGCCCCACCCCATACCGTGTTGTTCGTCGCGTGTGTAGAATGGCCGATCCTCACGTGGGGAACCGGTAATGTTCCCCCATTCGTTCACCGCACTGTACAATGCAGGCCCACGATGGGCCAAAGCGATCCTACCGCCACGACCGTCAGCAGCAGCAGCAGCCGGAACCGGAGGTGAGCAGCCGTGTCACGTCCTGTGCGGGGTTCGTGCTGCAAACAAAACTCGTCCCAGCCCGTGCCACGATCTGGCTGTGGGTGCTGTGGTGTGCCTGCAGCTTCGCCGTCGCTCCTGCCCGGGCCGGACCGCGCTACAGCTCCCGCATCGTCGATACAAAGTCGGGCGCCATTCGGGGCGTCATTCTCGAGCTCAACTCCAAGCACCTCGAGCCAGTGGAGGTAAATTGAATTTACGGTGCACGTTTCGTGTTCGATCAGTGTTCCACGCCCTCGCGCGCGTGTGTGTGTGTGGGAACGGTTTTGAGCGAAAGCAGTGTTTTGCAGAGTGTAGCCGTAAGGTGTGAAATGGTTAGTGTATGTGCTGCTTTCTTTTTCCCGTAATTTTTTTCCAAACAGGTTTTTAAAGCAGTGCCGTACGCAACCCCTCCGATTGGAAGTTTACGTTTTGAGCCACCCAAGAAGCTGCCGCCGTGGAAGGGAACGAAGCTAGCGGATACGTTCGGTTCGGTGTGTCCACAGGTAAGTTTGTCATACGTGATTTACTGTTTCTGACACTGATTTAAGCTGCACAAGCAAGTGACTGATGCATTTAAGCTTTTAAAATGTTTATGATTCAACTGACAGTTTAAGTTTATTCACATAATTCAATGGTATGTTTGTTTGAAATTAAAATGTTTGTGGGTAATTAATGAAAATGGAGGTGCCTGGTACTTTTCATAAAATTATTCAATAGCAATCCAGCCTCATGCGAAAGTTTTAATCTCTACGACTTGCAAAAAATTAAGATAAATTAGATTCAGATAACCTTTTGAATTGGAACATTCACGCTCCATAACATTACGATTCATTTTAAAATAAGATAATGTTCCTCCTGAATAATAAATAAATAAAAAGAAGCAGTTTACATGATTTTTGATAAAAATGGTTTAATTAAAATTGAAATTCAATGTTGATTTCAGTATTTTTGGTTTATTTTCTCAGACATGTATACATTTTCTGAGTGTTGGAAGCATTAATGCTTTGTTTTGGGTACCTTACTAGTAAAGTATACTACTAGTAGGTATACTAGTATATAAATTAAATCCGACAGTATGTATTTTTTATCGTATACATTTTCAATTCAAAATTGTTCTACATTTTTGTTTTAATTTTTGTAATACGAAAAGACAAGGTCATGCAAGGGGCAATTAAAAGTCCTTTTTTCATAGTAAATGGAGACGCATGGTAGTTCATATGCGAATATATTTCCTCCAAGTGCTCATAACCTCTATCAAAGCAAGCTTTTGGATACAAAACCGCTGAAAACACAACCCAAACCTATTATTCATGTTCAGTGGTCTCAAAACAAGCGCAACTATGTAAAATAATCAATTACTCTCTAATGATGTGGCCAGGAAACACAGCAAGGAACCGTTCTTCAGCGGAAAAGTGTGCCTGCTTCACGAGAGGAAATTTTTCAATAAACCCATTATCTACCAGTTCTGCCGGCGTTGAATGGAAAGTAAATGGCCGGCTGACTTAAGGCGCCCAGCACGCACGCCATCAAATCCGTGCCTAATGGTCGCTGATGAGACGATTTCGTTTCTCGCATTCGGCGCACGTTTGCCGTCCTGCTGCGAGGGGCACCGAAACAGGGCGGTCCAACGGTCGGTGCCTGCCTCAACGCACTGATGACGTGATTGCAGTCCGTGCTGGTAGATGATAAATGGTACCATCATCGTCGTTTCAGCACTACTGGCAAATGGGTTTACAACAGCGTTGGAAAAGAAGTAAAAAATAAAAAATGGGAAAAAATCCAAATCCAACCAAAAGTACGGAATAAAAATTGTCCCACTTATCCGGCAAATTTCTCAACCAGCCACTGAAGGACAAAATTCACCCCATTGCTCAAAACGCCACGTATTCTAGCAAATGCTGGTGCCAAAGTAACTCTCACAGTTCGCATTGCACTTACGCCGGTCGTCCGGTGAAAGATGGTCAGCATCATTTTCCATTTCCTCACCAAGATGGAGTCAGCTCGTTTTTTTGTTTTGCTTCTCTCTTTGCCCTTCGCTCGCCAACTGTCTTACATCGAGCGTAGGGATTGCACCGCAATAAAGTGTGCCGTTTTTTGAAGGCTTCAATCTGCTCCAGACTTGCTCAGCTTTATGGATTTTTTTCCCCCGAGAAGGGCGGGAAGGGAAGTACCAGTAAGGAAGGAAAGCAAAATTCCAACCGGCAATTGCACTGCCGTCCAAGGACAGCAGGGCCCTTTTTTTTCAATTCAATAGTGAAATATTTTAGTCCACTGTGTGTGCGCCAGTTCGTGCTTAATGTGCACTGGCGGCACTTGTTCAGGAAATTAATATCATAATTTTTTCACCGTCTCCCGGGCACACCGGTGCAATCTGGTTGGTTGTCGTTTTGCATTGGTGGTGGGCGAACGAGCGCTGGAGCTTTATCGGGTGGGCATAAAGTGCAATCGTGTGAGAGGGAGTTTACTTTTGCGTAATTTGCTTGCGCTGCTTTTTATGAAACTGATTGTGAATGAAGGTAAAATAGCGAAGTACTTTTAAATCTGGAAGAAGCTGCTCATTTTAAGATAGATGCGAATAATTTTTTTTTTTGCTTATAGTTGTTTGCGTGTTCAAGTGACTAATGCTTAATTGAAATAGCTCTTAGGACAAATAAAGCCTGCATTTGATTTGAATAAATTTGAGTGAAAACAAAACATGATCCAATAGGAATAATGAAAAACTATTTTTAAATCATGGAGGCGCATGGTTGTTTATGATTTAAATGTTGTACTGCAGTGTTTAAAGCTATGATTAGAAGATGTTATCAATAATTTAATAGCAGAGAAAACATATTGAATACATTCAAAAAAATGATTGAATTCCTTACAATTTTTATTCTTATTGAAATTGAAATGAGACAAGTAAATAACAAGTTTTATTTAAATTTCCCTTGAGTTGTACTCATTTATGATTGCATAAAAACAACCAAAACAAACAAGAAAAAAACTAGCATAATCCTTCCTATCATCGTTTTACTATTTGTTTGAATTAAATATTAAGCACTGTGATGTAATGAGCACTATTCAAAATTATTCTGCTACCATGGTTACCATGGCCTCACTATTGTTTCTGTTCCAAAAAATGCACGAGTGAAGAGTAATACTGCCTTTTTTCCCTAACTTAACCACCATAAACTGTAGTCCAACATTTTGTTGCTTTGTGAAACAGCTCGACAGGAAAGTGTACAACTTGAATCCTCCCGAGTGCATGAGATTAATTTTGCCGAGCCAAAAATAGTATTCACGTACGTCATCCATTCATCCAACGAAGGATTACGTCATGTCAGTTTTTCCGCATTGAATAATTCATAAATTAAAAATGAAAGGAAACAAGTGCATTAGCTTAGGTTACATTTCATACAAGCATTTTCTGCTTGCTGCAAGTATCATGTGCAAAGAGTCTTTTTTTTGCTTCCATTCGATGCTTTGTCGTAAAGAAATTAACTGCTAGAACAAAAAACGACAACTCCCCGACCAGCTGGTACGCTCAATAATATAAATCATTTAGCTAACAAATTGCAAGCACACCGTGTGAGCCACTTGGAAAAGCAATTTGTTCCACGGGGAACACAAAAAAAACCCAACAGGAAAAAGTTAAATCTCGAATGGGAGCAAAGTTTTGCCGTCTCGCGGGAACACCGACCAGCGTTCGGTCACTTGCTTCGTCAAAAATTCAGGTCAATTTCATGACTTTACAAAATGCCGCCAAGTTTGGTGTGGAAGTATGGGCGAACACGACGACCACTGCGCAGCGAAACGTGGGCAACTTCAAAACCGTTGCTTACGCGAAACGAGCTCCAAAGGCAAAGGTCGCCGACAGGCAGCCAGGCAGGAAACACTCGTTGCATTAAATTGTCGACAAATGGCTAATGAAAAATAAGCTGCTCGGGTGTAGGAAAATGCCGAAAGTGCCCCGAGGTATGGAACCAGCTGCCGGTCTGTCCTGTCTTTGCCTGCGCGTTTCCCATCTGTTTCCGCTTTAATTCGCACACATCATCGTCAGACCCATTTCCCTTCCTTTTTTGCCTGGTGGCATGGCGCGACGAGTCATTCTCATACACACATCGTGTGTAAACGGTATATCCATCCCGTGCAACGACCGACACGTTCACGTTTAACGGGGCAACGCTGCCAAACGTACCCGGTTTGGGAAGTGGTACTTGCTTTTCTTAGGCACCCCCAACGGGGATGGGATGCGGGCCCCGGGCACCGGCCCAGAACTCGACACAATCATTACAATATTTTACCAGGTTTTTCTCTTTCATAAAGACACACACACACACCCAGTCATCCACACATGTGTAGACACCGTTTCGTTTGCACTGATGAGCGAATTGCTCGAAGAAGTCTCGGTCCTTTTGCCAACGAATGGCTGTGGGTGGGTGTTTTTGTATGGTGGCCCTCTACCAGTCCCGGAGGTAAAGTTTTGCCAGCTTCCTTTTTTACTCAACACTCGTTACAAGTCTCGCATATGGCAAAAGGAAATGGGAAACCATTAAAGGCAAACGCTGGTTTGGTTACGCTGCAACGGAGACAGAGAAGATTTGCAAACAGGGTGACTAGGGGCCTACCTACTAGTAAGGGTGGCGCTAGCGGCAGCAAGATGACATTTTTATTCATCTTTGTACTTTTTTATTTTCCCCTGTTTTCCATAACCACAACACAAACGAGGCCTCAAGGCTATCGAAGCGGTGCACGCTTGGAGCTGCTGGAGGTGGATGGAAAACGGACGGACGGTAGCAAGGGGTACAAGCGATAAAAATGGCAAACTGAAGTATCATGAAATTTTCATCACCAACTCTTTCTTTGGCAGGAAGGTGGCGAAGAACAAGACGGTTACTTTCGTTTAAAGAAGTCAAGTATTTGCAGACACAAATTTGCAAATAAGATTGAAAGCAAAATAAAGCGAGTAAACTGTGAGATATACATTATCTTAATTTTCGTACAATACTTTTAGTAAACAAAATATAAAATAAACAATGATTGAGATGGAGAGATTAGGAAATCTGCTTGATCAAATTATTTGTTTCGTTATTTTTTTCAAATTAGTTTTGAAATTTGAGTTCAAAGTTGTTCCAAAAATACACTGCTCTAGATCTAGGGTCTTCAAACTACACTCCTCGGGCTTAACTTTTACAGGGTTTCCCACGATTTATTGCTTGGTTTCCATTAAATTTTGGTGCGTTCCCGCAATTTTTTGTCGTTTCCTAGAATTTTTTAATCCAATTGTATTGATATCCAATCGAAAAAAAACCAATAAATTATAGGAACGATCCAATCCCAATCTATGGGATACGATTAAAAAATCGTGGGAACGCACCAAAAAATCATGGGAACTGACCAATAAATCGTGGGAAACTCTGTGTTTGTTAAAACGTGTTTAATTTTCTTTTATAATACGCTCTATCAATTGTGTGATTGATTAAGCATGGCTATTAACAGAACGAGTAAAAGGGTTCGGAGATTCTAAACTATTAATGTTACGTATTCAATGGTGTCTATACAGTTTTGGTGATTTTTGTACAGTTTTTCGGATCACGGAGAACCAGGGATCCCTAGTGGTCCTCTGGACCACAGATTGGAGACCACTCTCCTAAACACTACTCTCACCAAACGCGAATCCAAAATGTACTCAAAAAATGTATGTTAAACTCTCTTTACACTGTTTACCATTACGTCTACTCGATAGTGTTCCTCGTGGATCAATAATTTGGCTTCACTCTTACATGGCGTCTTTTCAAACCCTCTAAAGTGTACATTCTCGACACACTTGCTCCCACTTGCGCCCTTGTGCAATCGCGCATACAAAATCATGTGTTACGGGATGGTAATATTGCAATTTCAATTATTGAAGCTATTTCCCCCGGTCGTCAAACGAAGCAAGGAGGAGGTGGCACTTCTTTTTTTACTGCTGGTTCTGCTTCTCATTGCCTTCTTCCCGAAACGGTCCCGCACCAAACGCTTATCTGCAGGGCGAGAATTGTTTCCGTACGATCCCAACACATCGCAGTGCCTCGCCGTGTATGTGTGCAGCAAACGACACCTCTCGAATGGATGCAGATAATCTTTTAAACTCTTCCTTTCTTCCCACCGTACGCCATCGGCATCGGCAAGGAGCATTCCTCTCCATTTACCTAACTAAGGCACTTGCTGGAACGGCTTTACCCGCTGCTTCCTCGTTCGTGCGCTGAGCCAAACCGAACCGAAGGCAGGAAAACGATGATCAATATACGGAAACGGTGGAGCAGTGGATTGGTGTTTGGAAAGTTTTCATCCCACCTTCCCTCGTGGCACAGTAAGCACACTTGGCCGGATCTTTGGAAAGAACACTTGAGCAGTACCTCCTAACTGGCCACGTTTGCGAAAAATCGGAACGGCAAAGCAAACGGACGGGCCGGAGGATCTAATCGAGTTGCGCTAGTACGTGCAGGATGGAACGTCCTTCCCTCAGACAAGTCATTTATGACACCTTTCCTGCGTCGTCCTTCAGCCAGAGCTTGATCGATATCGTTCACTTCGCCTCCATGAGGACACGCGCCTGGAAACATACGAAGATGGCCCCCGGGATAAAAGTCAATATTCATCCATCACTCAACGCCCGCTCTTCCGGCGTGCGGCGGATGACGAGTTTTGGCGACTCAGAGTATCTTCCAGATAATGTGTGTGTGTGTGTGTTTGTGTGTGTGTCGAAGGCTGAAGGTGCCAGTGCACAGAAACGTGTGCCGATAAAGAGTCATTTGCTCGAGTGTAGGATGGGCGTGTTTATTGGCACACCAGCCTCGCTCAAGAAGCTGAAGTAACAATTCGAGAGGCTGGCAATGGGCGTAGCGCCACACACAGCCGTCGATAAACCATCATAAGTTTTGCGAGAGTGAAAATTTTTCTCATTATCGTTACAAATATTACTTCACCGATGGCGCGATGGCCGGGTCGGCGGACGCTGTGTCATGCCGCAGACGGTGGTGCCAACCGAGCAAATGGGAAGACGATCCTGTACGGTCGGTTGAAGCAGCGGCTCGAGAGATTCCAGCATCGTCATCGGTTTTTAATTTCGATAAAAGTGAAGTGCATACTGCGGAAAACGAAGTTTCCAATTTTCCGACCAGTTTGCCCTGACCTCATCCTTATCCAGCGGAACGCCAGCCAGCTTCAAACTGCTTCACTGTCCAATGCTTGCGGTTTTTTCTTATGGTGGGACGAGAGGTGGGGGGTCGATGATCTCGTAGAAAGTTGCCAACTCTTGCGAGAAAGCATCACTGCAGAGGTTTGCGCCTGAAGAGCTGAACCTTTCCGGAAACCGAACACGCAAAGCCTGTAAAAGTGTGCCTGCGAGCGTGTATTAGTGGGGTGGATTTAAGGAGGTTTTGGTGGTGCTTGCTGGATGCGATGCGTTCTACCACAGCATGGATGCAGATGCTTGCGTCTGCTGCTAAAAAGGGAACGGAATTCCATTTAAGAACGGGCTTCCACACAACCTAAACCTTCCTTCGATCAATAATCTGAACGCAGAACGCTGGCATGCTATGGTGCGGAGGTTTCTTCCTGCCTTGAAGTCTTATATGTGCTGCTAGAAAAAAAGGAGTGTTTGTAGTTCGTTCCTTAGCTTTCATCATCGGAATGCTGACAGAAAGAAATGAACTGTACGTTTTTATGCAGATGTGTGGCCAAGGGCGCTGCTTACGGACCACGATCCAACGATGGCTGCATGTTCTCGAATGTCTGAGTTAAAGAGTTGTGCACAGTGCATACTTACCCGAATGCAAACGCACAGTCTCTGTCTCTCTTTCTATCACTGTGCATATTGCACGTTTGGCTACTGGTTTCGGTGTGTATTTTTTCGATGAAAGCGTGTGTGTGAGCTTTCGTTACGATTACTCTAGGTCCGTTGAATTGGAAATCACTTTCGGGCATACCGATGCAAGAAATAACCATGCAAAAAGGCAGATGTGTTTAAGGTTTTTATGGATGTGTGGGTCTATTTGGATATTACATTTAACTGTATAAATTGTGCAAAAAATCCCTAGATCATGCTAGTTAAAGTAATATAACATCAATTTATGATTTTAAGCAGTTTTGATTGATTCCAGTAACCTGAAATGTCTTAAAATTTCTACAAGAAACTAGACCTAAAATAATTAATGCTAAATAAAAGCAAACGCTATAGATAGTAAACACATTATTCAAAAGTTGGTGTGTAAGGCTATTCCGAAGCTTACCAAGGACAGTAAGATACTTTTCAGAACATTGGTGGACCTATTATCATATGCACCCTTCGAGCAACTTTAATTTAGGATCCAAATTAACCTAATCATGCCTTTGGAATGGGATTCAAACAGATCATTAAGTGACGAATTGAATGACAGAAAAATATGGTATCATTTAACCACATTGTCAACGTCAACGCGCCAGTCACTCTGGAATAAGAACAAAAAAGTCGACAAAATCTTCATTGATTTGAACGGCGAATACGGTACCAAATATTCTCCGGTTCGATTCTGGAGCTTCCGACAGATTGGACAGTCGTTCGACGTATACAATAGGCCTGTAAATGTTTCTCCAAATCGAAGTATACGTTTAGGTGCAAAAAAACACAAACTTTTCCACAAATATCGAGCGTGGACAATCTTGACATCAAAGTGTCAATCCTCATTTTAATTAAGACAAATCCAATGATCTTTGTTAAAGCTGACGACCTTCTTATTCGTGGAATACATTATGCTGTGACCCTTTCAACGCCGGGCTCAGTTTAATTAAATTCTCCTAATTGATCGATAAACAGTCGGTAAAGCTGAAAACATCAGCAAACAAACCCCCGGCTTACCGCGGTTCAGACTCAGACCAAACCGCTCTCTAACCCTGCTCGAGGGTCGCTAGACCACTTATGAATATCCCCGGCGGGTAAACGCTCCTACGCTGAAACAAAAATCCCACTCGATCAGCGCCCCGGCCATTCGACGAAACAGATTGGTTTGTTTACCAGACTGCTGCTTAAGTGCAATCAACAATCCATCGTCGTTCACAATCCTTGGCCTCACCGTGGTGCAAACCGAACGCGCCAAAAAAAAAAAAAAAACAAAAACCACAACTCGAGATGATGCATCATCTCGTTACGTTCTCGTGCTGCAAATTGGTCGAAAAACAAGAACCTGATTGTGGGGAAAATTATCCCAAATCGAAAGACCTTTCATTCGAGCTCTCTTTCCCTCCCGGGGCAAATAGGGGCCCCTCTCGACGGGTTTCAGATTTTGGGATCAATTTTAAAATCTATCCCTTTTTCGGGAGCCAACGCTCGACGGCAAGGAGCGAAGGACGAACCAAGAACAACCCGGTCAGTAAATCACTGCAACCAGAAACTGCAAATTGCACTTTGGCTCCATCGGTGTGTGTGCGCGCTTGCAGCCCGGCCACGCTTCGTGACATCAGCAACCGTGCCTGCCGGCACCGTCAGCCGGCATCTCGGTCTGTCTCGGTAGTTCGTTTTTCCAAATTGAACATTTCCATTAAGCCGGTAGTGGCCGCGGGGCACCGTTTTATCATCGAGTCCTTGCCGTCTGAGGAGCAGATTGCAGCATTGCCCACCAGTGTCGTACCCATACCCCGGACAGGATATGGCTGTTCATAACTCTCATATATGTGTATGTTTTCTACCCATTCCCATTTCGCTTGATGCTTGTTACAAACACACACACACGCTCTCTCTCTCTCTCACTGTAGTTACCCAGCGACAGTCGCTAATCCTTTACGCTTTACCATCTTTTGCAGAGCTTCCCCGACATCAGCAATCGGACGGCGGCACTGCTCTCGATGCCGAAGGGGCGTTACCAGCATCTGAAGCGACTGCAGCCACTGCTAGCGAACCAGAGCGAGGACTGTCTGACGCTCAACATTTACGTCCCCGGAAGTGGTAAGCTACAGTCTTTGTCGCACTCTTCTCTTTGCATCAGTTTTGCCAGCAATTCCAGCCGTAGCTTCACCTCATGTAAGTCGCCGATTCGATTGGCCGCGCCCTGTCGGGCTGGCTGTGAACGGAGGGTGATAAATTCCGCACTCATCGACCATAAATTGGATCACTATAAGGTACCCTCGGACTGGAAGGAAGTACTGCTGCAGCACAAACAGCCTTTGCTTAGCCCAAAATACAACGCCGGGAGACGGCGAGAACATTTCGAGGTTTCTTAGAGTTGTTCCCCTAGCAACCGTAAGGTTATGGTTTGTAATATTCATCGCCGTTTGTTCGGTGAGATTGGTTGACCTCGGTTGAGCGTGTGGCGAGTTGGTAGAGCGGAATTGGATAGTGTTTTTTTTTTTTGCATCCCGCTTAGAGAAATGAGGTCAGCAGCTCAGGAGCACACTGAACAAACAACTTTATCGCAGGCCAACTCCAAACAAGTTGCCTTGACTTTGACGTACAAAGTAACGCTCGCGGCGGGATGGGGCGGGACGTTCGGTAGTAAAGTACGGGCGGTTGAAAGTTTTTTTAAAAGTAGAATGCAGTTGAACAATGATTGTTTGTTAGCAGTTGACATTGTTCTCAGGGCGAAACTTGGTGGTAGTGGTTGGTGTTTGTTGGAATGGTGCACTGTTGGACTGAACTATACATTTTCAAAGTTGAGTTCGTGCTGAGGTTCAAAAATATTTTCCGTTCATTTGAATATTTGCTGCAAAAGCGGTATGTTTGATAACTCCTTTACCATTCAACTTAAAAATCTTACACAACAGCTTACACTTACAAGTTAAAGTACATTTACTTGACTTGTTATACTCTATTCATTTGAGCTTATTTTTCGTTGATACGTGTTTTCATACTTCGTACATACTTCTGTTTTTGTACCGTAAAACAATGATTAAAGAGGGTTGATAAAAGCTATGTTAACTGTTAGTTTTATTTCAAAAGCATTATTTTTATTGACTGCCTACTCTTTTTACCGAAAGAACTATGTTTTGATGATGAATTTAACAAATAAAAAACGGTGCCGTTCATATATTTGACAGTTGAATCAAATTAGAAAATCTAGTGCACCCAGTCAGAATTGAAAAAGCTCTATTTGGAGTAGCACTGCTAATTTTCCAAGCATTTTCAATTTATTTCTGCACTTTATCACATGAAATTGTCATTCTAAACTCGATTCGATTCGAGTCGAGAAAATCAACTCCAAAGTGAACTTTACCTTACAAATGAACACACAAAATTCATCAACTCAACGTCGATTATAAGAATAGGATACGCCTCATACACTTTTAATTTTTTTTTGCCGTATCTCGGTTAAAGTAACCGGAATTCGTACAACTGAGATCTTGCCTTTGATCTCGGTTCAACCGTTTTAACTGAAAATTTCGGCTAAAATTATCTGTTTAACCGTTAGTTTGGATAGAGAAAGCTAAGATATCAATAAACTGTAAGATTGTTTTTTTATGACCAAAAAGATCATTTGGAAAGCATATAAAATAACAAATGACGTCTGTTAGCAACGATTTATTCCGGATAGAAAACATTTATTTGTAACCACAGCACATAAGAAGCTTTCACCGCTGCAGCTCTTAGCTCATTTTTCACAAGCTTTAATCGAAAATATGAAAAAAACATAGTATCTTACATTATCTTGTCCCTGATTGTGTTATAATTGCTGAATTAATGTCATTAATAAAGTAAAGAAGACTGTTGCTGATTGCACCAATATTTTTGGCAATATTTTTAACCAAGCATGTGAAATATATTTGACAGTGTAGATTGTTTCAAAATGTCCAATTTCGATCCAAACCCAGTTCAATTAAACAATCGGTTATAAATTTAAATCGGTTCAAAACTAATACTCCTTATCACTGCTGTAGATTGTTTCCCCCGCACACCTCAATAATAATACGATTTTTTTTTTAATTTGAATGCCTCTGTTTGGCAGGATGATGTGAGAAACGAGAAAATAATAGCACCTTTCCTAGCATTAAGACCCTGCCCGGCCGAGGCGCACGATAAGAAAAGTGCCACCTTGCCACATGCCAAAGAAATGGAGCTATCAAAACGTGGGAAATTATAAAGTACACAGCACCCGCCAACTAACATCTCCGGCCGAAACCGGCGCTACCGGCCCGGAACTGCGAATGCGCAACCCCCATCAAAAGGGGGGTTGCGCCGGTGCCCCGACGTAGCGCCATAATTGTAGTTATAAAATTTAATCTATTGTCCCACTATTAAGCTCCCGTGCGGGGACTATTGCCCGTGTCGGGTTGGGCACACCCCGTCATCAACCGCAGATATATGGCCAACTGGAGAGTTTGGTTGGCAAGGGCCAGGCCGGGCGAAAAGGTGGTCATTATCAGATGAGCTACCGCTTTACCCATGTCGACTAAATAGTGGGGCGAAGCTTCGAACCTAATTTTACGATGCTTTAAACAGATTAGTCACCAGGGGCTTGCGAAAAGGGAGATTAGAGCCTGGTGTGCAGCTGGTTGCTGAAGAGCGGGACCGTTAACGAGCGTATCGCATCGGGTTTTGCGACATCGGGCGGATCGAATGATGGTGGTAAACCAAAATGTATCTTGTTTCTTGGTGAATACATGGCATGAGAAGATACGATGAGTGTGACGTTGTTTTAAAGGATACATGTTCATGAGCCTGAATCGCTCTCGTTGTGGGCATCCAGAGGTGATCACAATTTAAGTGAACAAGTAGAATTCATGTTTTCTAAAAACTAAACAAAAAAAAGGATGAAATGAGTAGGATGTTTTCCTCCGAATCATTTATTTTCCTTAATCAACAGTATTTGAGATAGCAATGTTACGATCCCCGCTTTTATGCTCACTGCAATCGACCGAAAATCAAACCGATAACCTTTACAAAGGCAAAGAGATTCGATTTTGCTGTTTATGCATTTTCTCCTCATTGTGTGAGCAGTTGCGCACGAACAGGCAAATACATCACAAAGGCCCACCGATGCGTATGGAGTGCAGGAGTGTGAGTTGATCGGTTTGTTCTTTAATCTCGTAATGGTGGTCCACAACATCAGTTTGAGTTTGTTTGCGTGCGTGTGTGTGGGTGTGCATTATTTTTATCGTTTAATTTCATTACAAGTCGACCCACCCACGGTTCAGAGAGAGAGAGAGAGAGAGAGAGAGAGAGAGAGAGAGAGAGAGAGAGAGAGAGAGAGAGAGAGAGAGAGAGAGAACAGCGACGCAATTCGATTTATGAACGCTTGGTAATAAAATTCGCAAAATAAATCATCCGTACGCCATCCATGTGCCAAGAAGCGTAGCAAGCAAAAGCGCGAATGTAAAGATTTTTGAACCGTTTTGCGTACGTGAATACGTTTTTGGAGGAAGTGTCTGGGTGTGTGTGTGTGTGTGTGTGTGCTGTTTTGAATGTGTTATTTTCAATTTATCTCATCACTTCAGTGGCGCTTAACGCTTGACGTTTAGGGTGCGTGTAAATATGTATGTTACAGGCACATGCATGGTAAGGGTCCTTCACAGCGTTTGAGAAATTTTAAGATGCCTTCCGCCACCGGGAAGCTGTCAAAAGCGTAACGCAACACAGAGGTGGCACGGAAATTGAAGCGCACAGGCAAACAAGCTCCCAAATGAGCCGTACCCATCGCAGTGAATTAACTTTCCCGTCCGTCAAATCATTCGCTTCCTCCCTCCCCTTCATTGACAAGAGCAGTGAAGTAGGGTAGAAAGGGGGGAGACCGGGGCAAAAGTCGACAGCAATGAAATTACGTCTAACCGAATAAATATGGTAAAGGTAAATTCAATTTCACCACCTCGGTCACACGGACGGGGCTGGTGATGTGCATGCTTGCGTGGGGGTTTTTTTTTTGCCTAGATTTAGGTGAAAAATCTGTACCAACACCTTACGCCCTTGTAACGGTGGCAGTAGTGGTGGGAAATGCCACTCGTCGAATGGCGGAAACGACGAGTTTAGGGAAACTTTTTAACCAAAGCTGAGCTCATTTTTAGGGAGCTGCACTTGGCAGTGAAGGCGAACCGTGCCGTTTTCCGGCCAAGCAGCTTCAACAGTAATGCATATTTTATGGTTATTTCAACGCAAAATACATGACTCATACGGAGAGAGAGAGAGAGAAGAGAGAGAGAGAGAGAGAGAGAGAGAGAGAGAGAGAGAGAGAGAGAGTGAATGAGGCCGGTGGCACGAGAAGCGGATGCTTCAAACGTCGATAAATGGGCAAAATTCAAGGCAAAAACTCGTACGAGCTCGCAGCGCCCACAAACCGCAAACTTCTTCCCTGGCTGGCTCTCCCTGGCAGCCATGTGTTGAGGAGCGTAGTGGGCGTTTTGGTGTAGTGGGAAATAGTGCAAACTTTCGTGGAATCAGCTTCTCGGTCGCTTTAGCTTGGTTTGATTGGATCGTTCTGGTTTGCTATTGACGCTGTAGAGAACGCTGGCGGCAGACGCTAGCTTGTGAGACGATCATGATGATGATGATGATGGTGCCAGGATGATGGTGATGTTGTTTTCGATTAGGAGCATGTTCAATGCAAAACTTTTCTTGCCATGGTTTATCTAGGTTTTGGGATAGAGTTTTCGACCCACAGGAATGAGCGATGGATGCAAGAACACAATGCAAATTACAATGAAACTTTGACAACTGAGATTTACTTAAAACTGTTTGAATGGAACATTTTTGAATTTCAAGGGAAAAAAATCGTTTGATTTTAGTTCATACAGCAATTAATTCTGCTAAAGCTGCTCTACGTAAGCATACGTTAGCACCAATGTTTTGAGTATTTTGTTTTGAAAACATGTTTCACACGAATTTCTTTACATCTCCGGCAAATATGAATTTACCATAAACAATTAACTGCTTGAATTTATCCACCAAAACATAAACCAGCATAAAACGTTAAAACGCTTCGTTTGATTTTAGTTCATACAGCAATTAATTCTGCTAAAGCTGCTCTACGTAAGCATAAGTTAGCACCAATGTTTTGAGTATTTTGTTTTGAAAACATGTTTCACACGAATTTCTTTACATCTCCGGCAAATATGAATTTACCATAAACAAATTAACTGCTTGAATTTATCCACCAAAACATAAACCAGCATAAAAACGTTAAAACGCTTCGTTTGATTTTAGTTCATACAGCAATTAATTCTGCTAAAGCTGCTCTACGTAAGCATAAGTTAGCACCAATGTTTTGAGTATTTTGTTTTGAAAACATGTTTCACACGAATTTCTTTACATCTCCGGCAAATATGAATTTACCATAAACAAATTAACTGCTTGAATTTATCCACCAAAACATAAACCAGCATAAAAACGTTAAAACGCTTCACTAAAAATTCACTGGTTGAAGGATATTTTGCTTTAAATGTACTAAAAAGTAAAAGACAACATGGGAAAGGTAGAAAGATATTTCTGAGAATTGTATCATCATTGATCGAATTGTTAAAGTAACGTTTTAATATTGATTACATCCCAAATGCTTGAATCTTTAAGCATTGTCACGTAAACTTTGCTTATATATTAATATTTCCTGCATCGCATTTTCGCGATCATTCACTTCAAGGTGTGATTCAGCTATTAAAGCATCGGCCGGTGTCTCCTGAACATCTCATGTCTCACTTCACTTTCCCGCCATCAATTGTTTACACGATTCGCTGCAAAGCATTCGCTTTCCGAAAAGGTGAATAAACATGTTCAAGAATAACTAAAAAACGGTGGACTGCCGTTCAGCCGCAAGCAGCATCTGTTGCCCTTGCAGCAGCAGTGTCGTTAGGAACACCTCGAACACACACACTCAAAACATCCAACGCCCCCTTTTCCTTTTCCGGGCAGAACATTGACACAAATCTTTTTCTCATTAATTTGAATAGAACTCGGTGCTTTGCGTTTTTATTTGTTTCGAATTTCGTATTTGCAATCGTTCTTCCGATGGTGAGGACGCTGCCCTGGACGACAATTTATCTACATTATGTGCAAAATTTTCTTATGTTTTTTTGTGTGGCTCCCATACCGTCCAGACGTTCACGGGCGTTCTTGTTCTCTCTCTTTCTCTCAGCAAGGATGCTGTTCTCCGGGGTGTGCCGTTCGTATGCCGTAAGAACGAACCGTATTTCTTGTCGTCAAGCGTAGGATGTTGTTCAAGTGCGCTTCCGCTCGAACGGTGTGCGTTCTGTGTGTGCGTGTGTGTCCCCAATGTCCTCCTCGTAGTGGCAGCGCAGTGGGATGCAAGTGGGATACTTGTAGCAAATGATAAATGATAATTGAATTTCAACTTTAACATTTACGGTTTTCTATCATTCGAGATCGAGTTCCCTTTAACAAGGGAAATCCTCACTGCTTCGATGCCGCTACGAAGACGCTACGAAAGGGAAAGGGAAGGTGGTGGATTTGCTGTAACGAACCGAAAAAGAAAGCTATAAAGCACAGTCTGAACTTTCCAAGAAATCATTCGTTGGGAGGATGTTTTTTTCGCGAAACTGACTTTTAGAGAAAACGTGGGAAAGAAACGACACCAAATCAACGATTATTTAATGTTTGCAATAAGACTCCTAAGAGCGGGCCAGAATGTGTGTGTGCGTGTGTCACGCGTTTGCAGCCATAATTGAGCTGATGCGTGTGCTCCGTCTACTTCTAATTCGCCTTGGCCCGGCCACCAGCGTTGGTGGTTCATTTAAAAGGCGATTCCAACGAAAATGATGATCCTCGTAAACTGAACGCCTGTGGTTCTACGGAAAGATGAGATGCTTTTAGTTCGCATTGAGACGTGATCAGTGAGAGAGAGAGGTTGAGAGCTTTTGAAGCACTGCAATTTAAAAGACACAAGTTGGCATTCTTTTTATAGCTCGCTCTCTCTTTCGCTCCATTTTCTAAAAGAAGTACTGTAGTCAAGTCTCGTAGATTCTTCTCTTCTAAACGGTGCGCCCTCGACGCCAGCGGACATCCATCGAACGTTTAGCACCGAAAGTGAAAGGAAGAGAGCGGATTAATTGAAATCTTAATTAAACGTGTAACAGCGGGCTGCGTCAATCTGTGCTACCATTTATTTATTTTTAATTAAGTTTCTTCAGAAACTCGTCGGGGTGACGTTCTCGATCGATCGATTTTTCGGACTTTCGCTAGACAAAGGGTAGAACAACTGTCCGGGTCGCCACTGTCGCCATCCATGATGGAGAGCATCCAGTGCTTGCAATTAAAAGCAGATCCTTCGTTTCCGGGTCCGGGACGACCGGGCACACGTCTTAAATGGTTCTCTCTCGGTCTTGTTTCCGTATCGGATTTGTGGTTGTAATAATCCCTGTACCACCATCGTTCGGAACGAGCTGGTTTGGGCAAGTGTGGATGAGTTTTAGCCCCGTCTTTCCCCTTCTGTTCGCTCTGCCAGTAAGCCAGCAAACCACAACATCCTACGTAAACGAGCATCCGCAACATCCGGACAAACAAAACGCCGGGAAGCGCTCGCTTGTTCACTTTTATGTTCACTCATTATTTTTAGCTAAAATCCTAGCCCCTAGCCCCGCAGCCCCATTCTCGAGTGTGGGCGCACGGGATGATTTCATATTTGATATGGAGTTCACGTTATGATTTGCTGCAAGCCGGAGGCAGTTTTTCTCCGAAAAAAGTGATGCGTTGTATGCCAGCCGGATTTAGCCGGTGGTTCAAAGTTCAAAGTTCAAAGCAAGCTCTCACAGCTTTGGGTTGGGTAGCGTTTACTGATGTCACCGAAAAACGGGAGCAATTGAATAGCAAGCTTCATTTAATGAAGATTAGCTTTTGCTTCAAGCCTGCCCTGGTACTGCTTTCTTCTGTTGAATGCGTCTTTTTTGCGTATGAATGTGTACTCGGTTTACCTTGATGTGAAGAAACAACAACATGAGGTTTTGCTTCTACTAAGGCTCATCAAACGCTCGTTTGCAATGCACAGGTTTGTGTGTGGGTTTTAATTTAAATGGGTTTTCTTTTACGAATGATCGTTTGATTGCTGCTAGCCGACGGAAAACAAATTTTGATAAGAGAATAATGTGTTTCTAATAAGCGATGAAAGATGAAAGATAACTGCAAAAATCAAATGAGAGATTTTGAAAACAATATTTAGGAGGATTTTAAATGCAAACATACAGAAGTTATTTATGTTTTCCATATGCCTCTTATTTAGATCCTCTTTTAATTTTGATTGATGCTCGTTTTGTGAGGACGTTAAGGGCATTTTATATGAAAAATGTAAAACAAAATTGCTCCGGGGATTTGCCTTTGCCTACCCCTTTGCTGACCTTTAGATGAGTTGCTTATATTATTGCACTGTGCTGGAAAACTCATTGCTGTTTGATCGTGAAGGTACGTCAAATATTTAAAAAGGTACCGATAAAGGTGGTTCATTGTTTGCCTTAAAAAGAGTAAGTTCAAAATGAGTTTGCGGGATGTTACGAGCAATGAAAGAAGCAGATTGATTTTCATTACATCGTTCAGAGGGGTTTCAGATTATTAGATTTTTTTTATGTTACTTTTCTTCTGGAGCCTGTAAGCAAGCTTTTGAACCTCTATAAACGTTCTTTAAATAGGTTTTACAAGTTCTGAGTTCTAATTTGATTGCTCAACAAGCCACCCGCAATGATATTAATGAAGTTGAACCATCATCTGGATGGTGGATGGATTGATATATGTAGAGGCATACACTTGTAGTTTCATAGGATAGTTCACATATTAATTTTAGAATCAAAGTGAATAAATTACAATAGATTGATCTGTGAAGAACGATTTAAGAATTTGGGTTTGGGAAGAACTGTTTGTCATGTAAAATTTACCTCATTTAACCGTTTCTCTATATTTGTCAATCTCTTCTATCCAAGTATAATGGCATCCAAATTGAGAGTCATTATACCTCATTTTGTCTATCTTAACTCCTGAAATACGTCAACATATCGAAGTCTTATTCCATATGATATCCAGTTTAATTTCACACAGAGACGTTAAATTGCATGCGAATAATGAAAGAATAACAGAGCGCTTAAAGAAGCTGTTATTCAATAAGTTTAATTTTGAGCAATTTAATAATTCTGAAATGATTCACATTCAAAAGTTGTTGATAGAAAATTTTAACACTTCAATACTTAGCTCCCACTCATTTCGGTGCAATCGTGCCAACAACTCAAATGGAGTATTGTTTTTATTTACACACATGAATCCTTTGACATGCCATGCCAACCTATTTACACCATTATAACGATCTGAGATATCTAGTAAGCCTAGTCTTCCTAAACCGGATCTGTTTCAATTGCAACTGTTGTACGGCTTACGCTAACAGTAACACACTCGAACGGCGACCACTTTCCTGGAAACAATCTAACCCATTCTCGGAGCAGTGTTGATGAATTTACCCTTCCTGTTTTGATGTTTCCCGCTCTATGCAAACGTACGGATGGCATACACATCCACACACACACACACACGACAACTACACATGGCACTAATAATTTTCTTCCCTCTCTTTTCTCCCTCCTCTGGACGTAACAGGAAGCCGCGGACTGGAGGCACCGTACTCAATTTTCTTCTACATTCACGGCGAAGCGTACGACTGGGGTTCCGGCAATCCGTACGACGGCTCGGTACTGGCAAGCTACGGTCACGTCATAGTTGTTACAGTCAATTTTCGTTTAGGAATACTCGGTAAGTTATCTTTCGTGCCGGTTCTCCTCCCTGGCAAGCTGACAGGGTAATGTAAAGCTATCGCATTTGCCCCCTATCGGTGATTGCCACTATCGGGGTTGCAGCGCTGGATGGCAGTCTAAGAAACGTCTGCTAACCCGCTATTCACAAAACTATTTAACCCTTCGTTTGATACGCACTTCGGGGAAGGCGTACTGCAGCAAAAGCTCGCATGCAGCTTGACATTGGTGCACTTTCCTTGCCGCTTTGACTTCGAAACGCTTGTATGGCACGCGTGCAGTGTGTGTCCAATGCGTTTGGGTTTAAGTAGGATGTGCTTTTGCTTGCCCATTGCAACAAGTCATCATCAACGTCATCGTTCATTAATTTGGGCGAAGGCTTTCGAAGGAGCATTCGAGCAAAAAACTGAGCCCGAGCCCGAACTGGTCGTTGCCGGGCTAACCGTAAATCTACGAAGCGTTGGCTAGCGGCTGGCTTTCTGTCCCAGTGCGCTCAAAGCTCTACTGCCACACTTTCAAACGAAGTGTTTGGCGAGTGGTGGCACTCTTCGAACGCGAGTGTGTGTCCAGTGGATTCGGGATAATGAAAATTTATATTATTCACTGCGCTCGAAGCGATCCAGTGTGAGCCGTGGTTTGATTCGTTCTTTTGCTGACTCAACGCGCACTGTCTAAAACGCGTACCACCGCGCCCCAACCATCGGCGCAAGACATCTGTCAGCGTGGGTTAGTGGTTTTTGGGGTTTTCAGGAAGAAAGGGAACGGATTTTTTGGTTTTGGGCACATATTTTTATTACCCCATGCTTCACGCTCGCGATCCACTGCCACGAGCACTATGTAGCGTAAAATAACATATTTTAACCCACTCCCACTGTTGCTGTCGTTACTATCTGCACGCGTGTGATGGTATTTTTTCTTTATTTTGCACAATTATAGCATAAATCATTACTTATCAAAAGATTGAAAATGTAGCACCGGCAGCACTAGCAGAAAACTTTATTCTCCAACCACGCGCGCGCGCGCGCCTGTTTGTATGCACTGTGCCGTCTCGGTCACCTCGGTGGGGCAAGTTTTATGGTGTTCCCGTTTTATGGTGTTATTAAATTTTCCTCCTACCGTATTTTTTTATGACACGAGTACATTCAAAGGGGATAGTAGCTGTGTTAGCAGCATTCTCGCTGCTGCACACTACATACAGCACAGGCTGATTATCGGCTAACTCTATCACTGGTTTTAGTGCTTATACGAAAGCAATAATAAAACAAGCAGTAAAGCGCTGCTGAAAGGATCAAACCCTTAAATGCGACGCACGGTTTGGTTGGAGGGGAAAGTTTAACAGAACAAAATCCCTGGAAAATTCCTGTCACAGCACGAACTGCTAGCCATTAAATTTTGCGTATGATTGAAGGTGACATTGAGAGCGCGTTTGCCGGAGGAGAGTGCTTTCATAAAGCGGTGCAATTCCACACCGATTATCTCCGAAATCCATCCAATGCCTTCGTCATTGGCTCAAGAGAACGATGTCAACTAATGTTGAACTGCTTACGATCATCCCGGCTGGCTGCGGATCGGATGGGGTAGCCTGTGTGCCAAAAAATACAACCTCAATCGGGATGGTTTATTTGTAGAGCAGGTATAGCGGAGCAATCAGAACAACAACCCAACTCCGGGCGTTTGCTTCACAGATGATGTTAGATCGTACCGTAGATGCCCACCGACCGGTGCTACGGCGACACCAAGCGAACGATAAATATAAATGCTGAAAAACGATTCCATCGCTCTCCAGCTGCGTGTTGGACCGGCTGCAGCATCCGCCAGAAAACCATGTAACAGCGAGCAGCATGAATGGAATTGGTTGTGAACACACACACACAGACGCGGCACGGTTTTGGTTCACGACCATGGGAAAATCGGTTCCACAGCTGCCAGCAAATGCTTCGCAATGGCTGGGATTCATTTCGTTATGGAATAATATTTATTGCAAAAGTCGGTGGGGGGAAACGGTTTGCTACAAACGGACCAGCCAAACGCACACGTGCAATCGATGTCGTCGTTATCGGTCGTATCGGTCGTCTAGAACGGTGGTCGCCGGACCGCGTTTTTTTGGCGGTTGTTGCTTTAAAGTAGCGCGGGGAATTCTCATGCTGGGCATGCACACATGCAGCCCCACAAACCACTCGAAAGTGCAATTTCTGTTTAGATTCTGCTTGGAAATTGTTTACGATGATAAACTATGCGCAACGCGTCGTTGGGTAATTTGGGCGCTTTGGAGCGTAGAACGAACGCGTGAGTTCGTTGCACTATGCTGACTAACAACGAAACACTCGAAAATTCCATTGCTTTTTTTAATTTGTTATTGTAAAAAGTACTACAACAGAATGTAAAATTAAAAATAAGAGAAGAGAGACTCATGCTTTCAATTAATTTTACTTTGAATTGAATTCGCATGGAATTCGCATAAGAAACCGTTGAAATAGTTATGCTGAGTTCGTCATAAACGATATAAAATCAAAAGAAAACATTCACAACTAGATTCTAGCTAGCTTTTAGTATGGAATTTTGTACTAAATCACGCGCCAAAGTAAGATTTTTAGCCTACATTACTTCAGCCTGAAATATATGTAAATAAACGCCAAAATTTTAAAATACCTCTTTCTTTGTACAATAATTCAATTTGACAGTATATAATTGGCAAATAAATACATCATAACATCATAAATATTGTCCAACAGACAGACTGAAATTTCATTCTCATATAGCTTTATAAGCTTAAATTGTAAAAGAGGCCACTGTCATAATGTCTTGCCTGTAAAGAGGATTAAGAGAGATTTCTTTGAAAGAAAATTGTGTTTAAGTACCATCAAACGTATAAGGCTATGACAGTATACCGAGAGAAAAAAGCTTGTTTGCACCGTTTTACATTTAACAACAACCAAAGCTTTTGAAGATTGGAATAAAATTGATGATGCTGCAAGATTAAAATCGAATAGCACAACATTGTATTATTATATGTAACTAATTATGAACAACAATTGATTCCACGAAAACATCAGACGCAATCATAATCATCCTCAGAATCCGCTGCACTGCAACACTGAGATTGTAGCTTAACCTTTTCCCCTTCAAAAGGATTCCCCTATGTGCATCGCACGGCTTCCTGTAGGTCACTGTAACGCTGTGCCTCGCCAGTTTAGAAATCAGGGTAATTCAACGCCACCGTGCGTTTGCACCATTTCTATTCATAGCCACAATTCTGAGTAACTTTGCCATCGATAGTCGGGCAACAACCATTCCCATCGCTGCGGGAACCAAGCGACGCTATTCATATTCGAAGATGTTGCGATGAAGGGAGAGCTGAAGTTGAGCGACTTACTGAAGCGGATGGAGGATTTTTACACAACATCTCACATTCCATTACAGTTAGTAGGGCTTTTTTTCTCATATCGATGCTTGAGCTCCCCTCCCTTTATTGGGTCACCTTTTAAACGAACCAGCATCCTTCGAATGGTTCCAATTTCTACAATCCCTCTACGAGATAACGTACGACCTGTCTATCTCCAGCTGTGTGCCGTCGCATTCGCTTGATATGAGTTTCTTCGGCCGAAGGAGAAGTGAGACACAAATATTTATAGCTCACAGGGCCATCCACACCCAGACACACATTGTACAGCATAGAGCCTACCGCTTCCCGTTGGCTTTCCCAAATTTCGAATTCAACACGCGTGCCCCAGTGGGCAACTGGGCTGTAATGCTCTCACCTAAACACCTATTTTTCTTCCTAAACACTTTGGGCACCAGGACTCGGCAGCGGCTCTGGTTTGCGGTTGCACACTGCCTGCCACGGTGGGTAAAGGTGATACCCGAAGTGCCCCACAAATTTTGGAGCATCGAGTACGTGTGGCACTGTAAAGCGTAGCACCTCCTGCAGTGAAAATCTTCATCTCGTTGCGCACTGTTGTGCGGATTATGGGGAACTGTGGGAAACGAGCTGCGGCAGCATGCGGGCTTTGGCACAATAAAAAGCCATCATACACGCACGAGCTGTGCCACAATGGGAGATTGGGGAAAAGGCGGTAGAGGAGACAGAAAGAAAAAGTCCTCTTCATCACACCTTACAGCAAACAAGGTCGAAGGAGAAGGCTGCATTTGAATTGACGTGTAATTTAACCACAGGTGTTCCGACACCTTTCGACACGAATGGGAAGACGAACGATCGTGTAACGATTCCCTCTCCCGAGCCATTTGCGTGCGCCATATCATATCGCACAAGGCGGACGCAGCAAGCACAATTCCGCTGGTCGTATCATGGGCGTATTGTAAAAATGGCACCACCTTCGGGGTTCCTTCTACACTACCTACAAAAGCGGGTGTATTAAAGTTAATGGAGAGCATCGAATTTTGCATCGAATATTGTTCGTAAATTGGAATCGATTTTCAATGGTGATCCAGTTACAGCGGGCCCCCGTCCGACCAGCGGCACGGAAGAGATAAGGGAATAATCGGTTTGAAATGTGTGAGCATTTGCGTGCAAAATTGTACGACAATGTTAGCAGAGTTGTGTGTTGCCATGTGTGTGTTGGATTGTATGGGGAAAAAATAGATAAAAAGTAGCGTTTCAGCTCATGCTGCCCATCTTAAACTAATCGTTTTAAGTCAATTATGCTTACTGATTATTGCAGAATTTGTTGGTTTTTGATGTGCCACGCGTAACGATTAAGCTTGAAAAAGCTCCCCTTTTCATGTGCAAAAAAGAACGAAATTTGTCACGCGTACAAAACGAAAGTTGTTGGCTTTATTGTTACCTTTGCACCTTATCGAGTTTCAGTGCTTGCACATCAAACAGCTTTGCGGCTACCTTCGTCACGTTGATTGACGGCGAAATTTCGGCGAAAGTTTGAAGATTTTTTTTGCGCTGCATGCGAAGAAAGCTTTTTCCAATAAATTTCACAGCTGACAGGACGTAAATTTAGGCTCAAATCAGTGTGCCCAACATCATTGGGATCGATTAGGAGAAAAAAAAGCTATAGAAAATAAATGACTTATCGCTTATTTGACTGGGACTTTTTGTTGTTGTTGTGCATTGATCCACAGGACAATACTTGGAATCACTATTTAACGTAGTCGAATTTTTAATTTGAATTCAATTTGCAAATGTTTGTATGTTTTGTAGTAAACTCATTTAAATGTATGAAAATTCTTAGATTAATCAAACGAGGTACAATACGATACTTTATGATACTAGACAGCTCTTTTACATAAAGTCTGACAGTTGACGGCTTAAATCATGTCAACACATGCAAATCTAGCCTCAGTATTTCAGTCTAGAAAAGCTGGCCAGAAAAATAATTTGTAGTAAATATTTGATTATAATACTATTTAATTAAATTAATCAATTTCTTCGTTAGAAGTTTGATCTTATTTGAAAATAAAAATAATTAATATTGACACATTTTTATAGTATTCATGTAAACTAGCTGTGTCCATAGCTGTACAAGCAAATGTAAAATCAACAAGCATGCCAATTGTGTACAACCAATAACAAAAATGCGGAAAATTCTAGAACCAACCAATAAACCAATAATAAACATCAAAACCCTCTCGCATGACTGTTTGCATGATACGAAAAACGTACAAATTGGACGCCATACGGTATGCTGGGTAGATTCCAGCAATTTATTTCTGACGCTCTGTGTACATTTTTAATAATGAACACAGACATGAAACAAACTGTTCGCAGTGCAAAACAAAAAAAAAGCAAAAACAAAACTGCAATTCCAGTGGAATAGAATTTTATTTGCAAAAGCGACAAGCCGGGGTGGTTTAGCGTGCAAAATGAATCACACAGTACATGCTGGGCGAATGAGTGAGAGTGAAAGGGTGAGCACAGATTTACTCTTCGTGTACTGACGAACGATGGGGTTTTTTTTCCCCATACAAGGAAAGCAAACACACAAACACACATACAGCATCGCCCAATGGCAATATAAAATCGCATTGCACAATGTGCCTTGTAAATCATGGCCACCTTCGAGAGCGATTGAATTTCCCGTCTCCTGCCACCGACCGTTAAGTTCCGCGATTTCACCAACGCGCGCGCAATAGGTGTGCCAAATTGAAGGGTGGATGGGTGTAAAACATCATTCGAAGCGAACAAAAAAAAAAAAAACACCCTGGCAACGCTTTCGCTAGCATCACGCTGGGCACCAGGTTTTACAAATGCAAATGACGGTGCATTCACGTGGCCCCGGTTCCGCACAAACGCAGCGGATGCATTTTTCCACCTGATGTCATATGCAATGATTTCTAGGCTGAAGCAGAATTTGTGGCAAAAATCTGGCACCCAGAAAGAGAAGGAAAAAGAAAAAAATCACATGCACAGTCACAGAAGTTGCACCACGATCGTGTACAGATGTAACGGTGCAGCTTGCGCAAAGAAAAATAACGCACGTCTGGCTTGCGCGTCTGCCACAAGGGTGCAGCAAAGGAGGGGTTTGGATGAAAGAGAGAAGCTTTATGACTTACCCGGGGCCCAGGGCTCGGGAGAAAGTCTGCTGAAACTATCGAATGTGTCGTTTGATTTATGCGGTTCAATAATCTAATTTATACGCTCCAGCCGATCGTTTCGCTTCAATGATGTGTGTTGCCTGCTTGGCTTGCGCTCGCGGGAAGGAAGCAATACTTACCTCTCTCTGCCTCGGTGTGTGTGTGTGTGTGTGTGTGTGTGTGTGTGTGTGTGTGTGTGTGTGTGTGTGTGTGTGTGTGTGTGTGTGTGTGTGTGTGTGTGTGTGTGTGTGTGTGTGTGTGTGTGTGTGTGTGTGGTGTGTGTGTGTGTGTGTGTGTGTGTGTGTGTGTACGTGGGACTAGTTGTGTTGGTAGTTCTGTTCGCAAAAGGGGACGAAGGGAGCGCAGAGAAAGTGTTCGCGCGCTTCGCTGTCAAAGCCCGTGCGCGAAATGGAATTGCTGGAGGTTTGTTTACTTTTTACTATGAATTTTCCATAAATCATGCTCGCTGTTAGTGGGACAGTCCAGACAAGTGTATATGAAATGAAGCAAAAAAAGGAAGCAAAAAAAGCAAAAACCATGGATTGGAAAAACTAACGCGCCAGACCATTCGTTTGAATCGATCCCGAACGAGTCAATAAATAAACTGCTCTTGCTGCCTCGCTCGCTGGCAAGATCCTTCGTAGCAGAAATGGTCCATCCATTCCGTACCGTGCAGTACCGGTTCTATTTCTATTGAAGTTAGATTTACGCGTTTGGGGTGTAGTTTTTTGTGTTGTTTCATTCCTCACCTCCCACCCTTTGCATCACACATGCGATAAGAAAAGCGATTGTTTCTTATTCCGCAGGCCAATATAATGGTCCATCGGGAGGACAATGAGCAACAAAGCGCCGGCGGAATCGGAACCAATCGATCGATTTGAATGGTCCGGGGGATCACTGCGGATCATCGGGAGCGGGTGATGGTTTTCCAGGGTGGGTGGGTTGGGTTCAATCGAGCATCTTCACCTTTTGTTCCCCCCCATTCCATAGGGAGAGCATACGTTTACCTAGAAGATTACCATTTATCAATTTTATGAGTCCAGCGAGCCTTTGTGCTCCCTTTTTTTGCCGCCCCCGAGATGCTGAGGGTGAGACCTTTGGGGTGTTGAAGAAATAGATTGGATCTAGTGACTTCGGTGGCAGAAGCAGACCGCCCAGACGGTCAAAAGGTAATCAGTAGATAAATATCGCAGGAAATGGTTTATTTGTTCAATCGTTTGGTTTTTGATGCGTTCCATTGAACTCCTTTTTCTGCAAACACGAACACGTACGTGCAAACGAGAAACGGTCGCCGCCGCAATCGGAACGGCAAAATGATGCTGGACCAAAACCGAGGAAAGGACTCCCGCAGATGGTTGGGGTTGGAGGTTGAAGGAGCGACAGAAAGAATAGTGTTGCCTCTGGTGCTTTGTGCTTGAATAATTGAATGAATTACTTGTATTTTTTGCTTTATCGGGTGGTGGTTTTTTTTTTATTTGTTGAGTAAACGATTTCTCAGAAGGACTGTTTTTGTGGGGCATCGTTTGGCCAGCGGTCAAATATGCACAGGGTCGGGAACGGTTCTAAGGTTCATCGGCTCGTTGACCGTCACCCGCGTTTGATTTTTTTTGCTTCTTCCGGGAAGCTCGCGTCGGTTGAATGAGAGTGGCAAATGTCGGTTAAATTAGGCTGACAGGCTGGGCTGGGTGTTTTATTCGATAAAACATCAGCTTCATTGTTGAAGCATCTGTATCTTTTGTAGCATAAGGTTAGGAAGCGGGAGGAACAAGTCTTGGAAATGTGTCACAAACCTACCGAACTGCAAGCACTGTTACAGAACATTACGTTTATGGTATACATTCTTTGAAGCGTTTTCATTAATATTGAAGGAATGAAATTTATTAATGAAATATTTCAAATACTTGTGTTTTAAGCAAAATATTAATTTATTAAATTGAATTTTTGAAAGAATGTTAACAACTGCGAATAATGCGTTCCGGAGACATTCGCGTAACTCTGATTTTTGCGCAAGTTGAAATCCACGTTTTTGAGAGAAAAAAAGTAAAAAAATAACGATTATTGATTGAATTTACTCCTTCTATGTACTTAATTACTTATTTGATGCCATTCTTGATAAAAAATTATGTCTTTTAAGCGATTTAAAACTTTAAGAAAAATAGCAATTTATTTTTCGTGAGAAAATTGTTGGCGAAAATGGTACTGATTTGAAATATCTCGAGCGTCGCGTAGTTCGGGGAAATACTGTATACTTGTTTTTTCTGTAAAAAAAAAAAACAGAAAATTAACGTTAAAATAGTTAAAAAAAATTAATAAGTCAAGGGGAAGGCAATAAAACGGGTTAATTAAATCACGAATCATGCGATAACAGCTGAACACATTGCAAATGCAGCAAACATAAAGTGAACCATTTTGAAGACCAAAAGAAAACAGAAACATCTCATTAATTATCCTTAAAAAAAGGAAATTCTTTTTTCGTAACCAAACATTCAAATCAAAACCCCCGCTTAATGTAACTTTTTTGACCGCATCAATTCACTTCACTGCTGCAGGCATTCAGCCTTTGCAGGCAAGCAAAACAGTACCCGGTGGCGTTAAAATATCTTTCAAAAGAAACCTAATCTCATTAAGCGTGACAGCGGCAAAGGATTCGTAATGCTGTTGCGACACAAGATAAATGTTGTGATTTTCTAAGAAGTTTATCTTATGCCTTGTTCACTTCCGAAAGCCCTCCCCCTTTGTTCTCCACTAGCCACTAACCGCTTCTAACCCGATCGCCCGCTCGTTTTGGGACGGTTTGATCTCGCTCTTGTTTCATTGCAGGTTTTCTAAAAACTCGTGCCTCACTGTCACCCGGTTCCGGCGGTAATCTAGGATTAATGGACATCATTCTCGCTCTGCAGTGGGTTCGAGATAACATAGCGTCGTTCGGTGGCGACCCGAAGCGCATCACCATCGTCGGCCACGATACGGGGGCCGCGCTCGCGAATCTTGCCCTTATCTCCAAGGCGGGCAAGGGTAAGGGCATTGGCTACGTTTTTAGCTTTTTCCGTTTGTTTCTTCTTTTTTTGTTTTTTGTTTTGCTTCCGGTTGTCCTTCATTTGATTCGAAAAAATTCGCTTATCTACCGTTCTTCCCCTTTCCCTGGTGCGCTTAGGACTGGTACAGCGGGCGATCCTGCTGAGCGGCTCGGCACTCAGCCCGTGGGCACTCATCCCGGACCCGGACGCGGTACGGCTGGAGGTGTCGCAGCAGATGGCATGCCATCTCGTGCCGGGCCGGAACGGTCGCAAGCCCACCACCGACGACATTACCGAATGCCTGCGGGACAAGCCAATCGAGGCGCTCATGGGCGTGCGGCTCACCAGCGTGCGCTTTATGCCCTCCTGGGGCCCGTTCCTGCCGCTGGAGGACTCGATGGATCCGGAGTTCGCGATGGAACACTCCGGTGAGGGCTTCATTACGAGCGAGCTAATGCTGGGCATGACCACGACCGAAAGCTACAGCGACTTTAGCGCGTCTGACATTCAGGTGAGCATGGCACGCGGGCTGGGAGGGGGGAAAGCGAACGTGGAACATTTGACAATGATTTCTCTCTCTCTCTCTCTGTCTGGTTTCCACCACGACACACAGTACGGGCTCGAGGAAGACCAGCGAAACAGGCTGCTGCGGACGTACATTCGCAACGCGTTCACGTTTCACCTGAACGAGATATTCTCCGCCGTCCGGAACGAGTACACCGACTGGGACAAACCGATCCAGCACCCAATCAATATCAGGTAAGGAAGCCAACGGCGCCAAAGGGGATTCCACGACCAGGGCAGGACTAAATGGTTTGGAAATGGGACGGAGGATGTGGGGAATGCTAGACCCGCGGAACGGCGGCACCAAGATGGAATTATCCTACCATGCGTACAGCCTTGTGGTGATTGAAATTTTGGGACGAGACTCTTGAGAAATGACGACTGTGATTCAAAGTTCCCATATGTGTGCCAGGAGGTTATGGGAAAGCAATTGATTTCGCATCCTCCAGGGGCTTAGCGAGAGGTTGAGGTAAAGGTTGATTAATGCTTGATATGTTATTGATGTATGTTCAATGGAATACAGTGGAACCTGGATAAGCGACAACTCAAGAGACCGGATCAAGGTACACGCTTATCGTAAGCAGCTTTCGTATTGCTTTCAATTGCCTAGCATTATATATTTATGTGGATAACATAATTGCTTAGGAACAAATCGCCATTCAAAAGTTATATCTATAAGTTACAATGCGATATCCGTGTATGGGAAGTATTGCGACTCTTATGAGGTTTTTTTCTAATGGAGTTTGACATTAGCTGGCTGAAATAACGCCTTTATACACTTCATAGAATATCAAGGGAGCCTTTTAGATCTTTAGACTTCAAAACACAGATTGATTTTTCAATCAATCCATGTATGAGGCCCACGGAAGGTTGAGCAGTCAACATTTCTTTATAAAATCGTACCGTAGCCTGTTAATAATGGATAATATGAAGCTGAAATTAGAAAATTAATGATTCTAGTTTAACTACTTCAGAACTAGCACTTCTTATGTAGAAATAGTGGTGTGTTCTTGGGAGCACATCCCAGACTGTTGTTAGTCCGATTCGCATTTCCTAATAATCTTAATCACAAAATCCGCCCGGAGTTGTCTGGAGTCGACCTGAGACGGAGTTTGAGATGAAACGCCAGACCTCAAAATATTGCAACGGCCGTCTCCGCCTCACTCCGGATGACACTAACTCTGACTGACTTCAACTCCGGACGACTCTGGCCAACTCCGGACGACTTCGTATGACTTCGGACAACTCCAGACGATACCAGATTACTCCGGACAGCACTAGATGACGCCGGATGATTCCAACTCCGGACTACTCCAGGTGGTTACAAACGGCTCAAGATAATTCTGGGGAAAATTGATTTCAGGAGCCGATTTCGAAGTTTAAGGATTCGGATCGAATCCGACTTTAGAAGTTCCTAAAATCAATAAAAAGTCTATATTAAGTCTTTCATGAGTTCGTTTAGATACCGCACTGGATAATTGTACTAGCATATCCAAAAAGTATCCTTATCGGTATGTAAAGGTGACTCGATGTTGAAATGTTTAAGAACAATTTAGCTTAGGAGTTAATGAGGCCATGTATATTTTAAAGGTTTTTTGGGCTACTCTTTTTTGTCTGCATTTGTGTGTCCTAGCCGACCTACAGCCACCAACAATACGCTCATTTACAGACAGGCAAGGAAAAGCTCGGGGAATAATTTAGCGAAAGCCTTCTTACCCGCTCCCTTCCCGATAATGCAATTGACCAAAGAGCACGTCCTTCAGAGTGTGCGCGATTTTGATAAAAGTTTCAGCACTCGCCGTACACTCCCCCTCCCGAACGGTTACGGACGTGATGCGTTTGCGAAACAATCGCAAACGAAACGGAACGGATGTGAAATTGGAACGGGAATGGAAAATGAAAATTGGTTCCCAGGTTCCGACAGTTGGGTGTGTGTGTGTGTGTGTGTGTTTGTGGTAGCCCATATTTGCTGCTGCTGTGTAGAATCTTTTCGAAGGAAGGTAACGCAAGAAAAAAAAAACCCCTCGGATGGAATTCAATCGGCACCCGTATGTGGGTGAGCAGGACGCTTCCACTGGGACGCAGTGCAAATAGCTTCCACTATGAGCTTTCCTATTGCGTACGAGTACATGTAAGCGTGTGAGAGAAACCAGAGGGAGAGAGAGCGAGAGAGAGAGAGTGAGAGAGAGTGAGAGAGATAGAGAGAAATCCTTTTCACCAGTTTCTCTTCTTCTCCTTTCCCTTTTGCGACTAAATCCGGCGCGTCACGGAAATAGTAAAGCGAGACTTTTGATTCTAAATTGGATTTTGTGAAATTTTAATTCCCAACATGAGATTAAACCTCCCAAGCAACCAGCAATCCGATCGGGCTGGTTTTCACGTTTGTGCTCGGGCACTGCGGTAAAGAACGGGGTGTGTATGCGAGCGTGCCGAGGTAAATTCCACTGTGCACAGTGGGACTGTTTGGTAATTTTCGCATCAGCAGCAGCAGCAGCAGCAGCAGCATGTAGCTTTGTGTTAAGTGGCATGATTGTCGGTAGTCATGGTTTGATAAAATTGAGCTCTCACAACGGCATTTGTGCGAAGATTTGCCTTCCATTTCCCTGCCCATTTCCGTTGCCAGCGTTTATACAAGTTGTATTTTTAGTTTGCCCCAATTGCCTAACTCCCAGGGGCGGTTGGGATAACCGGTGATGGTAATAATATTATTTCAAACATTTCCACTCAACGAACGGACAGCTGGTAACCCAGTCTGGATGGACCAGTTTTGTGTAATCATCCGTAGTGGGCTGCCAAATGAAACACTTCCCCAAGGTACGCTCCAACAGCCTTGGAATGCATCTCCACTAGCAAAGGCAGGAAATAGGTAACTACAACGGAGGGGGGGGGGAATCATTACGCCCGTAACCAGGCAAAGCCAGTGCGGTGTAGCTGGATTGAACGAGATGTGTCCACAAAACACGTGTAGTTATGCGAAACGAAATGTCCCGCACGTCCCAAGCCCGAAACTGTGGAAGCATTCGGATGGGGGAAGGTACTTCGATTTGATTATTTGCTTACAGGTCTACAGGGGAGGTTGCAAAAGGCGGTAGCAAACCAGGGTTGCATTTCCACCAACTGTTGCAATGCGGATGAAAATGTGAAGCCATTTAATACCGTAAAATAGGATTAGTTATGTAGCTCGTTTGCTAACCGTTGGCATTGCCCGGATTGAAGCGCTCGTGTACGGCTGATTGGATGATCGATGGGTAGGAGCAGTGTGATCGGGGGGTGGGGGGGGGGGGTTCGCAGATTCACCCGCGGCTTTCATAATGCCACCGTGCACTAAATCATCTGCATCCGTTGATGTTTATGGAGCAAAATACCCGGCCTTCCCAAACCCCCCCCCCTTCCCCCCATCCAGCCACTTCATTTGAAGGTCCATTGTCGTGTTGATATAGTAAGAGTATTAATAATTTGCTACTCGATAATTTACGTCCCTTTCCGGTCCCTTTTCCGCTTGCACTGGGAAAGCGCTGGTGATGATAATGATAATAAACGAGTGAGTGAGTGCCAAATGCGTTCCGATGCAGCGGCGAGAGTCATTAATCGATCGCGGCGAATTAGAAATCGTATCAACGGCGGTCGGAACCGGCGGGAGGAATGCCGTTACGCAAATATCAATTTGCTAGACTAGTATTTTACGCACCATTGTTACGTGTTAAAGGGCCTGAGAGTGCTTGGTGATGATGCGATAAGGGGAACGGGTTTCTGGGAAAATAAAACTGATGAGCATACACGAAGACAAAGCGCAACGCATTGTGGGATAGCTGTTTATTGGCGTTGGGACCGGTGTTTGGTATTTATGCGGCTTCACTGATTATTTAAATGTGGCTGGTGGTAAGGTTTCGATTGGTTAATACACGATTTTCTACGAAATTTGTTCAACGCATTCTGTGCGATGAATTAAATAGAAAGCATGCTCATTATCTGGTTTTTAAACACAGTGAAATGAACAAACACATGGTAAGACAACAATGAACATCGAATACCGTGTAACGACTGATAAGTAGTTCGGAAAGAGGTTCTTTGTAACAATCTTGTATTAATTTCAACGAACATTATAAATCTCGCTGCAACTGTTATCAGTAAATAGTGACAAAGGGCTTTCGTATGAACTATTGATAGCATGTCAAATGCATCTACGTGTTTAAGCAGAATAGTCATTTCAATTAGAAAAATTGCCAATTTTGGATAATGTTAGCAAAATCCGATAAAGTGTTGTTGAAAACGTCAATGAGTAGATAGTAGAATAACAAGGAAAAGGAATGAAAACATAAATCATAAGAGTAAAAGGTTAAAAGAGTAATGAAATCAAGAAGAGAAGAAGAGAAGAAGAGAGGAAGAAAAGAAGAGAAGAAGAGAATAAGAGAAGAAGAGAAGAAGAGAAGAAGAGAAGAAGAGAAGAAGAGAAGAAGAGAAGAAGAGAAGAAGAGAAGAAGAGAAGAAGAGAAGAAGAGAAGAAGAGAAGAAGAGAAGAAGAGAAGAAGAGAAGAAGAGAAGAAGAGAAGAAGAGAAGAAGAGAAGAAGAGAAGAAGAGAAAAAGAGAAAAAGAGAAAAAGAGAAGAAGAGAAGAAGAGAAGAAGAGAAAAAGAGAAAAAGAGAAAAAGAGAAGAAGAGAAAAAGAGAAGAAGAAAAAAAGAGAAGAAAACAAAAAACAAACAAAATATTGAAATATTATTGATTAAAATATACGACAGTTTTCATAACTACGATAACCCAACACAAAAATAAAGTTGCATATAAAAAAAACATATCTCCTGCACCGAACAGCCAATCCGTCACAAAAGCCAAAACGGCACAATCGAACTTTGCAATTAAAATAACAAATTACCTTCGCTCCGGCCGGGGTCACGCGGACCCGTTGGCTAAATGATGCGCATGAGTAATACAAAACGATCACCATCCACCATCCACCATCCACGAACCAACAGCACCCAAAGCTGCTAATCCGCCATGAGTGGCCAGTTTTGTGCGTGATGTGAATAATTCCGGCTCATTTGTCACACGCCGATCACACGCCACACACGTACAAGGAGCGAATTAAGCAGCGCACTACCAACCCCCTTCTGCTGCTGCTGCTGCTGGCGCGTATAGCGGCAATAAATATTAATACCCATTTTTCCCACCGCATGACCCCTTACGGTTTCATCCGGGGAGGTTGAGTCAAAATTGAACTGTACGTAGGCAGCGACCGACCGAGAACAGCATAAAGGAGCCAAACACTTTATCAATAATGATTGGGATAAAACTTTTTCTGCTTGGATGGGAGTGTATCGGGGGTACAAAAAAAAAAAAACAACCGCCCCGAACGAACAGTAAACACAAACTCATCAATCAGCGGCTTGTGCTAAAAATTATTACTAGCACTCGACCGTCTCGACCTGTGAGTAAGGGGTAGGGAAGCGGATCCTAGGACGAGATGTGGTCATTTCGTTCGCCGGGCGCTTTGGGTTAACTTCCGGTGGATGGGGAGGGGTTCAGATCGATTCACCGAGATCAAGAGTGGCCCGTGCCCCCGTGCTCCCGAATCTCTGGTCTGGTCGTGAGGGCGTGAAATGAGTTCTTGTCCTTCGTCATGAAAATGGCCGGCCCAATTTCCCAACCCCGAAAGGGATGCTCGGTGCGCCGAACCTGAACGGAACCATTTTTCCGATGCGCATAAATTGCCAATGAAACCGAACCACCCGGAAAGTGGTGCTCCGGTTGCGAGCCGCTGTGTTAGGCGCATACCGCCTTGCGCCACGCCTTGCTGCGATCTCGGGACCAGGGAGCTCATAAAAAATGTATAAAACCACCTTTAAGAATTGGGTTCACCTTTTGTGCTCGGCCAGTGTGCGATGGGTGAGCTAATGTACATTCGGCACTGCGTTTGTCACGCAAGAGCTCTAGCGCAAAATTGACTTCTATATGCGTATATGTACGTGTGAATTTCGATCTGCTGGTTCGATTCGTTGTTCGACCGGTATCAGTTTTGCATGAGCGCACAGCTTATATTTCATAGGAAATGTTTAAGACATCCTCAATTTCCCGGGAAAAAATCGACACTGCCTTTGCGGCGTCAATCGAATTAATGGACAACTTGACATAATCACGACATCCCTGTCGACGGCGACAAACGACATATTTCCCGCTGGAAAAGCAACTCAGTCCTCAAATTCTCAAGCTTCTGGAAGAGCTGAAAATCGATCAATTTTTTTGTGTGGTTTCAGCCCGTCTCGTCGAGGGTGTGTTTTTCCCTTCTCACGGGGGTGCTCTTAAAATTCGAAGAGATATAAAGCTGTCTGGGAGTATCTTTTCCTATCGATACCGGGGCACAATGCATGTGTCAACCGTCATCCGCAAGGTTGTCTGTTAAACGTTGCCCGGGATGCCCGGGAATCGAACAAAAAGCGAAGGTTTTTTTTCTTTTACACTCCCTCAACATCTCGCCCAGCTTTCCGAATCAATACATTGTTTCCATAAAGGGAGAGTGAAGCAAAAACAAATTCTAGGAAAAAATACATCCTGGTGCCAGTGCAAGAGCAGACAATCAACGACGCGCAACGGGACTGCACGCGCAGAATTTCCCACGGACCAACAAAGCGCTCCGCTTGAACAGCCGCATTCGGCAGGGGGAATGGAGCGCTGGGACGGACGCTTACGGTGAAATACAGTCCAGAAATAATATCCACTTTGCGGTTTGGGGGGGGGGGGGGGACGGAGGCCCGGGTAGAAACAAAACCTCGCCCTTTTAGCGCGACAGCTTGCAATCGTTTATTTTTTCCCCCGCAAATGCTGCCAGTCACGACCCGCGGGATTATCGCTTTTCTTTCCGTTTTCTCCGGGTTTTTTTGCTTTTTTGTATTTATCTTCCTTTTTCCGTTTTACCTTTTTTCCCCCAAATGAGGTTCGCCCTCGACGGAGCCCCGAGAGTGAGAGTTTCCGCTCATTTTCACTGTCACCATCCTGTCATTTGTGGCTTGTTTTGTCTGCCCGTGATACACAAGAGCAGTGCGAGGAGGAACGAGAACATATCTGTCATTTTATGTCAAATATCAACGGACTGTGCTTACTACGATGCAAGAACGTTTGGAGGAAATAAAATCCGATTCCACAGCATTGGTGTGCCTTTGCAATCGTAATTGCCACGGAAAAGCGATTGGAAAATGAAGGAAATCAACTGCTTAACAACACACGATTGGGGGACGCCCTTTCGCTCATTGCACTCCCATTCTCCAGGCAGCCGTGATAGTCATGGCAAAGGATGACGTGACAAGTATTTGCCCCACCACACCGGATGGTGGTGGCTAATTTTCGGTTTTGAGCTTCCAAGCTGTTGTTCTTGCAGCCACAAATTGCAGCTTCTCCTTGCCCGGCTCGTTCTTCCCCGCGGGGCGCAGGGCAGCGTTTGAATTGTTGTTGAAAGATGATTGTTGTTTATATTTTCTTCCCCCGTTTCTATCCACGGCTGATGGATGGACTGATTTTGCTCCAGTGTTTTATTACTCCCATTTCTCCTGGCGTTTGGCGTTTGCGATTTTGATTGGATTTGTTTTTTTTTTGTTCTTGTTTTGCTGGTAATCACAGTAAGAATGAACTTCGTTTTCGTAGCTCGCATCATCATCATCATCATCATCATCATCGTTGGCGTCGTGACTCGTGGGTTGGTGGATGGGTTTATTGTATTGTTGTTTTGGGGTTTTCTAACGATCCATCTTTTGATTGTTTTTCGTTTTTCTTTGCTTTCCCAACCCGCACAGAGATTCGACCATGGAAGCGTTGAGCGATGGCCACACGGTGGCACCGATCATTAAGGTCGCATATCTACATGCAAGACGTGGCGCAAAGACGTACATGTTTCACTTCGGCTATCAAAGCAAGGAGAGTGAATATCCGCAGGTAAGATTCGTAAATTAAAAGATTAAAAATAGAATTATTGCAAAATAAGTATTAAGTGTTAGTTTCAGGAGAATTGTTTAAGGGTTCAAATATGTTTCAACTTATTATTTTGAGGTATCGTTATGTTTTTGGTTTAAATGTGAAAGTAAAACTAAAGGTCAAGACAGGGTAAAGCGATAAAACTAATCAATTTCAAATTATTTGATTTTCCAATAAATCCTAGAAATTTAATTTTAAAACCCAAAATTATTTCATGTTTGAATTCAAACGGCATAAGTCACAGTCTTTGGTGAAAGTTTATCAATTTATCAATAATTGGTGCAAATAAAAGTGTGTAAATATCTGCCCTATAGCATAATAGATAGTAAAACTTCCTTCCATACAACGCGCCCCTCGGTCTATCAATATGCTTGACCCGAAAACTTATCATCAGCCAGTGATGAGTTGCATAAAGTTTCGAACACACTATTTTCAAACTTCAACTACTAGCTATGCTCTTACTCTCGAGCGCTTTTGCGCGGACAAAGAAAACTTATCACATGATTTACATTTAGAGTGTGATTTAACTGCATACTTTTCGAGCATTAATATTTCTAACAACGTTGCGCTTCTTCGTCTTCTTTTTCCCCCCTCTTCCTGTGCCTCTCGAACAAAGAAGATTCTAGCTATAAACTATGATTTACTTCTCAGCTCTTATCATCCACCCGCTTCTTGGGGCGCGCGCGCTCTCGCGTTTGGCGTATATAATAAAGTTAATGCACCGACAAGACTTTCCGCTTTTCATTGCCCGAGCGGATGTTGCCCGTGCTTCCCATTTTTTTGTTCTATATTTTATTTTTTAAAGTATAACCTTTTATCATATTTCTATTTTATTCTTGCTCTGCTTTTCTTTTTTTGTCGTCTTCCTCCTCAGCGGCTTGGGAGCGTGCGGGGCGAAGATCTGCCGTACATCTTCGGGCTGCCGCTGGTGCAGGGCGGGCCGGTCTTTCCCCAGAACTACTCGCGCCAGGACATGGGCGTCAACGAAGCGGTGCTCAACTTCGTGACCAACTTCTGCAAAACGGGCGACCCGAACGAGGCCGGCCACCAGCAGGCGGCCCCGCTGCATCCCGACTACGGTACGGCGAAGGAGCGGACCCGCTTCCGGTTGATCACGTGGGAAACGTACGAAACCACCACGCAGCAGTATCTGAGCATCTGTGAGTATACTGAAGCTTGAAAATGACCACAGCAGTCCACTGCATTGAATTATGCAAACGCAACCTCGCCAGAATATTGAGCGGGTTAGGGCTAGTGGTTCTTTAATTTTGGCTTCTTTCTACCTCGGAACAAAAAAGTGCCATTCTACGCCAAAAAAAAAACCTCCATTGCCTGCGAACTTATCTTGCCTCGATAAATTACACCCTGCCCTGGTGCGGTCCAAGTGCGTGCCCAGGCACTCAGTGGAGTAGTTCGTAACCGGTCGTAAGTCAGCGTTAAGCAACTCCCGGCCGGCTGGGGCAACCAAAGATCGATTGAAATGATTACCCGGCCGGAGTGGGTAATAGGCAGAGAGAGAGAGAGAGAGAGAGAGAGAGAGAGAGAGAGAGAGAGACTGAGGACGAAAGGAATGATCGTAGCATGAATAATTTCGACCCATGCGTCCCTTGCCAGGGATGACAAACATGGCATGGTAGTTGATGAAGGTCATCAAATGAAGCTAGTAAGCGTAGGGTATGAATGAATCGTTGACCAACAGCCTAACGGATTGGTGGGCAACCATTCCATGCATCGAGGGCTTACACATTTTTCCCAAAAATAGTTCTGCACTGCTTCAACGCCGACTTTGTGTTCGACATCCCTGGCCGTTTTTTTTTTCAGTTGTCTTGTCGTAAGAAATCACAAGATCGGTAAAACAGATCGTAACCTCAAAAAGCTGGCGAGGATTTCCTTGTTTTTTTTGTTCCTCACGAAAATGCACACTGATTCCGGTTCAGGAAGAAATACTCCCCACACTAAAAGGGACCAGAGTAAGAGAGAGAGAGAGTGAGCGAGAGATAAATTCAATTTAGTTATAAGGCTCTTATCGGATCACGCGCGAGCGGCGACAACGCTGTGTACGGTGGAGTCTACTAACAGGAGCTCGGTCGAATCCATTTTCCGGCCAGCACATTTTTCGTTCCTAGTTTGCTGGCTGGCTGCTATTTTTTTGCCGCTGTGTTTTTCTTCATCCTGCCAAGAGCTGAGGGTTAAGTAGTAAAATCTTTTCTACGTTGTAAGAAGCAAAACGACGTCGGGACGTCCCGGGAGCGGGAGACGCTTCGAATGTGGGAAATCTTTTACCCGTACGAACCTTTTGCGACACTGGAACTTTTGGGTTTTCCTTGCTTTTGCTTTTTTTCTCTCCTTTCAAGGGGCCCAGTGGGCACACGATGGGACGATAAAGTTTGCTAGATTCAAGCTAAGAGGACTTGCTGGTGGCCTGTGTATCCTTTTTAAATTTACTTCCCAGGAACTGCTGCCTTTTTCGGGTGGAGCAGGAAATAAAACATCGAAACAGGCAGCAGAAGCGACGCTTGTTTCATGGTATTTTTTCCTTCTTCCTCGAGATATGTTACCAAGATATGCCGGGCGTCCATGTTGTGGCCAAAACCAAGAAACCATAGCCGGGCGTGTGAGAACTTGCGGGTGTGTGTGTGGGCTTGGGCTGCGTGCCGAAACATATGTGCCGGCAAAGGGCCGTTTCGCTTAAAACACTCCACGGAAAGAAATTGGCGTGAAGACGAATGTTCGCCCAGGGGCGACCCCCCCCCCCCTCCCCCTCAGTGGGTGATGACAATGTGAAGTCGGGGCTTTCGGCAACTCGTTCAAAGTTCCCGGTCGAACCTGTGGAAAAGTTCAACAGTGCACGAGCGACCCTGGCCACACGGGAGATGAAAGAATGGCTGAAGTTTACGATGGCTTCGCAGGGTTTTGGATCTGTTTTGCTTTTCCTTTTGCCTTTCCCCTCCCCGGCATGCGACAGAAGAAAAAGGTCCTTTAAACAGAGAACTGTCAGCTGCTGGTCAAGTCGATGACTGCAGCTGTCCAACGGAAGATTTATGGTTTACTTTCAGGGGTAAACAATTAAATGGACAACTTTTTTTTCCGATTCATCGGCCGCTACTTTTGGTTGTCACCGTCGATAAATCGATGGCAATGTTCGTGGGTCGATATTTATCCTGCTTGGTTCTGTTCCCTTAAGTGTATCACCGTGCACTGGGAAAGGAAAACGTTGATTTTAATTTCTCACCCCCCCCCCCCCCACCTGTCCTTTTGGGTACACACTTTCACACGTTGTCTTTGTTTGTTTTACCTAAGAGCAGAAGTTGAAGAAGGGGAGAGACTTTGCTTTAGCAGCAAATCGCCCGTCAAAGTTTGCCGGCATTTGGTGCGTGCGCAAGTGGCCATGAAATCGATACACATCTTTGGATGAAATTTCAACGGGAAAAGTATTGAACGCTGGCATTGGCCGCCCATCGTGGGCAGGGTAGAAAGTTGTGCGTGGCGTTTCCTTTCCCCGTTGGGAGATGGCACATTGGCGGTGGAGCAAGATAAAGCAGTTTTTGTTTCATCAATTGAGCGTACGCATTTTGCTGGAGGCAATGGACACGGACGTTGTAGCAAAATTGAATCATGAACCAGCAAAAGAAAACGATTTCCAATATTAAAAGAAGCTGCTGGGGTTTGGCTGGGGGGAAAGTCTGTTCTTGTTTTGCCGCTGTTTTCTTGTTTCTTCCCCCGTCACGAGTTGTGCATGATGCGGCGGAAGACAAACAAATGGTACGGATTTGGATGTGATTCATAAATTTCGTGTGTGTAATTTCCATTCAATTACAGTTTTTAGAAGGCAGTGGATGTGGAAATGTGGGGATTCTTGGTAAAAGCAACGGTGGTTAATGCTTTCCATTTTTAAAGCTAGCAAAAATGGCAAACGGAAGACAAAATTGTACACTCAATAAGGAAGTAGAAGTGTTCGTTTTGAACGATTTGCTAGACTAGACTTGAAGGACTTACACCACATTCCTGTCTTGTTTAATGTGTCTTATGGTTAATTAGTTTTTTTTTGTGACAGGTTTAGTTAAGCTTATACATTATAGTGAGTTGATTTTTTATAAATTTGTGAAAAGATGGTTTTTAATTATAAACTTTAAAATATCAAAAAATTGTGCAAAATATAATTTTAACCGCAAGGAAGCTTATTCTAGAAGGGCTAGCAGGCTTTACTGGTAGGGAAAATCAATCGAAAAGGGCAGCCGACATTACAGTGGTTGACAAATAGCCAGACCATCGGTTATGACATCAAAATACGCTTATTAAATTATTAAAATTAAAAAATTTATCAAAACAAATTAACGGATTATGGATTATCAATCGATAAGATTTATTCTAATCTCTTTTCATATGATTAGCTCCTTTTTAAATGTTGGTCTAATAGGTTTTAATTTATTTTAGCACCTATTAGTACTAAATTTTTCGAAGCAGAATACCAAAGTATTTGACTACATAACTGCCAAAGCATCAATATCGATCCATTTTTCGGTAGTGTTTTTGACGACAGACTTGAATCGACTATGGAATCGAAAAAAAAACACGTAAACGATTTCATTACTAAAATATTCCTATCTAACACATTTCTACACAATCCTCGAAATCGCAATTATAAGTGGGATAATTTAGTAAAAACAAAATTACCTGATTTTCTTAGCAATATTCTACTCGACGTCGGATATCTCGATTGCAAGAATAGAATGAACCTGGAAGCTTTTTTCATAGCTTCCAATTTTAATGAGGATGATGGAGAGAGATAATTAGAGAGAGAGAGATATAAGAAGATTGGCAGATGGGGAGTTATGATTGCTTAGGGGTTTGAATGCAACTCTCAACTCCCTAGCAGTCAAATGAAGATTTTTCAAAGTATTCTGGACGGTCCAACCTGTTCCAAAGCCCTGGACCTGTTGTCCAAAGCCCATATCGTGACTGATATGACAGAATTGTGGAGCTGTCGTCATCATGCTGCAGTGTATTTTAAAAGAAATCTTAAACCAAACAACATCACTCTCTAGCGACAATGTAATATAATTAAATCGCATAAATAATTCTGTCCCAAAATGATAATAAATAATCGTATTTCTTTTTCAAAATCTCCCCTTGAGATATGTAAATCCCTCCCCCGAACCGCTCGAAAGCGATACTTAATCCTTCTTACATTTCAAATTACAATAACAATGCAAAGCGCTGTTTATGTAACTCGCCATAATGCACCGAGCGAATCGAATGTTTTGCATAATAAATCGAACGCACTGCTGAGTGGCCTGATACGGTCCCATCCGTTCCCTCTCTCCACACCTTTCCCGAAGCGAACGCGAGTCCGGTCGTTGGCTGCTGTTTCTCACAAACTTAACGAAGCCGAACTCGCCGATAAGCATCTATTTTCAAGATTTATACTCATGGGCTCCATTCATCTCCAGCCGGAGGAAGCGCATGGCGCAAAAGAGAGAAGAATGAGAATAAAAAACACCAAAAGCCAAAATAATACGACTGCAAAATAGGCCGAAACAAAACAACGGCACAAAAGATGCTGCACGAGCAGGCCGGCATCCCACCCGATCCCCGCAAGCACAGCACAGAACGGAAAGCATCGGGCCAGAACGCTTCATTTGGACGGTGAAAAGTGAAAGCTCTCCCCCGCCGTGCGGGAGCAGACGTGCGTAATGCTTGTTGTTCTTCCGGCGACCCACAGCACCGGTTTTCGGTTACCATAGAACAATGGTCGCATACTAATGCCAAGGCTAGGCAAAGGGGCCGCATTGTCCTCTCGGGCTGTGCCTCTAGACTGTTGGTGGAAAATTGAAACCGGCACCCGGGAATGAAATGAAGCATATTTTTGTTTGCATCATTCATTAGCCGAAAAGAATCTAATGAAAAATAAACATCTCGGCTTGTTGAGAAGAAGAGAGAGAATGAGTGACAGAGAAGAGTGGTGAAACAGTGACAGTGGTAGTGGTAAGAAGCAACGGCGCGTTCTCGTCAGTACGAAAGACGGTTGCCCGTGTTGGATGAGTGAGCCGTAGCGACCGTTAAGTGAAAGCTCGAATCATGCTGGAAGAGATCAAAACGCTTTCATCGTACGATGTCAAGCTGCCCACTAGCAACCGGCCCGGCGGGATAAAACCAGCCGGCACCGAAAATGATGGCGAAGGTCAATGAGGAAAAGTGACGAATTACTGTCACCGGAAAGAGAAATGGCCCCTTGGAGTATCTCGATCAGTGGCTCGATGTGATGTTGTTCTTTCCATTTCGTCTTTAAACTTTCTGCCAGCATCTTCTTTGGGCTGCAAGCCGCCCGGAACGGAGCAGTGAATGATTTGGCGTTGGCATGGCGGCAAGGCTGCAATGGCGTAAAGATTGGCTCGGGCAAGAGAAACCCCGGCCCAGACCGGGGGTGATAAACGGAAGTGTTTCGCAAGCATGACTAAGTTTTAGCTTTTCATTAGCCATAGCAAATATGAACCATTCACGGAACTAACCCCGGTAAAGGGGCCAATTTGACGTCTTCGTTGCTGGTTGAGCGAAACCAGCGGCTGTAGAGATCTGGTGCAGTGATTGCTTGTGAAACCGACACCGAAATGGCGAACGCTCAGCCCAACGACAAGCGGCAGAGCGTAGAGTGATTTAAACATAAAGCGGTCGGTTCGACACGAGTGCTCACTGACTCGTACCCGGCACCATTGAAGCGCAAGATCTTACCCACGAATTGAACATTGGAAGCGAAAAGCGAACACGATTGTTGTTAATTAGAATCGTGGCCCCGCTGCGCCCCTGTGCCGCTGATAAAGGCGTAGCTTGAAAGCCATCAAACGAAGCTGAACAACTTCCTCCTTTACGGCTGCTTCGTGAACCACAACAGCACCATCATTGCTTCGGGCGAGCAGGTTAAAGGGATCCAATTCTTTGCCTCTCATTATTCCTACAACCCTTCGTGCCGAGGGCAAATTAGACCACAACTTGCCGGCTCCTTTTTCCGGGGTTCCTAAATTCAATCGGGAAAACGTTGGATTGATTACTCGTTTAGAGCACTCCATCCATTATTAGTAGCGAATTCGAATGCGTGCAATTCAATACTCACCGAGTGGCACATCTGCCGATCGAGATCGAGACGCTTCTGCTGGAGCTCATCTTTCAGCCTAGCGTGGAGCAAACTGTTTTGTGTGTGTGTGTTTCTGAGTCTGTGTGTCGCTAGAGTGATCTACCAGCAACCTTCAATTCACCATCTTCGCCCACAGTGACACAGTGCAAGCGTACAGTGCTTAGTGCTTATTTGCTGCACTACTAAAGGATAGCTTCCATCCAATTTCCGAGCACTTTTTGCTGCGCGTCCTTCTTTGCAAAACACGAACGGATTATCCTTCTGCTACTCTCATCTCCAATGCAGCGGACGCGTCCCAATCGTGCACACGTTCGTCCTCGTTCCACCGGCTGCTGCTACTGGCTGTGCTGTGCACGCAATAAGACGCCCGCTGGATGAAAAGCAAACCCCGGACGGCTTTGCCTTTCGGAAGGAGCACCGAATACACAGACACACACACACACACACACGTGAGAAGATCCGTGCTCACGTCGCAGCAGACACCGTGTTTCAAATTGAAAGTTTCATTTCGCCGTACGGTGTGTGTGTGGCGCTGCCAATATTCGTATTAGCGGTGCTATGGGAAGGATAAGTCCGTCTTCCTTTTACCGGCTGTAGGTTGTATGGCATGTTGCTGCGAGAGCGCGCGGATCGACAATTTCGTTCCTGTTTACGTTGTATTTTGTCAGCGTAGAGCCACCCAGGCCGGTGTGGGTGGAAGTCGAAATAGTTTTGAATCGGTTTTCGCAAGATGTCATTCGCTGTTAGGCTGCTTTCAATAGAACTTATATCGGGTATGTTTTTCTTTCTATCCGGGGGTTTCCCTTTGTGTGAGTGTGCCTGTATGCTCGGAATACAAATAGCCTGGATGTATTGTGACGAAGATAAATTAATGTGTATTAGTAAGCGCACGTTTCAACTTTTTTCTGCTTTTTCCCCCTCAGAGGCACTGTTAGGACAGATGTCTATGATTAGTTGAGTGATAGGATTCGTTAGAGTTTTGAGTGTTCATAACTTACAATTGAATTCTTAAAACCATTCACAGTAAAAACTAGTTTGCTTCTACATCGTATTATGAAGTGGTTTTATAACACACAAGTTTTTTCGTATTTTTTCTAATTTTGAACAGCCAATATAGGCAAGCACAGGGAAAAACATCAAGTAGTATAATTAAGCGTCTATTAATTTGTATCGCATATGATCGTTTATTTGAAGACACTCTAGGGCCAGTCATTGAAATAAACATATGAGCTCAATGCGTTTGCAATGCCAAATTTGAGCAATTTGTAATTTAATTTAATTTTTGAGATATTGATTAATTTTTAAACATTTCTTTCACGATGCGGACTAATAATTACTCGATACGATGGAGACGCCCAGTACTTGTTGGAATTGCTTAATGGCGTAAGCAAACTAATTATTGTGCAAGATATGGAAGTTTGCCTGTAAAGTCTTTTGCATATTCTGTGTTTCTTAATCTGGGAAATATAGCAGAGGTTTCCGTTAGCATATAAATGTAGATTCCATGAAATACTTCTCAACCGTACTATTTAAAATCCAGCCAATGGCAACAAACAATTTAAAACACAATTTAAAATAAGCCAAACTTATTATGCTTATTTAAAAATACTCAAAACGTTGTGCTAAAGCGATCAGACTACACAGTATTGCGCACAACTCAATCATCCTAATGCTAACCATATTTATTAAAATCACATCAACCTTCCTGAAACCAAGCTCTGTCACAATGAGCTCAGACTCCGCTCAATAACACGATCAAATGAGTTTCCTCCTGTTATGCTCCTACCCAGCATAGATTCATTTCTAGCTAGAAGCTTCATCAAACACACTCGCTTCCGTCTAGCGAACGTGCCAGAAGCGAACGGTTCCTTTGTACCATTCTTCCGAGGAGCTGAAAAAAACAGCCAAAAATCAGACGTCGAAAACTGACAGCCCACACTAACGGCTCCACATCCAGACAGTCGCTCACACCATTCCCAAGAACGCATTAGTCGAAGCGGGTAGAATTTCTTTCCAGATCCTACACCGTCCGAAAACAAACGGATCTATTTGGAAAAATCGCACCAAAGATGCGCACGTGACAGTGGAGCCTGATAGATCTTCACTTCCGTCCTGGGCGAGCTTACCGAATAAACTGCCGAATGTTTGGGAGGAGGAGAATCAGAATTCGTGTCCTTTGATTCGAACACAAGTTTTGACATTGTTCCCCAGAGTGGCTGTCTGACAATGACGGGAGCCTGATCATTGACATAAATCATATCCTGCTGGTGAGGGATGAAAAATGCATTTTCATAAATTTTGACACTCCTGCTCCCGTGCTATGCCGTTTCATCGCTTTCCCGTACTCATGCCGGATAATGCCGGGTGGGTTAAATTCAAACAAGGAAAGCTTTAAAACTTGGGACAGCAAAATGAAAAATTCTCCCTTATCAATGGTGGTTCATAATTTTGGCTCAAACGCAGGAGCATTGTTTTCAACGCGCTTCGCCCTCGGGGCTTTCGTCACTCAGGAAAAAGTGTTTGTTGTTTAATATGTGGAATTAAAACAAAAGAGCACTTTGAACAAAAACAAAAAACAGCTCGACCAGATCGCGTTGGCGTATGGGAAAAATTATACACCTCACCAATGCGATTATTGCTTGCAAAAGGACTGGCACAATAAAGGTCATCGCACGTGATGAGAATTAAAACCGATTGTTCTTTTTTGGTTGTCTGCTGCCGCTCCCTCTCTTCTACGGTGTGCGTTCAGCTTGTGGTGAACAATGAACGCAGACTCAACGGATAATTAAAAGCTTGACGTTGTGAAATTAATTTAGCGATACACGCTTCACACACGCTTTTCCGTGTTTCGGGGATTTTCTTTGGTTTAATTTAAACCACGCTCACTTCTGAGCGAAACTTTAACAGCACTTTAACAGCCCTGCGATTTTGCGATTGCGAACAACAACAAACCTTTGCTAACCTTCTCATCATTTCATTGAACATCTATTTTCAACGTCTAATTTCATTTCAGCGACGAAGCCAAAAATGCGTAGCCACTACCGGGGGCACAAGATGGCACTCTGGTTGAACCTGATTCCACAACTTCATCGTCCGGGCGATCCGGAAGTTTCCATGCGACATCACCACTTCCGCGAACGGGAGCCCCACTACTATGCCGGTAAGTTTCAAGAGTGAGTGCAGGCATTTCGGTTGCCCGGGGGAACTTACACCAAGCCGGTCTTTCTTGTATCAGTGCTCCAAATCCTCCAAGTCTCGTAGCAACAACCACCCACAGTGGCTGCTGCTTTTGCCTCGTGTTGAACGAGTGATGATTGAGCGAGGCGAGAAGTTCTTTTTTAGTAGTTCACGACGAACAAACTTAAGCCAACAATAACGACCATCACTACCCACTCGGGGTACACACAATGTATCACTAGCGCGGTCATCATCCTGCTGTTCGGTTGGGTTGGGAATGATCTCGTTCTCCAAGAAAAACCACAACCACAACCATGTGAACTTGTATCTACTGCGATGGAGTGGAACATTTTGCTTCATTTTCCACTATTGTGGATCAGGCAAACCGGACGGGAGAGGTAAAACTTTTGTTTCAATCTTGCAGTTCCACGCGAACACATACGATCGGAACGCTTTGTCCCAAGGAATGAAGCTATTCGTGGGACATCGTGGTCGATTTTAAGCAGCTATGACGTGCTTTATCACCTTTCATGTTGTCGTCTTGTGTACTCTTAGATCCCTTTGTTTAATTTTCAAAAAGTTTTGCTATCTCGCCCAGTGTTTACACAACTTTTTGTATTTTTTTTGCTAGATTAGCTGAAAAAATGTAATGGTACTGGGAATCGAAAACGAAGTTTTTACATCTACTAGCTTTTACTTTGAAAACCATGCATCTTTTGATGCATCATTCTTGTTTTATAACGTATTATATTAGTTTAATACTTTACATCAAAGCATAACGTTACATATAACACATATAACACATATAACACACATAACATATATATGTGTAATTTTAATAATTATTTTTTTATGTCAAAAAAAACAAACTAGATAAAAGAATTCATTACTGAATGTAGAAGTATTGCGTGATTAAGTCGGCAGATATTCAAGAAAGGATTTTGTCAATATTTAATCTAAAAAATAGAGAAATAACAGCAAAAGCCAAACTCAAAAGGATAAAAAGAGACGTTAGGTAATTAGTTTAAGTAGTTTTTAATTTATGGTTGGATCAAATTAAATTACTTGAAGAACTAAGACTGATTCAAACATTAAAAAAATTTAAAACATGAAAGCCAGAATAATTCTTACAAAAAAACAAATTCTCCAAAATCCTTTGTGAATGTGGAATTTGGAATATGGGTCAAATCTATAATATGATTTTTTGGGCTCGTCTCATGACTGATTTATCGTATGTTATAGATTTTTCGTTCGTTCATACGATGGATTGGTATCGTCCCATTGGACATCAATACAATTAAACTAAGAAATTGTGGAAAACGCACAAATAATCGTAGGAACACACCAAAAAACCTTGGAAAACCCTGTACCTGCCACAGACGAGCGTACACACAATGTATACCAACCACAGCGCACAGATGAATGAACATGTAAACGAAAAAAGTGGTACAATAACCACTCTCCCAGTGGTTCACTTCAGCCGGACAAGAAACTAAAGCAATTTATATTTTGTTTTAAACATTTTATTTTGCGCGAGTTTGTTTGCGCCCATTCTTCACCCGTCAACGACCTGTCCACGGCACGGACCGAGAGTCGCAACAAACAACCGCAAGCGGAAGTTACTCGTTAACCGTTGCACAGCGATGTACGCCCGCACAGACGGTGGAAGTAAAACTTTCAACCGTTACACACACACACACACACACACACACACACACACACACACACACACACACACACACACACACACACACACACACACACACACACACACACACACACACACACACACACACACACACACACACACACACACACACACACACACACACACAAAGCGTCAAGTGTATCTCATGTGAGTGTGTAGCCTGGCTGCCAGGTCCCGGGCGGTGATGCTTAATATCCGGGCTACCGTTCAGCTTCCCCGCCCGGTTTTCCCCGACCCAACTTGTCACATGACGTGAGCGGCAACAATCTCGTCCCTTACTTCTAGCGTGTAGTTCAATCGAAAGTTTGTCCATTTAGCGACCGCTGCTGCACGTCACTGCGTAGTGCTGAGGTGACACTGTGCGGGATGTGCGTGAGTGTATGTTTCCGATGGACACATACCAGCAAATAGTAACCGCTCGCTCGCTCGCAAACACCAGCCCGCCGCAAGGAGCAACCCTTGAGATATTGAGTGAGCGGAAAGTTTGCCTATTAGGTAAAGTGTCGGTTTGCGGTTTGTTGGGTATTTAGCCGCGAATCGAGCAAAGCTTAATATGAGCCGGGCCATGTCATTGTCCTCCTGAGATTGAGCTCGCAGCTGGTGAAAGTTGACGCACGTAAAATCCGATCCCCTCCCCTATAATGCCAATGGGGTTTATCGAAATTGTTGTTTGATTGCCCGGTTGAAGCAATGTTGCTGGAGTGCTGGTGAAGCTGATTTGCTTTAAAGCGGTCGATAGTTTTGATAGCGGACGAAAACTTGCACACGCATTGCGCATTGCGACCCCTTTAAGTCTTGCGACTCCCTTTAACAAGCAAAAGCGAATTGGCTCAAAGGGCCAATGGAAAAGCGGGAAGAATATTTCCAAATCAAGAAACCTAATTGCTTCCGGAGCATGCTAAACCCACGGAACTAGTAACGCCGCTTGAACATCGCTAACTCATCCATGTCGATCCGTCCCGCTCGTCACCAGCCTTACTTTCGGCTGCTTTACGGCAACGCTGCCCGGTCCCGTGCAACACCGACGGAACCATTAGCTCGGTCCCCAAGAGCCTAAAGGCATTGGAAATGGCATTTGGCACGCTCCTACTCTCTTGCTCTACCGCCAAGGGGGTTGTTTCGCACGAGTGCCCGCTTACGACGGCAGCAAAGGGGGCCATTTTTTACCCCGCGTTTGGCTGCTGCTTCTTCGCCTGAAACGGTTCCCGGGTAAACGGGTTCCATCATCTCTTTTACACCCCGTTTCGGGCAGCGCATCCAACGCAAGCGACTCGTTTCCGGTACAGTTTGTTGTTTTGCAGCGAGGCGGAAACGGCTTTTTTTTTCTTCTTCTTCTTTGGCGTCGGTTTCATTGCACACTTCCGTACTCGTCTCGGGTTAACTAAAACCTCTTCCTTGTAAAGTGCACCGTACAGACGCAACAACAACAAAAGTGTGCTGAACATGACTGACAAGACGCTTACCGCTTCGACGGACGGACCAAACGGACGAAAATAACCTTTTTCACAGCATTAACATCAGACGGACCGTAGAAAATCAGCTTCAGAAAGAGCTCCGCTCGGCTGTAGCTGGCTTCCTTTTTGGCCATGCCGCCGTCGTTTTGGGTTTGGAAATGTGGAGCAATTGTGCAGCAGAACCGTTTCGTTAGCGTTAGCCAGTTTCACAGTTTCACAGGAAGTGCGGCCCGTTCGCTTAGTCGCGGAATTAGACTACAAAGGCGTTCTGTTACGTTGGAATGAAATAACTTTCGGGCGTAATTACTCCATTCCGGGTACGGGATCATGCTTGCCTGAGCCGTGAAGCCACTGAGCAGCATCGGTGCAGTTGGTAAGATGATGCAGGAACCGTTTGCAGCAGGTGGACAAGATAGAAATTACAAGAAAACGTGTTTTTGATTGAAAAAGTAAAGAATGTTTATTCCCATGTACATTACTAAGCGGAAAGTGCGTTCATGTAACGTTTTACCACATAAGAAAAGATACGATTATTGTCGAATGTTGGGTAATTTCAGAAGCATACATGAAATTATAACGCATAAATCAAATAATTTAAAAATGAAATGACTCCTACAAACCAATGCCAACCTTCAGCTGCTACATACAAAAATGAAATTCTGCAAAATTATTTGTTTTTAATCCAGTGTCCTGCAGTGTCTACAAAATTAATGGACTGCAATTTTTTTTTACATTTTTCATATGCGTGTCTTTCGACGTACAAGACAAACATCAAGAAGTTTCTCGTCAGCACTAGATCCAGAGAAAGATGATATTTTCGGGGCAGAACTAGCTGCAAAGTATTGAAAGCACTCGGCCGTTGAGATTCAGACTTGATTTGATTACAAGACCTAGGTAAAAGGTAATAGGTCTTTAGCATAAATACCTTTAACCGCTACGCCATACCGAGTGATATCAACAAGCAAATAATATATTTGACCGACAAAATATGTAATTGATAACGTTTATAGTTAGGGTAATCGCGTCTATAATTAAATGCTTTTCTGATGTGTAGGAACAGGCAGAACTTGCACCCTCGACAATCACTCATGAAGAGTTTATCTTGAACCGAAACATTAACTTAATAAAGGAATTGTTTTGGAAAAGAAATATTGAAGATTTTCATTTAAATTGGTGTTTTGAAATTCATTTAACGCATTCCAATTTTTGTTATGCATTTTTGTCAGTCGTTACAACTACAACTACAGTTACAACTGCCGAAATCCAACATGGCGGAACGCAACTGTCAATTGAGTATAGAAAATACATCACGAATGTTGAATATTGTTCCACTGAATGTCACAAATTTTAGCATTCTTTCTCAAACCCCTTTTTACACAACATTTTTCGTCTAGAGTTATTTATTGTTTGTTTTTCGCATAGTTAACATAGTTCACTATACTGTAACACACAGCACAGTGCCCTTGTGACACAATTCTCCGTGCTCTTAATTTCATCGGAAAATAATTATTGCAAACCGTTGCCGAGGCACCCATTCTCAATATAAATAAATCTGATTACACACCAGACCGGTAACAGCATTCACTAATGCCAACCCAACCAAACCGTTTCCCTCCCCCTTTCCACCCAGGTTCGGTACGTGCGGAATCGTTCAGCCGGCCGCGATCGCTCTACCAGAACGGTGTCATCAACGATGCGCAGGAATCGCGCCAGGAATCGTTCGGCACCGAGTGCACACCGGACCCGACGATGGGCGAGGTGCTGCAGGAAAATGGCGTCGGTGGCGGCGGCGGTGGCGGCGGTGGTCCCGGCGACACCCTCACGAACGTGCTCAGCGAGGAGGAGGAGGAGGAGCTGCTGGAAAAGCTCGCCAACCGGCATTACTACAGGTACGGGCGGAATGATTGATTCTCGCGCCTGTGACTGTGCGAAACTATGTAATTTCCTACTTATTTTATCCCCTTTATCGCACGCTCTCTCTCTCTCTCTCTCTCTCTCTCTCTCTCTCTCTCTCTCTCTCTCTCTCTCTCTCTCTCTCTCTCCCTCTCTCTCTCTCCCGTTCTGTCTCATACTCATTTCGTAGCTATACGGCAGCGCTGGGTGTGACGGTGGGCGTCGGCTGTCTGTTGCTGCTGCTCAACATGTTGATCTTTGCCGGTATCTACTACCAGCGCGACCGTACGAAACGGAAATCGCAAACGTCCCAGTCGAGCGGAACGGCCGGCGGCAGTGGCGTTACCAGCGGCACATCCGCCTCCCTCTCGGGCAGCAACGGAACGCCGGACGAGTCGGGTAAGTGGTGTGTCTGGCCAATAAATCTTCCCCCGCCCTCGGTCTACCAGCCGGTCGCGTACTGATTAATCTTGTACTTTTGCGCTTGATCGACAGAAATTCCGCTCACCAGCATACCGAGTCCGTCCCCGGTCAAGGCGAAGCGTACGATCGAGCCACCGCCCAGCTACGCGACACTGCCGAAGCGAACCGGCAACAATGGGGCCACGGGGATGCACCATCAGCACCAGCACCATCACCATTTGCATCAGCATCTGGCCGGCGGTTCGAGTGGGACGAAAGAGACCAAGCTGGGATCACCGCCCACGACCGCCCATCTTCGGACGGGGGCCAGCACACTCGGACGCTCCGGGACGGGGAGTTTCTACGACTCGTCCACCAGCAGCCGGCAGCAGCAGCCGTATTCGACACAACAGGTGAGTGGAAACGCTTTTTTCCAATACTTCGATAAGGTCGCCCTACTGTCATCTTTCCGTGACCGCAGTGACTTATGGCCATCGATATCTTAGGGAGTTTGAGCATTTAAAAAAAGAGAAAAAATGCCGCCGACGCGTTGCTTGCAATGGCAAGGCAATGTGTAAATATAAGCAAGAAATGATTGATTTATTCCCAAAATGCTCAATGTTTAGCCTTCACCGGTTATCGTGCGAACGGCGCAAGGGGCTACAAGAAGCATAAAAAATGCACAAGCTGTTCGCTCCACTCCGAGGCACCAATCGGTGCTCAAACTGTCGTTCACATTGGTTGCACTGTGTTTGTCTTGTGGTGTTTGACGAATTGACGAGAAGCGAAAACAAGCAACCGAGCACCAATTGCGCACTCTGTCAAATAAAAAAAAAACGTCTCCCAAACACAACGAGTAGGGATTTTCCCATGGCTTTCCTCCAAACCACCCTTGGTTTTAGGGGAAGTTTTTGTTTGATTTAAAAATTGATCGGCACGGTTACAGGTTCACCCGTTGACAGTCAGCCGGCGTTGCTGGTGCTGCTGCCGCTGCTGCTGAATAAATCAAATCGGTTTCACCGAGCTTAACTGTGACCACATGTTTCGTTAAAAGCTAGCTCAAACAGCTCGCTGTATGTGAAGCATGTGTGAAAGTGCTTGCAGGAGAGCGCAAAAAACCACCAAAAAAGCAACCCAAAAAACAAACATTGACAGTGGTGCAAATAGGCAAAAAAACGTGTGTTAGCAGAGCTTGCGTACCAAAAAAAAAACTGCACGTGCGTGTTACGCGAGTGGATAAAAATAGAGGGATTGCTTAGGCGAAAAGCGTACCGTTGCTGGGTTCCCTGCGTTCCCTCACCGTTACAGCTGTTGGGGAAGTGTTGCTGACGGTGTTACCCGTTTACGTTACCAGTGCGCACAAAATGGTTTCATTTAAGCGTTGGTTGTTGTTGTTGTTTCCCTTACCTCGACCTCGATTTCTCACCCCCTCCGGTTGGTGTTTGAAAATGGTCATGAATTTTGATCACACACAGAGGATAAAGTTTACTGTGACGGTGTGGCTGTGCATACAGGCTACAGCTAAATGGAAATTATAGAACAGAAGTTTTAAGTTAAATTGTTGTACAAATGAATGTACGTGAAAGTGGAGAACGGTTGCGGTTGTGCGTTTCGAGAACGAGTTTCGCTTTCATTTCCATTGTGCAATAATGAATGTTTATTGAGCGGAACATGAGCAAGTGCAGTACGGAATAATTTGCACGCTAGTAGCACGCAAAAGACTTTTTGTAATAGCGTTCAGTGTTCAGCTGCAAAAAAAAATATGTACAGAAGTTTTAAAAAATGCTGTTGCAGTTAGTGTGATTTTCTATTCTATAAATAAATATTTTGAGACACTGGATACAACAATATTGGTACAAGGCATCCTACATTCCTGCATCTGAAACTCAAACCGAAGCAAAAATCGTACAAATTTTCTAATCGGAAATGTCACTTAACCTTTGAAATCTCATTCATTGATTTATGTTTAGAAAAGCCAACTAGAATATATTGTTGATTGAAAATTCCTATTCGAAAGCAACATCGAAAAAAGCTGAGATTTTTCTTCTGAAAAATCAATACAAAGCGTATTTAGGCACCAACAGTCACTTTTTCCAATTTCTGAAATGATAAATCAGTTTGACTATGCAGACCTGCTACTACTTATGTCATCAATCAATCAGTTTCCTTTTATGCAAAAATTGAAAAAGCTGTGGTTTTCCTTGCAAAAAGATATTTCATTCCAAAACTAAAACTGTCTCCATTGGCTTGGTTACAATCAAGTTCCCTGAACCAAGAATCATTCCTTTGCTTTATTTGCTTAACAAACCCCCACAGCAACTCAATAGTGTTGTACTCCATCACTCATCAGTTCATTAGCAGCACTGGTTTCCAAATTTTCCAAACATTCAAAGGCAAACAAGCACTGGCACTGGCTGAGGGGGGGGAAAAAAGCTTTTCATCTGTTCTCCTAAATTGCTCTGGACAAAACCAGTTTCTCGGTCTCGGTTCCACTCCAATGCCCTCCACCCCCTAATGAATGCGATAATCCTTTAACATACCCTCCGTTCGGTTGCAATCACTGAGAGTACGGCAAAGAAGACGGTCGTTTGATTGCAAATCTGTTTTTTACCCTTTGTACTCCGTCCACCCCCCTCTGCGCCTGGTGCCCCGTTCTATGATTGTTTAGGTCAACATTAATTCGACCGAAGGAAATGCCAATAAACGTCACAAAACCACGTTCATTTCATCAGCACCCGATCCTTTGGCAGCAGCTTTTTGCGCTTTTCTTTTCGGTTTCCCCGTTTTTTCCCCCTCTTCAATCTTTCGGATCGCCCGGCGGTCCGGTCGGGCAGAAAAAGAAAAGCCGGACGACGCCATCGTTCATTCATCTCAATTTGCTGACGAATAATGGAAGCTGAATGTCGTTAATGGACTCCATTAATACCACAAAAAGAGAAGGGGAGCAGCCGGCCGGTCTGGGGCGGGATGGGCGGTGTTTCCTTCCGCACGCGGGCTCGGGCCGGTGCTCGGTTTGTGGCAGCATCCGGCCGATGGTGGTCGGTTTTATTTTCGCCTTGCCCGTTTTCGCCGTTGCCTTCACCACAAATGTGCGCTCTGTACTGTGGTCCCTGGGAGTGACACTCGGAAAGGTACAACTGTCCCTAAACTTTCACAGCACCCGTTTCATCCCCCCCCCCCCTCCCGGTGCAAACTCGTCTCGTTCACTTCACTTCAGTTTGCCACTGTGGGAGTGTTTCTTACTTTGCTTCCACTTGATTTTCCCGCTGTCTGTTTCCTCCCGTGGCACGAATCAATTTCTTTCATCCCGAAAAAAGCTCTGCATTCAATTTATGCTCGACCTTGTGAACTTTGCCGTCTCGTTGCCGTCCGGCGCAATCGAACCATCCCATTCCGGGGAGCGTTCCATTTGACAGGGTGAGTGATTCCGGAAGTTTCTAATCTTGGGGTCGCTTTCTTCTCAAAACGCGCACGCATTGCAGTGGGTTGGGCTGTGTATGCGTCGCTGCTGATTAAATCATTCTCTGACATTTTCATTAAGCTCAGAGCGGCCTTGTTCTGTCTCTTTCTCTCACCGCTATACAGACACACACACTTAGCGTGACTAGGAGTGTGTATTTGGTATTATTTTAATAATTCGCTTCGCTTCATCTTTTCCATACCGATCATAGGCGTGCGTGTATCTTCGGTGCGTGCTGGGAGCATAAAGAGCAGTCGAAAAAGAATCGAAACTCATAATCAAAGCTAGAACGTTGTGGAAAAAAAAACGCAGTTTGTCGAAAATCAACTGTGTAATATGAAGCACGCATTGCATGCTAAAGGCACATAATTTACCTTGCTGGCGTTTGCTTCTTTGTGGTACAATATAATAGGTAGGATGTTGTTAAACATTAGCTTAAAGCATAGAATATTCTGTTCAAATAGATTTATTTTCTATACGTAAGGTTACTGTAGGCTCTGTTAAGTGAAACAGATCTAAACAGTAGATTTATTTACTTATCAACATGTTGCATTTTAGCTTTTTCTTTCTAAATTAGCCAACAAGTCCTTTCAACATGATTCTATGTTACTAAATTTTCTTCAATGCATTTTGGAATTTGGCATACTTGGTCTTTTTGTATGATTCTACCAACCTTATGGTGGTTCTGTAGATTAGTCTTATAATTTACAACATTGTCAATATGCTCAGTAATTTGTCACTTCAATGTGCGTCATTAAACCGGAGTATATTTCATTGAAATTTTTTGTGTTTGATACATACAATAGTATCTACTTTATTTTCCTCAATAAACGACTTAAATGTCTTCAAATCTTCTGGTAAAAGTTTGTAGCAAAATGTTCGCTATACTGCTCACATTTATGTAGCTTTATGAAGCAAAATTTGAGGCTTTTTTGCTGACATACAACGAACTTGGACGCTTTAACAGAATGGAAACGTTGGCGAAATTAGAAAAATCAATCATCGTTGGAAAGTTGATACTTAATTTCATCCAGCAACTTTCGGATAAAAGTAATAAGATTTAAAATTCATGTTTTTGAATTTTAGCATTACTTTTCCATCAATTTTGATTTTGAAAGTAGTGTACATGAATTCTCCTACTGATTAGAATGTTTCATTAATTTATTCTTCGAATCACTTTTTGATGTTGATATCTACCAAACATCCACCACAACTTTGCCCATTGAGCTAACCAACCAAACAAACCGACACACAAAATGCGCTCTTAAAAACTATCCACAAACAACGCCAGAACGACTGCCTCAGCAAACAGATCTTTCTTCGATTTGGCAAACAAATTTAAATTCCATCCACCCCCCCTAATTGTTCACCCATCCGTCCGCACATCAATCAAATGCGTCCGAGCGCCGAGAAACTGATCTGCCTTGCTGCTTGTCCGTCCCACTTCAAGGCGCCTGATTTGTGCTCCTCCATTCATCCACCGCCCCCCCACAAAGACCCTACGAACGAAGCTGGAGGTCTATTTTTAGCTCCACATCCATCTCTGTACCAACGGCCGTTTCCCGTTCCGGTTTCAGGTTTTGGCGCATCTCGGTGACCGATTGAAAACATTGAATTATCTTTCGACTGTACTGCCAAGCGGCCAAGCGGCAGCCTGTGCCCGGGCGGTGGATTTGTATTTTATTTATCTTCCATCTGTGTTATCTGTGTTGCAGACCGTAACGGAGGGAAACCGGCCAGCGTAGATTTATGCTTGCGTCTGCAAACAAGTTTCCCCTCGTACCCGAGGCCCTTTCCACATGGTTTCCCTCCATGTGTTCCCTCCGATTCAGCTGACACATGACTGATTGATGTCTGGGTGGCGGATCGGCTGCAAGGAAAAGGCTTGCCGCATGTTGCCAGCTTCCTTTTTGAATAAGGAAAATCGAAGCTGTTTAAAGGGTAGCGTACTTTCTTCATACTCTCGAGCCCATCTGTTTTACGTTCCGTTCTAGCCTTCATCGCCTTGGAAAGCTTTTACGGCGTACTAGGGAAATGAATTGAGCCTATCCCAAGGGCATAACTGATCAAAAATAAGCAAAAAATCTCCCGAAAGGGCTAGCTAGGCTTGTTACAGCATTCCCTGTTTTTCCCTCTTTCTGGGCTCTCCAGATTATCTCCAAACGGGAGGATAATTTTATTCAAATTTCTCTCCAGAACAACTCCAATTGAAGTCCTTTAAAAGATGCCATTGGTAGGGCATAAAAATGGATCGCAAAAATCGGGAGGAGGCCACTAACGCAACCGTTTGCCCGTGAGTGGGGTATAGACCTTTAGGTCCGCCCAGCAGCACAAGAAATTCTGTCGCCAAAAGGCACATTCCAGGCTCCGGGGTTCGTACTATTGCATGCCAGGGCAGGCCTTCTTCGGTAGGCACAACCATGGACGGCCAGAGATAGGAAGGGAAGAAAATTGTGCTAAAAAAAATAGGAAAACCAGAACCCCAAAGAGGAAAGTAAGTAGCACAGAAATCGCATCACACCGATCTAAAGCACGATGCGTCGTGCTGTCCCGCCATCCCCACTGCCAGCAGATAACGAGAGGGCGGAACGACACGCAGCGTGCGCGCACCCGGGCAAAAGGGGCGCACGAAACGTTGCACAAAATAGATAAAAAATGGTAATTGATATTTACCCTTGCCGGAGCGGGAAGAAAAGAGGTGTACGGTATGAGGCACAAATGAACGCAAAATGTCTCTGATCTCTCACGCTTCTGCTGTGTGCTTTTGCATTTTTTTGCGTGCTTCCCTTCCTTCATCCGTTCTGCTGCCCTTTTATACTCCCCGTGGGAAAACGTTCCAGGCGAGACACGAAAAGGGAGGACGAAGAAGAAGAAAAAAAACAAACGATACAGAAGATAAAATTGTTTCAGAAAATGATAGGCTCATAGCATCGCAGGGTGTCAGGGAACATGGCTGCAAATGCGATGGAAAAGAGTGAGAAATAAACGGGGAATCGAAATACAAACCATGCTCAATTTGCAGCTCGAGCAACGTGGAATATAAGACAAGCAACAAAAAAAAAAGAATGCTGTCGATTGCGTTTGCCACGAAATTGCCTTCCGCACATACCGGTGAGGCGGTAAAAGGTGAAGAGGTGTCCCGCAGGGAGAGGGGCGAAATGCATACCAAACCCGACCCGACCCGTATTTTTATGTATGAACAGTAGGCAGAGCTAGAAATTCGGTTGTCAAGCCCCTTGGGGGAGACGCATGATTTTCGCCTGCATGTTTTAACAGTTTCGTGCGCGTGTTCTGAGAATGCTACTGAGTGTGAAACATGCAAATAAGAGGGAGAGAGAGAGAGAAAGAGTGGGAAAACATGTTAAAGCGATTTAGAACGGAACAAAGTTTTGTTTCCTTTTTTTTATTCCATCTATTTTCGTTTCTAAATCAAAAGCTCCAAACTTCTACACACATGGACAACGCATCAATCGTGCACACGGGAATCACGTGGTACACGTGCCGATCCGTTTGCCGTGGATGGTTTGGATGCTCATCCAGCACGTTTCACACATGCGTGAATAAGGCAGTTCTAGAAAACTGGAAATAGATGTTCGATCTAAACAACAGGTACAATGGAAATATTTGACCCCTGATGAACATTTTTAAACAATTACAAAACAACACATGTCCAACAGTGAAATGGAACAAAATATGGCGAAATATTCATTCCAATCAACTCAAAAATCAAAATTACTAACAAGTAAACGAGAAAATCAATACCCAGCATCAAAATTACATTATTACAAATCAGTTATTCATATAATTAGCTTGTTTTGTGGAATTACTTAAACAATAAGACAAAAAGAAAAAAAATGACATTGAAACCAATTAGAAAATGCTGTGAAGAGATAATTTGTTAGCACAATAGAAAACTTGGCTTACTCGAAGATCCCATCAGACTAGAACTGCAAAGCATACATATGAAAAATGGCGCTACAAGCATGAGTCTGTTCATAAAATACATCGATTTTATAGAAAATAATGAAACTAAGAAGAATTGCGGATAAAAAGTTATGTATTTTAAGTATTTATCAAAGGTTGTTTGATCATTATTAAAATATTTCTTATTTGACTTGTCGGCACAAATAAAAGAAAACAAGAAAATAATTAAAATAAGCTTGGTTGAAAATAACAAGCCTAGTTAAAATTAAACCCATCAAGATACAGATTTTGTGCTTGCCATTGGATATTTACAGGGTTTTCCAGGGGTTGTCATAGTTTTGGAACACTTTCTTGATTCTATCTGATGGGAAGTGAACTTCATATGTTGGAAATTGGACTCTATGACACCCTTTTTGGGCAGGCGCTTTGGAAATTCCTATTGGAGTTGTCTAACAACGATACTATGGATACTTTGGAACATGTTTTAAAATCTAAAAATACAAAATAAATAACTTCGTGCGCAATTAAACGCAACCTCTGAAACCTCCTGATCCTCACGCAGATACTGAAAGCATTTTCGACCCGTTAAAGTTTGCAGTGCTTTATTTATGGCAAAGAAACGGAATGAAATTAATGTTTCAGAGAATTGGTTAATCATCGTTGCTCTCAAACTTGTCGAAATTTAAATTTTATGAATGAATATTGCCTTTGAACGTTCTTGGAACAGAGCGTTTATTATTTTCCCAGAAAAGCTCCCTCAAAAAACTTCTCTTTAGGAAGGACTTTAAATAGCAGGTACAATGCCTTGGGGAGACAAATTCGTACAATAAAAAAAACATTTTCCCTGTAGAAGTTGCTCTTCTAAACGATGCACATAAAGCGTAATACTCTCCTTTCAAAACGCTGTAAGTTTATCGTTTTCCCAATAAAAGATATAAATTTCACTTGAAGATAAAATCTTGATTGAGCTTTGATTTGTTCACTGACACAGCAAGTAACACGAGAATCGATCCCTCCAGATTACAATTATGTGTTTTCTTTATTCTAATTTGTTGCTTACAGTCCGCACATTTCTTCCACCGAATCGCATACAATAACTGTCCCCTCGACGCTTTCCAATAAGATTCAGCGCAAATGACAGTGGAAGCAATAAAGAACGCCATACGAGAGCCTGCATTACATCCGACGGAATCACGGTACCGTCCGGAATGTCAAACAAATTCAGCAGATACCCTCTGGGCAGTTTGCTGGACAACTGTCGCTTTCTTACCGTTTGACGGTAAACTGTCAACCGTGTTGAACGCAACGTAGTCTTTTTGGGGTGATTACGTGACGGTCGGTTGTAGTAGCACCCCATCCTGTTCTGTGTAGACATGGTGACGAACGCTCACTGTCAGCTCGTCCTTTGCGTGCGTGTGTTGGTGTGGGCAATATTTCATCCACGATAATCTCATCACAGCCCCAGAAACTGCCCCATCATGCGTATCGATTTATCATCGTGCACATTATAGCCATAGCTGTTGGTTCGGGCAGGAGAATACCGAGAAGGAGCAAATACCTACAGAAGCATTAGCATGGCATAAGAACTGGGGAGGATAGGAAATGCAGAACGCCCGTGTCTCTTTCACCTCTAAGCGTACAGATTTACATACATACTGCTGACAGCCAAGTTGTGCGCGTTGTACCTTATATGTACATCCGCCATCCCAGCTCGGGACAACAATGTTTGCATTTGATTGATTGATTTACTCCCACACGGTGCGGTTAGCCGGCATGATGGATACGCTCATCATCGACCAAAGAATAGACACTTCCAGTGTCTCGTCACCTTTAGCCTCCACTGCAACCGGTTGGATGTGATTTGACTCATTAAAATATTCACTACACTCACAACGCAGTACAATGCGCCAAAGGGGGTGGTTAAAAAAGCTCCCAAGACACCATATCCCAACTCCACCGAGGGAAGAAACAACATCTGTTATGAGTAACGCGCACAAAGCACTCCTATCCCCATGTGACCGGGTTTAGAAATTGTTTACAAAAATAAAATCCTACTCCACGATAAGCTCGCACAGCCCACTTGAACCTGCTGGCACGGTTGTTGAAGTTGATGAGGCATCGCTTTCGAGCTCATCCTTGCGTCATCCGCCCTTTGAAAGGTGACTCGGACCTCATGCCACCCCCGCCCGTGAGGCGGCAGGATGATGAATTCCCGTTGATTATTCAGCAGTTAATTATATGTGCGCACAGCACAACACAGTCCATGAATAATGTAAGGCAGGGCACACCAATATGGGATAAGTTGTCTTACTCTCCCCCCCCCCCTCCCCTCTCCTCTTGCTCTGCTTTAATGCTCAATTAATTCGTTTAAGCGATGGGCCCGAAAGTGAAACGCCACTAAAGTGGTGAGCAGTGCAGTGGGAAAAATTAACAAAAATGCTCCTGGGTGGTGAACGGGGGAAACACGACGGGGTAGTGTTTAATGAAAACTCACGCCAGCAAATCGGCGCCAGATTGTACGGATTACATTACGGAATAAAGAGGAAGTGTGTACGAACAGGGGTGGAATAAATTTTAACGATCAATTATGGCTGATATGATTTTTATACTTTTTTTTGTAGCGCTTAAAATCAGTGTGTAAGAAAAGGAGAGTGTGAAATATATTCACTAAAGTGCTGGATTGTAATATTAGCTTAGTATAAATTTGATGAGAATGAGGAGAGTGCACCTTAATCGTCGGTCCGTTTGCAACTGTGCATTCGTTTGTCCCATAGTTCATTACATAATTCACTACAAAGTTCATTCGTGTAGTTCGAGTAGTTCATTTCATGCAGTCCAAATTAGTCAAGTAGTTTTATCTATATCCTATGGTTTAGTTCCATCAAATTCATATGTGTTTTCTTATTTGAATTCATATTCGAAATATTAATTTATAAACCCAAAATCCAACAGAGAGATAGGGAGTGAATTGTTTAATTTACTAACTCCATAATCCGTAGCTTTGGTAGACTTTACAGTACATAAAAAGCACAGTCTGGTTCTTAAAAATGAGTGCGAACGAACTGCTAAAACTGCAACTGCATAGCACCAGGATGATACCGTTTTTAATTAGACCCAACTAGCACGGTTTCCAGGATGTATGTTTGGGTAGGTGGTAGACAGTTCAATTTAAAAATATCTGTTTGTATGAGAAAAAGAAAACATTGCTGTTATTCTAACATGGTAAACTTTAACTAACACTTAAAGTTCGTTTCAATACCTAAATAATCCAATTTTCTTCGGTTTTACCCTCTATGAATCTAATGCCCATTTCAAACTGTCTTCCCGCCCTTTCGCCCGCACAGGTAATCGCACCGCACAGCACCAACGTCGGCCACACGGCAGTGACAATAACGCCGGCGGCTGCCACCGTCAGCCACCATCAGACGCTTCCCCGGGCGAGCAAAGCGCCCCTTCCACCGATCCGTTCGACGACCTGCAGCAGTAGCAGCGCCTCCTCGTCCTCCGGCACAGCGTCCACCTCCGTCGTTCCGCTCACTTCCATCCTTGTAAATAGCAACACCGCCAACAACAACAACCACAACAACCATCAGCCCCATCACTATCAGCAACAGAGCTGCGAACTGGCGAACGCCACCCTGCCACCGCCAGCAAACAGCAGCGTCATCACGGTGGATCTGGTAAGCTCAGCCACGGTGCCGGCGGCGGCAGCGGCCACCGGAAGCAGCCCACCAACTGTGCTGGGTCAGCACCAGCACCAGCACCACCATCACCATCACCATGCGCACCATCATGCGAGCGGAAGTGGATCGGTTACCGCTGGCAGTGGCCCGGCTGGTGGCGGCCCTGCGGCTCCGGGCAGTACGGCCACGCTCAAGAAACGCGTCCAGATCCAGGAGGTTACCGTATAGCATCGGTACAGCACAGCTGACGACGACCAGGAAGCTGTGTGAAGACATAAATGAGCGTAACGCGCGCGCAATACAGTAATGCTGGAACGAGATGCTTGCCAGCCTTCAGCGGCAGACCGGTCGATCGAACGGGGTAAATAAGATAAGTGGGCTGCTTGTAATAGTTTTTTTTTTCATGCTTTTCCTTTATGCAGTTGATTGGCGATGCAATAATTCTTCCTTTACTTCTCACTTAGAGTGATCGTGGAGCACCGAAAAAAGATCATTAATTCAATCGATTGGAAACATTTTCAGCCATTTCACCTTTTTCCAATCAATAAATCTTTCCATCTTCATCTTTGCTTTGGGCAAGAATAAAGAGCGAGAGAGCACGGAAAGAAATGGAACCTTTGACCGATTCTTGAAAGCTCTATTTTGCCCCAAGTGCAACAAGTATGAGGCTGTGCTCTTTTTTACCTCGCTACTGCTGTTGGGCAAAAGATTTCGCTGGCTTTTCGACTTTTCGCTCTCGCCAGCAAAAGAGGTGGCAAGATTAGTGCTCGCAGAAAAAAAGCAAGCCACCTTTATTCTGCAGTGCTGTCTTGCTGATCCCTTTTTGCCGTTACCCCTACTGTTTGCCCTGTTCGATCGATTGCTGCTGCCCCGAAGGTCAACGGGCCCAAATAGCCAAGCCAAGCGCAGAACGAGAAAAGTCGGGCTGGAATAAATCTCAACTTTAAATACAAGACACGATGCCGCCCCGGAAGAGAATGGTGGGAGCAAGGGAGGGATACATCTAGGCGATCCCTTTTCTGTCCCTTTTTTGCTTGCTCGTACCCGCTGCTCGGACCGGTACAGGTGAGCTTCCGGTCAAAAAATATCCCCCATTGGGGTATGTGGAAGATATGAAGGATAGGGAAGACGCTGATGGTAAAATTTAAGACAGTGTGAACGTGAAACTCGTGTTTAAAGCTATTCCCGAACGGAAAAAGGGTTCCCAGAAGATACCCACCAGGGAGTTGGGATTGAAAAAGTTTTAAGGAATTGAGCCACGCGCAAGAGCAGAGAGCGTGGAAAGCGGTTGTAATTGAAATTTTAAATCTATCAAAGATCTAACGGCTGCTTTGGGAAATTGCCAACTAGAAAGGAGGGTAGAAGTGTTGTAGATACAATGTAGTGAAGTGAAAGGAATTTATCCGTTTCCGTTCGAGTGTGTACAGAGCTGCAGGAGAATGCAGTGAGTCGATGCGTTATTTCAATCCTTCCATCCCTTGCCCGCATCCCTTGCAATTCCTTTTCCCCATGTTAGCCATCTCCCTAGTCTCTCCATCCCGGTACGTAAGAGGAAAAAACGAAAGACTGTTCAACCGCGTCAGCAGATGCGGTTAAAGTGAACAGCTTTTTAGTTTAGAGTCTATTTAGCAAAAATCATTAGTGAAATCGTTAGTGTAAACGGTCGAGGGATTGAGTAATAGTTATGGTAACTAGGTGCAATCGATTTAAACATTATTTGCAAAGCAAATTATACTATTTAACACGATTTGAAACGATCGCGCCGGGCGAGGAATTCAGCATCATCAGCAAGAAAGCGTCTCACGAGCGCCACACGTTTGTACATAAAACAAACAAACATTCACCTGCAAGAGAAGTACCATCTGCCATCAATAATATCTAAAAAAATACAACAAAGGGGTCAGCTTTATTGTCCATTCTTCCCATTCCATCTCAGCGCTGAAGAGGAACAAATGGCACAGGAAAAAGAAAAAGAACAAAATCAAGAAACACTACAATGTTAAGGCAAACGTTTTATAAAGATGCGATAAAGAGCTACGATCAGCTCCCGGGCACGTTTCGACTGGCCGTGAAGGAGTCGTCATCCATGTTTACACACAGACACGCATACTAATACACACTCATAAAAACACACAAACACACACACACGTACACAAATCCTCCCATCGTACATAGAAAAAAGACACACAGAGCACGGGCGTTCGCTGTAAGTGCGCTGGTGCTACGACGACGCCCTTTTACTCGCGTGGGGCTTTATCAAAACGATCGATCGTTGACAGTGACAGTTTTGGGTTGGCGAACAGCCCAGCGAAGAGCGGTGGAGATGATAATAATAAATGTTTCAACGCAGCAAAAAGACACAAATACATAAACGAGCTCGGCTAGTCTTTCACTTCTGTTCCGTTCGTTGGGATTTTGTTTGGTTTGCTTTATTTTGTGTGTGTGTGTGTGTGTGTGTGCTGTGATGCTGATGACACACACCCGGAGAGCGTTGGAACCGAACCATGGATCAAATGGAGATAAATTCGCTACACGTTTTAGACGATGCTTTGGGTAAGATATTGGTTACGTTTGGCTTTTCAGCTTGCAGGGTATTAGGGCGAATGTTGGGTGCTGTTTGCTGTAGGACTACGACGGAACGACTGATATGACGCTTTGCCATCGACAGATGAATGTGATGTGTATAGTTCACTGGATGATCGTGAACTATGGTTGAACACTGGTTTATAGCGTGTAACCATTTGAAAGAAAAAGATTGTTTGAGTAGCTTATCTCAGAATCGTGAGAAATGCATAAGTGTGCTCGTTGGTAATATCGTTTTCCTGAATGATTTTTTGTTTATTTTCAAAAACAAATAATTCTTCTAAATTAATAACACTATATCTCTCATCACTAAGTCGCACATACGGTTCCATACGTGTATTATGTGTGCCAAGTCCTTTAAAGGGTAGCTATATCTTTGTTTTTTTAGACAATTTTCATTAACTTCATCCAGACGCTGTTATAGTTTTTTCTAGCATTTCTTCAATTTACTTCTTTTATTTGCCTAAAAGTTTACTTACTGATAAACACTTTGACAATCAAAGAATATTGACTACAATCACAAAGAAGAAAAAGAGTTGCAAATATGATTTTTCTTTAATTTTAGCACTCATACACTATTTTTCATACTAATTTATACATTTATGAATATATTGTTTTATATAACTAATAAAAGAAAATGGCTTGTTTCCCCTAATATCTTTCAAGATTACAATCGAAAAGCTTCATCACTCATAGATCTTCTGCTGAAAGAAAATATTCCTTATAAAGGTTCCACTTCACCGCCGATCACCGGACCTTACTGTGTGCTTAATTTGTTAAAATCAACTAACATTAAATACAACTTAAGTTTAAGGACCGACGAACTCGGCACAGTAGCTCGTTTCATACAATTTCATTCGCAGGTTGATAACGTTTCTGATGATTATTTCAATAATTGATGCTATTCCACGCAAACATACATACGCAGCATCTTGCGAAACGCACTGAGCTTTGCACGCGCGCCGTGGGATAAATCACGAGCACAGTCGACTCGAGTGCCGTAAAACCCCGTACCCAACCAAGCACGGAAGCTAACACGGGAGCAAGCAAAAGTCAAACACACGCACGACTCGAGTTGGCTTTCGGTTTTATGGATCTAATTAAGATAACAAGACAAGCAATACGTCGTTTTCTCGCACGGTGCAGAAACTTTCGCCACCGAAGAAGTGTGGCAAACTTCTGCCGAAACCCGCTCCCTTGCCTCTCCTCTACAGTGCCGGGCAGCGGCTTGTATCGGGACACGGCTGGCAGGCGTATCATATCGGAGCATATTTACCATTTGCCAGGTGAGAAGCAGATAAGAACTTCTGTTTGACTAACGCGCGCGCACTTCGGTTAAGCACACTGGAGCTGGGGCTCAGGGAAACTGTCTCAAGGTTTCGCACGTAAATAACGCAACCCACCGAAGGCACGGTAACAACGGAACGGGTCGAGGGCGTTCGGAAACGACAGCGTGTGTAAATATTTACCATTTCAGGAGCATCAATTTCATTTCGGAAAATTAATCGAATTCGCTCAAAAACGCCGGCCGCTTACGCTCACTTCGGTTAGGGTACGAGTGACGGTACGCAGCCATCGACCAACGGGTGCTGCTAAATTTGAGCCACTATTTGCATGTCGGCGAAATCACAACCATCAGGAACACAAAGAAACTGTTGACATTCGTGGAGGTTAGTCACTTCCGGAGCAGAATGGTGGTTTCTTTTTTTACGAGCCGAAGTTGATGTGCACATAAATCGGGGTGCAGCAGTGTAAAGGGAAATGACAGGACCAGTCGCAAGTTGGCTGTTCTTCTAACGGTTTCCTGATCGGCTTTGGATCAGGTGAAAGTGGATCAATACAATGCGTTAGTTAAGCTTGATTGTATTATAATACCTTTATTTTGCCTTATATTTTAGTACTGTTTTATGATTGTAGGGTATGAAAGAATCTTTTTGACTGGTATTTTTAATGATATTAATCAATTTCAGACAAACAATAAGCCGAGCTCAACACTTGTAATCTAAATACTAATTTGAATTTTGTTTACTTCCATGGAACGTTGAATTGATTTAGAACATTTTTAATTCACAATCCAAAAACCAATACCTACCAGCTGTAGAGCTCAAATCCCTCCTTTCTACGAGGGATTATTAGCTTTTCATAAACAAATTAGTTCAACTGGGCAAAATAATCTCGTACATTAACGCTTGCCCAATAAAAAGCACATCAAAAACTGCTTAAAAAGCTATACACCTTATTACGATAATTTTCAATCTGTGCGAAGAAATCAATTTTAATGATCATTAAATCTAATTGATCCCACTGGTGCCTAATTTGCTCCACCGCCCGCTTCATCTACCGACTTCAGATTCTTTGCCATCGCTAATGGGTTGAGCGGAAAAATCTTTCCATTTTACGAGAAATATGTCACTCAAAAGTTTCAGCCGCTCGCTTGCGCCTGAATGGTATGCAACGTCAGCTGAGTGTGGATGGAGACGCCCAGTCTTTCAGACTGCCAAACAAGGGAGCGAAGTCAATAAACGCCCACCAATCTACCTACCCACTCATGTTCCCGGCAGCCAGAAACTGAGCACAGCACAAAGCGTAATCCTCACGCGAGTTAGGGTAGTTTGGCTCGCTCGGGCGAGTTAATTCAAGTTGGAAAATTGACTTTTGATTGACTTCTTGCACGAGGCGACGGCTCACATTTAGGCCGAATCGAGCCACGACGTTTCTGGGTGCCCCTCCCTTGAGTTGTGTCTCGCTGCGCGTGCAGCATCGATAAAATATCGCAATTTAAAACTCTGCTGCCGCGATAAGATTAGCGCCTGGTGCGCGATAAACAGGCCGAAAGTTGTCATCGGTTCGTACGCCCGGTCGGTACGCCTACCGATCTTATTGTTTGGCGTGGGGTTTTGGGGCTGTTCAAACATGCTACGCACGGTGATCTCAGCTCATCAAATCTCAGACCACGGTTGGGAAGAGCTCGCGCCACAAAACCGCTACCAAAAAATGGGCGGTGGGAAAGCAACTAAGCAAAAAGTTGCCCGAATATCTCGTGCAAGCAGCTTGAAGTTGCTGTTTCAAGTTTATCGCTCACGCAAAGCATAAAACACCCACACACACACACAGACACACAAGGGTCAATGGCCTAAAGAGCTCTTCAGGAGCGTGAAAGAAGTTGGTGTGGTAACAAACTTTGCTAATAATTTCCCTCCTCGTGCAGAAGCAAAATCCTCGGCTGCTTCGCCATGCTAGTGGTTAAGGAAGTTGTGACTTAGGCTGCAAGTGCCGGCACAAAAGAAGAATCCAGCCTTTTCCAGCCCTACCCTCCTTCTCTATCTTTGCTTGTGAGATGTAAAAATGGTCGAGCATTCTGTTTTATTGTTCCGTTCTCCCAGACGCTCCGCGACTGACAAAATCCTCAAGCCCATCGACTTGCCATTGGCGAAACAATGGATCGAACACGATCGCTCGACGGTGCACAGACAAAGGTTCAACCCAGCTCCCACCCATCCTCACCATTCCCCATTGGTATGCTTTGTGTTTTGTACTTGAAGCTTTATTCCCGCTGAGCATAACAGAAGTCTACCCGGCCGGATCAGCATTTGACTCCGTGTCCGGCATCGATGACCTTATTCATAGGAGCAAGCTCTGTCAAAACGGCTTCATCAGCCATCATCATCATCATCATCATCATCATCATCGTGGACTACATACTGCCCCGCCAAGCTCAGTACGGTATCGTAGCAACGGTACGGGACGGCAGCATTGTGCTTTCGTCAGATGCCAAACATAGCGACGAAGTTACTGAAAGCAGCGCAGATATGTTCGCAGCATTGTCGATGGTTTTATGCTAATAACATTCAATCGATGTGGTTATCGAGCGTAGCCGTGTTGTTCGGTCCGGGGAACGGCCCTGGTAAGGATAGACATTCCGTTAGCGCAACCGCTTGCGAGTACGGTACGGCGGTACCGTTGTTGTTGCCGGAGTTAAATTTTGCAACCGCCCAATGCCAAATCCGTCGTCGTCGTTCGTTGGCGTGTGCCGTAATCCAATAAAATTGTCCATCAAACTTTACGGGCACAAACACGGTCGATTGTGTAGTGAACGTAACGTTGAAGGCACGGATGGGATCGATTTGAAAACCGGGAGAAGCGTCGGAAGGTGGTTCGCGATAAGCAGCTTTAAGCTTATGGAGCGCTGAGTAAGAAAATAATCCCACAAAATTAGAGTTTTCTAGCGAAAAGTTTAAATCTTATCGCGTACGATGGTTAAACATATTGGGTTTGTTTCACGGTAGGCGATGCAGATGCTGACGCGTTAAGAGTTTATTGTGATTTTGACGTTGAACGTTGATACGGTAAACAGTAAAAAATGATCTTTGTGGCAAATCGTCTTCCATTCGATATATTTCCAAATCAATACCCAGCAGACATCTCATGGAGTCTGTATTTAGCAGCTTTGCTCAAACGTGTTGGTTCTTGGAACAGTAACCTGGTGTTAAATTTAGCGTTAATGACGACATCCCACATATTGTCTTCACCAATTGTTTCTTGGAACTTGTTAATCCACATTCGATACACAGGATTTGCTACAGTAATTACACTGATCAAGTGGATCTCTCATGTACAAATTGTTGTAAGTAAGGAAAATAAAAGCAAAAAAGGCGAAAAATAGTTTGTTTAAACGGTAATGGATAATAGTGATTAAAGGACAAAATATTTGTTATAGAAGCTTTAGTTCAGAAAATAGAGTTTCATCAAGCAGCTTAAAACTAATTGTTGTCTTTCAGGTTTTATTACAATTAATATTTTGTATGTTTTTGTTGCTTGCCCTTGAGTTTAGGCCAAAATTATTAAAGTTCATGTATATGTTTGTTCGCTTTTCATTATTTCTTCTGAATTATGTTCTGTTTTCTTTATTGATTCTGAAATGAACGGCCTGGCCACTAGTGCGCAACATCTGAAACAACCTACCAAGATTTCGATCGATTTTCCACTCGCTCTCAGCACGAAGCATTCATCTTGCAACCGATATATCCGTCGCCTGGCCAAACATTGTGCACATTACAAATCATTCCTCATTCCGAATCCGATGGTACGAACGGTGAGGATAGTTTCCAGATCAGCTCACTGAGTTCATTCCGAAACCGGCACTACCTTACTATGTCATCGCTGAAGCGCATCCTATGGCCTGGTGTGCAACACGGATGCATTCGCACTGCATTCTCCTCCATCAGGTGGCATTCTTTAACTCTTGCACCATCACTTTCACTACCCGCGCAAAGAGTAGAAGGATGAGCAAAAGCTTTTACCTCTCCTGTTCTATCTGCTGGCTTGCGTTCCTCTGTCCATCCTTCCTGGGACGGCTCTCCATCAAAGATACGGGTTGTTTTTTTGTTAGTTAATTTTATATGCACAGTTCTCTTTGTTGCCACTGTTTGAAATCTGCCGGCAGTGGATTTAGCGACCGAATCTCAGAGCACACCGAAGAGTCGGTTTCAATAACCCGATGGTTGTTCCATCACTGGTAAAGGTACCTTCACCGCAAAGGTCACAGCGCAATGGGGGCAAGAGAAGGGAATAGTTTATTCTTGTTTACAGCCTCTTCTCGCTCTCTCTTACTCCTGTGCCGCAGTGTTGCCAAACTTTACTCGTTGTCTGATGCAAATGTCATTCGCAACCGGAGTGGTGTCGGGCGAGTTTTTGGAAGCTGCTTGGAATGCTTTTGGCCACGTACGGCGAACGGCTACCGAAATAGCAACAGTGGTAGATGTAGCAGCGTGGTTATAAACTTTCCCCGAATCAGGAATGCTTGATGCACTGCAGACATGACGCCGACGAAAGAGTGTGTGTGTGTGTGTGTGTGAGTGCCACCGCTACGAGCATACTTTCGGGGGCAGCTAATGGAAACGAAATCTACTGGTGGTTTTCAGTGCGACCCAGTTTTTACCCTCCCATGGATGAGGGCTTCCGTGGCGTGGTGTGTCGCACGGAAGGATGTTCACTTTTCGGAACAACCCAACACAGGGTCGCCCAACTGTCAGTGTCATCTCACTGTGTTGTGCCGTTGATGTAGCATTCCACACACATACAAAAAATGGAGCAACAATGAACGTCCGTCCAAAGCCTACTACAGCCTTGACTTTTCGCTGAAATAATTGGTGCATGCGGCATTGCTGGATAGTCACGTTTTTCGGGCCAAAGTTGCTGCACGAGTTTTTATGTGGATTATTGATTTTACTTTAATCTGGTGTACGAGAAGCTGAATTCACTGTTGGTAGTCTTGAATGATCGTGTATTTAAATGGCATATTTAAGTGATTTATTCCCAGTATAATTTTGGGTTTATATTCTTTAAAAAAATGTCAAAAAGATGATGTTTGGTTCAATGTGTTTAGTCACACATGAATAATTGCAATTTAGTTTTTTGTAATACACAATTTATGCTGATTAGTTTGATAATGTTGAAAAATGTATGACATTTTATAATACATTGAATTAAAATCCTTCGCTACCCAAAACCCAACCTAAAATATACTTTTTATGCTGATAATTTATGTAGCCAAGCTTAATAAAGCATGATTTATTTACGCTCGCGCAGATATTGATTAAAATGAAGAAAAATTCTGATTCGTCTTATCAAAGTTTTAAACAATTATTCTAGATATAAGCGGCAAAACACAAAAAGCTTTGTTAACACTCTGGGCACTGGCATTTTGCATCAGCTTTCTGCTGAGAAAACAGTAAAAGATAAGAGAGCGATGAGAGCGTTTCATTGGCTTACGATCGTTCACTCTCTTTCCGATCCTCACGTACGATACCGTTTCTGCAATATGCGCTCTCTCTTTCTTCCCGCTGCAATGCGCTCTGCTGAGAGTTGCTGAGAGACCAATCACAGAGAAGGGCAGTGAACAAAGCTGTGATTCCAAAGCGAGCCACACAGCGCCCAGAGTGTTAAATTCAAATATCACAAATAATTAAGATTGCTTTTTAGTCTATTCTACTGCTTGCTAGCGATCACCTTTGAATTATTATCCTTTGATTTAGTAAATACTGGCTCTTAGATTTTTTGTATCCAAGAACCGCTATAGTAGTGAAAGTAGTAGTTTCTTTTGGATTCAGGACATATTTCAGGAATGTAAATTGTACGAATATGAACTATTTTATATAATTAATTTGCATTTTACTCTCCATATTAATTTTTTGATTTAAATCGATTGCTTAGTTTTAGATTTGACCACGGTTGCCTTCTATTTAAATTTTTATAAGATATTTCCACTTTTCCACATTCAAATCAAGATTGAAATTGAAATCATTCGGAAAAAAACGAATTTTAAACGTTACAAATGTACACTCGGAAAGGAATGAAAGACTGGGCGCCTCCATGCTGTTCCCAGCCGGAAGACGGATTTAATTGAAAACACTTTATCATGCGTACACCGTTTTGCTTTCATGCAAGGCTTATAAGATTGCTTGCCCTTATTTTTAATATCCTTACCGAGTATCGAGCCCCATCGAGGTCGGTCGGTCGGTCTCGGTTGCATGCAAAAATGGTAGGCCGTGCCGTGCCCTGCGTAATGTCACTCGCACGTCAAAACGGAAAGCACGACAACAAACCAGCTCGACGTAGACGAAGCCGTTTAGCTGTTTCTTCAATTTCAATCTTCTTATGGTTCGTTTCCTGCAGTCGGTTGACTCGGTGAACGTTTTGTTGTAGGGCGCCTGTATAGATGGATTGAAGAAAAAAAAAAGAAGAATTGAAGAAAAAAAGACAAATCCACATACACACGCACACAGACACACTCAGTCAAGGATGTGTTTGCAGTGCAGTGCTTGAGGTAGGAAGGGGCTTGGTCGTTCCACTTGGTTCAGTTTTCAATCACGAAACACCGGGAAAATATTATTATGTTTCAGCCTCTGCTTCCTCTGCTTGCGGTTTTGCGCTTCCTGTCCATGCCCACGCGCCGGAAGGATAAAGAAATCGTGTCATCGGCATGTATTTCTGATCCGTGCACTACGAGTGTGTGAAGCTGTGTGTGTGTGCTGTGTGAGTATGTGTGTGTGTGTGTGACCAAACCAATCGCTGTTTTATTATTATTTTCTCAAATGCACACTTTCGAAAGCGAAGCACATACAACACAGCACACCAACCAAGGACGGCTACTGCCGTTTCCGGGCACTGGCAAAAGATCGAGCCCACGAGCCCTTCCGTTCTGGATGCAAGTGTGTGTGTTACCGTTTTCTGTTTACTGCTCGAGTGGTTTTGAAGAGTACACGGTGGTAAGAAATATTGATATCATACATGTTTATTGGGGAAAAAAAAGTCCACCCTTCCCATCGACACCGTTCCATGTTCTCATCTTTCTTTCTCATGCTAAATGTTCGATTTGAGACTGGAATGCGTACCTTTCCTTCTTTTCTCTTTATTCCTCCCGTACCTGAACGTTAGATTTAACGTGTTACCTGATGCTGGTCTTACACTTCCGAGACGGTCCGTTTCTTGCTGTTGCGTAAAATCATCTTCCCCGGAGACTATCAAGACGATCTATGTACACCAGAAACGATCTACACACACACATAAATGCCGGACGCTGTTTTATCTCAAGAAGCAAGTGTTACTGGCAAAACCCTCACCCATACCTATCCGGCTTGCAGCTCCGGATGAGGTTGGGTGAAATTTTATTAACCCCAGAGAATCGTTCTATCTTTCCACCGTTTCCTTCCGCCATTTGACATCAGTCAAACCATTCTGTCCATCGCTGGAGCAGAAAGGAAGCGAAAGGAATTTAGCCCTGCTCATATGTCCGGTGCAGGTGAAAACGGTGAGCTGTGTGCCTGTGTGTCGGCTGACACAGGGCCAACAGAAAGGAACCATTATGAACACATACTGTTCAGTTCAGTGCCGTTCTGGAACCAGCGCCGGGAAAGAACCACCGTAGGGACACACCTTATTGCTGACCCGTGTTCCCATTTGCGATGCTTTTGATGGCTGCAGGTATGTTGAGGCGGTGGCCCATTTTTACCAGGACACGATCTTGCAGCTCATTTTCTGCACGCTCGATAGCACTCCAACACACACACACACAGACTGGGGTGATGGAATTCAGATACATAAGACATGTAAATTTACGATCCTCGAGGGTAATTGAGTGTACCCGAACGGACACGGGTACGCAGCACTGCTTTGCAACGAACGACCCCGTTCGAGGCGATTGTGTACATCTCGAGCGAATAGATGGAGGAAAGTTATTATTTCACCCGACCTGGCTGGATGGTTTTGATGTGGATGGAATAGTGATTGCGGCCAAGTGTAATACGCTATGGCTCATAAGACACTGACTGACCGGTTTGTCGGAGCAATTTTCGGTTTCTTATATTTGAACAGCAAAACTGATGTTTTCTTAGATGATTGCTTTTAGTCAGTATTCTAAGAATTTTTGAAAAATGATGATATACATTATTTCTGTGAGATAAATGAGATCTTTTCTCTCCCACTTTCCAATTTGGAAATCCAATTTTATTTGAGATGAGATGAGATATCGTTTCTAGCGACTCAATTATTTGATATTTCCTTTTTGTGTTGAAATATGAAATTTGACTAGAGAAATTTTAACTTTGAATACAGCTTTATTAAAGATATATCTTTAATGTCACAATCTCGATATATGGTCTGAATATAAGTCTTTGTAGGCTGTATACGCGACGACAACGAAGGAAGATGACTGGTTTTCTTTTTTAATGTTATCTGGCTATTTTTCGAATCTAATTTACATGCAAACGATTGAGAAACAAAAGAAGTATTGCTTTAAAAAGTTTCGCTTTTTGAAGAGGAGAAACTAGATCTTTCTTTTCTTGATTGAGCTGTGTTTGTAGCTGAATACTGCAAATCTAGCATTTAATCATTATATGACCCAAAAACAAATCAGCGATAGATTAAATTGGCAATTTGCTGCCAGCGTTGAAAGCAGCTCTGGATAGTTTGATTGGATTCCACCATAAAACAGTAATGTAGGAAATGGCTTTTCCTGGTTGTGATAAAAGTTTTTCCTGTTCACCCATTCGTCCCATTTACTACCGTATTTGCATACTGTAGCGAACAAATGAAGCATATGTGCAGTCGTAATTTCCATTTCATTAAGTGTCTCCATTTCTGTGCCGACCGAGGAGCGTCTTTTCAGTACGAATTTTATCACAAACCCCACTGCTTTTGCACAGTAAAGGGAGCAGCTGTAAAGCGAACGAAGTATCATCTGAGGCGAGTAAAGCGCACTGACACACAAAGAGCAAAAAACGATCACTCACCAAATTTGTCTGCCGTGAAAGCGAAACAACAAGACGTATTTGTTACTACTACTACTACAACTACGCTAGCCTTTTATTCATCCACTTATCGAGTGAAAATCTTAGGATCGGTTGTAAACAAAGGCAAGTGCCCTCGTTCCAGCCAACGAACGCTCGCGTTCAGCCATCATTCCGTGAAGTTGTTTTCGTGGCCTTCTCATATGAAAAATGTAAAACCCGTTCTTCAAAATCCTTCCCGCCGCAAAAGCCGCATAAACCGCACCCACCCGGCAGTGGGGAAGCAACTTCGTCAATGTAATCAATTTCCGGTCAGAAGCTGGAACTCGCTTTACCCGGTCGGGTGAGCGTAGCGTGGGAAAAGTAGTGCAGCGGAAAAATCGTTTCTAAGGATGAAAAATCTCAATCGATCTCGCGGCGGTAAGCGGCGCTTACTAACCGTGATCCATCATCCTGGAGGGAGATGGAAAAAAACACGAGCAAGCAAAAGAAAGCAACAGCAGAAAAAAAACCTTTCTCAAGGGTACACATACACACACAAAGGCTTCTCGCGTCCGGGTTTGCGTTCGACACCGCGGCGTGTTTCCCGTGCGCGTGGAGTACGCAGCACAAATAGTTGTGAAAAACGCGTGCCCCGCTTCACTCAGACCAAGAACAACATTTCTTGTTCGGTTTGCTCAAAGGCAAAAAGAAACAAAAAACTCTGCCTTGGAACCATCAAAGCAAACCTCCTCTCGCTTGAGATCAAAGGAAGCGGGCAAGCGAACGAGCGAGTGAGTGAGCGCAAGCGGCTTCGGGAAGGAAAATGGTTGCTGCTTTCCCTACCCGCAGGATGTATGTCTAAAGTAACCGCGCGCGTTAGCTGGTGAGCTCGAGAAACAAACGGTGTAGAAGCAATAGAGATGTTTTACTTTTTCGAGTGGTTTATCTACCTTCTTTTTTCGTGCATTCATGCGTATTTACAAACCCTTCGCGCAGGTTTATTTGAACCTTATTTGTGTCGGACGCTCACAGACACACACGCGCGCTAGATGCAATCGCTTTCGTTCGCTGTACACGTGCTTCACTGGAACACTACGGTAACGAAGGTAACCGGAAAGTGTTGTTATGATATCCGTCTTACCGCAAATCGTTCCATTTCCATGTGCTAAAACACTAACAGGAAAGGCAAATAAAACTCACACACCACAGCGCAGAACCATTTGCGTTGACAGCGAAAAATATATCCACAAATTGCATGCACATGGGAATCCATCATCGGTGTGTCTGGCGTATTTGAAAAGTATCAGTTTGTTTCGGAAGCGAATCCTTGCGCCGTGCCATATTTTTCTTCCCATTTCCAATCAATTTTTGCAACAGGGTTTTGGTGTTGCTTTTTTTTTCGTCCCATTTTTTGCCACATTTTCCCCCATCTAAAGCAGGCCAAAAATCACACCAACCTTAACGAAGGGCCGGGCAAAGTACACAATTTTTGATAATGGATGGAAGGTAGTGGAAAATCACATCCGTTTTATCACGATTTTCTCTCCCTTTTTTACAGTGCGTAACTTCTACCCCTCCAACGGGCCTCTCCAACACCGACCAACAACAACGTTGACCTATTGGTGTGAGTGGGAATGCATTCCAGTGACCTTTCTTCCACAGCGTTAGGGATTTATGTTTGCTTCCGCAGTCCCTTCCGATCCCTTTCGTGCACGTGGCTGGATGATGAATGACTTCGGGATGGACTTTTGCCAGTGTCTTTCCCGTTCCACTCCTGCCTCTGCTTCCGGAAGCCTTGCTTCTAGCATCGAACAATCATCATAATAATGTTCCCCTTTCAAATCGCACCGAATGACCACTCAAAGAGCCACACGAATCTCGAAAGGCAGCTCCCAAAAGCTGTGTTAGTACAACCCAAAAAAAAAAAAAAAGCTAGTGGAAAATTGTCGGCCGCAGTCTTTTTCAGCACATTCAGCAAATCCTGCCGGTCGTTCCCTATGTGCCGCTTACCATATGCAGCTCTTGTGATAATGATCATCGAAGACACGAGCCTTGGATGAATATGTTTCCTGTTACTACACCGGCTGGTGCCCGCTCCCGCTCTCGACCATTCGAGCTAAACGATCCCTGATTCATTTACTGGCGAGAAGGACTTCCCGGCTCGATTTCACGACCGGTCGGCACAAGCACCCACTTGAAGTTAATGAAGCAAGTCGTCATGCTCGTACGCAGCAAGAGGGGAAAGCAATGCACGGTGCGGTGGGAAACGTCGGTCAATGCGATGTGAGCCTTTTGTCCCTAGGGTTTATGTGTAACGAGCAATACTTCAACGGACATTCCCGAATAAGGTCTTCCCGATGGAATACATCCTGGGTGCATGAGAGAGAGAGGGAGAGAGAGAGAGAGAGAGAGAGAGAGAGAGAGAGAGAGAGAGAGAGAGAGAGAGTGCTGCATCCTCACAACCAATCCCAGCATAATGAATCCACTCCTTCCGATTTACCTACGCAGTTTCCAGGTAGTACGAGCTGCAAAACGGTCAACCAAAGAAAGCGAGAAAAAGAGACGGTTAAGGATGGATCAAGTGCCAAGATAAGGGGCAACGATATGCTGTGCCTGTGTGTGTTTTTTTTTCAATTCTTTTTTGTTTTTATCCTCTTTGCTTGCGTTAAACGTTATTTTTTCCATCCCTTCTGAACAACTTGTTAGGCCTTGGAATGGGTATGAAAGTAAAGTCTTTACAAATCAACCCACACCACGGTCCCGGACTGTGTCCGGAAAAACGAGGGTTTTAAGACTAATTAAGTGGTGAACTCGACCGGATGGATTGAGCTTGAGAAATGAGCATCAAACTTGTGACGATGCAACTAACGGACACGGCGATACCTTTGCCAGCTAATGCGCAACCTTTCACATTTAGTTGAATGTTGGTAGGAAAAGTTACACCGTTTGAAGGTGCTTCTTGCGTAAGCAAAAACAGTGTTAAATGGTTTTGTGATTCTTGGTAGTATTAAACTTACCAGATGGAGTTAGTTATGGATTAAACTGTGGCAGAAAGGATTATCGAGAAGAATTGCACGTCGAATCCCAAGAAACATAGCAATGAAATAGGAATAAAAGACGACATTCTCTCTATGAAGTATCTCGTGATGGAACAAACTCTTCTCCTTGGATTATATTTCCACAATGCTGCTCATTCCCATGAAAATCAGGTGTGAAATAGGAAGAAATGTAGAAATACTGCATCATTACAGCTTCTGGGAATTAACACTTCTTGTTGGATTTGCAGCACTGTGATTAAATATAATTTTACGGAACTTACATACCTCAATATGTTTCAATTAACAATCTAAAGAAGTGTCTAAGCCTTCATAAACCTTATTCTCTGTATACAATCAATCCCTGTACTTCAACGCTACAATGCTAAATTGCATACCCTAAACCAGGTATGTCAAACTGGCGGCCCGCGGGCCGCATGCGGCCTACGTAGATAATAAATGCGGCCCGCGAGAATATTTTGAAAAGTGCTGTAAGCACTGCAAACCAAAAATCTGTTCTTACTATTTGCGTCGTATAAAATTATCGTATTTTACAAAAATTATTCATAAACAACGGGTTCTTGTTATAAGAAATGAATATACCACCAGAACATTTGGGACTTGGAAATTAGCAAAAACTAATGTTTAAACACGGTTTATTACAATTTTTCTCTTAAACTGTCAAAAAATTGCAGGCACATATTATTTGTTATGCATCCAGCGATGGATAGCTCAGAACAGGCAGCTAGATTTCCCCTACCTCAGTGAAAAAGTAGGGTTGAGCGATATTTTCTAACAGAACTGCCCTGTGAGAACGCGACAAATGGAAAATATCCTATTTCAATAATAAGGATAAAAGAAATAGCATGTGACTTTAAAAGTATATCAAACATTTTTTTTAAGAGCACAATGAAAACTAACATCACACATTTTTAAATAAGGAACGATTCCAGATTTGAAGCAAGGAGTACAAAAAGTCAATTTATTTCTTCTTCATCTTCTTCATTAGCACAATAACCGTTGTCGGTCAAGGCCTGCCTGTACCCACTAGTGAAGTGAGCTTGGCTTCCAGTGACTTATTGTTACTATAGCAGGATAGCCAGTCCTACGTATGGGAGCACGGTCTATTCGGGGCTTGAACCCATGACGGGCATGTTGTTAAGTCGTGCAAGTTGACGACTGTACCACCAGATCGGCCCAAAATTCAATTTGTTTAACAATGAAATATGTGTAGATGTCTCATGTCATTATTAAATGTGTAACTGCAGTTGTCATCACGATCTTTATGATGCTGATAAGATTTTTCTTTATATACTATAATTAAAATTTGAAAAAATATAAGAAAGATTCAACATAGGTTTGAGACACGCGCGCGTACAAGTGGATATTCGGGATCTATTTGGGGTAATTAACAGTTTGCACACGGTCTGGGAGGTCACAACAGGGTTCACTCATTGATGATTGTAAGTGGCAAATTCCACATACAATAAATTAGGTTCACCTGCTTCGGAAGGTAGTGCCCTAGAGCCAATCATTGGCACTAGTGGAACTGGCAATATGCATGTCGCAGTTGTGTCCTGATAAGTGGTGCGCCAGATCCATTTAATGGTTGTTGGCGGGCTACGTAAAGGATGCTAGGCAATACCATTGTATTCGATGAAGTATGACCCGTTTTTTCTTGATGAAACTATGTTGGTCATCTTGGGTGTGTGTATGACTCGGACGGTTCCTCTGAGAGTTTTCCGATGCCACCACTTGCTCGTACAAAATATTTTAATATACCTATCAGAGTAATATTATCGTAAAGATACTTCCGTCCTTCTCAAACCTATGTTGGGGAAAGAGGTGGGACTCATCATAATGAACAATAATAATTTTACAGTATTTTATTTAAATATTGAGGTATATTTTTTATTCTCAACTTTGCGGCCCGCGAATCACTGAAAATCTGTACTTGCGGCCCTCTGATGAAATGTGTTTGACACAGCTGCCCTAAACCGTTGCATCTCCGTAGCAGCGCCAACTCTAACTGCAGTGGTGGGTAGATAAACTATCTCCCCAGCAAACAGTACACGCTTCAGTACACGCTGACCACCGAAAGGAAACGTCAAAAAAGGCAACTATCAAATAAGCTTGTAACACTGTGCTAACGATTTGCTGTGGCTCAGAAAACTGTTTCCCACTGCTCCGCCAAGGATCTGCTGAAGGCCTACTTTTACTCTGCACAAACAAGCGCACCGTACAAGCGTATTGGACGTGAAGCTGGTCCACTTGCATACCTCACCGGATCGGTACCCTCAGCCAACCGTCGACCTTTGTCTTTTTGCCCTACGGTTTATAGATTTCCGTGGCACATCGCGCATCGATTCGAACGCAAAAGGAAGTTATGCCAGGGCACGTGCCGTTCGCCCGGGGCGAAGGCGCTTCGCTGGCGTGTGGCCAATGAAACGATCGCCCACCGCTGTAAAGATGTGCAACGGTGAAAGAACTTTGCTTTTGGGTAAATAAATCAGTCCCCCGACGTTGGCTGGTCCAACTACAACCGGAGCTGGTGGCGTGGAGACGAGACACCGTGCATTCCCAGTATCGATACACCCAATGACACACACACATTCGTCCACTGGCCGGAGCAGAGCTGAAGAGTTCCGTCAGACATTCGCACACTGAACCGCGCCTCGAATGCCAATGAAGTGGACGCAGCGCCTTGGCAGCATGTTAAGCGGGCGTGTCGATTCTTCACAGCGAGTCAGCCAGGCCAAGCCTAGCCATCATAAGCCATCGACACAAACCGCAAGCCATCGAGTCGTGGCTGTGGCTGGTCTAGTGCATCACCAGCGTCAAACGAGGAACGTCATCGGAACGAGGATGCATTTGCGTCGTACCGTATGCCGTATCGTAACCACCGTGTTTGTCATGTCGGGAATGTTACTGTCCCCAGCAATTCGGGATCAATTTCGTAACCGATACAACCAACGTATCGAAGGTAATGTTATTCCCGGCCACGATTACATCGCATCTCAGCGTTTCGTAGTCAGCATCAGCCCTATCTGATTAGCTTTCTGTGCGTCCCCTACACTAGACGACTGCATTCCACGTTCTTCTGGTTGAATTCAAATCACACAGCGCTTGAACTGCAGTTTTCCAAACAAAGCAAAGCATTTCGTGAAGTTGTTTGTCGAACGCCCTTGTTTTGGATGTAACTCCATGCCGGCCCACCTTGGTGCCCCGTGCTGGTCACCTTCAAATTTATAGCAGGACGCAGGAAGACCGTTTTCACGCCTCCCAAAACACCGGGCTGCATAAAAACCAATTTTCGACTTCATAACAACCAGCTGGTGCCAGGATTTAATGAAAAACGTCCACAACGGTCTTCCTCCCTTCGCTTGAACCGACTGATTGGAGCGGGGGACATACGGCCCGGGATGAGTTAAGTTTTGCAAGCGTTCCCAGCATTGTCGGACCATTCCTTCAACAAGTTCCCGCATGCTGGCCAACCATTGGAATTGGGCTGGATTGGAGCTCGAGCATTAATATATAAAAGTGTATGAATACTTTTGCCAGTGCTTGAGACCCGAGAACCCGAACAAATCCTGTAGAATAATGTTCCCAAGGGAGGCAACAAAAACGGCATGAAGTTCTCCGCTTTCGTTCTCTCTCTCTCTCTCTTCCTGCGCTTTCTGCCAGCTGTAATGAAGTTCAAGCGTTCGAGTCCCACTTCACGTCTGTTTATGGCGTTCTGCCAGTGCCCACTTTTTTCCTCCGCCTCCTCCTCCGATTGTTTGTGATTGTGAGGTGAACTTTGGTTGGTCTGGTCGTTTAAATTTCCTTTTCCCGCCGCACACAATGTTTTGTGTCTGCTTTGGTGGCGCTTTCGGGACAAAAACAAACCCCCTAGCGCCGCCAAATGGTGAGCTTAAAAACAATACATTTGGAAAAAGCGTTTCACTTTGTCACGCCCGGAGGGTTTGCCGTTTGATTGCACGATTAGCTCCAGCGACCGGGTATTGTGCACAAACCCGATAATGGTCCCGCTCGGCAGCAACGGCAGCAATCGATATACGAGAGTAAACGGCCCTACCCACGCGTCAGCTCCAATTATGCCCGCAGCTAACAGATGTGTCACTGGTGCAACTGTCGGAAGCGTGGTGGTAGGTTTAGAAAATAAAAAGAAACCAGCAAAAAAACCGACTATTGCCTCTTGATCGTGTCGTTCCGCCTGGTGTGGATGCAACCGACAGCCACCCGGTGTGAATGGTATCAGTTTTCCGTCACATGGCATGATAGTCGCTTCGATGTTAAGATGGAAACGGGTTCGATTAGTGCAGTGTGTTTAGCGGGATTGAATTCGCATCATCGAAGTGGTTTTATCCCTCGCTTTTTTGCTGCTTTCCTTGCCATTATCGATAGATTTTCCAGGAACCTTCAGGGTATTGAGATGACTGGAGACGATTAGTAGCGTGATTGACTACTAATCACTGTTTGTTGCTGTTGAAAGTAGTGATGATGAATGATTCACTAGTTTGGAATGACGTTTACATGAACGATGAGTGTTTGTTGAAATTATGCGGCCCTGGCTGTTATTGTGTGTATTGTAATTGATGTGTAAAAGAGAGGGTTTGAAAGTATTCGATACACTTTTTGGGTATGCATCTACAATATCAATATAAAAACCTGTATGTTGTATTACATCCATCTCACAGATCCGCATTGAAAATTAATCGTTTTCTCTTCCCTCGTTTGTTAAGGAGCTAGCTCGCGCTTTCATAGATGAGCTCTCAAAGGACTAAATCACAAAGTCAACCAAACATTGCGCTCTATTTCTAACAGGAAATGCGATGGCAGTAGGAAACAAAATTGTATCAATGGGGTCCTTCACGATTCTAGTAAGTTTTTTTTTGTATGAAGTTTGACAGTTGGAGGCTGAAATCTTGTATACACTCCATACAAAACCACGCATAAAACTAGTCTGCCATTTTCAGTCTAGATTATTCTAGCCTCAAAGCTAGAATTAGATAAGTGTACCTGCTTGAAAAATGGCAAAACAAGGTGGTGTTTACATTTATCTCAAGGAACATTAAAGAGATCTGGTGATGGAATCCAGAATCAAAGTGTATGTAATCCATGTGGTCTCATAGCATGTTTTTTTATAATCACGTTTGTACGTCATTTTTTGACAGGATGGGTGAAAGACTTTGCTCAAACAGGCTCTTTGGTAACTTGACGAATACACAAAACACTCTTAAAATCTTTATTCAGAAGCAGAAGCGATAAAAGACAACCTTCTAAATACATACATCTTGGGATTACCGCACCTGTATATTGTACCACCCTTAGATAGCTGCTCGAAAATAGCTATACAATGCAAACAGCTGACAAGCTGTAATTTCAGCCTACCAACTTAAAACGGAAAGGGCCCCAATGATACTTAAGGTCGCGTCTTTGGTCTCTTGTTGCGCGAAATTAAAAATTAAAGTGAAACCAGAAGTAAAATTTAACCAGAACAATTAAACTTTGGCAATAATTTACCTTTGACATCAATAAAATATGTTTTTTTTTATCAAAAATCTCTGAAAACTCTGAGAAACACTCAGTATCAACCTTTTCAACATGAAATAAGAAAAATGCAGGAAAATAAGAAGCTGTAACATAGTATTAGGAAATTTGCATTATGAAATTAAATTGATATAAGATCTAAAAATATGGCTAATATTTACAAAAAAGCAAATAATTTAAAAAAAAATGACTGAATCATAAACCGTCGCAGAGTTTATTTTCAACAAACAAACACTAAAAATGTTCCCCCAATCCCCCGTTCGAAAACTATATTTTTCAATTTTTTTAAAACATCCATTCAATCGCCCCTTCGTTGCGTCCCTCACCAGTGCGGTGTAACAATGCGTTTTCTTTAACGTACGATGCTACTCGTACGTAATTGTACTCGAGTACACCGTTACAACTGCATCGCTTTCGCCTCAACGAGCCCATTCAAACGTCCCTATCGTACGCTCACAATCTCCCCCAATGGGGGGATGGGGCACGAACCGCAGATTGAAACTGAACACCGCCACCTTGCTGTTTCGCTTGTTTGATTTTCTGCCTGATGCTGCTGCTGCTGCTGCATGCCAGTGTCTTTGGCAACAAAATGGGGATGGGACAACCCGCACAGTATGGATGGATCGCAGCTGGGGCGCAGCAAACGGCTCGTTTTAACCTCGATCGAATGGATGTGAAATAAAATATGTCAAATAAATCGAACACATTCACACTCGCGCGTAACGCCATCCTTCCAAGGAGAGTGCTTGTGGGGTGGTAATGCTGGTAGATGGAGAGGAAGAAATAGAAACCAGCACGAAAAAAAAACAGACACAGTTGCCTACACACATATGCTTGGCTCCTCTTGCACAGTGCCAGGACAGGTTGACAGGCTGTACGCACATGTACATGTACGAGCGGCAAGAACGCTCGCTTGCAAAACTCGGGTAATGAGATCGTTATATTTTATTTGCTCTGGGACGTCGTCTTCCTGCCCGCTGTTGGACGTACGCCACCGTGCGCCTTCCTTGCCGCTTCACAAACAGATTTCGCTTCTGCTACACGGTGCCCATTGTGTAAACAGGGGTTTTATGTTGGTGATGTGTGTGTGTGTGTGTTTTTTTTTTTTTTGTTGGTGCTGCTCTTATATGTTACTTCATACATTCGTTTTGTGCCCGGCTGCCGGTACCATTTATTGCTGTGCTCGGCACAGCAGCGCACGAGATGAACAGGTCGGAGGAGATGAGTGAGCTAAGTTAAAGCAACCCCTCTAGGAATTATGATAATTTTTCATTATCCTTCGCACAGCGATGATGCGATGCAATTGGCGAATAAAAAGATCGAGTGAGTTATTTGAGCCTTTTTTTCTTTAGATTTTTCTTTGTTTGATAGGTGGTGGAAGCCAATAAGCTGACGGGATCAATCTAATTCTTCAAATTGATTGCGCGTGGCAGAATGATGAAAAGGCCATCATGCTGGGAAAGGAGGAAAAGCGTGCAGAAGAAATTATATAGAATAGAGGAGGCGAGAGCGAAATTGGGAAAGAGCGAGACTGAAGTCAAACAGATGATAGTGAGAGTTAAAGGATTTACCAGCTCTGATCCAGGGATCGTTTTGAGTAAAAGCAGTGAAGGCCTAGTCCTGAGGCGACGAGAAGGATCGTAAAGGGGAATAGACGAGACAAGATAGGGAACATCAAGATCGGAGGAAAAAAAACCGGCTATGACTAAGGCCTGAGCTTGGCAGTGTCAAGTCCTAATGTAAACCAGACCTAATAGTCGGCAATGAACTGATTAAGAAGACATAGGGCTATCGTACCCATGGATAAACCTGCGGACTGCAATCCGAGTAGATTTATTCTGGACACTTTAGAGTCTCTGCTTGGCTGTGCTACCAGATGCTGTCCAGACTACGCATGCTTAATCCAAGACTTCGTTTTGAAGCGTGTGCGGTCAAAGAACGACAACCCGTAGCGCAGTTTGTTGACTTCGTAAAAGCCTATTTCGGCATCTACAACGTCTTGCCACTATTAGACAACAGTCAGAGCAACGAAAGAAAGCCTAGTTCCGAAAAGCGACTTGAGGTTCCAAAGAATTGAATCCTCTGACCGACTCCAAAGGATGTTGAAGACCGAGTGAAAAGTCTCTGTATCGATGCAACTGGCCAAACAGTGAAACATGAACAAACATATCATGAAGTAAATTCGAGTCTACTGGCTTCATATTGGCATGAAATGACTCAATGCAATCATTTCAGGCGTGTTTTGTATTTCGATAGGATAACCAAGTCCGCGAACCGGTCCAACATCTCCCAGCTGCGCTCCAACGAATGTTTTCAGACCAACATGATGCAAAAGCTCTACTCCAACAACTTTATCGTGGACGCTGAGGAGGAATTGAATAAAAATTGAAGGTAGATCTTAAAACATGCCTACAAGCATGTCTTCCTTCGCCATGACGAAAACTTCGAATAACTGACGACAGGCTGTTCGCAAGGTCGTAGATATATTGTTGCAATTAACTACCTTTTAATGGATCTTCATGGTAATAAATATTCTCACTTGTTTTTTTTTTTAATTAGCTTAGATTAGATTAGTCCAATACTAAAGTTTTTGCTAATCCAGATAAAACGGCTTTAAACGTTTGTGGGTCTGGATCAAGCGTTTCCTGGCGATCAAAGGCTTGATTTTTTTTTAAATAAACTCACATTGAAGTAACAATGTCAAAGTCAATCCCACACTACAAAACACCCTCTAATCCAAAGCATACTTCCTCATTTGAATCTTAATGGTAGCTCACACTGCATTCAGCCACGCACAGCAAGCAGCCGAGTGGATTTGATTTCCATTTGGCCTTCACGCCATTCCATTCCCTCTACACACTTAAGCATCAAGCGTACCTCATGCATGATCGAAAATCTCACTGCCATTGACAGCTTTTACCCACGAAGCGAAGAGCGTGGTACAACGTTTTTAAGCATGCTGGTTCAAGAGTTTGAGTGTCACCGGTGAAAAACTCCTACGCCGTAATGATTGCTTTCCCGTGTATGCTCGTCTCGCCTGGTGCTCGGAAAAATGCTGCCAAGATCATCGACGAATAACAGTCGCACCCGTGGCGGAAAGCAAAAAAAAACCTTGTAAAACGTTATGAATTTTAATTTTTTGCACATCGGGAAGCATTTACCACTAGCCGTGATCGTGCTGCAAATCGAAGAGGGAATCGGATCGGAAACGGAAAAAATGGGTTACCTTTTTTTTACTCTTTTTGTGGGTCACTATTTTCCTCGCCATTTCGACAAGAGTTCCGTTCCGCACCTTTACCAAACAATCGAACGCAAATGCAGCATCGCAGGCATCGCATTTTAATGATGTGAGCGTGAGTGCAGGCGATGATTGCGATTGTGAAATTCAAGCACGAATGTTCCGTGGCGATAATGTGGCGATGGTTGGATGGGTATTGAAATTGTGCCTCACTGTTAAAGCCTGCAGCACAGGCGCTTACTCCTGGGAGCTGGGGCTCTCCATTGTTTAACATACACAGCACAGCAGAAAAACCGCTGCACCCGAACGGGCTGGACTCCCGAAGTGGGCTGTTGTACGGTGTTAATTTAGTGGAGCTTTGTGTTGACTCTCGCACCAGGGCTAATGTTAACCACAAACATGAGCCGGTGTATTTGTTTTGGGTATGTTTGAGTAGTCTCTTCTTCGTTTTCGTGCGCTTTATCTGATTATTTTGTTTCAAAAACATATCGCGAGTTCAACAAAATCCGTCGCTGTGTGTGTGTTTTTTTTATGTTACTCGAACACGCACACCCAACTCCATATGTCACCGTGGTTAGGGTTCATTAGGGTGCAACACATGTTGGTGGTTAACACACACACACAGTTGTGTATGCTAATGGCTAGAGCCGGGGACCCTCGCGCGAGAGCCACTCACCACTTACTCACTCATAACTTGGCACAGACACTTCAACAAATGATTTGCAAACATGACAAATGCTTCAGCCAGAAGTGCCAACACCACCCCTCTTGGAGCGTCACTCCGCGGACCATTCATAACGTTCATTATGATGAGAAACAACCCCGTCCACATAGGTAGGGTAGGCAGGGGGGGCACAACAAATCGGCGTCGAAAAATCAACACTGTCTAAACTTTGTGCAAACTAATTTCCAGCACAGCCAACCGAAACAACGAGGGGGGTTTTTTGCGCCCCGTGCGCCTGCAGCGAGGAAAGTAACCCCTGATGGTAGCAACCGCTTCCCCCGCTCGCCTGGAATGCGCTTCCAATAACTCAATTTCGGGCTCCGTTTTGCTCGGTAGTTGCTGGTGTGTTGATGGAAAACAACATCGAACAGCGGGCCGTCATCGGTGAGCGTGATGCCGCTGCCTTATCGTGCGCCGGCTCGATCGTACATTGTTCTTGTGGGAAAACATTTTCTTTTCCTGTCGGTGCATGTCGGCACTGCTGCTGTGGCTAGCGCTTTGTTCAGTGGCATATCTGTTTCCCTCACTTTCTCTCTCTCTCTCACTCTCTCTCTCTCTGCGATGGAAAACTTCTCTTTACAAACTTGTCAAGCGGCTGAAGTCAATTTTACGTGATATGTCATCACAGTTGCTGGTACAATGCGGAGTGAACACATTTTCCCGGTTAGTTTTCCTTTTAGTTTTAACTAGTTAAATTGGAAAAAGTGAAATGCTTCGTAAAGTAAAGAACACTTCCGTAACAATATTCTGCATCAAGCTACGTTATTGGGTAAGGTACTTTAAGCAAGGAATGTTAAGTTAATAACGAATATGATATTGCCACAACTGTTAAGCGTACACTGATTAAAATGCAGTATATCTTATTTTATAACCGATTTGTCCTTAATAACCATATATTCGGTAATTGAAAAAATGTGTTAATTTTTACTTCAACTCTATATATTCATTATTGTCTATTTTTATGAAACTGGGACTACCCGTTAATACTGCAATTTAGGACTACTTTTTAAGCTCAAGTAGCTCAAGTAAGTCAGAGCTAGCTGGTTGACTCAACAATCAATTTGACAGACACCTTCGGGCTCAATCATCCTCTACTTATATGACTATAATCATTAATCTATTTTTTTTATTCGTTCAATCGACTCATCATATCTCTTTCCTGAGATGAATTAATTAAACATTATAAGGTATAACGATGTAAAGACCTTTTCAGATAGAATTCGGTCCAATGATTATATTTTTAATAGAGTCATCAATGGTGCTATTCGGAACTTTCTCATAGCCATTGGAAGGTATTGGAACACAAAAAAATCCTTTAGAAACAATAAATTAAAAAAAATCCTGTACAACTTTAAAGCAATCAATTCGGGCTGAACACTTCACCTTAAACGATTCCATTAGTCATTCTATTTGACGTAGCGTCCTACGCGAACATGGCGGTCTATAAGGATTTCGAAACGAGCGATTTGATGACTGGGCCACGGGACCACCTGACGATTGCTACGCATATCAAATCCTTTTTGTCATAACTTTGTCATAACATAAGAGACGCCCTGAATGATGTTTTTTACAGTACGGTTGTGTTCGAACGTTTTCTTAATTTGATGCCCCCTCAAGGTCTGGCTCCTTTAGCGGTGGCCAACCCGCGCAAATCCTACGCTACGGGGCCTAGCTATGTCATAATACGAACCAAATGTAAGTCCACTTTTCACTGTAGGATCATTAAAACGATGTAAACAATACTAGTCGTTTGTAGCCCAGATATTAAAAGATCATGTTATATAGAACAATGTTTACTGTTTTTCTATAAATGTTCCTTCTATATGAACAATACATACACAATCTAGGGATTGGTTCAAATTGAAATATTCCTTTAAAAATTTTACATTCCCATTCTCCCAATAGCAAAATTCTGCATACTCATAACCACATTCGCACTTAACTTCGGACGAAAAGGGTTTTAATTATCAAAATTTTATAGTTATTGGTTGTAAGCCTTCTGGGACATAATTTCAATCAGGCGTCATTGCAAAACTCTTGGAAATAATGTATTGTGCTTTGTCAAAAGCTACATCAACAATAATGCATGTAAATTTGGCATTTGCTGTGTTGAGATACATTCAATGATACTTACTATCTATTATCATTTGATCAAAAATGATTAAATTATTCTGAACAGGATTCATAACAAAAAACTAACGGTTAGCATAGTTACATTTAATTATCATATCACAGCACAAGCACATTCAGCGTACAACAATTAATCACCACTGTTACAGCCAAACCTTATTGATCATTTACTTTATCAACCGTAAGCTCTCGTTCAGCGGAAAATCAATTGTTTCTATTTCCATACGCAATTCCACATTGCCACCGCGTTAGAGCTTGATTTATTATCGGCACGGAAACAAAACATTCAACACGCTCCCATCATTCTATTGGCTTTGTTTTTTGTTTTTAATTCAATAAGCACCTTCCAGCCTATTGAACGCTCGCTCAATTGTACCGAGCAATTACTACGCAATAAATATGACAGGTTAAGTAGCGGCTAACAATGGAAAAGTTCACAGTAGAGCGATGTGTGTGAGAGAGAGAGAGAGTCAGCCAGTTTAATTTATGGTACGCACATAATGATGCTAAATCCCTATTTTAAAAACATTCCCTCATTCCCACGATTATCGTTTGTTTCGTCGCTGCTAGTCGCTAAAAAAAAACAAAATTCAAAAAAACAATTCATCCCCCCCAGATTCAAAGCTAGTTATCCTCCACTAAGCCCTCTCGAAGAGTTTTTCGAACTTGTTTGGGGAAATTTATTTCACTTTTTCAATTATACCGATTGCACACCGCTCCGCTTCGTACCAGCGCAAGTCTCATTCAAGTGGAAAACTGTCCCCAAGCCCCACTGCCTCCTAACCCAACCGAACCGCAACGCTTACTGCAGGCAGAAGTTTATTTACATTTCCTTCAAAAAAACGACTGATTTCTGAACCATAGACCAGGCTCCTGCCGGGGAACGTGGATGGAAGCTCCTCTGCAGCGGCGATGATCTAGCGCACCCATTCCAAACCACTTCCATTAGTGGTCGATTTTTAGCATCTTTCCTTGCCAACCGACGGACCGACCGCCACCAAACGAAATCATCAGCACAACCGACGAGCACAATCGCCCGAAATCAAATGCATCCATTACAGTGCCCCGGGGAACGCGACGGGGAGTGGAGTGAAATATTTCTTGCCTCATTGATAACCGAAAAACTTTCTCCTTTCAGCACCGGCCGGGGACTTTCTTTGCCGCTGGAAATCGATTCGAGCTCGAACTCGGCGTAATAAACGGACCGCCGAATGAAAGCGGTCCCACAAGCAAAAGCAAAAAAAAACCCAGAAGAGGAACTTCTCTGCGCCATTGAGGCGTTGGGTAATCACCTCACAAACAATTCAACCAAGCTTGGAATGGGTGGGCTGTGCTGTGGGGCACAAAAGTTCCGCACAAAAATTGCACAATACCGTCCCATTATTCCACTGCAAGAGGCAAAACTTTCGGGCCCCGCTTTGTTGGTGGCACAAAACTGCTGCCCGGGATGGCCGGTACGTACAGAACCGTCCGTGCCGTCGGTGGAGCATCATGTCGAAGTGGATTAATAAGCGCAAGGTGTCCATCCTGAACCTGGCCCCACCGTCCAAACCGGGCCCGGCGCTGCAAGCGGCCCCGGTCGGCGAGCAGGAGTTCGAGCAGCTGTTCCATTTCGCGTTCAAGTGCTTTCGGCTGTTTGCGCTGACGCCCGGCCTGATGGACAGGCAGAAGGACCGGTACCGGGTGCGCAACACGCGCTGGATGATGCTGATCGTGCTGCTGCTGGTGGTCGTCGCCTGGATCGCGCTGTTCGAGACGTTCTTCATCGAGCGCCGGACGGCCCTGATCACCGGCATTGCCAACCACATCCAGTTCCTGATGAACACGATCGCACTGACGGTGGCCTGGGTCGTGCCGCAGCTGAAGGCGGACGAGCTCGGCTCGATACTGGACGGCTTTTTGCTCATCGATCGCGAGCTGAGCAGCTACAACGTGCACGAGGTGGCGGGCTACAGGCGCGTGTCGTTTCTGCTCCGGTACGGCGTGGTGCTGCTTGCCCTACTGTCGCTCACCATCTACGATGGGTTCGTGTCGTTCGTGCAGCTCACCACGGTTGAGGTGTGGTACTGGCTGTCCCACCAGCTGCCGTTCGTCATCTACGCGATGGCGTTTCTGCACGCGTACGTGCTGATCTACTGGCTGCATGCGCGGTTCCGCCGGCTAAACACGCTGGTCGAGCAGTACTACCGGCAGGGGCACATCTTTGCGCCGGCGCGTCAAACGATCATCAGCTTCGCGACGATGGTAAAGCTGGACGAGGAGCCGGCTGTCGGCGAGGAACTGCACTCCGCGGGGCGGCGTGAAATATCGGACGACCTGCAGGTGCTTGCGATCGTGTCGCGCACGATCGATCTCGGGCAGAAGATTGAGTCGTACTTTGGCCCACTCTTCCTGACCGTCTACACCGCACTGTTCTCGGTCACCACGATCCAATCGTACTACTGCTATCTGCATCTTACGGCCAAGGGTGACCGAGGCCTGTCGATTGAAACGCTCGTCCTGTCGGGCGGAATCATTCTGTACAATGTGATCGCGATCGTGGCCCTGCCGTACATCTGCGAGCAGGTGGAGAGTGAATCGAAGCTGCTGATGTCCTACCTGTCGAAGCTTTCCATGAAGCACAGCCAGGTGGCGCAACACTCGTCGATTTGGTTCCCGAACCTGATCTCGAGCGTTCGCTTCTCGGCGTTCGGTTTCTTCACCATCAACTACAACATGCTGTCGGGGGTTTGTAGATGACAGAGCGGGCATCGTTTAAAGTTTATTGTTTTTTAATACTTTTATATTTTTTTTTTGGCAGCTCGTTGCCGGCATGGTCACGTACCTGATCATCTTCATCCAGTTCAACTCGATGGTACCGGCCAGTAAGGATGACACGCACCACACCCGCAAGCAGCACGTAACCGAGGAGAGATTCTAGATCCGAAGCGCACAAAACGCACCATACAAAAGGCTAATAATGCACCTATAGCCGCCCCGTCTTTTCGCCTTTGTTGTAAACTTTCGCACATCGCACAGCACTCAAGCAAGCAATAAATCAATAAGCATTCTTTTGATATTCACCCTGCACGCTCGTATCTTCATTGCACCCACTCGGGGCTTTTGTGTCGCACCTTTATCAAGCATATCCGAAAGAAACTGTGCACTTCCTGCACTTCCTGAGCAGCTTCCCGTTCCGATGCACATGCGATGCAATGGAAGCAATTGCTATTGGTCTTTGTCTTACAGTGCCCTTTGATGGTGATGAGAGAGTCTTGGGAACCGTTTCTTGCTTTTTTGTACCGAACTAAAGAATAGCCGTACGTCTGGAAGCCAATGGACCAACAATGGGCCACCACTGCTCGTGCACTACTCATGCTCACACCCAACGCATTCTTACCTGTTCCCGGAATGATAAAGAATGCTGAAGAATGCTTCCACACAAAACCAGTCCCAAGCATTGACTCATTGAACGAAGTGTGCAGCACTTCGATTGAGGATCCTTTTTTCTTATTGGCTATTTTTGCACAGTGAAGCCCAAAATCTCACACCGTCGTACGACCGTCCAGGGTGGCAGAACGCTTCCGTAAAGCATATATTTACGGTTTCCGGCGCACGGGGCACGACGCTTCCACCGTTTGTTTGAGCTCCCTTTCTTTCATTGAGCCCACACCCAACCCAAAACTCGAAAGGAAATGAAGTGCGCTCGGCATTGTGAACGTTGTGAAGCCGAATCAATACACTTATCCCCATTGTGTCGCGGGCACTAAACTGCATCGAGCGCACTCAATTGTGGCAGGAAAAAATATCTTTTTGCATTGTTGTGGGGGTTTTGAAATGTAAAACAAAATGAAAAATGGAGCAAGCATAATGAACGAAATCCTCAGATGCTAGGGATTCACGAAGCGAAAGCAGTCACCGCCAGTAGTGCGCGGTATGTCTTACTCCACTCAACACGATATGGTGCGATGTGGCTACATTCTGTTAACATCGCAACAATTAAAACGGAATGAAGTGCTTCCACTGTCCAGCAAACGCTATCAGCACAGGAAACGTATCCATCCAGACTAGAGTCGAAATGATGGAAGGGAATCTAATTCCTTTTCCATTCTAGCGCTTTTTCGTGTTGCTCCTTCTTTCCATCCAGCAAAGTGTTTAGAGAGAGAGGAGGCGAATTTTGTGCCAGTAATTAAAAACCTCATTTCCCGCTGCCGTTTCGTGCCACTTCGCCCGGAACAGAACGGTGAATGTTTTTTTTTCTTTTTATATATCAACTACCTCCTTCAAGCCACCTTAACGAGTGGATTATTTTCTGCAATTTTCTTTGCCCGCCCTAGCCAACCCGATCGGTACGTTAGGAGTTTTAATCCATCCGTGTGCGCATGCCTTTGCGAAGCGTCCCAAGTGCAGTGGAAATGAGCCCAATGCATGCACTTTTCGCCTCACTTTCAAATGAATTGCAATCGGTTGAATGAAAATTAGTGAAACTTTGCTAACGAAAGATGGAGCTTTTTTTTCTTTCTGCGACACAATTTTGCGCTTCATCGGTGGTACAACATTCCCGCAAATCAACCAGCAAGTCCTTGACAACCTTCACACAGCTAACCATCAGTCAAGTGCTCGCTGATACCCCCTCATTCCTTTTGACGCTTTTCCACCACCCACCAGAAGCACGAGAGCGGAAGGAAACAGAATTAAAATTTATATTATAAACAACAAACGGGAATATTTAAACTTTTTCCCCGTTTTCGGCCACAGCAATGTGCGAAGCCGTTCGTTGCCTGCAGGACTGCAGCAGGGTTAGGGCAGAAGGTGTTAAATCCCGTGCTAAGGGTGGATGAAGAACGAACGAAAAAAACAAAAAAAAAAACAAAAAAACTCCCGCGCGCCACTTTAACATTCTTTTGACCCGGTTTTGTTGTGCTGCTTTGCTTTCTACCTCTTCCGCGCTGGCGTAAGGGAACGGAAGCCGGGCACATCGATGGTAACTTTTTCTCATTAAAAACATTATTAAAGTTAGATCGTTTCGTGCGCGAATTTGCTGTCCGATTCTGTTTACCTTGTATTTTTTATGTGCTCGATGGTGGAAGCGAAGCAGCAATTGTCGCACACTTGTTATGAAAACGGTGTCCTGATTTTGTAAACGAGCAGGGAAAATGAGGGAAAATGAGTAGTGGAAATGCGGGAATATTTTATCTTTACAGTGAGTTTGTTGAAACAAAATGAATTTTATGGAAATGTTAGAGTAAAATCTTTAGTTTTTTGCTCATTCAAACCATTTTGTGGCATTAACAATCGTTTAACAGCAATTTAGATCAAAAAGGAGGAAAACAAAGGGGAAAACTTGTCAAAAATAACACAAAATGAACACCCTATATTTGAGTTTTATCTCACAGGAAGGGTAAATTCCAATGCTCAAAGTGTATTCAGTGAAGGGTTTCCATTAAATTTTGTCTTTATTCAACCAATTATTGTCTCTAAAGCCTGCGTTAGACTATCAGGTAAATTAGGCGTGAATTTTTTGACTTTTCTGCTACATTTCAAGACATTTTAATCAAAATATGGCTTATTGTATAAAAGAAAGAATTTTCCGCTCCTAAATTATATAGAATAGAAAACATATTGAATTAATACATTGAATGCATTTCCTTATGATTTCCTGCTTTGTTCATGGTGAAAAAATAATAAGCAGCGGGAAATCCCAAGGAAAAATATTTAATTCATTAATTTTATGTGTTTTACATTTTAAATAGTTGGGGAATTAAACATCCTTACGTTTGGTGTACTCAGGAACGTGCGAAACCGCTAACCATGCGTCCAACATGGCCAGCCCACCGGAGCCTGACGAGCTTGATACGCTGCACCAAGTATCCTTCTGAGCATCTTCCTCTCGAATGCGGCTAAGAGGGTTTCGTCAGATTTGGACAGCGTCCATGTCTCAGAGGCGTGTGTTAGTACCGGTACTATATAAGTACTATATAGTCCCAGCTTCGTACGTCGTGACAGGTTTTTTGAGGTGAACTGATTTCTCTAAACTGAAACAACCGATCAATCGGTATTAACATGAGTAACAACATGCTGTGCCAACCATGCCAAAGTAAAACTCTTACCCTTCAGAATTATAGAAGGGCAAAAAGTGTTGAACGATCCTACTCTTCCCCTTTCCAGCTGATGAGCAACGATTGTGCCAACATAATACACCCTAGTCGGAAAATCTCTTTTAGTCGGTTTTAATGCAGCAAGAAGGAAAAAAGCGCAACCCTGTGACGGGTGCGCTCAATGGTTCATGGCAAAATAAATGGACACTTTTAATTGAAAAGAACACAAGCGCCACAATGATACGGGTGGAAGCAAGCGAAAAAGCTATAAAAATGCAGCGACTGTTGTTGGCAAAGCAGGCGGCAAAATCCCTGCCAGAGAGGTTGCAATGATGCAATGAAAACCGCATCCGAGGGCAGCAGTGACGACGACGACGACGCGTAGCGATAGCAACCACCATTAAAAGCACGTGGGTTTTATTGCTTTGCATTGCACTCTTGGGCCCGCCCGGCGGCCATTGGGATTTTTATTTCCTTTCTCCCATGCTCCGCTCTGTTCGTACACTGCTGTTTCCCTCTTCGTTATCCCGCGCGCAAAGGTCTCGCAGAAACATGACTTTCTGTCCGGACGCAAATCCTCCTCCGATCGTCTGTCGAGATCCTTCTGCAACCACGGCGCTTTGCGCAACAATCAGCACCAGCGGGAAATAGAAAGAAAAGCAGCTACAATAAAGATAAAGGAAGAGAGAGAGAGAGAG